>NC_134082.1:22657765-23310381 GCF_000715075.1 Nicotiana tabacum
GCCGTTTCGCATGGACCTGCCAAGTTTCAGGTCAATCGGAGTCCGTCAACTTTTTGACCTCCGATTTTCTGCCCTAATTCAGCAAAACGTGTTTTTCGTTTTACATGATAAAATTCAATTTTCAGATTATTCTAACTCAACATCACCAATATTAAAAGGATACATCAAGTTTTCAGAATAATCAACACAACCCATAACAGATAATCACACCAAAAAAAACAGTGCAGGTTTTCAGAAAAACAAACTTTGCATGTAATTCAAAACTTGCATATAGAACATGATATTAATCCTTATGGTTTATCCTAATTATTTAATTAGACGTGAGTAAGCTCTGATACCAATTGATGGAATATATACCACAGCGGAAGCAATAACAGAATCTTATTCACGTGTAATCTAAACAACTAACATGTATGGAGATTTTAGGATTACCTCTTGAAGCGTAAACACAACAAATCTAGGTCGTTCTCCAGTTCCTCAGTTGAAAACACACTAGCAGATTTCTACAGTCTTCTACTGTGTTACCCAAACAATAACCAAAAAAAAAGAATTTTGGGTGGGCAAAATTCTAGTAGAAACCGCAGTCAGAATCATGTCAAAAACGTCCAGCCCTTATATCCATATATATAGCTGCGTTTTTTAGGTCAAAACCGTTTTCAAAACCTGTTAGGTTTCCTTCTCCCACTAAGGGACGGTTTCCACGTTTTCTTTCCCACTAAGTAACAGTTTCCACTATTTTCTATTATTTAGGCACAGTAGGGACCACAGAATTTAATTAACAAGGCTTCCTATTATGATATTAATTTCGAAATTCTGAAACTAATTTCCATCATAATAAATTACGAATTATTCCACTAAAAATTCGTAATTGCACTCCTTAGTTCAATTTCGAAATTCTTCCATAAAACCTTATTTAACTCCACATGTTAAGATTCAGATACTAATCAATCAAATTAAATTACTGACTATTTAATTTATTGATTACTTCCTTTAGACTTACACTTAACTTATTTCATGTGTCGGATACAAAATCCACCGGCCGGGTTTACACATGAAAACTTATAAGCTTTCATAAAGGAGTATCATCAATCTCAAAATTGAGACTTGGATTCCATCAACTAATTATTACTTCGCCAATGTATATCATTGTCATCCAATTTACCAGGCTTATTGACTCGCGAAAGAATCTCGCCTTTTAATAAATCAAAACAACAAGTGACATACACAGCTAATAATAATTATATCAGGATTAAGAGTATAAGTACATTAAATGGACTAGAGAAATTATTTTATAAAGTCAGTATAAAATACTCATCTCTACTTGATCCGTTCAATACATACAAAATGTACTAGCACAAGAAGTTGGAATTAAACCATTCCCATAATCAAGATAAATTATACTTAATCTTGTGCTACAATCATTCCGATGATTTGTCCAATTCCATCATTAGATTGTGAACATTAACTTTTATGTCTTACAAGAACCGATGATTTAATCTTCCGTGTATAAGCTAAACTCTATACACTAAATCATCTACTATGTAAGCAATAGACGCACAAACCAACACATGATCTATTTAAAATGAAACTTTATTGAATTTAAACAAGTAAATAAATAATTGTTCATAAAGAATACTATAACAATACGCATGGCTTATAGTATATTCTAACAGTAATAAAGTACAACTCAACTATACGTTTCTGTTGCACAGATTTTTTTTTCAAAAAAATTTACAACATAACTTGTTCCAAAAATGGGAATTAGTTGTTCTGATATTGCAATGATTACTGGCTAAGGACATGGGCAAAAATGTGGTCATTTCCTTTTTACTTATATTGCTTTATGTTGGCTTATCATTCATTGCTTTATGTTTTTTTTTTTTTGTAGAGAGGCCTGAGGGAACTGACAGAACTATATGGCCCAAGCTTAAGCTTAAGCTTAGGTTTGCATACTGTTCTAGAAACTCGCCGGAGCTTAGGCTTGGAGCAGAGCGATATTACTTGCTTCAGGGCTGCAAGAGTATCTACCATACTTATTGATGATGGAATTGAATTGGATAAAATGGTTGACATTGAATGGCACAAAAAAGTTGTGCCAATGGTTGGTAGAATACTCCGAATTGAACATCTAGCTGAAAAGATTCTTGATAAGGTAATGTACAAATCATTTCGTAGTATATACTATTGCATTGAGTTTAACTTTTGTACGTCGACAGCTATCAGATCACTTTAATACCAAAAATCAACTGCAGATAAATTTTTATAACAAAGTATAGACTAGCAACCTGCTAGTTTCCTACACTTCTTTTTTTAACTGACAGTCTACACTGACAATGTAAAACTTTTACAAGGGTATATACGTTAAATCATATTGCAGCAGTTGAAAAGATGGAAAGTTAATGTGTTATTCTTTGGAATTAGGACTATTTTAGTGTTGTTTAGCCTGTTCTTTCACCATTTAATGCCTCAATTAATAGAAAATGAGCCAAGATAGAAAATAGGGCCGTTTCGCATGGACCTGCCAAGTTTCAGGTCAATCGGAGTCCGTCAACTTTTGACCTCCGATTTTCTTCCCTAATTCAGCAGAACGTGTTTTTCCGTTTTACATGATAAAATTCAATTTTCAGATTATTCTAACTCAACATCACCAATATTAAAAAAATACATCAAGTTTCCAGAATAATCAACACAACCCATAACAGATGATCACACCAAAAAAAACAGTGCAGGTTTTCAGAAAAACAAACTTTGCATGTAATTCAAAACTTGCATATAGAACATGATATTAATCCTTATGGTTTATCCTAATTATTTAATTAGACGTGAGTAAGCTCTGATACCAATTGATGGAATATATACCACAGCGGAAGCAATAACAGAATCTTATTCACGTGTAATCTAAACAACTAACATGTATGGAGATTTTAGGATTACCTCTTGAAGCGTAAACACAACAAATCTAGGTCGTTCTCCAGTTCCTCAATTGAAAACACACTAGCAGATTTCTACAGTCTTCTACTGTATTACCCAAACAATAACCAAAAAAAAGAATTTTGGGTGGGCAAAATTCTAGTAGAAACCGCAGTCAGAATCATGTCAAAAACGTCCAGCCCTTATATCCATATATATAGCTGCGTTTTTTAGGTCAAAACCGTTTTCAAAACCTGTTAGGTTTCCTTCTCCCACTAAGGGACGGTTTCCACGTTTTCTTTCCCACTAAGTAACAGTTTCCACTATTTTCTATTATTTAGGCACAGTAGGGACCACAGAATTTAATTAACAAGGCTTCCTATTATGATATTAATTTCGAAATTCTGAAACTAATTTCCATCATAATAAATTACGAATTATTCCACTAAAAATTCGTAATTGCACTCCTTAGTTCAATTTCGAAATTCTTCCATAAAACCTTATTTAACTCCCCATGTTAAGATTCAGATACTAATCAATCAAATTAAATTACTGACTATTTAATTTATTGATTACTTCCTTTAGACTTACACTTAACTTATTTCATGTGTCGGATACAAAATCCACCGGCCGGGTTTACACATGAAAACTTATAAGCTTTCATAAAGGAGTATCATCAATCTCAAAATTGAGACATGGATTCCATCAACTAATTATTACTTCGCCAATGTATATCATTGTCATCCAATTTACCAGGCTTATTGACTCGCGAAAGAATCTCGCCTTTTAATAAATCAAAACAACAAGTGACATACACAGCTAATAATAATTATATCAGGATTAAGAGTATAAGTACATTAAATGGACTAGAGAAATTATTTTATAAAGTCAGTATAAAATACTCATCTCTACTTGATCCGTTCAATACATACAAAATGTACTAGCACAAGAAGTTGGAATTAAACCATTCCCATAATCAAGATAAATTATACTTAATCTTGTGCTACAATCATTCCGATGATTTGTCCAATTCCATCATTAGATTGTGAACATTAACTTTTATGTCTTACAAGAACCGATGATTTAATCTTCCGTGTATAAGCTAAACTCTATACACTAAATCATCTACTATGTAAGCAATGGACGCACAAACCAACACATGATCTATTTAAAATGAAACTTTATTGAATTTAAACAAGTAAATAAATAATTGTTCATAAAGAATACTATAACAATACGCATGGCTTATAGTATATTCTAACAGTAATAAAGTACAACTCAACTATACGTTTCTGTTGCACAGATTTTTTTTTCAAAAAAATTTACAACATAACTTGTTCCAAAAATGGGAATTAGTTGTTCTGATATTGCAATGATTACTGGCTAAGGACATGGGCAAAAATGTGGTCATTTCCTTTTTACTTATATTGCTTTATGTTGGCTTATCATTCATTGCTTTATGTTTTTTTTTTTTTGTAGAGAGGCCTGAGGGAACTGACAGAACTATATGGCCCAAGCTTAAGCTTAAGCTTAGGTTTGCATACTGTTCTAGAAACTCGCCGGAGCTTAGGCTTGGAGCAGAGCGCTATTACTTGCTTCAGGGCTGCAAGAGTATCTACCATACTTATTGATGATGGAATTGAATTGGATAAAATGGTTGACATTGAATGGCACAAAAAAGTTGTGCCAATGGTTGGTAGAATACTCCGAATTGAACATCTAGCTGAAAAGATTCTTGATAAGGTAATGTACAAATCATTTCGTAGTATATACTATTGCATTGAGTTTAACTTTTGTACGTCGACAGCTATCAGGTCACTTTAATACCAAAAATCAACTGCAGATAAATTTTTATAACAAAGTATAGACTAGCAACCTGCTAGTTTCCTACACTTCTTTTTTTAACTGACAGTCTACACTGACAATGTAAAACTTTTACAAGGGTATATACGTTAAATCATATTGCAGCAGTTGAAAAGATGGAAAGTTAATGTGTTATTCTTTGGAATTAGGACTATTTTAGTGTTGTTTAGCCTGTTCTTTCACCATTTAATGCCTCAATTAATAGAAAATGAGCCAAGATAGAAAATAGGGCCGTTTCGCATGGACCTGCCAAGTTTCAGGTCAATCGGAGTCCGTCAACTTTTGACCTCCGATTTTCTTCCCAAATTCAGCAGAACGTGTTTTTCCGTTTTACATGATAAAATTCAATTTTCAGATTATTCTAACTCAACATCACCAATATTAAAAAAATACATCAAGTTTCCAGAATAATCAACACAACCCATAACAGATGATCACACCAAAAAAAACAGTGCAGGTTTTCAGAAAAACAAACTTTGCATGTAATTCAAAACTTGCATATAGAACATGATATTAATCCTTATGGTTTATCCTAATTATTTAATTAGACGTGAGTAAGCTCTGATACCAATTGATGGAATATATACCACAGCGGAAGCAATAACAGAATCTTATTCACGTGTAATCTAAACAACTAACATGTATGGAGATTTTAGGATTACCTCTTGAAGCGTAAACACAACAAATCTAGGTCGTTCTCCAGTTCCTCAGTTGAAAACACACTAGCAGATTTCTACAGTCTTCTACTGTGTTACCCAAACAATAACCAAAAAAAAAGAATTTTGGGTGGGCAAAATTCTAGTAGAAACCGCAGTCAGAATCATGTCAAAAACGTCCAGCCCTTATATCCATATATATAGCTGCGTTTTTTAGGTCAAAACCGTTTTCAAAACCTGTTAGGTTTCCTTCTCCCACTAAGGGACGGTTTCCACGTTTTCTTTCCCACTAAGTAACAGTTTCCACTATTTTCTATTATTTAGGCACAGTAGGGACCACAGAATTTAATTAACAAGGCTTCCTATTATGATATTAATTTCGAAATTCTGAAACTAATTTCCATCATAATAAATTACGAATTATTCCACTAAAAATTCGTAATTGCACTCCTTAGTTCAATTTCGAAATTCTTCCATAAAACCTTATTTAACTCCCCATGTTAAGATTCAGATACTAATCAATCAAATTAAATTACTGACTATTTAATTTATTGATTACTTCCTTTAGACTTACACTTAACTTATTTCATGTGTCGGATACAAAATCCATCAGCCGGGTTTACACATGAAAACTTATAAGCTTTCATAAAGGAGTATCATCAATCTCAAAATTGAGACATGGATTCCATCAACTAATTATTACTTCGCCAATGTATATCATTGTCATCCAATTTACCAGGCTTATTGACTCGCGAAAGAATCTCGCCTTTTAATAAATCAAAACAACAAGTGACATACACAGCTAATAATAATTATATCAGGATTAAGAGTATAAGTACATTAAATGGACTAGAGAAATTATTTTATAAAGTCAGTATAAAATACTCATCTCTACTTGATCCGTTCAATACATACAAAATGTACTAGCACAAAAAGTTGGAATTAAACCATTCCCATAATCAAGATAAATTATACTTAATCTTGTGCTACAATCGTTCCGATGATTTGTCCAATTCCATCATTAGATTTTGAACATTAACTTTTATGTCTTACAAGAACCGATGATTTAATCTTTCGTGTATAAGCTAAACTCTATACACTAAATCATCTACTATGTAAGCAATGGACGCACAAACCAACACATGATCTATTTAAAATGAAACTTTATTGAATTTAAACAAGTAAATAAATAATTGTTCATAAAGAATACTATAACAATACGCATGGCTTATAGTATATTCTAACAGTAATAAAGTACAACTCAACTATACGTTTCTGTTGCACAGATTTTTTTTTCAAAAAAATTTACAACATAACTTGTTCCAAAAATGGGAATTAGTTGTTCTGATATTGCAATGATTACTGGCTAAGGACATGGGCAAAAATGTGGTCATTTCCTTTTTACTTATATTGCTTTATGTTGGCTTATCATTCATTGCTTTATGTTTTTTTTTTTTTTTGTAGAGAGGCCTGAGGGAACTGACAGAACTATATGGCCCAAGCTTAAGCTTAAGCTTAGGTTTGCATACTGTTCTAGAAACTCGCCGGAGCTTAGGCTTGGAGCAGAGCGCTATTACTTGCTTCAGGGCTGCAAGAGTATCTACCATACTTATTGATGATGGAATTGAATTGGATAAAATGGTTGACATTGAATGGCACAAAAAAGTTGTGCCAATGGTTGGTAGAATACTCCGAATTGAACATCTAGCTGAAAAGATTCTTGATAAGGTAATGTACAAATCATTTCGTAGTATATACTATTGCATTGAGTTTAACTTTTGTACGTCGACAGCTATCAGGTCACTTTAATACCAAAAATCAACTGCAGATAAATTTTTATAACAAAGTATAGACTAGCAACCTGCTAGTTTCCTACACTTCTTTTTTTAACTGACAGTCTACACTGACAATGTAAAACTTTTACAAGGGTATATACGTTAACTCATATTGCAGCAGTTGAAAAGATGGAAAGTTAATGTGTTATTCTTTGGAATTAGGACTATTTTAGTGTTGTTTAGCCTGTTCTTTCACCATTTAGTGCCTCAATTAATAGAAAATGAGCCAAGATAGAAAATAGGGCCGTTTCGCATGGACCTGCCAAGTTTCAGGTCAATCGGAGTCCGTCAACTTTTGACCTCCGATTTTCTTCCCTAATTCAGCAGAACGTGTTTTTCCGTTTTACATGATAAAATTCAATTTTCAGATTATTCTAACTCAACATCACCAATATTAAAAAAATACATCAAGTTTCCAGAATAATCAACACAACCCATAACAGATGATCACACCAAAAAAAACAGTGCAGGTTTTCAGAAAAACAAACTTTGCATGTAATTCAAAACTTGCATATAGAACATGATATTAATCCTTATGGTTTATCCTAATTATTTAATTAGACGTGAGTAAGCTCTGATACCAATTGATGGAATATATACCACAGCGGAAGCAATAACAGAATCTTATTCACGTGTAATCTAAACAACTAACATGTATGGAGATTTTAGGATTACCTCTTGAAGCGTAAACACAACAAATCTAGGTCGTTCTCCAGTTCCTCAGTTGAAAACACACTAGCAGATTTCTACAGTCTTCTACTGTGTTACCCAAACAATAACAAAAAAAAAAGAATTTTGGGTGGGCAAAATTCTAGTAGAAACCGCAGTAAGAATCATGTCAAAAACGTCCAGCCCTTATATCCATATATATAGCTGCGTTTTTTAGGTCAAAACCGTTTTCAAAACCTGTTAGGTTTCCTTCTCCCACTAAGGGACGGTTTCCACGTTTTCTTTCCCACTAAGTAACAGTTTCCACTATTTTCTATTATTTAGGCACAGTAGGGACCACAGAATTTAATTAACAAGGCTTCCTATTATGATATTAATTTCGAAATTCTGAAACTAATTTCCATCATAATAAATTACGAATTATTCCACTAAAAATTCGTAATTGCACTCCTTAGTTCAATTTCGAAATTCTTCCATAAAACCTTATTTAACTCCCCATGTTAAGATTCAGATACTAATCAATCAAATTAAATTACTGACTATTTAATTTATTGATTACTTCCTTTAGACTTACACTTAACTTATTTCATGTGTCGGGTACAAAATCCATCGGCCGGGTTTACACATCAAAACTTATAAGCTTTCATAAAGGAGTATCGTCAATCTCAAAATTGAGACATGGATTCCATCAACTAATTATTACTTCGCCAATGTATATCATTGTCATCCAATTTACCAGGCTTATTGACTCGCGAAAGAATCTCGCCTTTTAATAAATCAAAACAACAAGTGACATACACAGCTAATAATAATTATATCAGGATTAAGAGTATAAGTACATTAAATGGACTAGAGAAATTATTTTATAAAGTCAGTATAAAATACTCATCTCTACTTGATCCGTTCAATACATACAAAATGTACTAGCACAAAAAGTTGGAATTAAACCATTCCCATAATCAAGATAAATTATACTTAATCTTGTGCTACAATCATTCCGATGATTTGTCCAATTCCATCATTAGATTGTGAACATTAACTTTTATGTCTTACAAGAACCGATGATTTAATCTTTCGTGTATAAGCTAAACTCTATACACTAAATCATCTACTATGTAAGCAATGGACGCACAAACCAACACATGATCTATTTAAAATGAAACTTTATTGAATTTAAACAAGTAAATAAATAATTGTTCATAAAGAATACTATAACAATACGCATGGCTTATAGTATATTCTAACACTAATAAAGTACAACTCAACTATACGTTTCTGTTGCACAGATTTTTTTTTCAAAAAAATATACAACATAACTTGTTCCAAAAATGGGAATTAGTTGTTCTGATATTGCAATGATTACTGGCTAAGGACATGGGCAAAAATGTGGTCATTTCCTTTTTACTTATATTGCTTTATGTTGGCTTATCATTCATTGCTTTATGTTTTTTTTTTTTTTTGTAGAGAGGCCTGAGGGAACTGACAGAACTATATGGCCCAAGCTTAAGCTTAAGCTTAGGTTTGCATACTGTTCTAGAAACTCGCCGGAGCTTAGGCTTGGAGCAGAGCGCTATTACTTGCTTCAGGGCTGCAAGAGTATCTACCATACTTATTGATGATGGAATTGAATTGGATAAAATGGTTGACATTGAATGGCACAAAAAAGTTGTGCCAATGGTTGGTATAATACTCCGAATTGAACATCTAGCTGAAAAGATTCTTGATAAGGTAATGTACAAATCATTTCGTAGTATATACTATTGCATTGAGTTTAACTTTTGTACGTCGACAGCTATCAGGTCACTTTAATACCAAAAATCAACTGCAGATAAATTTTTATAACAAAGTATAGACTAGCAACCTGCTAGTTTCCTACACTTCTTTTTTTAACTGACAGTCTACACTGACAATGTAAAACTTTTACAAGGGTATATACGTTAACTCATATTGCAGCAGTTGAAAAGATGGAAAGTTAATGTGTTATTCTTTGGAATTAGGACTATTTTAGTGTTGTTTAGCCTGTTCTTTCACCATTTAGTGCCTCAATTAATAGAAAATGAGCCAAGATAGAAAATAGGGCCGTTTCGCATGGACCTGCCAAGTTTCAGGTCAATCGGAGTCCGTCAACTTTTGACCTCCGATTTTCTTCCCTAATTCAGCAGAACGTGTTTTTTCGTTTTACATGATAAAATTCAATTTTCAGATTATTCTAACTCAACATCACCAATATTAAAAAAATACATCAAGTTTCCAGAATAATCAACACAACCCATAACAGATGATCACACCAAAAAAAACAGTGCAGGTTTTCAGAAAAACAAACTTTGCATGTAATTCAAAACTTGCATATAGAACATGATATTAATCCTTATGGTTTATCCTAATTATTTAATTAGACGTGAGTAAGCTCTGATACCAATTGATGGAATATATATCACAGCGGAAGCAATAACAGAATCTTATTCACGTGTAATCTAAACAACTAACATGTATGGAGATTTTAGGATTACCTCTTGAAGCGTAAACACAACAAATCTAGGTCGTTCTTCAGTTCCTCAGTTGAAAACACACTAGCAGATTTCTACAGTCTTCTACTGTGTTACCCAAACAATAACCAAAAAAAAAGAATTTTGGGTGGGCAAAATTCTAGTAGAAACCGCAGTCAGAATCATGTCAAAAACGTCCAGCCCTTATATCCATATATATAGCTGTGTTTTTTAGGTCAAAACCGTTTGCAAAACCTGTTAGGTTTCCTTCTCCCACTAAGGGACGGTTTCCACGTTTTCTTTCCCACTAAGTAACAGTTTCCACTATTTTCTATTATTTAGGCACAGTAGGGACCACAGAATTTAATTAACAAGGCTTCCTATTATGATATTAATTTCGAAATTCTGAAACTAATTTCCATCATAATAAATTACGAATTATTCCACTAAAAATTCGTAATTGCACTCCTTAGTTCAATTTCGAAATTCTTCCATAAAACCTTATTTAACTCCCCATGTTAAGATTCAGATACTAATCAATCAAATTAAATTACTGATTATTTAATTTATTGATTACTTTCTTTAGACTTACACTTAACTTATTTCATGTGTCAGATATAAAATCCACCGGCCGGGTTTACACATGAAAACTTATAAGCTTTCATAAAGGAGTATCATCAATCACAAAATTGAGACATGGATTCCATCAACTAATTATTACTTCGCCAATGTATATCATTGTCATCCAATTTACCAGGCTTATTGACTCGCGAAAGAATCTCGTCTTTTAATAAATCAAAACAACAAGTGACATACACAGCTAATAATAATTATATCAGGATTAAGAGTATAAGTACATTAAATGGACTAGAGAAATTATTTTATAAAGTCAGTATAAAATACTCATCTCTACTTGATCCGTTCAATACATACAAAATGTACTAGCACAAGAAGTTGGAATTAAACCATTCCCATAATCAAGATAAATTATACTTAATCTTGTGCTACAATCATTCCGATGATTTGTCCAATTCCATCATTAGATTGTGAACATTAACTTTTATATCTTACAAGAACCGATGATTTAATCTTCCGTGTATAAGCTAAACTCTATTTAAAAATGAAACTTTATTGAATTTAAACAAGTAAATAAATAATTGTTCATAAAGAATACTATAACAATACGCATGGCTTATAGTATATTCTAACAGTAATAAAGTACAACTCAACTATACGTTTCTGTTGCACAGATTTTTTTTTCAAAAAAATTTACAACATAACTTGTTCCAAAAATGGGAATTAGTTGTTCTGATATTGCAATGATTACTGGCTAAGGACATGGGCAAAAATGTGGTCATTTCCTTTTTACTTATATTGCTTTATGTTGGCTTATCATTCATTGCTTTATGTTTTTTTTTTTTTGTAGAGAGGCCTGAGGGAACTGACAGAACTATATGGCCCAAGCTTAAGCTTAAGCTTAGGTTTGCATACTGTTCTAGAAACTCGCCGGAGCTTAGGCTTGGAGCAGAGCGCTATTACTTGCTTCAGGGCTGCAAGAGTATCTACCATACTTATTGATGATGGAATTGAATTGGATAAAATGGTTGACATTGAATGGCATAAAAAAGTTGTGCCAATGGTTGGTAGAATACTCCGAATTGAACATCTAGCTGAAAAGATTCTTGATAAGGTAATGTACAAATCATTTCGTAGTATATACTATTGCATTGAGTTTAACTTTTGTACGTCGAAAGCTATCAGGTCACTTTAATACCAAAAATCAACTGCAGATAAATTTTTATAACAAAGTATAGACTAGCAACCTGCTAGTTTCCTACACTTCTTTTTTTAACTGACAGTCTACACTGACGATGTAAAACTTTTACAAGGGTATATACGCTAAATCATATTGCAGCAGTTGAAAAGATGGAAAGTTAATGTGTTATTCTTTGGAATTAGGACTACTTTAGTGTTGTTTAGCCTGTTCTTTCACCATTTAGTGCCTCAATTAATAGAAAATGAGCCAAGATAGAAAATAGGGCCGTTTCGCATGGACCTGCCAAGTTTCAGGTCAATCGGAGTCCGTCAACTTTTGACCTCCGATTTTCTTCCCTAATTCAGCAGAACGTGTTTTTCCGTTTTACATGATAAAATTCAATTTTCAGATTATTCTAACTCAACATCACCAATATTAAAAAAATACATCAAGTTTCCAGAATAATCAACACAACCCATAACAGATGATCACACCAAAAAACAGTGCAGGTTTTCAGAAAAACAAACTTTGCATGTAATTCAAAACTTGCATATAGAACATGATATTAATCCTTATGGTTTATCCTAATTATTTAATTAGACGTGAGTAAGCTCTGATACCAATTGATGGAATATATACCACAGCGGAAGCAATAACAGAATCTTATTCACGTGTAATCTAAACAACTAGCATGTATGGAGATTTTAGGATTACCTTCTTGAAGCGTAAACACAACAAATCTAGGTCGTTCTCCAGTTCCTCAGTTGAAAACACACTAGCAGATTTCTACAGTCTTCTACTGTGTTACCCAAACAATAACCAAAAAAAAAGAATTTTGGGTGGGCAAAATTCTAGTAGAAACCGCAGTCAGAATCATGTCAAAAACGTCCAGCCCTTATATCCATATATATAGCTGCGTTTTTTAGGTCAAAACCGTTTTCAAAACCTGTTAGGTTTCCTTCTCCCACTAAGGGACGGTTTCCACGTTTTCTTTCCCACTAAGTAACAGTTTCCACTATTTTCTATTATTTAGGCACAGTAGGGACCACAGAATTTAATTAACAAGGCTTCCTATTATGATATTAATTTCGAAATTCTGAAACTAATTTCCATCATAATAAATTACGAATTATTCCACTAAAAATTCGTAATTGCACTCCTTAGTTCAATTTCGAAATTCTTCCATAAAACCTTATTTAACTCCCCATGTTAAGATTCAGATACTAATCAATCAAATTAAATTACTGACTATTTAATTTATTGATTACTTCCTTTAGACTTACACTTAACTTATTTCATGTGTCGGATACAAAATCCACCGGCCGGGTTTACACATGAAAACTTATAAGCTTTCATAAAGGAGTATCATCAATCTCAAAATTGAGACATGGATTTCATCAACTAATTATTACTTCGCCAATGTATATCATTGTCATCCAATTTACCAGGCTTATTGACTCGCGAAAGAATCTCGCCTTTTAATAAATCAAAACAACATGTGACATACACAGCTAATAATAATTATATCAGGATTAAGAGTATAAGTACATTAAATGGACTAGAGAAATTATTTTATAAAGTCAGTATAAAATACTCATCTCTACTTGATCCGTTCAATACATACAAAATGTACTAGCACAAGAAGTTGGAATTAAACCATTCCCATAATCAAGATAAATTATACTTAATCTTGTGCTACAATCATTCCGATGATTTGTCCAATTCCATCATTAGATTGTGAACATTAACTTTTATGTCTTACAAGAACCGATGATTTAATCTTCCGTGTATAAGCTAAACTCTATACACTAAATCATCTACTATGTAAGCAATGGACGCACAAACCAACACATGATCTATTTAAAATGAAACTTTATTGAATTTAAACAAGTAAATAAATAATTGTTCATAAAGAATACTATAACAATACGCATGGCTTATAGTATATTCTATTAGTAATAAAGTACAACTCAACTATACGTTTCTGTTGCACAGATTTTTTTTTCAAAAAAATTTACAACATAACTTGTTCCAAAAATGGGAATTAGTTGTTCTGATATTGCAATGATTACTGGCTAAGGACATGGGCAAAAATGTGGTCATTTCCTTTTTACTTATATTGCTTTATGTTGGCTTATCATTCATTGCTTTATGTTTTTTTTTTTTTTGTAGAGAGGCCTGAGGGAACTGACAGAACTATATGGCCCAAGCTTAAGCTTAAGCTTAGGTTTGCATACTGTTCTAGAAACTCGCCGGAGCTTAGGCTTGGAGCAGAGCGCTATTACTTGCTTCAAGGCTGCAAGAGTATCTACCATACTTATTGATGATGGAATTGAATTGGATAAAATGGTTGACATTGAATGGCACAAAAAAGTTGTGCCAATGGTTGGTAGAATACTCCGAATTGAACATCTAGCTGAAAAGATTCTTGATAAGGTAATGTACAAATCATTTCGCAGTATATACTATTGCATTGAGTTTAACTTTTGTACGTCGACAGCTATCAGGTCACTTTAATACCAAAAATCAACTGCAGATAAATTTTTATAACAAAGTATAGACTAGCAACCTGCTAGTTTCCTACACTTCTTTTTTTAACTGACAGTCTACACTGACAATGTAAAACTTTTACAAGGGTATATACGTTAAATCATATTGCAGCAGTTGAAAAGATGGAAAGTTAATGTGTTATTCTTTGGAATTAGGACTATTTTAGAGTTGTTTAGCCTGTTCTTTCACCATTTAGTGCCTCAATTAATAGAAAATGAGCCAAGATAGATGTATCTTATTTAAAACATTATATGGTCTTTGCTCTTTTTCAATAGGATTGCTTCCCTCCTTGCTTTTATTTGTTTTGTCCGTGCTTTGCCTTAGAATTTGATTAATGTAAAAGGTTCTCTTGTAGACTGATAGTTCTAAGATCAGATGACCATTCATGAGGATGATATATTTGTTGGGGAAGCCAAATGTATATAGTGTGAATAAGTCACAATTATTATATCAAAAATTATGACAGCCACCAAATAATAAATAAGATAATAAAGCAACAATAAAAGGAACACCAGAATTTACGAGGTTCGACTAATTTTGCCTACTCCTCGGATACAGCCAATATTTTATTTCACTCCAAAAATACAGGTGAAATAATAATAAAGAGAGAAGATACAAATGCCTTAAGAAGATAAGAAGGCAAATGAGAGGTGTATTTAAATCCTAAACATTAGGCCTCCTTTTATAGGGTGAAGTACCAACCAAAATTGGTATTTCACCGATGTGGGATTTCTGCCATTCAACAAATCTCCACCTTGGCAAAATTTCACATCTTCAATTTTCTCTCAATAACAAAATTTTAGTTGTGTCTTCATCTTCAATCTTTAGTGTTCAACAATGTTGATCAAATCCAAACAATGTTGAAACTTGACCGCAGTTACCACTTTTGTCAGCATATCAGCAGGATTCTCTGTAGTATGAATTTTCTTCACCGTGACTCCACCTTCTTTTATGATTTCTCGTACGAAATGATACTGAACATCAATGTGCTTCGTCCTTGCATGATAAACTTGGTTCTTCATTAATTGAATAGCACTTTGACTATAACAAAAAAATGTGATATTTTTTTGTTCAACACCAAGCTCCTTTAGCAACCCTTGAAGCCAAATTGCCTCCTTCATAGCCTCTGTAATAGCCATGTACTCTGCCTCTGTTGTAGACAAAGCAACTGTTGACTGCAAAGTAGACTTCCAACTAACTGGTATTTTTGCAAAAGTAAACACATAACCAGTAGTTGATCTTCGTTTGTCCAGATCACCCGCAAAATCTGAGTCACAGTATCCAACTACAGACTGATTCTTCCTGCTCAAAAACTAACCCAACATCTACAGTATTATGAATATACCGTAGAATCCACTTCACAGCTTGCCAATGCTCCTTTCCTGGATTATATATATATCTGCTAATAACTCCAACAGCTTGTGAAATGTTAGGTCTCGTACAGACCATTGCATACATCAAGCTACCAACAACATTTGTGTATGGTACCTTTGACATATACTCTCGTTCAGCTTCATCCTTTGGTGGCATAGTATTACTTAGCTTAAAAGGGGGAGCAAGTGGAGTACTAACTTACTTAGTCTTTTCATCTATGCCAAAACGTTGTAGTACTCTTTTCAAATATTCTTTCTGAGATAAACAGAGTTTCTTTGAACGTCTATCTCTTATTATCTCCATGCCAAGAATTTTCTTTGCCTCACCCAGATCCTTCATCTCGAACTCCTTCTTCAGTTGAATCTTCAACTTATCAATTTCTTCTGAATTCTTGGAAGCTATCAACATATCACCAACATATAGGAGAAGATATATAAAGGAACCATCTTTAAGCTTGTGCAAATACACACAATGATCGTATTTGCTTCTCTTGTACCCTTGCCACAACATAAACTCGTCAAATCGATTGTACCATTGTCTAGAAGATTGTTTCAATCCGTACAATGATTTTTCAAGTTTGCACACCATATTTTCTTTTCCAACAACTTTGAATCCTTCTAGCTGAGTCATGTAGATTTCCTCCTCCAAGATTCCATGTAAAAAGGCAGTTTTACATCCATCTGAACTAGTTCCAAATCCAACTGTGCTACCAAAGCCAACATAATTCTAATGGAAGAATGTTTTACAACTGGAGAAAACACTTCATTGTAATCAATTCCCTCCTTTTGAGCATATCCTTTGGCCACCAATCTTACTTTGTAGCGAACATCTACTTGGTTAGGAAATCTTTTTTTCTGTGCAAATACCCATTTGCACCCAATTGTTTTATTTCCCTTCGGGAGATTGGCCAATCTCCATGTATGATTCTGATGAAGGGACTGTATTTCATCATTCATGGCAATCCTCCACTTATCTTCTTTTGAACTTTGGACTGTGTCTTTATAAGTGGTAGGAACATCATCAGCTACAATTGAGGTTGCACAAGCAACCGTCTCTATGAGACGAACAGGTTTCGTTATTGTTCTTTTTGGCCTGCTGGTTGCTATTGATTCAAGTTGTTGTTGAGGTTCCTGAGTTGGAATCTCCTCTACTGGCTCTCCTTCTAGAGGATAATCTTCATTTGTTTCCTCCTCTGCTTCTTGTGTAGGAAAAATAAATTTTCCCTCAAACTCCACCTGCTTAGAAGCATCTTCATTTTGTTTGGTATCTTCTGTTACCTTATTTACCATAGCAGATTCATCAAAGGTAACATCCCTACTGAATATTACTTTCTTTGTCATAGGACACCATAAGCGATATCATTTGACTCCAGAAGTAATTCCCATAAAAATAGCTTTTTTTGCCCTTGGATCCAATTTTGACTCTGTCACATGATAATATGCAGTTGAGCCAAACACGTGCAAAGAGTCATAATCTATAGCAGGCTTTCCATACCATTTTTCAAATAGTGTCTTGCCATCAATAGCAGCAGATGGTAGACGATTAATGAGGTGGCATGCATATGTAATTGCCTCAGCCCAAAATTCTTTGCCCAAGCCAGCATTGGACAACATACACCGTACCTTCTCCAGCAAGGTCCGGTTCATACGTTCTGCTACTCCATTCTATTGTGGTGTATGTCTAACAGTGAAGTGTCGGACGATGCCATCATTTTCACAGACCTTATTGAAATGATCATTTTTGTATTCACCTCCATTGTCTGTGCGAATACACTTGATCCTCCTGCCTGTTTGATTCTCCACCATCGTCTTCCATTTGAGAAAAATTCCCAGCACTTCATCTTTGCTTTTCATTGTATACACCCACACTCTTCGGGAAAAATCATCAACAAAGGTTACAAAATAGTGCTTCCCACCCAATGAAGGTGTTTTGGAAGGACCCCAAACATCAGAGTGTACATAATCCAAAATGCCTTTAGTATTATGGATCGCTGTACCAAATTTAACCCTTGTCTTTTTTCCTTTGACACAATGCTCGCAAAACTCCAAGTTGCAAGCCTTTACTCCTTTTAATAATCCTTGATCTGATAAAGTTTTCAAAGATTTTCCTCCAGCATGTCCCAAGCGCATGTGCCATAGCCTGGTTGCTTCTGCCTCTTTTTCGTCACTGGATGTTACTATCGCTGTCCCAATAACTGTACTACCGCGATAACGGTACATGTTATTGTTCTTCCGATTGTCCTTCATTACCACTAGTGCAACGGAGCATACTCTCATCACTCCATTTTCTGCAATGATTTTGAACCCTTTTGATTCTAGGGCTCCTACAGAGATGAAATTCTTCTTCAAATCCGGTACATATCGAACATCTGTTAATGTTCTGATCATTCCATCATGGTTCCTTAATCGTATTGAACCAATGTCATATGAGGTAAGAGGGCTGTTATCCGCTGTGTGGATGACTCCATATTCTCCTTCTTGAAATTCCACGAACCAGTCCCTGTTGGGACACATATGATAGCTACAAGCCGAGTCCATCAACCATACGTCTGATGATGTTGATGACTCTGTTGTAACTAATGAGAAGTCTGAATCATCACAATCAGCTACATTTGAATCCATAATGGCCTTTCCATTGTTATGTTTGGCCTTATTCTTCAACTTCGGACAGTCTTTCTTCCAGTGTCCCTTTTCTCGACAAAAGGCACATTCATCTTTGTTGGGTTTAGATCTTGACTTGGATCTTCCCTTCTTTGTCCTCATTTGATTTTGAGGACGACCCCTCATAACCAGTGTTTCTCCTTCTCCGCCTTTTTATTTTTCTCCCTTTCTTTGTTCATAGCTGTACAAAGACGAACAAACTTCTTTGAGAGAAATTTCGTCATTCTCATGGAGTAGAGTAGTTTCAAGGTGCTCGTACTCATCAGGAAGTGACCCCAATAACATCGAGGCCAAGTCACCATCATCAAAAGTTGCATCCATATTTTGCAAATCTGTGACCAACTAATTGAAACTGGTGATATGTTCGTTCATTGTGGTACCAGGAACATAGGTGGCGAAACAGTCTCTTATTCATGTACAATTTATTTTGACTATTTTTCTTCAAAAATTTATCCTCTAGTGTTTTCCATAATTTACTTGCAGAAGTTTCCTTTGTGTATGGATATTTCTGCTCTCTAGCAAGGTAGGATCGAATGGTACCGCAAGCAACACGGTTGATAATTCTCCAATTTTCTTCTCCAATAACATCTGGGTTTTTTCTTCAATGACAAGATCTAGCCCTTATTGAAAAAAGGACATCTAGAACCTCGCCTTGCCACATCCCAAAATGTCCTGATCCGTCAAAAAATTTTACCGCAAATTTCGCATTTGACACAATTCTTGTCATAAGCGAAAATGCCAACGATGACGTATTATTGACACTTGATGTAGATTCTTCTTGTTTATTGTCTCCCATTTTGACACGAATATTATTTAATAGCTGACGACACAAACCAAGATTATTTCCTTTATGGTGTGGAAGATCAGACTAAGTTGCAACCACAGAGCATACTAAGACAAAACCTTGACACAATTACCAAGATAAATCTTTTCTGATGTGGAAGATCAGACTATGTTGCAACCACAGAGCATACTTAGACAGTACCTTGGCTCTGATACCAATTGTTGCGGAAGTCAAATGTATATAGTGTGAATAAGTCACAACTACTATACCAAAAATTATGACAGCCACCAAATAATAAATAAGACAATAAAGCAACAATAAAAAGAACACCAGAATTTACGAGGTTCGGCTAATTTTGCCTACTCCTCGGACACAACCAATATTTTATTCCACTCCAAAAATACAAGTGAAATAATACTAAAGAGAGAAGATACAAATGTCTTAAGAAGATAAGAAGGCAAATGAAAGGTGTATTTAAATCATAAACATTAGGCCTCCTTTTATAGGGTGAAGTACCAACCAAAATTGGTACTTCAGCGATGTGAGATTTCTGTCGTTCAACAATATTATCAAACATTTTGTGCGATCATAAGATAGTCTTGGCATTGCTACTAGTGGAGGTTACAGTTTTCATATTGTGGATTACAGGTTTTTAAGATAATAAAGAAAAGATAGACATGAAATAGTACCAAAGTTTTGGCTCCCCTATGAATTAAAAACGATATTGGTAGGACATTGGGAAGAGAGGAAATGCGAGCTAAAAGAATAATGAATGAACATGTCCATGAACTAATGTGAAAATTATGAGCAAATTTTTTTAATCTCTTTTAAAGTAATGTCATAAGCGACTTGAATCTTCGATCCATCTGGAAAAGACCTGAATTTGTAGGCTCGCATATATAAAGAGGTAGTATAGGACAATATCATGCTTCATGTAGAACTATTTCTACTGCATGATTCATTGTCCAATTCTTTTACGGTATTAAATTACTGGTTGCTCTTTTGCTTTTAACGACTATGATGAAGTGGAGGGGCTTGAAGTTCTTGCATTGTTTGGGGTTGGTTGTTGTAACTATTGATATCACTTCCACAAGAATATTCTGTCTTTGTTATCTCTTTGTACCCCTATTTAGATCTGATTATCTCTTTCTCCTGTTCTGTTCTATTCTAGGCTGCAGATGGAGCAACATGGACACTGGATTCATTCATGGAGATTTTCACTAAGGAGCTGAAGTCATATCCTTTGAATTATGAGTCAATATATTCCAGAGTAGTTCAAAACATGTTTCTTTTTGATGTGTAAAAAGTTATGACTTCAGTAAGTTTTTCCTATTCGTTTCGCACAGTAGCTGATAATGTTGTTGCATTTAAAAGCATGGTTGCATGTCGTAGCGGCCTTGCAATTAATACAGAAGTCACTCAAAAAGAGGCTGAGGAGGGCCTGAGTGATGTTTTACGCGGTGAGTGTTGCAAGACGTTGGTTTGTAATGCATCATGATTGAGCAGCTGATTCTAATGGTTCCTGTCTTTCCAGCTGGGAATCCCGTCAGAATGTCGAACAAGAGCTTCATTGATTATATATTTATCCATGCTTTGCAGCTTTGGAGGTCGCTCAAAGTTATGACTTGCCAATGCAGATACACATGGGGTAACCAAAATAATGTTTTATATAGATAGCTTGATCTCATTTTCTTTCTAGCTTGTCACGGTATTTGATTGAGTCGACAGTCTTTAAGCCCTTTGTTATTATCGTATATTCCCAGTCCTTATAAGAAACATTGTTATGTTTCTTCATTTCAGTTTTGGGGACAAGGATTTTGATATGATGCTTGCTAATCCCCTTTATCTTCACAATCTTCTTGAGGATAAGAGATTCACTAATAGCCGATTAGTGCTTTTGCACGCGTCCTACCCATTCTCAAAGGAAGCTTCACATCTGGCTTCTGCATATCCTCAAGTAAGATCTTTAATCCTCTATTTGAAAATATTAACATGTAGAATTACCTACCAAATTAGAGACTTTTTTCACATCAATTGTTAATGATGAATTATTTCGCCTCGTGTCTCTGTAACATGGCCACTGTCTTCTATTATAGGTCTATCTTGATTTTGGGTTTGCAATTCCTAAACTTAGTTTTCATGGGATGATATCCTCAGTGAAAGAACTCCTGAAACTTGCTCCGATGAATAAGGTTGTTCATGTACTTAAAGATACATTGTTTTCCAGTTCAGGCTACAGATTTCCATATTCTCTTTCAGACATCATTAAAGAGCAAATATTTTCACTTTCTAATGTTTGGATATCAACAGGTTATGTTCAGCACTGATGTCATCGCGTTTGCTGAAGCCTTTTATTTAGGTTTGGCCAGAATTATTCTTATCTTGTATCCTTAAAGTATGACATGACAAGCATTTGCGACTGTCGGCTTTCACAAGATAAAAAAAATTAAAGTTTTGCTTCAGCTAATCTGAAATACCTGCTAAATCTGGCTAGCTAAGAAGTAGAAACACTTATGACAGGATGTCGTGTCCTTCTCCCACACTTCGTCTAACACAATTTTGTTAGAAGTTGGACAATATAAGATAAATGTTTGACTGTGTCCATATTTTTTCTGGTGTTTGATTGTCGACATGTGTGCTGAGGGTGTACCAAAAACAGTCTCTCTATCTTCTTAAGGTAGGGGTAAGGTTTGCGTGCACATTACCCTCCCAAGACCCCACTTGTGGGATTGTACGGGGTTTGTTGTTGTTGTTGTTGTTGATTGTCGACATGTGTCTTTGCTTATCCTGAATGTGCTATGCACATTAGGATGATATCAATTTAGGTTGCATAGTCAAATTACACAATAAAGATTCTTAAAATCAATTGAGAAACAATAGAATAGGAAGTAGAAGGAAGAAAGAGGATACCGAACACTGTCTATGGGAAGATAATGAATATAGACAATTGGTGATAGACTAACAAGGTTGCGGTGGAGTGGTTTATACTCCTTCATCCTTAACCAGAGGTCTCAGGTTCGAGCCTTGGGTGTAGAGTCGCCCTGTTAGGGAACGGTTTACCTCCAATGTGAGACTTCCTGCCATGAATCCGGATTTAGTCGGGCCTCCAGTGCGTGTACCGGACACCAGGTGGGAACCAAAGAAAAAAAAGAAAGAAACAATTGGTGATAGACAGTGTTAGAAAAACTTTTAAGTATGTCCGCAACACATCTATACTTCAGAATTAGACTATACCTCAGTTATTAGACACAGATATGCTCCTTAAATTGTGTTGTTCATGTGTATAGAGATCTGAATGACATACAAATATCTACTCTAGGTACATCCATATTCTGCTCATGTCTTTTCCATGAACCATTTTATGAGCAGTGTTCTGTCCACTCCATCCCATGCTACCTAACTCGATGGTTTTACCTATTGGAAAATTGAATTTGTGTTTTTAGTTTGTTAAACTAATTATGGAGTAACTAAAAATAATAGTTAATTCTACTTGCTGAGGTGAAAATGTGCGGCAAAGGCACATTTTCACTATGATCAAGTAAGTTATCATTCAGAAACTTGAAGGAAAAGTAAATTATTGCCGAACAATAATATCCAGCTTGAGTTGCATGCTAGCTGAATGAGTTCATCTTCTTCCCATCAGTATAACCTAAACTTGATTTCTAATGCAGGTGCAAAGAGAGCACGTGAAGCAGTATTCTCTGTTCTACGCGATGCGATGGTTGAGGGTGATCTTTCAATTACAAAAGCTGTGGCAGCCGTTAAAGATATATTTGCAGAAAATGCAAAGAAGTTTTACAAATTGCACAAACTTGATGTTTCTTCAAAAGATTCTGATATAGAACCTCATATACCGTCTCCCTTCATTAAGGAAGAGTTACATGGTTCATTAAAGGATTCTTCAACAGATTCTGATGTAGAACCTTGTATATCGTCTTACTTCCAGAATGAAGAGTTATATGGCTCATCAAAGGATGTTACCCTTGTTCGCATTATTTGGATAGATGCTTCTGGCCAACATAGATGCCGTGTAAGTTTTACCTTTGTCTTTAAGTTACTGCTTTTGCCTTATGATAATGAATTATTTAATGATATGCTTTATAATACTAAATCTTTGGTCCTCTTTGAGAAAATACAAAGAGTTTCAATAGCATACAAGCGGGTTAAAGAATTTTCAATGATAGCATCAACAAACAGGTGAAAGGTTGCGTAACCATAACAATCTGAAGAAAAATATCTACTCAACTTTGCTGTTTCATCTTACCTCAAATAGGGGGTTGTCATCAGTTAAAACAAAAGATGGTTCTTTATTTTGTGAAATTTGAGAATTTGATTTTGTGAAGCATTGAACACTTTGTAATCATATGTTGTGATTTCAACAAGCTTGCTAGTATTATTCCGCTTTCACTAAGAAAAGGGTGTACGCCGAAGCAATTAATGAGTCCAGCTATGACAATGCTTAGTATCTACTTCTCATTGTTAATTTTTGAATTATGGTTTAAGAAGTTCTTGCACAGAGTATTTAAATGGATTTCCTTTTAATATTTTGTGGGTGCATTCTGTCTCTTGTGATGCTTTGGCTATGTTGAGTATTTGGTTGGATTATGATTCTTTGAATGTCGAAAATCCTGGTGGACATTATTTTATACCAAGTATCTTTAATTGTATCAGATGTATTATTCAGGTTAAATACAACAAGCTCATTAGTCAGTATAGTTTTCAGCCATTTTGATTACCTTCACTACATGATGTGGCATGTTGTTTGGAGCTTCCCTGTTCTGCCAAAGAAAACGTAATGATTTTTTTATTTTGTTCTGCATCATTTTCAGGGTGTTCCACGGCAGCGCTTCTATAGTTTCGTGAAAAAGCATGGTATAGGCTTACCTCGTGCATGTATGGGGATAAGTTCAATATCTGATTATCCCGTGGAGGACACTACTCTCACCTGTTCGGGTCTGTTCACAATTGTTCCTGATTTATCAACCAAATGCAGAATTCCATGGTACTGTTTCGACACCTGGCTAACATGTGTACTAAATCTGGTGAACCATGGGAATATTGTCCAAGAGAAGCTATACGCAGAATCTCTAAAATTTTAAAAGATGAATTCGGTTTGGTACGTTTACAATCTTGCCCAGCAAAGAGTTGAAAATGTTATTGGTCTGACACGTATCTACATTTTTCAGGTCATGACTGCAGGCTTTGAAGTTGAATTTTACCTTCTAGAGAGTGTAATAAAGTATGTGAGCCATAATATTTTTGTATCTAGTCTTCCATCATATATGTTTCTAGAGCTGTCCTCTATAGAACGTTACACTAAATATGTACAACTGAATCACACAGGAACGACAAAGAAGAATTTGAATCATCGGATCAGTACAGGAAGTGCCATACAGCAGCATTTGATGCTGCATCCCCTATGCTTCAGGAGATGCTCGGTTATCTTCAATCCTTGAAATTTTCTGTAGATTATGTAAGTTTCTATTTCCTTGAATGTTTGCTTACAAATTTGATGTTTCTCATGTTATCTGCAAACAGTACTGTAGCTAATTAGGAGATTTTAGAATGCATTTCCATTTATTCTGCTTGAGTTGAGCTTAGGAAGAGGTATTTTGTGCTTGCGCTATCGAGAGTATCTTCCGTGAGCTTCACCAGATAAATAAAACTAGTTTCTTTGCTTCGATTCTGCCCCTAAGTTAGCTCCTACTCCTCCTCTCACTGAAAAGGCATATAGTGAAAATACATGCTAACTATAGGTAGAAAGCGGGAACCAAATGTAATAGTACATGAAAATATTCGACTTCATATTTTAGAGTAGAGCTCAACTCAAGGACTTCAGGAAACACGTTGTACTACTATGATCTGTGTTTTCAATGACAATTCCTTCTCAAAGTAATATTTGATTTGCATGACACTTGTGATGATGCAATGCTAAAAATAATAAGGATAAAGATTTGTCTTCTGTTCCTAATCCCGCAGCTAATCCAATTGTGCTTATATCCTTTTATTAGGGTGTCCTACATTTGGTTGAGGGAACGAGTGTTGTCTCGTTATATAACAACAACATACCCACCCAATATAATTCTACAAGTGGGGTCCAGAGAGAGTAGTTGTTATGCAGACCTTACCGTTACCTTGTGCAGGTAGTGTTGTCTCGTTATATGGTCTTTCCCAGTCCCATCGGAATAAAAAAGTCAGTCACCGTGCGTCTTTTCGGTCGACGACTCAAGATTGATTTGCGTTATCTCCTCATCGTAAGTTTTGTGCGACACTACCATCTTGTTTGCAAAATTCAGGCGACAAAACACCAGTCAATCGCTCCGGCAGAGTCACTCGCGTGTAGAGCTGTCAATATAGGCCGGGCCGGATTAGCCCAGCCAAGCCCACGTGGGCTTTAGCAATTGACGGACTAGGCTAGCCCATGATGGGCCTTATAATGGTTACCCCACCCCAGCCCTATGTGGGTCGCGGGCCCTTACAAGCTGGCCCATTATTTTTTTAATATATAATTTTATATTTTTTCTGTAAGTACTAACATAAAAAAAATTAAAGTTAAAAAATATCTTATTGGAAAAATTTCACAAAACTTAATAACTTTTTATACTGTTCAATATATCACAATAAACACTAAAAAAGTAAAAGACAAGACTATATTTCATTCACTAAAAGTCAAAATTCAAAAGAAAATATTCAAGAGAATGTTCATGATGCTTATGGGATATCCAACACATCATCTTCATCAAACATATTGGAATCCGCTTGTGACAAGGTTGTCTTAACATTTTTACTTCCATCTGCATCTACAATTCATATGCAATATTAATTAGTTAAATACTAGGAATAATTAAATTTTAAAAACTAATAATATTCAGATTCACATAAAAAAATATTACTAGTTCGAGTTTGGTAAAAACCGTGCAACCAATTTCGAGTAGTAACAAATGTTTGGACATTTTCACGAGGAATGCAACTTTTGTACGAGCACGCCTACCAATACTAAATATTGATTTCGATGCTACAATGACATATATTTTTTATATTTTATATATTTCAAATAAATATTTTTGTTAGGCCCACGAGGACGGCCCAGCCCAGCCTCAGTCAAGCCTCATGGGCTACGGGCTTACTCGGGCCGGGCTTAAAAGCCTCGTTTTTAAATGAGCTCCAAAAATTCTAGCTCAACCCTACTAAATCACGGGCTGGGCTGGTCCAATGAGCCAAGCCCATATTGACGGCTCTCGCGCGCCTCTATGCACCGCACAACTAGGGTTCTGATGAGCTGCAGTAACTTTTCCAACGCGTGTGAGCCATTCAGGCCATTTTTTGACAAAATTTCTTTAGGACAACTTACTCCTCCAGTGATTCCGAGCGTACCCATATAAATTACATCAAATTCTGACAACTTTTATTTTTTCCGGCGTGAATAGTGATTTCCAGAAAAGTTTCTTAGAACCTATTTTGTAGTGTGGAATTCGGCTTAGTCTCACTATATTCAAATTTTTCCGGGGACTTTTCGGCCAACTTCTGTTTATTAGCAACCACCTGATTTTGTTGCTCAGGGGGAGTCTAGTGGCCTTGTATGATCAACTTGTATATATTTTCACCAAGTCTCTTATTGGTCCTCAGATTGGTTGCATATGTAACATGCCTGGTACATATGATTTGTATGCACCTGCTTGAGGGGGAGTGTTAGATAGTTATGTATAAATAATCTTAGTCTCATATGTAGTAAGAGTAGAATGTCCTAGTCTTATATGTAGTAGGAATAGAATATGTCCTAGTCCCATATGTAGTAGGAGTATAATATGTATTATATATAGGGCTCATTGTATCATTGTTAATAAATAGATTTTTCTCCCGTGCATTCTCACATGGTATCATTTCTTGAATGTATATATATATATATATATATATATATATATATATATATATATATATATATATATATATATATATATGTGTGTGTGTGTGTGTGTGTGTGTGTGTGTGTGTGTGTGTGTTAATTTATGGAGATATGTTTATGTTTCTTTTGTTAGTGCATTGCTATAGTGTCATGAGAGTTGTTTTGCTCGATTACCTTTAAAATTGTTTTTAACTTTCAAAAGTCAATCTCTTTGTCATTATCCTTCATATGCTGAAGAACTATTTCTAGTCAGATTGAAAGTGAAGTATTGGGGATCTCTCTGTTTCTTTTTTACAAAGGTAGTCTATATTAAAGACAATAACTTTGATGACATGATTTACATGGATAATTGTTTCATGAGCATCATCAAGTAAAAATAGCACGGTATAGCCAGTTTTCGGACTGGTCATTCAAAAATAGCCAGCATTTACGAAGTCAATAAAAAATAGCCACTATTTTGCTGAAACAGAGATCGGTCCAGCATAATATACTGGAGTTTGGTGCAATTGTATATGAACTCCAGCATATTATGCTGGACCGGTATACTTTGTTGACTCCAGTAAAATATACTGGAGACTGGAGCACCGGTGCTCCAAACTCCAGTATATTATACTGGACAATTATACTTGCTGGAACTCCAGTATATTATGATGGAGTTCTAGTGTACTTATGCTGGAACTCCATCATATTATGCTGGAGTTCCAGCATACTTATCCTGGAACTCCAGTATAATATGCTGGAGTTCAAGCATACTTATGCTGGAACTCCAGTATAATATACTGGCGTATTTTCTGGGTTTTGAACAGTATTTTCGCTCAGATTCATCTTTACATGAAAAGTGGCAAAATTTCGATTACTTTTGAAACTGGGCTATTTTTGAACGACTAGTTGTAAATCTGACTATTTTTGAATTTCTCCCCATCATCAAGCACCTCTGGCCTAAATCCAAAATCTCAGGGGAAAATAAAAACAAAAGAGAAGTATAACATGAAAAAGAATTATAAGCTTCATGTGACATGCTTTTTCGTAGTTTCACACATATAGTGGTAGCATGGCATTTCTCTGTTCTGCAATAATATCTTTCTTTTACCTGGAATAAGATATATCCAACACACTTTATCGTAGACTTCCTCGGTTTCATTTATATGGCGTTGTTTAGTTGGGTACGTAGTTTTTCATAGAAATACTAACTTTTGGCTCATATATGAAGTACTTATAGAACTTTTGGTCTTAAACATGCCATTTTTGTAGCTATAAGAGCATGTGATCAAGGGCAAAAATGAAATCTTTAAGAGTTCTAAATATAGAAAGGTGTTATTCTTTTCGGACAGACTAAAAAGGGAAGAGCACCATATAAAATGGAACAAAGGAAGTCATACTATTCAATTTAACGATGATTACTCCCCTTGATGTTGTCTCTTTCGATATATGCAGCTACATAAAGAAGCTGGGAAAGGTCAATTTGAAATTGGACTGGCATATACAGATTGTTGTAGAGCAGCTGATACATTGATTTATACACGTGAAGTCATCAGAAAAGTTGGAAGGAAATATGGATTTCATCCAACGTTTTTGCCAAAGTAAGTAGCAGATGTTTCCACAATATTTTTAGGTGAAATTCTCTTCTCTACTAGTTTAACCAGATATGCTTTTGCTTCTTTTGAAGTGCTACCACAACCATATTTTCAGTTCTGCTTTCTTTTTTGGTTTTATCGCGAAAAGCATTATGTATGAACTTTCTACTGCATGAGCATAGTTCCTTTCAGTTTTTGACCATCTGTCCATTTCTGTATAGGTATTCGTTAGACGAATGGGGCTGTGGATCAAATGTGCATATAAGTTTGTCCAAGAACGGAATTAACGTTTTTAAGGCATCTGACGGATCAAGTCAATATGGGATTTCCAAGATTGGGGAAGCATTCATGAGTGGGGTGTTAGATCATCTTCCAGTCATATTAGCATTTACTGCACCACATCCTACAAGGTTAGAGGTTTTTTAGTACTTATTATGATTTAACTTATATGAACTGATGGTGTGAATAATACCTTTTCATACTACCAATATAATTTAGTCGCTAAACCTTAATTATTAATATCGTGCTTTCTTTAAATACTTTGGTGATTGGTTTAAAAATTCTCATTGAACCAAAGCTGCAGCACCATTGCCTCTAATCTGAAAGAGGGGAATTATAACAAATAGCAGCTATATCACTTCCTTTTTTCTTTTCTTTGATTGTTAGCATAATGGAAGACTTGTAATCTCATCACCTCAAATAATTATGCATTTGGAGCTATTGCATAGAGAATGAAAATCGTTCCCTTTTGGTTCGGTCTCCTTTTCTAAAAATATATACCTCATTTGAGTATCAAAATTGAACTTTTATCAACTCATGTACTATGCCTGACTTGATCCTTGTTTTTAAGTATGCCTTATTTTGGTCACATTTTTTGGCAGTTATGAGCGCCTGTATTCTAAGGATTGGAATGGACGAGTTGTCAGCTGGCAGAAAGAAAACAATTATGCAAAAATTAGTACTTGTAGACTTCCAGGAGCTGATGTTGTAGGCCATTTTGTATGTCCTGCATTTGATGCATGTGCCAACCCATACTTGGGACTTGCTTCTAGACTTACTGCTGGGATCGATGGCTTGCGGAAAGATTTGAGCCTTCCTGCACCAGTAGGTAAGTTACACAATTATTTAGCAATTTTTCTCTTTACCGCATGATAATTTGCCTTTAAGTCTTTCTTTGCCCTGAATTTTATGGTTTAGCCTGGAATGCATAGAATTCCTGTTTGGATCAGCTACTTTCATCAATAGTATTGGACATGGTATCTTTTGATATCATCAAAATATGTCCTTGAAGGTTCGAGCTGCTTCATCACAATATACATATTTTTTGATAACCGAGAAACCTTAGTGGAGCAAGGGTCAAAACTCGATGAATGATGGGCTTGCCCCTCTACTCATCTCTATTGAGATGCCATGCTTTTGGCTACAGCAGGATTCAAATCCACCTAACCCACGCATCACGTTGATGTCATCAATATATTGGATAGTTGCCCCTGTATCACTTAGCTTTAAGGCAGAACAAATGAAAAATGGAAAGAGAAACAAGAAACTAAGTATGTGCAATTTCATGAAAAAGGAAATATAATAAACTTTTATCAGACATTTAGTTTTCTTAGTTTGTTTAGAAACGAATAGGACTAGGATTATTCTATCTTATCTTTAAGTGTTCTTGCACTCTCAGAATAACATGGCTTATAACTTCCTTGAATGACTATAATATGATCAAAGATTTAACATATATAAACTAACATTGTAAATGATTTTTACACTATCTGTCACGACCCAGAATCCCTATCCTCGGGACCGTGATGGCGCCTAACATTTCACTTGCTAGGCAAGCTAACGTTAGAATAATTTTTAGCCATTTTTAACAAGACAAATTAACTGATACCAATTAAACTGAAATAGAATTGAAATAAAGTGCGAAAAGTCATAACCACCGCAATTTCTAGATACAACCCCAGATCTGGTGTCACAAGTGCACGAATGGTTAGAATAATACAGATAATGGTCTGAATGAAAGTAAAACTATCTGAAAAGAAATAAATAACTAGGATTAATTCTTGTAACAAGTGTTGACTTAATAGAGAACACTAAATCTAAGGGAGATGTCCATTATTTGCACTCTTTAGTAGTATTAAGTTGATTTCAGCTAATTGGACTGGCTAGTAGCAATATCAAAATGAACAAAGTTTCCTTTTTGAAAATTCTGTCCAAGTTTGTTTCTCATATTTTCTCCTTTTTATTCTTGTTTGGCCTTGAAGTCCCTTGTTATGCTCAAACCCTCTATCAGCTTTCAATGAATTAAACAACAGATTCTATCTCAAATTTCTGCATTTGGAGCTATTCCCTTAAATAAGGTAGAAGGGGACTTCAGGGCTGCGAACGCCGAGCAGTTGTACCTCAAGTCTTCGTCCGATGGTCAATCCGAGCAATCTACTGACCGCTATTGGGAACGACCCCAAAATCTGCACAAGAAGTGCGGAGTGTAGTATGAGTACAACCGACTCCATGTACTCTGTAAATGTCGAGCCTAACCTCGACGAAGTAGTGACGAGGCTAAGGCGGGTCACCTACAATAACCTGTATGATGTATATTAATGATAACGGGAAAGAAACGCAGAAAGAGTAAGGCAACTAACTTATGAAAATCAACTCAATCCTCGAAATCAGTAACACCAGAAATACCAATCCTCAAAAACTCGTCGAAAGCACCGAAGCCAACACAATACAACAAGAAATACAAAACACACAATCCGTTGCGGCGTGCAACCCATCCCACCGTACAAACACGATCCTCCCTTATTTTACCATATGAATACCAATAATAACAAGTAAAATTCGTTGCGGCGCGCAACCCTATCCCACCATATAATCAGAATCAATATCATAATCCTCCTTTATTTTACCATATCAATCCTCCCTTATTCCACATGTTGCGTCATGCAACCCGATCCTACCATATCAATATCAATCCTCATCCCTTATTCCACCTGTTGCGACGTGTAACCCGATCCATGAGTAAAAATCAATAAATGCAATAAATTCCGCAACTCAATTCACAAGAATCTCTACGAATAAAGAATATGAAAGCAAGCCATAAAGGAACCTCGTACCAAATCAAGAAATGCTACAATGAATACAATGCAACAAGACAAATCAAATGTATGACAATTAAAGTGTACATGTAAGGTAGTTAAGGCTAGTAGCAATTAATCATGGGAGCATGGAAGGAATGAACATGTTAATATAAGAGAATTAAGTGACAAGTAGCAAGTTAAGGCATAGGAAGCAATTAAAGCATGTAACAGTTAAGACATGGAATAAAATAATTAACGAAATACGGAAAAGAATGGAAACAAGTATTTTGACGGCGTATATACACTCGTCACCTCGCATATACGCTACTACACATGCAATTCACATAGCACATACCTCAAGGGTTCATATTCCCTCAAATCAAGGTTAGACCCAACACTTACCTCGCTCTGCAAGCAAATCAAAACTCTACCGGGGTTTTTTCTCTAAAATCCGCCTCCAAGCCAATCGAATCTAACCAAAATCGACTCAATGACATCAAGTAAGGCTAGGAAAATCAATTACAATACATAAAGTTAAGATCTTTACACTTTTTCCGAAAATTCAACAAAAGTCTACCCCGGGCATGCTTGGTCAAAACCTAAGATCCGACCAAAACCCATTTAACCATTCACCGCCGAGCCCGATTATATAATTAATTTCGAAATTGGATCTCAATTTGAGGTCTAAATCTCAAATTTACAAAAAAAAAAATCAATTCTTCCCAAATCCCTAATTTTCTACTATGAAAGAACATAGATTAAGGTTAGAAATTAATGGGTGATGATGGAAATGGAAGAAAATAAGTTAAAGTACACTAACCTATGAAAGGGTGATAAAATTTCTCCTCCAAATCGCTTCTAGGCCGAGCTCTAATGAAAAGATGGTGAAAATGGGTGAAATCCCTTCTTTGAAATATTTTAAGGTCCGAGTGTCAGGCCTTCTTTGCGTTTGCGAAGGGTCTGCCGCGTTCGCGATGCGCGGCGGCCCAATTGGCCTTCGCTCGCGAGATGTACTTCGTGTTCATGGCTCTTCTCCCCGGCCATCGCGTTTGCGACCCATTGATCGTGTTCGCGTAGAATACTAGCCCAGTACCCCATCCCAGGTCCATAACCCTACACGTTCACGAGAGGCTGGTCGCGTTCACGAAGGATAAATCCCCCAATGCTCTGCGTTCGCGATGAAGACACACCACCCCAGGCCCAGTTTCCCCTCTGCGATCACGAAGCACAAAGCATTAGGTGACAACAAACTTCCAAAAATCAGAAATTCTAAGTTCAAAATGGTCTGTAGCCTATACGAAACTCACCTGAGCCCCTCGGGCTCCAAACTAAATATACACACAAGTGTAAAAACGTCATACAAACTCGCTCGCGCGGTCAAAACACCAAAATAACATCTAAAATTACGAATTGGACACCAAACGAATGAAATTTTCAATGAAACTTAAGAACATACAATTTTTCGACCGGACGTCCGAATCACGTCAAATCAACTCCATTTTGCACCAAATTTTGCAGACAAGTCATATATATTGTAATGAACTTATACCAAGTGCCGGAACTGGAATCCAAACCCGATAGCAACAAAGTCAACCTATGGTCATACTTATGAATCCTTTAAACTTTTAAATTGCTAGTTTTCAACAAATTGCGTTAGTTCAAGTTAGGGACTTCCGAATTTGGATCCAGGCATACGCTCAAGTCCCAAATCAGGATACAGACCCACCGGGGCCGTGAAAACACTGATCCGGGTTCGTTTACATAAAACGTTGACCGTAGTCAACTCAAATGAATTTTAAGGCACGATTTCACATTTTCGTCAATTTTCTCATAAAAATCTTCCGAAAAAAACAGGATAAGGACTGCGCACGTAAATCGAGGAAGCTAAACGGATCTATTCGAGGTCTCGTAACATGAAAATGAAGGGTAAAATTATAAATGACCTATCTGGTCATCACACTATCAGCGCAGTTTAAACCTAGACAACCTGCATTTTGCTTCTCATGTTACAAACCCACCTTTAATAGACGGTTATTTGTATTATGTTTTTGGTGGTCTGACAACGTAAAAATTCTAGTACCTAGGCAAATGTGCGTGCTGTTCGTAAAATCTAATTTTGGTTCAGTGATTTTCTTGCCAATGCTTTATCACTTGTCGAAGAAAGAATTATATTCTGTTATCTTTCATTCTACCTGTGTTTTTCTATGAAACAGATAGAGAGAGTCGTGTCAATCAAGAGGATTATCGAAGACTACCAGATTGTCTTACCGATTCCTTAAATGCTTTAGAGGAAGATACATTGTTTAAGGATATGATGGGTGAAAACCTCATGGTTTGCATAAAAGCTATTCGCAAGGTACGTTTCAAATTATGATTTCTTCAGTATACAAGGTTTATATTCTGTTTGATGGATTATTATATGCAGCGGAAGCAATCCCAGTATCAAAATCACATGTAATTTAGACAACTAGCATAAACGGGATTTCACGGGTTACCTCTTGAAGCGTGAACATATCTCTTCTACCACGTGAGCCTTCAGTTTCATAACTTCTCAATGGAATCTCCATCACCCGCACAATCGTGATCCTCGAACGTTCCACGGTCTTCTACTGTGTTACCCAAATAATACCCGAAAATAGCAATTTCGTGTGGGCGAAATTTCTAGGAAAACTTGGCTGAAAATTTCAGCCACCATGTATTCATCCCTCTAGGTGGAAAACCTTATGTATTTATAGAACAAGTTTTAATGGTTAAGACCCTTTTCCAAAACTTGTTAGGTTTTCTTTTCCACTAGAAAAAAGATTCCTTTATTTCCTATTATTTAGGCACAGTAGGGACCACAAAATTTAATTAACAAGGCTTTCAATTATGGAATTAATTTGTAATTTTCGAAATTAATATCCACCATAATTAATTACGAATTATTCCACTAAAAATTCGTAATTACACTCCTTATTCAATTTCGAAATTCATCCATTAAATCTTATTGAACTCCTCATGTTAAGATTCAGATACGAATCAATTAAATTAAATTACTGACGATTTAATTTATTGATTATTTCCTTTAGACTTTCGCTTAACTTATTTCATGTGTCGGATACAAAATCCACCGGACGGGTTTACACATGAAAACTTATAAGCTTTCATAAAGGTATATCATCAATCTCTAAACCGAGACATGGATTCCATCAACTAACTATTACTTCGCCAATGTATATTATTATTATCCAATTTACCAGGCATATTGACCCACGAAAGAATCTCGCCTTTTAATAAATCAAAATAATAATAATATACACAGCTAATAATAATTATATCAAGATTAAGAGTATAAGTACATTTAATGGCTAGAGAGTTTATTTTATTAAGTCAGTATAAAATACTTATCTCTACCTGGTCCGTTCAATAAATACAAAATGTACTAGCACAAGAAGTTGGAATTAAACCATTCCCATAATCAAGATTAATTATATTTAATCTTGTGCTACAATCATTCCTGATGGTTTGTCCAATTCCATCATTAGATTGTGAACTCAAACTTTATACTTATAAGAACCGATGATTTAATCTTCCGTGTATAAGCTAAACTCTATACACTAAATCATCTACTATATAAGCAAAGGACACAGACTATTATATGATCTATTTAAAACTTTATTAAAACTGAATAAACAATTATTTCATAATAAATACTATATCTAAACCAAACTCATGGTTAATAGTATATATCCCAACACAAGAGAGGTGAGGCTTTTGAGAACATGGCTGCTTAATGTTTTCTCCAGAAAAGGTTTATCAGGTATAATGAAATAAGAATGAATTGGCTCATCAGCTCATTGTATAATTCCTCTATGCAGTGATAGTGTAAAAGCAATTATAAACGCTCAGTGCATTGTAAGAATGAATTGGCTCATCAGTTCATTGTATAATTCCTCAATCCCAAGTTAGCGGTATACTTGGGTTGGCATGAATGCTCACTATCCAGTTTCATTCCAATGTTCAATAAAATTTGGCTTCTCTAGCACTAATTAACAACAGCAGCAACACGCTTTAACTTTTCTTTTTCTGTGTAAATTAACAATTGGCATAATACTGATATAAAAATAATTTTGACCGAAGGGTCGGTGTACTGAGCTTTAATCGTAGTTTAAAGTGTTTCTGATTCTTTGTGGACATGCTGAGCGTGGTTTCATGTTTTGCAGGCTGAGATCAATCACTACTCTGAAGATGAGGAACCATACAAGGACCTTATATACAAATTTTAGGTTGGTCTGTGAGATTAGCATAGGTTATTATATTGTTAATTATCATAAATAAATATGAGCTTATTTTGCTATTCCCTTCTTCTTTTGATTAATGAAACATCTTAGTGAATTTAGTTCCCCTCATCTGTATTCTTTTGCTTAATTTATGCATGCACGATTCCTCTTTTTGACCATTCGACGCTACAAAATTGCTGTCAACATTCATCCATCACATGCCCAGTAAGGAGGCTCTGGATCTTAATTCTTATCTTCTATCTTCTTCTTCAACTGAGATACATGAAATACGGGATGGATCTTCGAGCCAACTGACAATTCTGAACCAAATTTACGCACCACCGAAAAACCTCATCAACAACTTCAGATTCCTTCGCACTACTACAGAGCTTTGTTAGTAATGTTGTAATACCTAGTCCGGAGTCCGGAACCAAAGTGTGGTTCATTAGGACTCAAGCGACCACAATAGGTTAATAAAAAAGACCAGGCACCATAATATATATAGGGCGGCGATTCATCGCGCTATACCTTAGCAGCACGTTTGTCCATTAAGGTATAGCACCGTGAATAACCGCGCTATACATAAAAGTTGGCCCCACCAATAATTCATCTGCAAGTAACTAACACACCAATAATTTATAGGGGTATAGCACGCTATACATCAAATAGTTGTACCCCCAGACTAATTTTTTCCTTATTTAAGGAGTTTCAGGATTTTGTAAAAATCCATTGAGGATCCTTCAAGTCTTCCGAAATATTTGTTCGTTAAGTTATTTTGCAACTTGTCATAATATCCGAAGAGCGAAAAAATTAGGGTTTTATTATATTGGGGGTGAGGTTATGGTGGAGAATAACTCAGTACGCTATAGTTGTTCTCCACAACACCACGGTAAGTTGCCACTTAAAAAAATGAGTATAAACAAACGTTCAGTGAATATTAAAGTAACCGAAAAATATCCGTATGTTGTAACTTCACAAGGGGTTGCTTGTATGCGGAGTTTAACATCAAAGACGATGAAATACTGACAGATTTTTTGAATAATCTGGATGAACACCGAGAACTTCTTGTGATTAAAATGTTGGAAATGTACGTCAAGGTTGAAGACGTTCGCAATAATGAGATTCCACAAAGTAGGGATATCCCTCAATCATCGGGTAGTTATTTTGGAGCAGTTTTAACCGAACAGGTTCCGAGTAAAAGAGTTTGGCCTGATCTAAACTTATCTCCATGGGTGAATGAGGAGCGAGGAAATAATTTCTCCCCAAGTTTACATAATCCACAAGCTGAGTGGTAAACTTCAATTTTCCTCTGTATTACGATGTTTATTTTTATGTATTGAATTTGTATTAAAACTCATATATTCCCCAGGGGGTACCGGCCAGATATGAATTTTACAAGTTATGAACTAATGACCAGTTGGAATATGCCTAGTTTTGTGTATTGGATCATGGTAGTCCATCCGGTAGTCATCATCAATAGGATAATGTGCATCATGGGATATCAACACATTATGATTTGTAAGTGAAGTGATAAAGCTATATGTAAAGTTTAGATGAATTTGATAAACTCACTATTTTATTGGTTGTGCAGTGAAAACGAGCAACTTGAAGGTCCTGTCCTTACTCAATTGGCCGAAGACAATATATTTAATCGGGATCAGGCAGATGCGCTGAGTCAGGAAGATAACAGTGATTATGACAACAACACTGATAAGTCTAGAGATTACACACCCTTCCATGATAAGGGTGATGATGAGGAGGACGAGAATGCTGAACCTGATTTGACGAGGGAGCACGCCCCACCTCCCGTTAGACCAAGAGTGTAAGAGCCCTATGTGCCATTTCATTCGAGGGAGATTCCCTACCTTGATCATTTGTCAAGTATGCCGGATGTGGATGCCCTCACAAGGGATCTTGACAAAATTCGGACAGTAAAGTGGGATGAATCTAGAGCAATGGTGTTGTCAAAGGGCATGCTTTTTGCTGATAAAGCGCACCTAAGCAGGGCGGTACGTGTGTACAACATAAAAGAGTGTTGTGAGATCGTGGTGCATGAGTCATCTCCGGATGTATACAAGGTTATTTGTCGTAGATGGTTTATAGGTTGTAATTGGATGCTGCGTGCGAGGAAGCTGAAAACAAATATGTGGGTTGTGGGTAAATACATTGCACCCACAATTATGAAATGGACACATTCAGTATGAATCATTTTAACTTGAATGTTGACTTGATTTCTCTTGTCTTGATTCCACACATTGAAGCGTCCATAAGGTACAAGATCAAAGAGTGTATAACATCTGTCCACCAGGTATATGGATGTACCATTACCAAAAGAAAGGAATTTCTCGGGCAAAAACGTGCGTTTGAAATTGTTTATGGTAACTGGGATAAGTCATTTGCCTCTCTACCCAGGTACATGTCTGCATTGCAATACTTTAACCCCGGGACTATTGTTGAATGGAAGCTTAAGTGGAGTCCGGGAATACCAGAACACATAAATATGTGTTCTGGGAATTTAAATTAGCCATTGATGGATTTGTGCATTGTCGACCGGTAATATCCATATACGACACTCATGTCTATGGAAAGTATGATATTAAGTTGTTGATCGCTATTGCAGTATATGCTAATGGAAATATATTTCCCCTAGCATTTGCTATTTGTGCCAATGAAAGCCAAGAGACATGGACATTATTTTTGAACCACTTGAAGGAGCATGTTGTCAAACAACATTCAGGTATTTGTGTAATATCTGATTAGTATGGTGGTATTTTAAATTCTGTACATAATTTCGTGCATGGAAGGAACCGTATGCCTACCACTGCTATTGTGTTAAGCACTTGAAGGCCAACTTCCAGAGGGCTTATCCGAACAAGGACTTGCATGATTTAATGTGGATGGCTGCAACAGATCGCCAAGAGTATAAATTCAGGAGGCGAATGGAATTGATCAAGCAGGAAGACCAAGGAGCCTATAGTTGGTTGATGCAACATGAGCTTAACAAGTGGACTTTGCATGAGGATGGTGGCAGAAGATAGAGAATTCTGACTACAAATGTGTTAGAGTCTTTCAATGGGTTATTGAAGTCTGCACGTGGATTTCCTGTCACTGCCATGGTGTGGATATCATTCAAGTAGATGGCGGAGAGGCTTGTTGAAAGATCGAGAGGTGCATCGTCCTTGATGGAAAGGGGTGTTGAATTTATGCCAATACCAATGAAAAGATTTGAGAAATACAGGAAGTGAGCACAATGGCATTCATTTTTTCAGTATTGCAACGAGCAAAAATATTTTTAAAGCTCGCATTGCTATTCATCACAACCACTAGAATAATACACACACCGTCAATGAAGCCAGAAGGTTATGCTCCTATAAAAAATGGTCCATCTATCACATGTTGTGCTCACATGCCATGAAGTGCTTTCAACATACAGGTTTCACGGCAACGAGTTACGTTGATAAAGAATATAGTGTTGATGCACACTTAAACACCTATAGTGGACAGTGGCAGCCAATAGGTGCTGAGCATTATTGATCGCCATAACCATTTAAAATGGTGTGTAACGAGTATTATGTGCATCAACAACAAATGTAGAAAAGAATGCGTATACGGAACAAAATGGATGTTGGTGATACCGTTTATGCCCGTAAATATGGCATATGTTCCCAAATGATACGACCGTCATAAATGTCCTTCAGCTGGTTTGGGTAGCGGTGGTAATTCAGCTCCCGATAGAAATTCATCCAATGTGTCCATTTATCAAGGATACACGTAGTGTTTTGTTGCAGTAATTTGTTGTAATAATTGTATGTAAATGTTCAGCTTGCAAAATGTATGAAATAAAATTATTTTTCCAATGTGATTAAATCTAAGTGATATTTAACATTAATACTTCAGTACAACAATTTAACATACACCCCAAGAAAAAAAAAATTATCATTCGCCATTATCGTCGATGTCTGGCACAATTTCAATGTCACTGTCTTCATCTTTTTGTCAATCTAGGCCCTAGTTGACACACATTTCTCGTATTTCATTAATATCTTCAATAAGAGCACTTACTTAATTTCTACAATAATATGGAACTCTTACGTCCAACGTCTGTGGTAGAAACTTAGGTAGTCCCACTCGACAACTGTTGGGAAAATAGGATAATAATTGTTTTTATGCAATTTTTTATTTTCTAATAAATTCTAGTACTGATCCTTCGTTCCTTCCAAGTAATTAAGATCATCCATTGCATGATGAACAGCTAGTGCCTTTTCGATCTCTAGAATATCCTTCATCAAAATGCCGAATTACTTCTGGTTCATCTTTGTGTGTGTTTGTTAAGAAGGTTACAGATAGTGCTTGTGGCACAACAAGCCCATGCCAGCGACATAGTACTTTATAATCACATCATTTTGAATAAAGGGGAACCCAATTTAGTTTTTCGCCCCAAATTCGCATACCTTCAGGCTTTGTAGAATGTGTTTCGCCCTCAATAATGTGTCTTGCAACTTTGAGATCAGTATGTATATTAATAGGCTTATTTTCCAAAGGACGCAGAACACCATACCACTTGTCATCAACCAAATCAATATAGCAACCTAGCATATTTTTTTCAAGGTAGAGATCCATAGGGATATGTTGAGCTACCTTCACCCTTTTGCCTCTTCTTAAACCACTTATTAAATGTTAGTGGCATTTTTGAAATTGATGTTGTTATGTTTCTTCAAATGGTCTTTGAATACAGATCTTTTGGTTCAGTTTAAGAAGTTGTCTTATACCCGAAAGAATCATTATCACGCGAAACATAGCGCAACACCAATATGCGTTATGTGTATTGTCTTGTCGACCTACAAAAACTGTCATTCTGAAAAAGTTGTCTTGTACCCTAAAGAATCATTATCACACGAAACATAGCACGCCACCAATATGTGTTATGTGTATTGTATTGTCGACCTGAAAAAGTTATCGTTCTGAAAAAGTTGTCTTGTACCCTAAAGAATCATTATCACGCGAAATATAGCGCGCCACCAATATGCGTTATGTGTATTATCTTTCCTATAAAAGCATAGGCATTTTAGTTATTATTTGCGCTTAACTAAACAAATAGAAAAAAAGATCATGAATTTTTCATTTTTCTCGCATTAAGAAATGTCTGGACGCAATGACGTGCCAATGTGTTATTATGGCAAACGTGCGATTTTGAGCCATGTCAGTAAAATTGCAATATGGGGCACAGATGCTGAATCTGTCAACAACTTGTAAGTTATTATTTTGGAAAAATATTTGTTAATATTTTTTATATAACATGTTAATTAATAGTGTTGTATTATAATCTCCATTGGTAGGACGGAAATCAATGTAGATTTGAGGAATGGTATGATGAACCCATTAACCAAGAATACTACAAATCATATTTGCACTATGTTTGAAATATGACCGGTGAATACGAACTCCAGATCTTTAAACTACAACAACAACTTGCGGCAGTGAATAAGAAACTAAAAGAGGAAGAAGAAAAAGAAAAAAATAGGTTGGAAGAGAAATTTCAGTGGTTGAAGCACAGAATAATGGGCGATGGTGACTAAACAAACACATGGATGCGTTGAGTGTAGTATTTTATCTTTATGTTTTACGTGTTATGTATTATCATTAATTGTACCGAATTTAAATTATGCAAAGTTGTCGTCTTTGTTTTTGTGTTGTAGTATTAAACTAATAAATAACTCGAGAAATAAAAACACATGCGCAAATAATGTAAAAAAATAAATAATATTGCTATTATATACTTAATGTTATATATACAAATAATCATAAATATCAATGTGTCCCACAACCTGTATGCTTCAAAGCATTAGCTGGCCTAATGCGCATCTCATCCCGCCCGGCTACACTATCAAGATCGTCCTCATCATCTCGCCTCTTTATCGGAGGATGCGCTGCAACATGATCATCAGTAAGGCTGTCAAACCCGGTAGAAGCGGTCATCGGTCTAGTAGTAACCTAAAGAATAATAAGATATTTTAGTATATGAAATATATAATACTAACTTACATGTTAGCTAAAAAACTTTTAATGGTCTTACCTTGGTCTCGGCGGGCTCCTGAATATAATCATCCGTCTCAGGCATGTCAGTATCGCACAAAGTGGCCTCCGTGACAGGCGAGGATGATGTCTTTAAAAAAATGCTTTAGATATTGATGACTAATCAATGAGATAAAAATAAATATAAATAATAGTAATACAAATAAACATGTGCCTGTGAAAGATCCTCAACTTCCCTCGATGATGAGCCATAACTCAGTTGGTGCCCACGATGCACATCTTGTGTCAGACGATCATCAGCAACCGTTGATAGCTCTGGGGGACCAGAAAAGTACTGATCCCACTCATGTCATGTAATGGTTTTGCCCGCAATCAACAATGGAGCTAACGGGGTCATGAGGAGCATCATTTGGCTCAAGGTGGTCACCTAGCTGATCATCTCCAAAATCCTCAACAGGTGCCTCAACGCTCCCTTGATGGGGACCACGTCCTTGCCGACCACCACGACATTGCGGGACACCCCTTCCTCTCTGGGCACGCTTGCCACATCTACCACGTTCAGGCTCCACTGGTGGCCCACAATGGTACTGCTCTGGAAGCACATAATCAGCCTCGTATCCTAAGTGCCCATCATCTCGGGCACACCTCAATGTCCGGGAAGCTAGATTTGTAACCTGCTGGCAATACTCGTGAAAAGTTGTCACTCCCTCGCCGGTATGTTGCTGCATCTGCAATCCCAATTGGTAGAATAGTTGTAATCCAATAGCCTGCACAACATGTAAAATATTAATTGCAGAACAATAGGTTAACGTTATAAGTAAGTATAACAAATAACGTATCAATGCTTCATGCCTCCCAACGTATGGAATGTACCGACCACCATCGAGATGAATGGGATTCCCGACGAAAAATCGGGTAACACTGCAATACTAGCCCATATACTCATGCTCACCATCCGTACGCTTCGGTGGAGGGAGTGGCGGAATCAGGTCATATCTATGGTCCCAAATCTCAATTTGGTCCTCTAGCCAGGCCATGTATGTCTGGTCAACCCTGGAACGATCATCCCACTGGTAATGTGTCCTAAACCAAGAGGGCGGAGTAGGGAGCTATGGTCGACAAAACTGGCGAAGGACTCGCTCGGTGGCATGATGCTCGACAATATCGAGACACATCAATGGGATGCAAAAGCTCCACATAACTCGGCCGCGGGAGCAATAATCGGGCAAACCAGCTATTAGTTTGTCGATGTATGGCCTTCATATGAAATATTAAATAAACACAGGAATCGTGAGTAAACGCAACACATACAAAGCTAGACCAAATAAACTTAAGTATACATGTACCTGCATGCCTACAAGCAAATCCAACAAATGCTTGTACTAGGGGAGATGATGTCGAGCCTTGACCTCCCGTCCGTAGCCTAGCCTATCAACCCACCTCCTAACTAAAGGGAGAAATGGTGGAGGTGGTGTATCTGGAACAATGGGTGGTAGGGGTGGCTGGAACTGCAGGCACCGGTCTCGCACCCAAACCTAATACACATTGTGGACGTAAAATTTAAGGTATATTTTTACTATCTATGTTATAATCATGAAACGGATTGACTATGTTTTCACTTGCAGCGCCGGCAGAAATCTGGCAATATTTCTCTGGGTACACATGTATGCTCGACACATCTGCCTATACAGGTACCCTAGAACAGCTGCACCACAGCTGTAACCAGGTAAATCATCTAGCCGCTCAAGATGATGAAGAAATCTCAAGCTGACTAGGTTTCCTGAAGTGTTCGGGAACAATACTCCACCAAACATAAGCAGCATCAACAATCTCATGTACCGGTCGATAAGAAGATCCGGTGAATCATCTGTAATGTCCGCTTCCATAACCTCCAGATGCTGTCGAACAACGTCAACTACAAATGGCTGACCCCACTCAATGTAGTCTCCTCCGCTGGCTGAAAACCGGTGAGCCGCTGCAACATCTCCAGGTAATGCAATTTTGCGGGTAAGCTACAGTTAGTCCATTAACCGGAAGCCCAAAAAGAACCTCCACGTTTTGAAGCGTGATGGTAGCCTCACCGATGGGTAGATAAAACGTGTGTGTCTCCGGTCGCCACCACTCTATCATAGCCGTGATCAGCGCCCAATCGAACTGCAACCGGCCGATCTCTATGATCCTTTAGAAACTTGTATCTTCAAGGTGTCTAACTATACGGGGATGGAGTGAGTGGGCCCTAATAAACTCTCACATGTCGTCTATACGTCTAGCAGGGAATCTATGGGACAAACACTACCCATCCCATATGTATGAAGACTTATGCTCAACCTGTAGCAACAGTAGCTCTAGCAATACAGGTCCGGGATGCACAGGCAGAACCTCCATGACGACTACTGTAAATTGAACAATATTAATTAAAGTATTTTTCTTTTTAATTGCTTAACATCTTTAAATATATTGCAATATCCTTAATATTAAAATTTATTCGATATTTTTACTATATTGTTAATTAGGTTGATACATTTTTATTTATATATTGGTTTATCATTTTATATGTTAGTTTATTATTTTATACAACAACAACAAACCCAATTTGATCCCAACTTGTGGGGTCTGGGGAGGGTAGTCTATACGCAGACCTTACCCCTACCTAATGCAGGTAGAGAGGGTGTTTCTAGTAGACCCTCGGCTCAAGAAGGGCAAGAAGAGGAAGAGGGAAGCAAGGAAGGAAGAAAAATGGAAGAGAAAAAGGGGAGATAAAGGTTAAGTGGTATCAAATAATAGCAAGGGAATACAATACCTGAGGCGAACAAAATCACATATCATAATAAAAATCTAAGAATATGAAGGGACATGAACGCTACTAAGCCTATCGGTAAACACTATAAACTACCTACTAACCTTCTACCTTAATCCTCGACCTCCACACCTTCCTATCAAGGGTCATGTCCTCAGTGAGCTGAAGCAGCGCCATGTCCTGCCTAATCATTTCTCCCCAGTACTTCTTAGGCCTACCTTGACCCCTACTCAAACTCTTCATGGCCAACCTCTCACACCTCCTGACAGGGGCATCAATGCTTCTTCTCCTAACATGTCCAAACCATCTCAGCCGCAACTCCCGCATCTTGTCCTCCACAGAGGCTACTCTCACTCTGTCCCGAATAGATACATTCTTAATCCTAACTCGCTTGGTACACCCATACATCCATCTCAACATCCCCATCTCTGCTACTCTCATCTTCTGCACGTGGGAGTTCTTGACTGGCCAACACTCAGCCCCATACAGCATAGTGGGTCGAACCACCACTTGATAAAACTTACCCTTAAGTCTTAACGACACATTTCTATCACATAGGACACCAGAAGCGAGCCTCCACTTCGTCCATCCCGCTCCGATGCGATGTGTGACATCTTCGTCAATCTCCCCGTCACCCTGGATAATAGACCTGAGATACTTAAAACTCGCTCTCTTGGGGATAACTTGACCATCAAGCTTTACATCTACGTCTGCATCATAGGTCTCACTAAATTTGCACTCCAAGTATTTTATCTTGGTTCTACTTATTTTATTATTTTATATGTTACTTTGTTATTTTATATGCTGGTTTCTTATTTTATATGTTTTTTTCCTATTTTATATGTTAGTTTATTATTTTATATATTTGTTTGTTACTTACCTATTTTTATACATGATTTAATTATTAAATATTCATATAACAATATTTAGTTTGATAAATATTGTTATATTTTAACAGTATTTTCTTAAGTTTATTGACTAAAATTCGAGAGAATTTGTGTTTAAACTATCATCTTCTTCTTTTTTTCCAGATATTTTTGGGTTTAGCATATAATTAAATGATTAATTTCAATAACTACAAATATATTACGCTAAAGGGTACTACATTTTACTACGCTAAAAGGGCACTACATTACAAATACGGGCACTACATTAAAATTATGGGTACAACATAACACTACAGAGAACTAAATACATTAAAGTCACATATTAATATATGTACAACAATAACATCTAAATAATATTAATTATTCCTAAAATAACAATTTAACGATTTTACTAATCTTTTAGCACATAAATAATCTAATCCGAATAAAAAATAACATATTGATTTAATCAAACAATAATCACAAAAATACATATACCATAGTAAAAAATAACTAATTAATATTTTTATAACAACTAATAACATTAATTATTCATAAAACAACAATTTCTCTATTTTGCTAATTTTTTAGCTCACTAATAATACAATCCGCATAAAAAATAACAAATTAATTAAATAGAAAAATAATCACGAAATAACATAGAACACAATAAAAACAACTAATAGGCATTTTTATACATGAGTTTTAACAAAAAAATAGTCGGAATACCTTGATTTTAATTTTTTGGAAAGTTGAAGATTTGATGATTTGGAGCTGAAATGAGCAACCCACTATGCGATAACGCCTTATATACGATGTTAGCTTGATATAATACCGAGAATCTACACTTTTTGTGGCACCGGTGGGTTCCAACCGAGCTTTTTTCTTTAAAAATAGGAGGGGGCTGCTGTGTTGAGGAATAAAAAATTGACGGGGGGGGGGGGGGGGAGGGGGGGTTACTGGTTCGCGTTTGTGGGAAAGGAGAAGGGACAACAACAACAACAACAACAACAACAACAACCCTGTAATAATCCCACTAGTGGGGTCTGGGGAGGGTAGAGTGTACGCAGACCTTATCCCTACCCATGAGGGTAGAGAGGCTGTTTCCGGGAGACCCTTGGCTCAAAAATAAAAAATTTGTAGCAACAGCAAATCTTACCCCTACCCATGAGTGTAGAGAAGGGAAGGCTTTTTTATATAGGTATAGTGCCCATATATATTGCGCTATAGTATAGCGCGGTATATATGGGCGATATACCTTCCCGCCCATTTTAAGTTCAAATAAAGTGTGGTTATTCACTGTGCTATACCTTAACGGACAAATGTGTCGTTAAGGTATAGCGCGATAATTACGGTGCCCAGTCTTCTTTTTTTTTTAACTTATTATGGTCTCTTAAGTCCAAATGAAACACACTTTGGTTTCGGTACTTCAAATTGAGCTGAATGCTTCGGGTGATTTTGTGCTTCGATCAATAGCATGTTTCGAAAAATAAGCTTATTTTGAGAGGTATTTTTTTAAAAAGGTACTTTTGGAGAAAAATAATTTGTGTTTGGCTAATCAAATTAAAATGCATTTTTGAGCAACAATTTATGTTTGGCCAGATTTTTCAAAAAGTACCTTTAAGTATCAAATTACGAATAAGGAAATGAAGAGATATGGTTATTAGCTAATGCTATATAAGTAGATAAATAATTACAAATATTTATTATATATTAGAGACAATAATTAAGTTTTTATTTTATTTAGGCAAAAATATAAAAATAAAATTGAAAAGTATTTTATTCTTTCAAGATGATTTAAATATATTAAAAAACTTTCAACAAATATGAAAATTCATTATATATTACTTAATACTTTAAGTCTCCTATGCACTTTCTTCTCTCGTCAACTCCTAGAGTTTTACGGCTATTTTTGTCGGCAAACCCACCCAACGCCGGCATCAGCAAGACAAACAGACCAGGTAAGCACTCTCTCTCTCTCTCTCTCTCTCTCTCTCTCTCTCTCTCTCTCTCTCTCTCTTCCTTTCTCTTTATTCCACTTTTTTTCTCATCCCCCTTCTTAACCCTAGCAATATATAGTCCGAGGACGTCGGACCGCCTGGGCCGTCGCCGCCTCCTTCTTTCTTCTTCATTTTTTCTACTGCAGCCCTAACCCCCTCTGTTTTGTATACTTTTCCCTGTACTTCTCTTCTTCTGTATACTTTTCCCTTCCATCTGTTCCTCGGCCTCGTCGCTGTTGTATAGTGATGTCAAATTGGTCCGGTAACTTCCAAGCAGGCCACCACTAAATCGTGTGTCACCAGTGGTGACGGTGACAGTTCTGCCCTCTTCTATTTTTCTTGGTCCTGTGGTGTGTTGTGTGTTTTTCAGGTAGCATTTTTGTGGTTGTTTGGTGACGGGTGGGATGCACACGCACAAATACAACAGAGTACGCCAGTTGGCAGACACAAGGGTTGAACGTCGGGTCCACAACATCGGGAGTATAACAAGTCCAAAGTCCAGGTTCTATTTGTGGAAATTTTCACCCCCGCCTCCTATTTCTCTTTCCATTGTGTTAGTTAATTTGTTGTCGTAGTAGTTCGCATTAGTCTAGTCCTTCTAGTAGTGGGCTTGTAGTTACTAGTTGTTCCTTTCAAGTTTGGACCTTTTCATGTCTGTGTTTGCATTTTTTTTCTAGACTATCATAGGTATAGCGGTTGTGCTTTGTAATGGTAGAGTAGGATCATGTCCTCGGGGAGGGCGAGTGGAGGGGGTAGGGAAAGGGCCAGGGGATGGGACGGGGTTCAAAGAGGGTAAGGAGAGTAAGGGAGCCTGTAGGTTGATAATTATATCGTGGAATATAGGGACATTGACGGGTAAGACTATAGATCTGGCAAAGATTCTCTAGAAGAGAAAAGTCAATATAGCTTGTGTTCAGGAGACTAGGTAGGCAGGATGAAAGGCGAGGAATGCGAACGGGTATAAATTGTGGTACTCTAAAAGCGTGAAGGGCAAGGATGGAGAGGGTATTTTAGTGGATATGGAGCTTAGAGAGTCAGTGGTAGAAGTTAAGTGGGTGAATGGCAGATTGATGGTGATTAAGTTAGTAGTTTGAGGACCACTCTGAATGTCATTAGCACTTACGCACCGCAAGCAGGCTTGGATGAGGAGGTTAAAAGGCACTTCTTGGAGGGATTAAAAGAGTTGGTGCGGGGTACTCTGCCTACGGAGAAGTTATTTAGAGGAGTGGACTTCAACGATCATATTGAGTCATCTGTTGGGAGCTATGGCGAGGTGCACTGTGGCTTCGGCTTTGAGGATAGGAAAGGATGAAATACTTCACTTTTGGATTTCTCTAGACCTTTTGAGTTGGTAATCGCGAACTCTAGTTTCCCAAAAAGGGAGGAACATTTGATTACTTTCCGGAGTATGGTAGCTAAGACTCAGATTGATTATCTCCTCCTCATGAGGTGTGATAGGGGGTTGTGTAAAGATTGTAAGGTGATCCCGAGTGAGAACCTCGCGACTCAATATAGGATTCTAGTGATGGATGTCGATATCTTGATAAAGAGGAAGAAGAGGTATGTACGAGGTCAACCGAGGATCAGGTGGGGAATTTTGACTAAGGATAATAAGCCTGAGTTGGAGGGACAGTTGGCAACTATAGGAGCTTGGGAGAGTGGTGGGGATGCTAGCGCTATGTGGACGGCGACGACGGACTGTATTAAGGAGACAGCGAGAGAGGTGTTAGGTCTTTCAAAGGGTTACTATGGTAGTTACCAAAGCGACTGATGGTGGAATGACGTGGTCAAAGGTAAAGTGGAAGCAAAGAAAGCGAGCGTACCTTAAGTTAGTGGAGAACATCGACAAGGAGCAGAGGAGAGCGAACACAGGAAGATATAAAGAAGCTAGGAAGGAGGCAAAATTAGCGGTCACGGAGGCTAAGACTACTACATTTGTCGATTGTACGAGAAACTATGGGGAAAAAGTGGGGACAAGAAGTTATTTTGGTTGGTCAAAGTGAGAGAGAGGAAGGCTCGTGACCTGGATCAAGTGAGGTGCAACAAAGACGAGGAAGGTACAATATTAATGGAGGCTCGACTCACAAGTCATCTCCAAGATAGAAAGTTTCAAGTACCTAGGGTCAATTATCCAGGGAGATGGGGAGATTGACAAGGATGTAAAACACTATATTAGGGTGGGCGGATGAAATGGAGGTTAGCGTCTGGAGTCCAGTGTGACAAGAATGTGCCAACAAAACTTAAGGGTACGTTCTATAGAGCGGTGATTAGACCGGCCATATTGTATGGGGCTAATTGTTATCAGTTAAGAATGCACATATCTAGAAGAGGAAAGTATTGAGGAGGTTGTGCGGGCACACGAGACTGGATAAGATTAGGAATGAGGATTTTCGGTAGAGTGTGGGCATTGCTCCAATGGACGACAAGATGCGGGAACTGAGGCTCAAATAGTTTAGGCACGTGAGGAAGAGAAGCCTAAATGCCCGGTTATGAGGTGTGAGCAGTTGGCTTTGGCAGATACGAGAAGAGGTATATGGCGGATTAAGAAGTATTGGGGCGAGATGAGAAGGACATGGTGCGACTTCAAATTTTCGAGGACATAATTCTTCATAGGAAGGTGTAGAGGTCGAGCATTAGAGTTGTAGGTTAGGGGGGTAGTCGAGCGTTTTTCCTCTTTATACCGGCTAGTCTGATATAGTTTTGTCTAGGATTGTTGATGGTTTATGTTTTGTTCACACAATTTTTCTCGTTTTGCATAGTATTGGGTTATTGCCCTTCCACTTATTTGTTGTCTCTTTTGATGCTGATTATTAGTTTTTTTGGTTTCTATTGTTGTTACATATTTATTCTTTTGTTCTTTTCTAATATTATTGTCATGTTTGTTGAGCCAAGGGTCTCCCAGAAACAGCCTTCCTATCCCCCGGGGTAGGGGTAAGGTTTGCATCACTCTATCCTCACCAGACTCTACTAGTGAGATTCTACTGAGTTGTTGTTGTTGTTGTTGTACTTTAAACTAAGTAAGCTTAATTTGGTATATACAAAATTTGCTAAGGTGTATTTTTGGTAAGAAGAAAATTCAAAACTGCTTCTACTTCTGCTTCTGGGAAGAATTTTCTGATTCTCAAAAAATATTTTTGCTTCTTTTCAAAAGTATATTTCCCCCCAAAAAGCTTGGCCAAACACCTCAAATTAAGAAAAAGAAGTATTTTTTTAGGAAAAATCATTGTTGGCCTTGAAAGAGCTTGGCCAAACAGGCTATAGGTTATCTTTCAAAACCTTATTCATCAATTGACAATCCCTTAAAACTTGATCCGTGGAATTCAATTTTATCTGGGCAGTTAACTCAAAGGTGGGTTGAGGTGGCTCAGAACCATAGAGATCCGCAGGAGTTTGAGCTCCTTCCCCAGCCTGAGATGTGGCTGGTGCAAGTGTAATCAAACCCCCCCCCCCCCCGGAGCTAGAGTACCGAACATGCTCAGGAACTGTGCGAGGGTCTCCTGAAGTGCAGGGGTGGCAACAGGCGCTTCAGGTGCCTGCCCCCCAATTGAAGCTACTAGTGTCTCCTCTATCAGAGTTTAATCATGTGCTCTAGCTGCACCACATGCCCCTATTTGGCCTCTACCCCATCCCCGGCCTCTCGATACTCTAGCAGGGAGCACGGGTGTCTGATAGTCGGATCCAGCGGTGCGTGTCCTCACCATTTGTGGGAGAATAAAAAGACAAAGGTTCAGAATTTTGAAGTCAGTAAATTCTCACGATAAGAAATCAAATAAGTGAATTTTCCTCCATAGCCTCTCGAAGATAAGTACAAATGTCTCCATACTGATCCGCAAGACTCTACTAAATATGTTTATGACTCGTAACACCTATGAACCTAGGGATTTAATACCAACTTGTCACGACTCCAATCTCCCATATTAGGATGTCATGATGACACCTTGTCTCTAAGACTAGGTAATCCTAACATGCATGGAGAAATAATGAAAATGATAATAGGACTTTAAATTTAAACAAATTGGCTATCATAAAATAACTCAACAATACCGCTGACAATAACTCCCAAAATTTGGTAAGACTAGGTCATAAGCTCTACACGAATATTCTAAAACATCCCTAATATATCATTGTCTAGTAAAGAGTAAACATAGAAAAAAAGGATAGAGGGTGACCCCGAGGCCTGTAAACGGCTGGCAAATATACCTTGAAGTCTCTGAACTGAATGCTCCACTCACTCCAGTCAACTCTTTCAACTTAATCTTTCAACTTTGGGACTAAGTATCCCGATTCACTCCGAAACTCACCCGAAACCAAATCAATCACCCCGAAGAGTCACATAACTACAATATAATGTAGAGTAGGCGACCAATAGGGGAACGAGGCTAAAATACTCAAAACGACCGCTCAGGTCGTTACATCCTCCCTTTTAAGACAATAAATTTTCAAAATCTTTTATTGAAGTTTAAATATTTATTAGTTCAAGCTCCATGAATTGTTTCTCAAGTTTAAAATGTATATTTCAAGGCTCAAGCTCCAGATTTTTTTCCAAAGTTAAAGAAATCGTTTTACGCATATCTTCATCTATCTTGAAATAATGACTATATGTATATTAGGGTTAGGATCGGGAACCTGGGTAGTATAGAATATAGCCAAACAATGTTATAAAGACAATAAAAAAGACAATGCAAGTTGATAATAATGACAATTAAAGCATATAAAGAAGAAACAAATTTAACGTGGTTCGGTCAGTGTGACCTACATTCACAAGCGGAGAGGAGCAAATTCACTATAGCATCAAGAGTACAAAAGAGCGTAAGAAATTAATGTAATTACTCTAATTAATCCAAAATACCCCCGACATAATAACCTCACTAGATCACTCCAAAGGAAAGGGAATACAGAAGTGTTTCCCAATACTCAACTCTCTTACAAAATACTCTCAATTTCTAAAGAAGGAAAAGAAACAAGAAATGAAGACTCAAGACTTGTTGGTGTGTCTAAAATGAACTAATGGCTTGTCCTTTTATAGGCAAAAAAGTCTTAGCCTCCAAGGTGTAAAAGAAGAGATACAACTTGTGCAAATGATATCCACCACACAATGCAATATTTTTGGGTCCCAGAGAATTAAGGGTGGCAAACGGGCCCAGCCCGGGCCTAAACGGACCTCGTGGGCCGGTCCTAAGTGGGTCGGTCCTATGTCGGGCTCGTGGGCCATACTTAAATGGTCCCGGGCTTTGTGGGCTTTTGGAGGTAATCGAACCAGGATCGGGACCACGAACTAATGGTCCTGGACTAAGTGGGCCCAACGGTTTTTTGTTCCCGACTATTTTTTAAAAAAAATTATCTAAGGCAATTTCTTGTAAATTATATAGTTTATATATATATATAGTAGTATAGTATTATAGATATATATATATATATATATATATATATATATATATATATATATATATATATATATTAAGATGAACTCGGTATCAAAGTTGCAAATTAAAGTTTATGTTTAGTACTTCAAATTAAAGTTTAATGTCTTCAACATAATACTTCAAATTAATCTAACAAACTAAAACATTAAACATAATATGTCTAATAATTTTAAAATAATACAAATTATCTCAAATCAACTTAAAATCTTAAATACGAATGTCTGGAGAACGCGTAAGACAACTCTTTATATGCCTCCTTAAACAACATGTGCCCTCCAACTTTGGACGATGAGTGTAAACTCGACCACAGTTCTTGCACTTTATTATGTAAACTTCTTTATTTTCTTCTACCACATTAAAGTGTTCCAAAACAAATGGGCGCAATCTAGAATCACTGGGCATGATTTAACTTGAATTAAGAATTTGAGTTTGAGAAATAAGAGATAAGTGAAGACTTGAATACTTCAATTTGAGTTTGAGAAATGAGAGAGATTGATGATTTTGTGAGAAAAATGAAAGAATGAGGGGGTATTTATAGTTAAAAATATGGAAAAAGTGTAATTATAAAAAGGTTGGGGTTAAACAAAGTTGATGGGGTTAAATGGCTATTTTAGAAAGCCCAAACGGATATTTTTGCAGGAGAATGGCCATTTTTTAAATGTTGCAATAGCTAAAAAAAAATTGGAATTTTTTTTATAAAAAAAGTAGTTGTTGGGCCCGTTTGAGCCTGGTTAGGACCGATTGAACCGGCCCACTTAGCACCTGGTCCCAGGGCCCAAACGGTCCCGGTCCTAACATGCTTTTTCAAGGAACCGACCCACTTAGCAGGCCCACCTCCTTCGGCCCCGGGATTAAACGGTTAGGCCTATATAGTCCCACTACCCATATGGGCTCGCAGGCCTGGGCCGGGCCTAACCGGCCCACATGCTAGCCTTACAGAGAATATTACCAACAAGGTCTACTTTGCAAATAGGCTTATATTTTGCTTATGGACTCCACTAGCTAAAATATTGGCCATATAACAAATCTCCCCTTTGACCTAATTTTGGCTGAAATAGTAAATTTGCTCCATCCTCTGCGCAAAAGTCCCAATGGGCATATGTCAAAATTTAATGCCATTAAAATCAGACAAGTTATCTGATACCGAAATTGTAGTAGGTCTCATAATAGTGGATCCCAATAAAGACTACAACGAACCAGATCTGTGTGCTTTTCATGATCACAAGAGCACCTTGAAAAAACTTCAAAACTCCACCTTCACCAGTGAATTTACACCCAAGGGGTGCCCAAAGAGATGAGATTTTTCTTCAACTCAGGAACATATCTAACATCTGTGAGAGTTCTCATCAACCATCATGCATTCTGACCTGAATTGTACCTTTGCCAAAAACGTTACAAGTAACATTGGTACCCAGTTGGACAACTCCACATTCAACTGAATCATACGTAGAAAACGAGCTCCTGCTAAGACACATGTGATATGAACAACCAAAATCTAAAATTCACTCATTGTCTGATCTGAAACTAATTTCAGTTGCTAAAAATATAGTTCCCTCAATCTCATCAGTTGCTACTATAGCTTCGGCGATGTCAGTATTTCTGTGCTTATTTTTCCTTTTCTTATGCTAATTTTCTTTATTTTTCAGTTTATAGCATTCTAGTATAATATGTCCTTTTTTATAACAATAGCGACACTCTAAATTATTATATCTAGATATTGAGTCGAATGTACCCCTAACAAATAAGACAACTTCCGCTTGAGTTCCACTAGCTTCCCCAGTAATATCACTATCTATATGATCTTTTGATTTTAAGATAGATTTAATGTCCTAATAAGAGATATTATCCTTTGCATAAAGCATAGTATCTCTTATATGCTTAAAAGATGGGGGGTAAAGAACAAAGCAGTAGCACGGCATCCTCATCTTTAATTTTAGCATCTATATTACTCAAACCATAAGAATGGAATCAAATGTGTCAAAATGAGAGAGAATAGAGGTACCTTCACCCATACGAATTGAATAAAGCTTCTACTTAAGGTAAAGTCTATTTTCCACTGTCGTCATCATATATAAGGTTTTCAATTTTTTTCGCATGCCTTTGGGTGTGGTTTCTACAGAAACTTCACGTAAAACCTTATTTGAGAGACTTAAGATAATACATGATTTTGCCTTTTTATCTATGATGACAAACTCCTCATCCGTCATTTTATCTGTCTTCTTCTCATTTCCTTGCAATGCCAAGTCTAAGCCATTTAGAATTAGGATAGCTTCCATCTTTAATTGCCACATTCTAAAGTTTGCACTTCGGTCAAATTTCTCAACGTAGGTCGTTATTAGAGTCATTTTGGCTATTGAAACTAACCTGTTAGATCCGGCTCTGATACCAATTTGTTAGGATTGGAAACCTAGATAGTGTGGAATTTAGCCAAACAATGTCATAATGACAATGACAAAGATAATGCAAGTTGATAACGACAATTAAAACATATAAAGAAGATACCAATTTGACGTGGTTCAGCCAGTGTGACCTACGTCCACAAGCGGAGAGTAGCAAATTCACTATAGCAACAAGAGCACAAAAGAGCGTACAAAATTAGAGTAAATACTCTAATTAATCCCAAATACTCCCGAGAGAATAACTTCACAAGATCACTCCAAAGACAGGAGATCACACAAGTGTTTCCCAACACTCAACTCTCTTACAAAATACTCTCAATTACTAAAGGAGGAGAAGAAACAAGAAATGAAGACTCAAGTCTTGTTGGTGTATCTCAAATGAACTAATGCCTTTCCTTTTATAGGCAAAACAACCGTGGCATCCAAGGTGTAAAAGAAGAGATATAACTTGTGCAAATGATATCCACCACACAATGTAATATTTTTAGGTCCCAAAGAATATTGCCAACAACGTTTATTTTACAAATAAATTTATACTTACGTGAGATGGACTTCACTACCCAAAATATTAGCCATATTACGATTAGCATAGCCAGCATCCTTGATTGTAGTAGCTTTAGCATATCGCTATCGTTATCCTTAGTAATTAGGCAAGGATTGTCATCAATTGAATCTTTCTTAATTAGAAAATTACACTGATCCTAAGTAAAATTTACACACTGCAGTCTGCACACAGTGGAATCCCAGTAACACGTACGGGCTACACGAGGAAAGTTTCCTTCATAGCGATAAAATTGGTTCAAAATATATTTAAGGTCGTGACTTCGACTTAAAAACTACTCTATTCCGTTTCAAATTAGATAAGGTATTTTTCCTTTTAATCTGTTTCAAAATAAGTTATATATTTTTAAATTTGGAAATAATTTAAATTTAAACTCTTCATTTTACCTATTTTATCTTTAGCATGACGCTTTTATAATCACATAAATATTATAGCCCTACAAAACTTTTATCCTTTAAGCTTTTAAAACCATAAATTTTTTTAAAAAAAATAAAAATTTAAACTTTGTGTCGAGTCAAATTATCACATCCAAATTAAAACGAAGGGAGTATAACATTTTATCATTCGAAATCGTTTCATCCAAAAGCTTTTCTTTTCTTTGAGGGAATAAGTTGAAGTCACGTGGAGCTAAGCGGAAAATTATCGTTGATCTTTGGGAGATGGGGTGAAAAGTAAAAAAGAAGGCTTCAAACTTCAATGAGTCATCGAGACCCTAATATCATTTATGTTTAGCACATGGTTCAATTTCAACATAGCTAACAATAAATCTTACGTATTATTCCATCCGTTTATTTTTACTTGTTTATGATTAATTTTAAATATTTTTAAAAAAATAATAAATAAAATACATAATTTATTATAAATTATTTATTATTAATAATAATAAATAAACCATATTAATTGATTTATAATCTCAATAGATTTGAAAAATGATTTCGAATAAATAATAAATACAAAAGGTAAAATAGGAAAAATAAATTATTTTTCTCTTGATATGCGAAAGTAGACAAGTAAAAATAAAAATCTATTTTTACAATAGTGGATAAGTAAAAATAAATGGTGGGAACACTTCATTCAGTCCACTTTAATTGACCTTTTTAGTTATTTTCACATATATTTAGAAATTTACCTTTTACTATAAACTAACAATAAATTTGACCATATTGACTTTAATTTGTTCATTGAAAAAATATAACAAATACTCCTATGACAACTTTAGAAAAGAAGAAAATCAATTAAAATGGACCGGCAGAAATAGGGGTGTGCATTCGATTTATCGATTCGATTTTGACCCTTATCGATAATTACTTATCGATTATAATTTGTACATATGCTTATCGTTATCGTTTCAATAAGGTTTCGATTTATCGATTTTTGGGGCTTATTGAATTGGTTATCAATTACACCAATAAAAAAATTTGCAGGATTCCACGGAAAGTATATCGCTAGAAACATGCCTAACTAATATGGACAAAAAGAAGCTAAAATAAGACGAACACCGTTTATAACATAAAAATTGTGTCAACAAGCACATGCAACGAAACTAAAGTAAGGGATCAAATGTATGCCACCAACACTCCAACAGTATAAAATATAAAAATACATCATCATGGCTAATTCTATTTTCCACTAATTTGAATTTCATTCCCTTGAGCTTTAAATATGATCATTCCTTAAATGTGGTAGATGAAATAATAGGGTTAAGGACTTAGGGTAAAGGAAATGATATTATAGAATAAGGGTAAATTAAAACAAAAATTAGTATATCTATCGGTTTATCGATAAACCGATAACCGAAGAGGACAAAATCGAAATCGATAACTCGATAAGGAAAATTTCAAAATCGAAATCGATAAATCGATAACAAATAATCAATTCGATTTATCGATAAACCGATTCAAATGCACACCCCTAGGTAGAAATACTATTTTTTTCTTTGGGTCTAATATTCGTATTGGAGTCCAATTAATTTAAACTTAAGCCGTATTTAACTTATTAAAAAGGAAAGGCGCATTCGCTCCCAAAACTTTTTTATTTAAAAAAACTTTAATTAAGAATGAAAAAGTCTCATCCCTTCCATAAAAAACTTTAATGGTAAATCTTTTTTCACTCTGTTCCTTACTCAAGTCAGCATTGTCTGCCAGAAGAAGAAACAAGAAAACTTTGACACACGTACTAGTATTTGCTTGTGAAACCCTAAGAAGATACTTCAAATCTTTGTTGCTGTCCTTCTATATATCCCATGAATGACACTTGGTAGTCTTTTCATCCTTGAGAATTTTTATGACCATAGTGTGTTACGTTATAGTAATAACCATGCATTGATACCAACGAGGAATGTGGTGGAATGATAAGTACTCCTTCATTTTTAATCAGAGGTTTCGGGTTCGAGTCTCTATACATAGAGTCGCATTTGTTAGGGAGCACTTTACCCCTAATGTGGGACTTTCCGGTACGAATCTGAATTTAGTCGGGCCCCAATATGGATACCGAACACCGGGTGGAAAACCAAAAAAAACATGCATTGATATTGTAAAGAATTTTATATTATCAAATTAGATTAACTTATAGTATATAATGATAAGTGACTTTTCATATTAAGTCTGATCTGACAAAGTTAAAAAAAATTAAATTATAACCTAATATAATCAGTTAAATTGTATAGTATAATTTTTTTTTAAAATTTTTATCGCTACATATAACTCGTTACATTACGGTCTCAATGATGCAAATATATAGCCGAAATTCATTATTAAACTCATTATAATAAAGTAAGAAGTTGTTATTATTAAATTAGGTGCGGAAGTTGAATGATGCAATTGATACGTGCTTGGACAGTAACGCATAGAAGGTATAAATGAGTCATGACAAGTGTACATTTAAACAATGGCTAGTCGGTTATAGAGTATAACAATAGTGGCTTTTGCTTAGCTATGTACACGGTGCATTATTTTTTGAACCTAGTTATTTAGTCGCCATTTAGAAAAAAAATATGTTTAATAAAATTACTATGTACTCCTTCCGGTGCATTTTAATTGATTTTTAACTGTTGTCACACATATTAATAATCAACCTTTTAAAATTAATTAACAATAATATTTATTGTATTAACCTTAATTTGTTCCTTAGAAATATAATAAATATTCCTACGCTCTTTACTCAAATGGCTAACTTTGGAAAAAGGAATTTAATTTCTTCTTATATCTGAAAAATCAAATATTGTGGATAACCAAAAAAGGACAAAAAATTAATTAAAATAAACCGTAGGGAGTAATAAGCTTGTACGTTTCTATTTTTTCCCATTTTATATACTTCATTTTCCACAAACCTATATCTAAACCGACTTTAGGTATGTGGCTTATTTTTGGGGAAATTATATATTTGGCCGATCAATTAAAAAAAGAAATATATATATTTGTAGGGTGTAATACTATGTAATTTTCCCTTATTATTACAATTCAACTAATATGTGGATACAAGTGTGAGGTAATAGATTGGTTAAAGCTTTACTTTATGTTCAAGTTAATATTTATTTTGCATTAATAATAATAATTCAGTAAAATCTCACCAAGTGGAGTCTGGACGGGTAAAGTGTACGCAAATCTTACCCCTACCTTAAAGGAGCAGAGAAGTGGTTTCCAGAAGACCCTCGGCTCAATATTTATTTTGCATTATTTTGGAGAAATGCTTACCTCTCTTTCTCTATATACATATGGTCAAAGCCTCAAAGAACACAGAGGAGCAGACTCAAAAACATTGCTGGAACAAATCGTATTTTAGATTCTTTGTGAACCTAAATAAGAAGAATTAAAAAGAATAAAATCAAATCACAAAATGTCATAATGGCAAGTAGAGCCACATGTTACATACTTTGTTTATGGCTATGGCCATTTGTTAGGTGTGTTTTCCAGATCAATTTATCTGGCAAACTTAGGGCTTAGTCAGCCAGCCAAAATATGACAACATTGTGCCCCCAAACAATTTTAAAAAATAAAGATTTTATGATATTCTTTAACAAAGTGATATCACTTTTTGTCCCTCCATTTGATTTTATATAATGATTAGTGTTGAAAATGTTTAGTGATAAGATTAATAATTGTTAAACAACACTATTATCATTTGCCTTACCTAAAAGGATTCGCATATTAAAGGAATAAAAAAGCCCTAAGAGAAGGACAACCAGAAATTAACCTTAAATTAATCCACAGACCATTTAGCATAACTTTTTTTCAGACAAAAACAAGAATATAAGAACTATCTGTACTCCAAGATAAGTATAAATAAAGTAATGATGAGAAGTCTAATTGAATAATTTGCTATAATGATATGTGATTCAAAGAGACAACTCAAAATGGTTTGTATATTTTAATTCTTGCATTTCTTTGGTTTACTTTTATTTATGATTCGTTGAGTTTGAGATGTTTAAGTTTAGGATTTATGATATAACTCTTTTTGTTATATGCTCTAACAATCCAAAGTCACTATTTAAAATAACTGCATTATTAATATGATTGAATCTCTTATACTTAGCAAGTTATTTACCATCTATACTAAGTTAAAAATAAATGTTCAATATATAAAGTTACCTATAATTGCTTTTTAAGTAATTTGATTACGTGATTGCCTTTAAATATAATGTTAGTTTATCGAACTTTAGTTCTTAAATTTATGGCCCAGAAAGTTGTGACGGCTGATTACAATTTGTTTTAATCACGCCATTTAATATGTTTCGACTAGAAAACTCCAATGACATGACATGTCAATTAATATGGTTCACTAATTCTGGTTCATTTGTGCTTTTCAGTTCTCTTACCGTAATTGTCTTTAGTCAAAATGTTCAAGTTTGGACAATATTTAGAGCTTTTAATATGGCCGGATGCCAGTACTCCCTCCGTTCATCATTATTTTGGCATGTATACTAAAAATAGATTTTTATTTTTACTTGTGATTTTATGCATATTAACAGAAGATAATTTTTTTTTCCTGTTATACGCATAATATTTATTACTCATTTCAAATCATTTTTTCAAATCTAATAAATATGTATCAATTAATATGAATATTATGGTAAATTATGTATTTTATTTATTATTTTTTAAGTACTTAAAAAGTCAAAACGAGCGGAGGGAGTACATTTTACATTTTGTAAACTAGGTAGCATTGACTGTTCTGCTTTTTGTGTTATGTTAATAAATGTTCTGGAAAGATACCGCTAACCATTTCAATTGTTTAATGTTGATATGGAAAAGTTACTACTCCCTCCGTTCATTTTTACTTCTTCAATTTGGATTTTTTAGGCCCCTTAAAAAATAATAAATAAATTACATAATTTATCATGATATCCATATTAATTGGTGTATAATTTTAATGAAATTTGAAAAATGATTTGAAATGACTAATTAATGCTAAGAGCAAAACAAGAAAAAATAAATAATTTTTCTCTTGATATGCGAAAAATGATAAGTAAAAATAAATTTATTTTTAGAATACTTGACAACTAAAAGTTAACGGAGGGAATAATAATCAATAATATTGTACTTTCTTATTTTCTTTTTTACCTGTCTAGTATATTTGTATAGGCTAACATATTTTTATATTAAATGATCAAATAAGAAAGTGACGCGTGGAGCTGAAGACAGAAGACAGTTGAATCCAAAGGCGATGATCCCATTTGTTACCGGAGAGAGTAATAATCGCAGAGATGAAATGCATGTCTGTCACCTGGTAGCATTAAATGAGGAATATTCTATAGCATTAAGTATACGATCCGTTAGAAGGAATATAACAATCATTGTCTGCCGTTATACGTTCTTCAATGGCCCTGATAATTGATATTGAGACTTGATCCTAGGACCTTGTTCCCTAGGTGTAACTATAAATAGTGAACTCTATTATCATTGGAGAAGATAGGAATTTTCTGGTAAACATACTCTACATTCTATTCAAAGCTTAATACAATTTTATCTTTTTGTTCGTTGATATCATTGTTGTTGTGCCCGGAAACCTTGCTCCCGGGATTATTATTTCTGCTATTTTATCTCAATTTCAAGACTAAATATTACATTTTTATCCAATTCATCTATTATTTCAGGATCAAATTAATTCATTTGTTTATAAATCACGTATAAATAAACTGTACCATTTTACGTGTAAACAGTTTGGCGGCCACAGTGGGACTTAGAAAGTTGTGTAATTAAGTTGGTCATTGCCTTTTTTACTAACATGTTTGATTATGTGTTCTTAGTAAAAAATCATAGAAAATGACAGATAATGGTGTTAACAACACATAAAACCTTGAGGCTCAAGGAAATCACCCTCAGCATGAGGATTCAATAAGTGATACCCGCAACGAGGGGAATGAGGCCACACCGGTCCATGAAAAGCGATACCCGCGATATGTTCGAGAAGCGACTCCTGATCATGCTAAAGAGGAGCACGTCATCAAAGCGGTAAGGGCCCTGCAGTAGCAACAAGAGGTCATTCTAGGCCATCTCACACGACAGGATAAAATGATGACATAACTGAAGTAGGCGTTATCGGGTGCTTCCAATAACGCGAATGGACGAGGTCCAGTTCCTCTCGGTGCTCCCGCAAATCAAGCAACACAGAGGGTCAATAACAACACCTTGAGGGGCGAGGTCGGTTTTGATGGGGTCGGGGGGAGCGGTTTCGGTCATAACATCGAGAGGGATCCCTTCAAAAACGAACTCATACGATTTATGAGGGAAGTGAACGCTCGCATGGACCAAATCACGGGTGCACCACCGGTGCTGAAAGGGCCAGACTCAAAGAAGAATACTCAATTTTCGTACAAATCAAGTGCGGCACCAGAATTTATCCTGAAGCAACATAAAATGTCGGACGTGCCGAAATATGATAAGACTTCAGATCCTCAGGAGAATATCACCACCTATACAACGGCGGTAAAGGAGAACGATTTAGCTCCCCATGAGATTGAATCACTGCTGCTGAAGAAATTCGGAGAGACTCTCACGAAGGGATCCTTGACGTGGTATTTGCTTTTTCCCGAGCATTTCATAGATTCTTTTGATATACTCGTGGACTTTTACATTAAGGCCCATACCAGGGCCAGAAAGGTACAGGCCCTAAAGGCTAATATATTCATAACTGCACAAGGAGAGTCCCAGCTGCTGGGGGAATTTGTAATCCGGTTCCAAAAGGAAAGGATGTTGCTACCGGCCATTCCAAATAAATGCGCGGCTTAAGCATTAACCAAGGGTTTAAATCTGAGAAGTTCTGATGCTTCCCGGAAGTTGAAGGAAAGCTTGCTCGAGTTCCAAGTGACGACTAGGGTAGATGTTCACAATCGGTACGAGTAAAATATAAGGGTTGAGGATGATCGGCTCGGCTTCCCGGCGGAGGCTAAAGGTCGGGAGAAGAATAAGGAGAAATTAAAACACCGATTTTTGCCCGATGAATGGGCCGAAGGACGTGGCAGAGGTTTTTGGTAGGCAAACAGGTTCGTTACCGATAGAAGAACTGATCGCGATCGAAATAATAGATCATTACAGGACAAGGAAACATGAGGTTCTCGAGATCTTTCCTACCCTAGACTTTCAAAATACAACTTTAACGTCAGTGTAGTAGAGTTGGTGTCGGCTATGAGGAAAATTAAAGAAGCACGGTTCCCGAAGCCGATGAGGTCCTATCCCAGCTAAAGGGATCCTAATTTATGGTGCAAATACCACGGGATAAATGGTCACTGAACTGGGGACTGCCGACATTTGTGTGAAGAGGTTGGGACACTGCTGAAAAATGACCATCTCAGGGACTTCATAAGTGGTTGGGCTAAAAACAATGACGGTCGCAATTGTGACAATGCGGAGCCCTCAAAGGTAGGTAAAGATTCCCCTCGTCTGACGATCAACATGATTTTTTGGGGGAACGAGATTAACGGGATTACCTTCTTGGCGTCAAAGAAGACAAAGTTATTAGTAACCCATAGAAAGAGACTCCGGGAAGTCGCTGAAGATGACATCACTTTCACGGAGGAAGGCGCAGACGGATTGTTCTTCCGCTCAACGGCGCGCTGATAATTTTTTAAATGTATTAAATTTTTAAAATCAAACGTGTTCTTGTCGATCTAGGGTGTTCGGCCAATATTATATAATAGAGGATATTAGAACAAGCCAAACTTACCGAAAGCATCATTCCGCCTGCAAAATGCCTCGCTGAGTTCAACCTCACAAAAATGACAACCCGAGGAGAGATCCCACTGCCCACAAATGCCGAGGGAGTGATAAAGACGACCCTTTTGAGGTGGTAGATGGTGATATGGGCTACAACATTATCCTGATAAGACCATGGTTGCATGAGATGAAGGTTGTACCACTGACGTATCATCAGTTGCTGAAATTCCCAACTCCCAAGGGGATTAAACAGATAAAAGGCGATCAACCAGCAGCAAGGGAGATGAATACGATATCAGTATCTAGTAGCAAAGGAAATGAGCATGCGGAATAGCAATTATAGGAACTGGCACCTGCTTCCGAATCAAGTGAAGTCAACAAAGGGAAGAGGCATCAGAATCTTATCAGGTGCCAAGATATTTCCAGGTACCAGAAGATAGGGACACAACGAAGTCCATATTGGAAGATCTTGAGCAAGTCGCATTGTTCGAAAAGTTCTTGGAGAGGAAATTCCACTAGGGAACAAGACTGCACCCCGAGTTTAGTTCCGGGTTTATTGAATTTCTTAAATTTTAATGCCAATTTTTTCGCATGGTCGCATGTAGATATGACATGTATACCAATGGAAGTGGTCATACACAAGCTAAGTCTCGATCCGAACAATCCTCCAGTAAGACAGAAAAAATGTCTTATTGTCGAGGCCAAAAATAAATTCGTCAAAGAAGAAGTAACTCGCTTAGTTGATATTGGTTCAATCATAGAGGTAAGGTATCCAGACTGGCTAGCTAACGTAGTATTAGTTCCTAAGAAGAATGATAAATTTTACATGTGCATAGACTATAAGGATTTGAATAAGGTATGCCCAAAGGACGCGTTCCCAGTGCCAAACATTAATCAAATGATTGATGTGATGGCCGGTCATGAGTTAATGAGTTTCCTCGATATTTATTCCAGGTACAACCGAATTAAGATGAACCCGGAGGATTAGGAAAAAACTTCATTCATAACAAACTTCGGCACATATTGCTACAATGTGATGCCCTTCGGGCTATAAAATGCCAAAGACACTTATCAGCAGCTTGTAAATTAACTGTTTGAAAACAAATAGCGAAAACCATGGAAGCTTATATAGACGATATGCTCGTTAAGTCTTTGAATGTAGGTGATCATCTTAAACACTTGAGAGAAACTTTTGACATCCTAAAAAAGCATAACATGAAGCTTAACCCCAAGAAGTGAGCGTCCGGGGTCAACTCTAGTAAGTTCCTAGGGTTCCTGGTATCTTAGAGGGGAATTGAGGTTAACCCCGATAAAATTAAAGCCATCGAAGACATTTCGGACCAGCTGTCAAGCGTAAAAGAGGTTCAAAGGCTCACAGGGATATTGGCCACTTTAAGTAGGTTTATTTCCCGGTCTTCAGAGAAATGTCATCATTTCTTTTCGTTACTCAAGAAGAAGAACAACTTCAAATGGACCCCGAAATTTCAACAAGCTTTGAGGGATTTAAAAAGATACTTGTCAAGTCCTAAACTGTTATCGAAGCCAGAGGAAGGCGGAAAGTTGTTAATCTATCTAGCGGTCTAGGAGGTAGCCGTAAGCGCCATTTTAGTCCGTGAGGATGAAGGTACGTAATCTCCCATTTATTACGTTAATAGAATTTTAACATGAGCATAAACTCATTACACACATTTGGAAAAGTTGGTTTTAGACCTTGTAGTCGCCGCTCGGAAGCTAAGGCATTATTTCCAGTGTCACCTGATAGTTGTGGTGACCACCTTTCCCCTGTGGAATATACTTCAAAAACTCGAACTTTCGGGGTAGGTTGGACAAATGGGCCGTCGAAATGATTGAATTTGACATAGAATATAAACTTAGGACTACAATTTCAAGTTTTGGCAGACTTTGTGGCCGATTTCAATCTTAGATTACTACCTTTGGCTACTAAAGTAACAGTGATGACGTAAGAATAAACATCGGGAGTTTGAACCCTATTTATGCACGGGTCCTCCAACGTAAAAGGGTCCGGGCTCGGCATAGTGTTAACCACGCCTTCGGGAGAAACCTTAAGGCATGCCATAAGAACGGTTCCACTAACTAACAATGAAGCGGAGTATTAAGCATTGATTGTAGGACTCGAGTTAACCCGGGGACTAGATTCCGAGGTCATAGAAATCAAATGCGACTTCGAACTGGTGGTAAATCAGGTCTACGGGATTTTCGAAGCCAAAGAAGAGCGCATGCAACAATACGTAGCAAAGGTCCAACCTCTGCCCGCTCGGTTCCTATAGTAGTAATAGCATATCCTGAGGGAATAAAATGTAGATACGGATGCGCTAACTAACCTTGGCTCATCCACAAAAATGAAGGGATCAGACTTCGGTATGATCGTATAACTTATGCGCTCGGTTCTGGATGCAGATAACTATTACGAGACAAACACAACTAACTTGGTATGGGACTGGAGGAATGAGATAATTGATTATCTTGAGCATGGAAAATTGCCTAAAGACCCTAAGGCATCTAGGCATTACGCGCTAAAGTAGCACGATATAGCTTCAAAGAAGACTAATTGTACAGGAATTCCTTCTAAGTTCTGCTGGCCCGATGCTTGGGAGCCTACGAAGCGAACTATGTTATGCGAGAGGTCCACGAATGGATCTGTGGAAATCATTCGGGCACAAATTCCTTGGTACTAAAGTTGGTAAGGGCAAGATACTATTGGCCCCGAATGGAACAAGATGCCAAAGCTTTTGTTCAAAAATGTGATAAGTGAATGCTACGCACCATTGGTACATCAACTAGCAGAAGTGTTACACTCGATTTTCTATCTAAGACCGTTCATGAAGTGGGGAATGGATATCGTCAGACCACTACCTCTGACTCTTGGTAAGGTAAGGTTCCTTTTGATTTTAATTGACTATTTATCTAAGTGGGTTGAAGCAAGTCCTTATTAGAAGATTGTCAAACGCGAAGTGTGATGGTAGGCTAGAAACCCGTGTTTTAGTCGTACTATTGCACTCTAATTACTGCATTTTTCATGTGTTCGAGCTTAAATGATGGTGAATTATACTTATTACATGTTTTATGCCTTGTAGGAACTGATTTTGAGTTATTTAGGTAAATTGGAGTGAAATCGAACAAGTTGGAGCTTTGAAGTCTGAGTAGAAGCCCAAGAAAGTAAGCTGGTATCACGTTTGGGAGTCGAGGATCAAGACCGAATATCAAAAAGTGAACGAATGAATTCACTCTGAGAAAAAGCCACTACCGCAGAACATAGGGCACCGTGAGGTGCGGTGCGGTAGTGCAAAAGTGGTCAGACAAGTGAATTACATGTCGTCTGAATGAACTATCTAAAGACGCAAAATAATGATCCACTAACCAAGGGGGCTAAAGAAGATCAGCGGGGGTGCACCAAGTAGAATTATTGGTATCAATGCAGGCCCAAATTGCAGCTATGGTTAAGGACATCAGGATACTAACACTAGCTCAGGTGCAAAATCAACCATAGGTAGGATGTGACATATGTGGATTGGGACACCCGACATATGAGTGTCAAGCTACAGCTGAGGAAGTCAACATTGTGGGAACTTCAACAGAGGCAACTACCAAGGAGGTGTTAATTTCAATTCTATGGTACAGAGATATCCAGGGTTCTCATGGAGTTCTTCAACTTATAGTTTGAACTCATGGCAGCAGCAAAATCCCAGAGCACCAGTGCAAGGACCTTCTAGTTTCCAAACTCAATAGAGGCAACCATACCAACCTCACATCCCAACAATTCAAGTCTAGAAGATCTAATGAAGGCATTTATAAATAATTCTGATAAGATACTTGAGACTCAAGGGACCGCTATCAGGGAGCAAGGCACAACCATCCAGAATTTAGAAAGACAAATGGGACAGAATGCAAATTTCTTGTCTAAGAGGGCTCCTGGGACTCTTCCCTCTGACACTGAAAAGAACCCAAAGGAAACAATCAAAGATGTATTTGTGAGAAGTGGCAAAGCATTGACTGACCCAGTGGTGAAGGCTAGACCTGAGGTGGTTAACAAGCAGACTGAGACACCAGCAGAGAAAAAGAGTGAAGAGCAAAAGAGCTAGAATAACGGGTACAAAAGGAAACTGAAGAAAGTAGACATATGTCAGCTCTACCATTCCCTCAAAAGATGAAGCGGGAGAAAGTTGACAAATGTTTTGGGTGATTCATGGAGATGACCGAACAACTTTATGTGAACATTCCCTTCACAGAGGTACTCACTCAGATGCGTGCTTATGCAAAGTTCTTGAAGGAAATTCTATCTAGCACGAGAAGATTGGAGGAGACAATGGTAGTCAAGCTGAATGCCCACTGCAGTGCCATATTACAAAATAAACTTCACCAAAAGTGTGGGGACCCAGGAAACTTCACCATACCATGCTCGTTGGGGAGTGAAAAATTCGACAAGGTCCTTTGTGATTCCGGTGCATTTATAAATCTAATGCCTCTGTCTGTATTCGGGAAACTGAAATATGAACTTAGTATGATCAAATCAATACCAATGTCCCCACAAGTAGCTGACCAGACCACCATCCTACCGGAGGGAATCATTGAAGATATTCTACTGTGGGTGGACAAGTTTATGTTCCCCGTAGACTTTATTGTGGTGGATATGGAGGTGAATAAGGAGGTGCCTCTAATTCTGGGGAGGCCATTTTTATGTACAAGTAGAGTCATCCTTGATATTTATGAGGGGTAGCTTATGCTCAGAGTGGGAAATGAGAAAGTGGTGTTCTAGATGAAGAGAATGATGAAATACCCCAGTAATGAGGCATCCGCTTACTCCTGTTTTAAGCTAGATGTTATTGGAGAGTTGGCTGAAAAATACAAGTTTGACAAGCTTGTAGGGGATACTCTAGAGAGGTGTATTACTCAGTCAGGCATAGTGGAGGATGAAGATTTTGAAATAAAGAAAGATGTGGAAGCTCTTGAAACTAAAGATCAAGTGGTTGATGAGGAGGAACTAAAACAGGAGGCTTCTAAGCCTAATGTGAAATCGAAAGTCCTCCCCACTCACTTGAAATATGTTTTTCTCAAAACTAACAATTTTCTTGTGATTATTTCTGCTGACTTTCCAGGTACACAGGAGCAAAAACTGGTGGAGCTACAGACAAAGCACAAGAAGGCCATTGGGTGGAGCATAGCTGTTATTCAAGGAATCATTCCAGCCATTTGTAGGTACAAAACTCTGTTGGAAGAAACTAGCAAGCTAGTGGTGCAAGCCCAATGCAAGTTGAACAAAAATTTGAAGGAGGTAGTGCATAAGGAGATTATCAAATTGCTAGATGCGAGAGTGATTTTTCCCATCTCTCATAGTCAACAGATTAGTCTGGTGCAAGTTGTACCTAAGAATATTAGAATGACAGTGGTAAAAAATGAAGATAATGAATTGATTCCCACAAGAACTGTCACTGGATGGAGAATATGCATTGATTATAGAAGGCTGAATGATGCAACAAGGAAGGACCACTTCCCACTCCCCTTTATTGATTAAATGCTCAAGAAAGTGGCGGGACATGGATGCTACTATTTTTGGATGGGTACTCAGGCTATAATCAGATACCCATTTCCCCAGAAGATATAGAGAAGACCATATTCACTTGCCCATCAGGCATATTTGCTTACAGGAGGATGTCGTTTGGGTTGTGTAATGCACCTGCCATTTTTCAGAGGTACATGATGTCTATATTTTCCGATTTAAACGGGAAGTGTCTAGAAGTATTCATGGACGATTTTACCCTCTTTGGTGGTGACTTAGATGATTGCTTGAAAAATTTGGAGCTTATGCTTGAACGTTATGAAGCCACTCACTTGGTTCTTAACTGGGAGAAGTGTCACTTCATGGTTAAAGAGGGAATTGTCTTGGGCCACAAAGTAACTGCACATGGAATTGAAGTTAATAGAGCTAAGGTTGATGTAATTTCTAGGCTCCCTCCACCAACTTCTGTGAAGAGTGTAAGGAGTTTCTTGGGACATGTTGGGTTCTATAGGAGGTTCATTAAAAACCTTTCCAGCATTACCAAGCCGTTGACTGCATTGCTAGCAAAAGATGTCAAGTTTGTTTTCAATGTGGAGTGCTTAAGAGCATTCGAATTGATAAAGGAAAAGCTTGTGAGTGCTCCTATTATGGTGACACCTGATTGGAGCCCGCCATTTGAGATAATATGTAATGCTAGTGATATAGCTGTAGGAACAGCTCTGGGCAAAGAAAAGATAAAATGTTTAGGCCGATCTACTATGCAAATAGGACATTGAATGATGCTCAAGTCAACTATGCCACTATTGAAAAAGAGATCTTTGTTGTGGTCTTTGCTTTTGACAAGTTTAGATCATACCTGGTGGGGATTAAAATGATTGTGCACATTGATCACTCCACTTTGAAATATTTGTTGAGTAAGAATGAGTCCAAGGCGCGTTTGATACGGTGAGTGTTGTTTCTCCAAGAGTTTGACTTGGAGATCAAAGATAGGAAGGGCACAGAAAATCAAGTCGCAAATCATCTATCTCGACTTGAGAAATCTCCAGTTGAAATAATTGAAATATGGAAAGAATTCCTTGATGAGCAGATTTTCTCTATTGTTGCGGTCTCCGAAAGGCCGCCTTGGTATACTGATGTAGCCAACTTTTTGGCTAGTGGATGGTTGCCTGGTGACCTCACTCGTGATCGAAGACGGAAGCTTCAAAGTGAGGTAAAAAGTTATTTTTGGAATGACCCCGTCTTATTTAAACTGTATGCAGATGGTGTGATTCAAAGATGTGTGTCTAAAGTAGAGATGACAAGCATTATGTCTCAATTCCATGATAGATCAGCTGGAGGACACTATGGTGGAAATTGCATGACAGCAAAGGTCATGAAAGCCAATTTCTATTGGCCTACTTTGTACAAAGGCGCACGAGTGTATGTAGCAGCATGTGACAAGTGTTAAGGGGCAGGTAATATTATCAAGAGGGACGAAATGCCTCTCAACTCCATTCTGGTATATGAAATTTTTGACATTTGGGGCATTGACTTCATGGTTCCATTCCCAATGTCGCATTTTTATGAGTATTGCCTAGTAGCCGTTGACTACATCGCTAAAGGGGTCAAAGCAATCCTTACTAGGACCAATGATGCTCGGGTGGTATGTGAGTTCTTACGGAAGAACATCTTTACCCGTTTGAGACACCTCGAGTGATTATCAGTGACAATGGGTTGTACTTTGTGAACAAGCAGTTCGCTGCATTATTGTCTAAGTATGGGGTCACACACAAAACAGGAATCTCACACCATGGCCAAACTAGTGGTCAATTTGAAGTGGATAACCGTGAACTTAAATGAATTCTTGAAAAGACGGTTAGTGCTTCTCATAAATATTGGTATATAAAGTTGGATGAAGCTATATGGGCATATACTGTATTCAAAACAACCATAGGGACTTCACTGTTCAAGTTAGTGTATGGAAAATCATGTCATCTACCTGTTGAGATAGAACATAAAGCTTATTGGGCAATTAAGATGCTTAATATTGATCTTAGTCTTGCAGGTGAACACAGGTTGGCACAAATGAATGAATTGGAGGAGTTTAGAATGGATGCGTATGAAAATGCGAGAATATTCAAGGAAAATACAAAAAGGTGGCATGATCGTCTTATTAAGCCAAAGGAGTTTCAGAAAGGGGACAAAGTCTTATTATACAATAGTAGACTTAGGTTATTCCCCGAAAAATTCAAGTCAAGATAGACATGTCCGTATGTGGTAAAACATATCTCACTGTATGGCGCCATTGAAATATAGGACGAGGAAGGGAAGGAAAGCCTTAAAGCGAATGAGCACAGGTTGAAACCGTACCTTGTTGGAGGATTTGACAAGTAATCATCTAGCATCGTGATCAAATGAGCCTAAGTGATGGAGGTAAGATGATGATTATAACTCAGGACTATTTCTAATCTTTTTTTATTGCTTTTGTAGACTAGTTAAATAATGGTAGTTTAGGATTATTTAGAGTTTAGGAGTTTTGATAATTATTTGAACAGGTATGAGCATGAATTGAACACAAAATAAGTACAGAATTGAGCCGGGGTGTGTCCCGTAGGCTAAAAAGTTAAAAAAATCGGGACTTTGAGAAAGGTGGCTTATCGCACCGCATGGGGCATCGCGCTAGGACAAAGGGACAAAACCCTATAAGAGATAGCTCTCTAGAGAACCCCATCACCATGCGCGCATGGGGCGCCAAACCCAGCGACGCGACAATGCAATTTACATAAAAAAAATATTTAAAGTTTTTTTGGAGACCCTGACAAACACCCTGAAAATGGTGTAGCTGTGCTATTTTTTTTAGTTCTTTACTTACTATGGCCGAAAATGGTGCTTAACTTGTGGGGTTTTCATTGTTCTTCGGATTATGGGTTATTTTTGGTGTGTTTTGATAGTGTAGAATGAATTTATGTTGAATCTTGGTGGGGGTACCAAGTGGCCGAAAATTAGTGAAGTTTTGTGTAAAATTTGTGTACTTGGTGCTATTGTGAAGATGTGGTGATGTTGTGGTTGTGGTGAGTGGTGTATTTGATGTGGCTGTGTGGTGATTCCAACCCACTTTCAATTGAAATAAGAAGGTTCAAGATATGCCCACAATGCATTTGTTGAAATGTCTTAATGACATAAAATTGTGTAGTATTGCAAATTTAGAAGGGAAATGCTTTATGGGATGTGATGCTTGATGATGTGGGGTGGGATGCCATGTTCTTATGTTGTGAAACTTTAACTTATTATCACCGAGTTCTAATTGATTGACCACCCCTTGCTCATGTGTTGCTAGGTGCCAAATGAGGTGTCCGATTCGTGCTATTGTGCTTGTGTAGTGTTGTATTGTATCCTAATTTTATTAGTAATGAATTAGACTAACTTCTTATTCTTCTTTTTGTGATTACTAGTTTAGCTTCTTAATTTTGTCGTTGACACTAGTGTAGTCTGTGGTTATGTTGTTGGAATGTTGTGTTGGTGGTTGGGTGGGCTATTGATTGCTTGTGGCGTGTTTCCAATGGGGTAATCTAAGTCCTCATTACACATTGTACTTGTGAACTTGCCAATAACATAAATGTGGGGTGGTTACCCCATTTGGTCTTGTTTTTGTATTTATAGTATTGTGGCTAATGTTGTTCGTTTTGTGCAGGTACAATGACTCGCCGTCCTAGCAAACGTTCTAACATAGGTACCTCAGAGGTTGCCTCTAGTAGCCATCGAGGAGGTAGGAAGGCACCTACTCCCTCCCCAGTGGAGGAGGAAGAGGAGTGCATTAATCTCGATGCAGATGTAGTACCAGGCTGCAAGTACGACATTTGTGTTGTGCTAGCTCATGCTAGGATGTGGTACCAGACCTTTGTTCTGGCGGTGAGTCCCGACCAGGAAGTTGGAATTGATGATGGTAATCTATCTAGGAAATACTCGGGGATTTACAGCAACATCAGATTCCTGGGCATTGAGAGCTTGTTCCATCCCAGTGAATTATTGAACGTAAATATGGTCAAGGAATTCTACGCCAACTGGCAACCTAAGGCCAGTTTAGATGTTGTGTATGAAGCATAGGTAAGATGCAAGATGATTCCATTTTCTTCCCGGGACATAAATAAAATCATGGGATTCACGGATCATCCGCATAAGTTGTTCATAAGGTTGCTGCGTCGCCCCTATCTTGATATTAGACGCCAGATGTGTGGTGCGGGGTCTCTTGCCACATGGATGCGAGATGCTAATGAGATCCACAGGGACATGAAGAAATGTCATTTCCAACGTCCCACCAGAGTCATTCTCTGGTTGATTAATGCGAGGATCATGCCTACCCAGAACGACACTGATGTCTCCCAATTGAAGGTGTGTCTCATTTATGCTTTCATGACTTGGAAAAGATTGATCTGGGTAAGATTATGCTTGAGCACATGTCTCAAGTACGACACTTGGGGCCCGCCACCTGTATTTCCCGAGTATGATCACATGGCTTCTGAGGACCCACCATGTGGAGGAGGAGTTCCATTATGATCGGACAATTCCAATTTTACAGCCTCAAAAGCCTTTTGATGTCACAACTGTGATGAGGAGTAGGCCACATGCCTCCGGGAGTTATCTTTTTCACCCTTGTTTTACTGTTTTGCATTATGGACAATGCAATTTCTTAAGTGTGTGGTGGGGTGCTCCTATTTGATTGTATTTTTATTTATACTTGTTTCCTATTTGCCAGTTGGTTTTGTTTGATTTGTTCTTGATTTCGTAGACAATATGGTCTGTAAATTATAACTCTGAATTCTATTGGCCTGTAATAGTTAGTAATTAATAGTTTAGTTTCGACTCTTCCCGACGATGGATTTTGTCGATTGGCTTCTTGAGGGATTTGAAGTCGAACGGAAAAAAAATTGAAAATCCAAAAATATGTCTTTTGTTTTATTTTTATGTTATTTTATATTTTCTTTAAGTTTTTTCCTTAGGTAGTGTAGTAATTCCCCCTTGTTTTTTCTTTGTGCCACGGTTCTTTTCCAAGGGTTTTACTCGAACCGGGTGTAGATAGTTTTTAGGTTTTTTTATAGGAATAAAGAATCTTGAGTCATAGGGCTAATTTGAATCAACTTCCCTTGACTGCATATGCCTTGAGAGTGGTAAGTGTCTTAGTTGTAACACCTACACTCAATTCTTGACTCTTAGATAAATGTTTTAAATTGTGTGATTGTGACTCTGCTGAACTGCTTTGACTAGAGAGTCGTGAAAGATCCGATCCTAAGTGAGTTATGTGCCAATGTGTGAGAGAGGTTTTTGTGATATTCTATGCATGGCAGTTAACGCCTAGAACTTGCCCCATGTGTTTGCAAAGCGAAATAGTGGTCTTGTTCAGTCTAGGAAGTGATATAGGCATTTCTTTGTTGAGCCAGTTATACGTCTGTGACCAACCTAATTGAGTGTATCTTAGTTAACCCCTTTGAGCCTGTAATTATGTTTCTTTAGCAACCACATTACAAGCCTTACCCTTTGGTTTGAATTGGTCATCTGTTGAACCTCAGCCTCTCGTGAGCACTTAAAATCGTTATAAGCTTGTAAAAGCTAAGTGAAGGCTTGGTTGGGTTTTTGAGCGGAGCTTTAGAAAAAGGAGAAAAGTGAAGTGTGTGAAAAATTGTGAGAGCCACTTGTAGAAAAATTTAAAAAAGAGAGTTTGATTGAAAAAGAAGAAGAAAAATCAGAACTTAGGAAAAAAAAATTGTGAACTATTTCTGATCTTGTTTGTGCTTAAAGATATTGGGAGCTTGATGCTATCATGTATAAAAGTCGGGATTTGGTTTGACATAAGTGTGGGGTTTGAATTGTGAAATTGTATATGTATTAAAGTGCTCAGGAAGGTGTAGCCACTAAATCTATATGTATCCTACCCATCCTGCAGCCTATATTACAACCAATTAAAGTCCTACTTGATCCTTGATTGAATGATCTCAATTAGTAGAGTATTACACTATGGGCAAACCTATGGTACGTCGGCCATTGCACATGAATTTCAATTATGAGAGTGAGTTAATTCTTTTTTTATTGAGTTCCTAATTTTTCTTGAACGATATTGTGTGGGGAACTACTCTTTATTGTTTGCGTGAGGGCACATGATTTGCGAAGGTAAGGTAACGTGTTTGACCTCTGTGTTGGAGTAAGTGAGCAGGTTATGAAAAATGCGTGGTGCTTCTGAGTCGAGTCTTGAGGTTGGGATGTTATGATATAGTGCTCAGTCTATTTTTAATATTCTTGGAATGGTGTGTTAGGGAGGGTGTTTGATGAAAAGGTCGTCCCTATGTGAAGTGTAGTTTAATTGCTCGAGGACGAGTAATGGTCTAAGTGTGGGATAATGATAGTAGGCTAGAAACCTGTGTGTTAGCCGTAGTATTGCACTCTAATTATTGCATTTTTAGTGTGTTTGAGCTTATATGATAGTGAATTATACTTATTGCGTATTTTATGCCTTGTAGGAACTGATTCTGAGCTATTTAGGTAAATTGGAGCGAAACCGAACATGTTGGAGCTTTGAAATTTTAGTAAAATCCCAAGAAATTAAGCCGGTATCACATTCGGGAGTCGAGGATCAAGACCGAAATCTAAAAGTGAACAAACGAATTTACTCTGAGAAAAAGCCATTATCACACCGCATGGGGCGGCACGAGGCGCGGTGCGGCGCGACAATGCAAAAATGGCATGAAGAGTGAATTGCATGCCCTATGGATTTCCTCATTAGCGCGCCGCATGGCGCGGTGCGGCATGCAATACGACTGGGAAAAATTATCAAAGTGATTTTCAAGCTCGGCCAGGAAAGGGTAGTTTCGTCCAGGCTTGTTTCTACACCGTATAGATACACCAAAAATACAATTTTGAAGGGACTTTTCACCTACAAAAGATTGGAGAACGAACCAAGGCAAGAAGACTCAAGAATTCATCAATATTTTAACCTGCAATCGGTACAATACATGAGTTTATATCAAATCATTAAAATTGATGGTTTCTTTATTTCTAAACCTTATTGAGATGTCACACTCCATTGCTATGGAGTAATTTCCCTTAGGGAGTTGACATATATGGTGTATTGATAATCTGATTAGGGATTCGATTATTGATAATTGTTTGAATTAATTAATGGAGATTTAAATCGTATTGTGAAGGTATTTATTATTTTGCTTAATCGAAATAGGAGCTTTATATTCAATTTCATTACATCTTATGCTCTAGGCTAAATTCGTGATTCAAATAGGTAATCGAAAGAGCCTCTTGAATTGTTAATCAAACTAGAAAATAAGAAAATATTCGTGAGAAGTTACCCGTAAGACCATAACCATCATTTTATTCATTGCAATTGTTTACCGTGTTTCAATTAGATTAATTACTGAAATTAATGTTTAATCGAAAGACGAAGATTAATTTCAAGTGTAATTTGATTATCCGTTGTGTTATCCCCCGTAGTATTACGTTGATGTTATGCTCTGCAGTAATATATTACGATGATGTTACCCCCAGCAGTATTACATTACGGTGATGTTACGCTTTGCAGTATTAAGTTACGACAGTGTTGCACCCAACAATATTAAATTATGGTGATGCCACGCTTCACAGTATTAAGTTACGACGATGTTGCACCCTAAATTATTGTACGTTAAATTTGTCGTAAGGTAAATGACATCAGTCCAAGTAAAAGATTATTTGGAGATTATTAGGATTATGCTATTTCACAAGCGATTGGTAAATTTATGAAGGTGAAAGGGGGAGTAAGTCAAAGAAAATGAATTTTGTCCAAGTTTGGCATTTTGAGATAAAATACGGCCCGAGCTAAAATACCCGGTAAGGTGTATAAGGTATGTAAAAAGTGTGTAATATTTTAAGTAAGTGGAAATAATTCTCAATTTTGTGGGTAATTGATTAATCAACAGGTAACGGAACATTACATAATTAATTGGAGATATATTTGGATAAGATAAAACCCCACCCCCACCCCACATGGCAGCAAGCCACTTCTCCAAGAAGTGACTCTTGATCAATTTGGATGAGGTGGCAACTAATGTGAAGTCTTACACATTCACTTTAGTCCTAAATAATTTCTATATCAAAGACTACAATGAGAAGGGGGGAGGTGTTAGCCATTCTGATGGGTTTCAACCAAATTTCATTCTTCAAACATTACAATCTTAGCAATCCTTGACTATAATAAATTCATAAAGCTTGAACAAAGGATTTGCTTAACCAAGTATACAATAAGTGGAATCATTTTAGGACATGTGAATTATCACAGAATACAGAATGACACATAGAAAAGCACAAGCAGATGATACAAATGTTCATAAAGGAAATCGAGAAGACTATGATAAATTCACAAAGCTTGAACAGAGGATTTACCAATTCCTACAAAAAAATCCAATGAGACGTATTAGAATTTTTGTTAGCGTAAAAAAATTTTGGTTCTAAAGGAGTACGGTGACCTTATCCAAGAATATCATACGGATTTTTCCCTACTCCAGGTATGTTAAGGTCATCCCTTCTTTCTTTTCGGCATGGTCCAAGTTATACAGAAGAAATGAGCAAATGCACCAATTCCATAAATGACTCTATTCATAGAAGTATTAGAAATATCTATGTTATTTAATTTCCATGTGTCGTAATATTTTATCATATGTTCATGGGTCTCAGAAAAATATGAAAGTTGAAAAGAGTTTACTTTATGATATTACTCAAATGCAAAATGGTCTTATGACGTTTTGAAAGATTTTATTAACGTACTTTTCATGCATTGAATTCATGTACATTGACCCATGACCAGATGGTGTTATATACACGTATATATGTATGTATATATATGTATATGGGATATGGGAAAGGTTATGGCATTATATATACACACCACCACCTGGTCAGCTGGTATACATTGATGATTTGCCCATAGTGGCCGAGATGATATGATGGGATGCCCTCAGAGGCTTGATGATGTTATGCACATACAGGCGTATGCAATACATGACATTTATTTGCATGACATTATAAATATTTATGATTTACAGAGTTATCTAGACTTACAGGTTGAGTCAATTACTCTATATTTCTTCCATGTCTGTTATGTACTTATTTATGTGCCTTACATACTCGGTATATTTTTTGTACCGACGTCCCTTTTTTCCTGGGGACACTGCGTTTCATGCCCGCAGGTCCCGATAGACAGGTCGAGAGCCCTCCAAGTAGGATATCAGCTCAGCGGAAGATGTTGGTGCGCTCCATTTGTTTTAGAGTTTCTTGATTGGTTAGTATGATTTAGACATGTATTGTTTGGTATGGCAGGACTTTGTCCCGACCTTTATAACATTTATGTACTCTTAGAGGCTTGTAGACATATGTCGTGTACGTGAAAGATTGTACAGTCTTGTCGGCTTACGTTTTGAGTTTATAAATGTTATATTGGCCTATTAGGCCCGTATGTCACGTGTATATGATGATGTAATAAGAAAGATACGTTATGTTGGTACTCGGTTGAGTAAGATACCGAGTGCCCATCGCGGTCCATTGGTTTGGGTCGTGGCACATTGAATTTGTGAGAATCAACAGTATTATAGAGTAAACTAACTCATGAATCGGATCCCGAGTCAATTATCTTGCACATGTCCAGTCACTTACCCTTATTTCTCTCATTGATATTTATTTATTGCTCATGTAATGACCCGACCGGTCAATTTAAGAATTAATGCCCTGATTCCCTATTAACTGCTTTTCCCGTGTTTGTTTCTGCTATTTTGATTTACCGGGATGATTTGTTTTGAATTTCGGAGTGTTTTGGGACACTTAGCCCCTAAAAGAGAGCTTAAGCTTTAGAATTTGGACCATAGTTGGAAGTGTAAAGACGGCCTCATAATAGAATTATATTGGTTCCATTAGCTCCGTTGGATGATTTCGGGCTTAGGGGCATGTTCGGATTGTGTTTTGGAGGTCTGTAGCTTATTCAGGCTTGAAATGTCGAAAGTTGAATTTTTGAAGTTTCCGGTTCGATAGTGAGATTTTGATATCGAGGTCGGAATGGAATTCTGGAAGTTAGAGTAGCTACGTAGAGTTGAATGTGACATGCTTGCAAAATTTCAGGTCATTCGAACGAGGTTTGATAGAGTTTTTGATCGAAAGCGGAATTTGGGAGTTTTTGGAGTTCTTAGGCTTGAATCAGATGTTAATTTGGTGTTTTGATGTTGTTTTAAGCGTTCCGAAGGTTGTAACAAGTTTGAATGATACTTTAGGATTTTTTGGCATGTTTGGTTGAGGTGTCGGGGGCCTCGGGTGTGTTTCGGATGCTCAATGGATCGTTTTTGGACTTAGAGAAGTTGCAGATTTTCTGCTGTTGTGTTGCAGAGAAAACCTTCATCGCGTTCGCGAGAGGGCTCTCATGTTCGCGTAGAGCATCTTGGTGAAGCAGCTGAATCATGCTTCGCGTTCGCGATGATGCCCCGCGTTCGTGAAGGTATGGGCCTTTTAGTCTTCGCGTTCGCGACATGGTCCTCACGTTTGTGTAGGGTCCGCCAGTGTAAGCTATGCATTCGCGAGTGGTCCCTCGTGTTCGCGAAAGAGGAAATGCTGGCCAGTGATTTTTGTGCATCGCATTCGCGACAATGGTCTCGCGTTCGTGAAGAAGGAATTACCTGAGCAGATTATAAAGTTTCAAAATCGAGGGTTTAGCCATTTTATCAAAACTAGAGTTTGGGAGCTCGGATTTGAACGAGATTTTGAGGGATTTTCAGAGATATCAATTGGGTAATGATTCCTAACTCATTTTTGCTTATAACACCCATTAATCTAAACGTGAATTCATCATCTAATTTCGGATTTGGGGTGAGAAATTGGGGAAAAATTTGGAAAAGTTCTTAGGCCTAATTTTGGGGTTTTGATTAAGATTTTTGCATCAGATTTGGATGATTTTGGTATGGTTAGACTCGTGAGTGAATAGGGGCTCATAATCCGTAACTTTTACCCGATTCCGAGACATGGGCCCGGGGGACTTTTTGTGCAATTTTCTCAATTTCGCATGTTAGCTTCGAATTAATTAGTGGAATTAGTTACTTGAAGTTATATTTACATTATGCAATTGATTTAAATATATTTGGGCCATTTGGAGTAGAGTATCGTGGTAAGAATGTGATTTTGAGTTGATTGAGTTGATTCGAGGTAAGTGACTTGCCTAACCTTATGTGGGGGAAACTTTCCCTTCGGATTTGGTATTATTGATATATGAAATGCCTTCTACGTGAGGTGATGAGTGCGTACATGTACTAATTGTTGAAAATCTTGTTTTCATTAGTAACTATAATTGTGTTTTTCTTCCTTATTGTACATTACTTGCAATTTTAAGCCTACTGTTAGCTTAGGGAAGCATACCTAAGTGACTTAACTATTTTACTTGCTCAAACTGCCTTATTTGAATTCTGTACAGCATGCTAGGTTAGAAATACTTGTTTTTCCTTGGTATGGAACTGGATAGAATTGAATATTCTTCATGATCTTGTTGTGTGTTTACTTTGAGACTACAGGCAATATCCCGGTAGATCCCCCTTGCCTGTTTATTTGGGACTACGGATTGGTATTCTGGTAGATCCCCCCTGCACATTTACATTGGAACTATGGGACTGCACCCCGTAGATTCCCCATGTACTGGATATTTACATTTAGGACTAAGGATTGGTATTCCGGTAGATCCCCTGTGCACTATGAGTTGGACTACTGGACGACACCCGAGAGATCCACTGGATATTTACATTTGGGGTCTACAGGACGATATCCTAGGAGATCCTCGGTTGGTATTTCTGTGTGGAGCTATATTCTTTTGTGATTTTGTTTTCTCTCTATTGTAGTTGTTATTATTCTTATTATCATGTGTTACTTCATACTGTTTCATCTCCTTTTATATATATGTATATGACCAGTATGGCCGTGACCTTCCTCGTCACTACCCGACCGAGGTTAGGCTTGGCACTTACTGAGTACGGCTGTGGTGTACACATGCCCTTTCTACGCATGTTTTTCATATGCAGATGCAGGTTCTTCGTCTCAGCCCTACCATCCTTGAGGCGAGGCGATCCTTAAGAGACTTCGAGGTATATCTGCCACGTTCACAGACCGAGAAGTCCCTCTCTATTCTCTCTTGTAGTTATAGCCCTTCTGTATTTACTTTGATTTAGACATTTTGGAGTTAGAGCACTATGTAGTATCCTTAGCTTGTGATTTCATGAGATTCTGGGTTTTGGGAAGTTGTTCAGTTTTTGAGATCTTGTATTAGTATATGCCGAGTAGTATCTTCAATGTTTCTATATTTTTTTATCTACAATTTTCATTAGTTTTTCCGCATTTTGTTTTCTTTTTGTGCAATTGTTAGGCTTACGTAGTCGTAGAGACTAGGTGTCATCACGATAGTTCATGGAGGGCGAACTTGGGTCGTGACAAGTTGGTATTAGAGCTCTAGGTTCATAGGAGTCATGAATCACAAGCCGATTTATTAGATTCTCACGGATCGGTACAAAGATGTCTGTACTTATCTACGAGAGGCTATGTAACTGTTAGGAAAATTCCACTTCATTTGACTTCCTTGTCATGCGAGATTTTTGATATCACCAATTCAATACCCCTATCTTCCATTCTTTCATAGATGGTGAGGAAACGTGCTATCGGAGATGACCAAGCACTCGTGCCCCTTGCTAGAGCCGTCAGAGGTCGGGGTCGGGGTAGAGGCCGAGGACGCGCTCGTGGTGCAGCCAGAGCACCCATGCGAGCTACCACAGAAGAGCCACCAGCAGTTCCAGTCGGAGTCCAGGCACCTGATACGCCTACTGCTACTACTATTCCAGCTCTTTAGGAGACTCTTGCACAGTTCGTGAGCATGTACACTATTCTAGCTCAGGCAGAGTTGATTCCCCTTGCTGCAACCACATCCCAGGCCCAAGAAGGAGCACAGACTCCCGCCGCCCCCACTCCAGAGCAGCGAGTTCACATTGGTCGGGTTCTAGGTGTCATGGCGACACAACCTATGATCTCATTTCAGAAGGTGTGAAGGGTCGCTCGCCGGGTAGAGGACAGGTGGGTCTGGGAGAGAGAGGACAGATGAGGTCAAGAGAGAGAGTACAGGAAGGCGAGGAGACCTCATAGACCGGAGAGATCCACTCGTCCTTATTTTGGAGTCAAGATGCAGCATGGTAGAGGTTTTGTGGGTTATCCAGTTCAGTTTGCGTTTCAGGCTTCGCACAGTGTTTCAGGTGTTCAGGGGTCTCAAAGTACCCGTACCTCATAGTTCTCATAGCTAAGTCGGCAGTGAGGTTGTTTTGAGTGTGGCGACACACGCCATGTGGTGAGGGATTGCCCTAGACTAGGGAGGGGTGCACCTCCACAGACTTCTCAGCCACAACATGCTCCGGAGAGTTCCTAGGTTATGATTTCAGCACCAATTGCTACCCCACCTTCCCACCCAGCCAGAGGTGGAGGTTGGGGAGGTAGAGGCCTCCCTAGAGGAGGAGGCCAGGCCAGATATTTTGCCCTTCCTGCCCGTACTGAGGTTGTTGCCTCCGATTCTGTCATCACAGGTATTATGCTAGTTTATCACAGAGATGTATCGGCTTTATTCGATTCAGGTTCCACTTATTCTTATGTGTCTTCTTATTTTGCCCTTCTATATTTACTTTGATTTAGGCATTCTAGAGTTAGAGCACTAATGTGTATCCTTAGCTTGTGATTTCATGAGATTCCGGGTTTTGGGAAGTTGTTCAGTTTTTGAGATCTTGTATTAGTATATGCCGAGCAGTATCTTCAACGCTTCTGTATTTGTTTATCTTCAGTTTTCATTAGTTTTTTCGCATTTTGTTTTCTTTTTCCGCAATTGTTAGGCTTACCTAGTCGTAGAGACTAGGTGCCGTCACGACAGTTCACGGAGGCGAACTTGGGTCGTGACAGCTCATCTGCTAATTTTTGTGATCCACTGTTAAGTGCTTAATTTGTAGTAGTTAATCATAGTAATAGTCATTACATCAAGTGTTAACTTTCCTGGATAGTAATTAATTGAAAATTATTCGAATACTGCTTAAACCAATCCCGGTGGAGACGATAATTAAACTATACTATCTTTGACTAGCGAGCAATAATTTTGTGTTGTGTTTTGCGCTCGTCAAAGTGGTAGATTTCTTCTAGGAAAACATAATTTGCAGATTTTATTTACCAAAAGAGATAGCCTGTGACAACGAGTCACAGTTTATAGGCACAAAGTTCCTTGAAGACCCGAAAATCAAAATGATCACATCTTCGCCTTATCATCCGAGCACAAATGGTCAAGCGTAATCAACAAACAAAGTGATTATTCAGAATCTCAAAAGGAGGTTGGAAGCAGCTAAAGGCAGATGGCCCGAAGAACTTCCAGGAGTACAATAGGCCTACCGAACAACAGCCAAATCGAGCACAAGAGAAACTCCTTGTTTCCTTGTGTATGGAGAAAAAGCCCTGATCCCAGTGGAAGTAGGGGAACTTGCCCTGAGATACTTTCAGGTGAACGAAGAAGCAAACAACGAAGCAATGTTGGTCAATCTAGAACTGCTCGATGAATGGAGGGATTTGGCGCGTATAAGGATGGCAGCTCAAAAGCAAAGAATAGAAAGATGTTACTGCTGAAGAGCCAAACTCCGTTATTTCAAAGTGGGAGACTTGGTTTAAAGAAAGTAACTCAAATCACCCGGGAACTCAATGCTGGGAAGAAAGGTCCAACTTGAGAAGGCTCATACCGGGTTTTAGTTGTTATGGGAAAAGGTTCATACGAGTTGGAGAATCAAGATGGAGAAAAGTTTCCAAGCAACTAGAACGTGGAACATCTCAAGAGATACTATTGGTGATGGACATCACCTGTACCGAAAGTATGTGCTACACTCTTTTTCCTTTCATCTAGTTTTTGGTCGAATTGGATTTTTCTGACAAGGTTTTTAACGAGGCAGGTGAAAGTATACTAGGAAGAAGGTTTCAATAAAATCAATAAGACCTTTCAATAACAAGGCACACAAGCGAAGAACCACATTTTGCTCGGTAGCAAAGTTCCTACTAGGAAGTTAAGTTTGCTATCGAACAAAGGTTACCCGACCGTTCGCAAGTGCAAGCCACTAGGGGATTTTTATATAATCTTTGTCTCGATAGCATAAATTCTTAATGGGAAGTGAAGCTTGTTACCGAACTGAAGATTATCTAGCAATTCTTTAGTGGAATCCTCGAAGGTGCAAAACTTCTAATGTTCCAATTCGCATTCTTCGCATTCGAACACTGGGGGGAGGGGGACGGGAATGATATGAGGATATGACAACAATAACTGACATGTCAACCGGAATATAAAAATTGGAAACATAGTTGTATCATCGACATAGGGACTGCGCAGCCAACCCCATAGAAACAAGTTGTACAAGTTAGCCACAAGAAATAGCAATTTCTTTTTAGCATAATGAATGCTTGTGTACCTTTTGAAAACTGAAGGAATAAAGTAAAGGCCTTTTATTTCTATCTTGTTTATTGTCTGAACGATGAATTGATTTTGTCATTTGAAAGTTAAACAAGTACTTCAAATGCTAGTGTCGTAATGAACATGAGTCGTTCTCTTCAAGAGCACTGTAAACAAAAGAGGACTCTCTCTTATGAAAACCCTCACGATAAAGGGTTGATTTCAGAAGAATTTATGCTCGGAATCCAAATGCTTTGAGGGAAAAATACACCTGAAGCCAGCACAAAAAGACGCAAAAAGCAAACTTACGCAAATACTTAAACAAAAAAAAGACGCAATAAGAAAACTTGCGCAAATACTTAAATAAAAAAGGCGCAAAAGATTAAACTTGCATAATGCTTAAACGAAAGCGCACAGAAAGGGAAGTTCATGCAGTAATTAAGCAAAAAGTTTTAACAACGAACGACACAAGTACAAGGGTTTGAAAAAGAAATCAAAAGCTAAACTACTACATTTCCAGAACCCGGAGGAAGAGAAACATTTGCGCCCTAAGAAGAAGGAGGTAGATCAGTCGCCAGCTCGATATCTTGGCCTTCATCATTTTGGCCCTCAGCATCATCACCTTCCGGTTCCTCTTCAGTTCCCGAGAAATCAAAACCGAACCAGAAGAATCGATATCATCAGGCCTGGTCGGAACACCTCTTTTTACTGCTAACTCTAGCTCGAGGGCCTTAGCGACTTCGGCGTCAAAATCTTTGACACCCACTTTGGCCTCTTATAAGGTTTTTCTCCTCGTGTTATACATTGAATGCATTTTCGCAACAATGAAGGAAGTCGCTCGACGCTGAAATTCTTCTTTAAGTTGGTAAACCTTAGCAGAAAGATTTTTCCGTACGGATCTAACGAACCGAAGGCTGACATCGAGGTCACGGACCATAGAGCTGAAAAGTCTATTATGTTAAATGGTCTTTAATCATAGGCTAAAAACTCGTATTTTAGTCATTGTAACAACACTTTAATTATTGTATTTTACAAAGGTTTGAGCTTAAATAATAATGAATTATACTAAATTCATGTTTTATGCCTTGCAGGAAGCGATTCCGACTTATGAATTAAATTTGGGATCAATTTGATTAATTTTGGGCTTTGAAGTCTGAGTAAAAGCTAAATATACGGGATCGTGTTCGGGAGTCGCATAGCAAGCCCAGATAGAAAAACAAAAGAAAAAATGAAGCAGCACAGAAAAATGCACTGCCGCACTGCGGGGCGCGCCGCGGCAAAGCAAACTCTAGCAAAAATTTGTTCTGCTCCGTTAAATTGTATTCTGTCTTTGACAAATCCATGTACGCGTCGCATGGGGCATCGTGCGGGGCGACGCGGACGTGTAAAAATTGCAGAACTATTCTATTTTGGTCTTAAAAGGGCATAATTGTCAAAACCCATTCTTACACGATTAAAAAGGGTAAAGCAACCATTATTGACGGAGGAGACCTATTTTGAGAGAGAAAAGGAGAAGGAGATTGGAGGATCAAAATCAAGAGGAGACAACACTTTGGAGCAAGGATTAAAAGAGTTTTTCTAAACTTTCTTCTAGTATCTATTTATTTGATGTTTAAGACTTATATTGTTGATGTTTGTATAATTATGAGTAGCTAAAACCCCAAATATTCTGGGGTGATGTGTGTTAGATGATTATGTTGTTTGAAGCTTAAATAGATGATCTAGAATTTATCGTTAAGGGTTGTTTATTTGATTCTGTTATTAATTATTTTACTGCATAGTTGACAGTAAAATACTATTTACGAATCTTGAGTTAAACTTGAAAAAGGAAATTCTTGATTGCATATAGAATCAAATAGAACAAGATCTGGATCTTGGGCATCGGGTGAAAGATTAGAGATTAAGATAGAAATATACTTAATTGCCTTGTTTGGTTGAAAAATAGGACTTGTAAATGCATTTGAGTTAATATTACTGCCATAGAAATATAGGTATTAATTTAATTTGAATAGGTGCATAAGAATTCGACAGATTCTTATGGATATTATCAACCCTATAATCAATAACCCAGATAATTCAATAAATTATTTTTAAGCTAAAAGCGTAGCATGATCTCTAGCAAGCCCATAACCCTGGAATATCTCTCTTATTAATTGTTGAAAGAAAATTGCATAAGTGGTGTAGTAACTTTGCATTGTATTATTGTTTGTCTACTAGTTAAATTGTAAATTGGTTATTTATGTATTTTGTGAAGAATTAGCTTGAATCGATAACTGTTTGAGTTTGCATCAGTTGATAAGTTGATCATAAGTCCTTGTGGGAACGATACTTTACTTATTACTATATTACTTGAAGATCGCGTACACTTGCGTGAGTATTTTGGTCGCAACAGTCTTCTTATACTTCTCATCCAGTTAGGCATACTTAACCCTGGCAGCAGCAAGCACTTCGTTTTGGAGTTCAAGGCCGCCTCTAAATTATTTAATCTTTCAGCGGAGGCAGCCTCGCGACCGGATGCAGCAAGAACGACACTATGGACTTCAGCCCATTTTGCCCAAGCCTCTTCAAATTGAACCCTCGACGGGGAGATCTCTTGGCTAAGGGTCTCTACTTTTTGCTCGCTTTGCGGCAATCGAGCCTCCAACACAACTGCCTCAACAGCTTTAGCTTCCAGTTCTGAGAGGTGAGCAGTAGTTTGGTCCCGCTCGGCCAAAAGTTGATCCCGCTCAGAGGTAAGTTCCTCTTTATCTCTAATCAACCGTTAGAGTCCCTTGGAAGCAAGAAAATTAGCATGCGAAATAGAAGATGCAAACTCAGAATAATGTTGTATCAAAGGTAGAAGAAATAACGAAGAAAACGAAAGATATACCACTGCGGCATTGTGCATGGCATTGTTCAACAAGCATTCTCCCAAGAGAGCTTGTATATTTTCCCTATCTTTTTCTGAAATCAAAGGCTTTAGATAGTTAGCAAGTTCTACCGGACGAGACAGTAGATTGCATCCAATAGAGACCGAGAAAATAACGTTGCCCCTCCTTTGCGGGTCTTCAGAGGGGACAGCGTAATTTTGCCCCAAATTCCCATGAACTAGGGACTCGAGGAGAGGAACATACTCTTCTTGGACAGATGCGACCGGGGGAGATGATGTAGTAATTGCTGGTGGAAGAGTTGGTGAAAAAGGAGATGAAGCTGATGGCGTTGAAGGGTGAGAAGCAGTTGCGGCAAACGTAGTGCTGGTTGTTGGTTGCTCGTCAACCGAAGACGGCAGGGACCCGGTACTCAGCATCACAGCACTGGGTGCAGCGACTAGGATCCGAAAATAGGAGTTGGCATTTTCCACCATTTCAAAATCCCCCCAGAGTGCCGAGGCATCGTTCTCGATTGGTGTAACTAACTCAACAGATTGAGCATTTTGTTGAGTTGATGAAAGTAGTCGTCTTCTATGTAGAGAAGCCCCCTCATCACTAGCTTCTCCATCATCGTCGATCATCACAGTATCTATGGTTGGCTCAGGCAAGGCGGTTAGACATCATAGCATCTAAAAACGATTTAGGCAAGACACTCCTTGCCTTTTTATTTTTCCCAGCTGTGGAGGAACGTCTCCTTTTTGCTTGCTTTCTCTCTGGAAAGAGACACTTATGCCCAAAGCAGGACCAAAGATGCATGTTAGGGTAAACGCCTCCTGAAGCAACCTTGCCGTATTAGCAGGATAAGCCAAAACATCCTCCTCGGGGAGGACAACTGAGCCCTGGGGTATACCTGAATTCAGCAAAAAGAGAAAGGATTAATAAATTTCCTCACGTGAAAAGCAAAGACAAGATGAGTCTAATTTACCATAATTTTTGGCCTTCCACCCATATTTAAAGGCCAGTTCTTTCCATGTGCAGGTCTCGGGCGTAGTGACATCCAAGATTTTCTGGACCCATTGGTCTAAGCCTTCAACACTAGGTGATACCTATCGAGTTGCTGGAACAAGCGAAAGAATTAGGGTCAATAATGATACGAGATGATCTCTAATGAAAGAAATATTAAACAAGGAACTTACGAGTACAGTTCTATAATTTTGGAAAGGATAAAGTCGTTGTCGGAATGATATTATTGGTGGCAACTACAACAAACCATTCTATCCACCCACGGTCGTTTTTATCAAACTTTGAAGTAGGGGGCATTTGTAGACACTGAAATTTTAGCAGATCAAGATAAATTCTAAATTCAAGATGACTCTTGAAATATTAGGAGTCTATTAGCGTTACTTGGTGGCTACTCTACCCAAACCCTAATTTATGCCTATAAATAAGGCTACATATGTCCTTCAAAGACAATCTCAGCAATTCTACAAACTTTCAAAATATGCACAAAGAGATCAAATATGAGATCTCCGAAATTCCAAGAAACTCTTGGAATATTCATTAAGAGATCAAAGACATGTCAAATATGTCTTGCTTAAAGTCCTACGTTCAAGAAATACACTGTTAACGCCCTCGAATCACATAGAAAAAAGCAGAGGGAAGAATCAAGGGATAAACAGAATTGTACCCGCATTGTTTATCAATAAAATTATGTTTATTCATATTTATATTGTGGTTAAGATTTATTTTTGAATCACAAATAATTTGTTGCAAACAAATTGGCACGCCCAGTGGGACCAGTTCTGCCCTTCAACTCTTTCTCCTGCAAATAAAAAATTTCAAGTTTCATGATTATTTGTTGTGATTGTTAGGTACTTCAAGTCTCGTCTTCAAGTTTTAGCAAGCCTATACTTCGACAGACCTTGAAGTAGGGGGCATTTGTAGACACTAAAATTTCAGCAGATCAAGATAAATCCTTAATTCAAGATGCGTCTTGAAATATTAGGAGTCTATTAGGATTACTTGGTGGCTACACTACCCAAACCCTAATTTATGCTTATAAATAAGGCTACATATGTCCTTCAAATACAATCTCAGCAATTCTATAAACTCTAGAAATATGCACAAAGAGATCAAATATGATATCTTCGATATTCCATGAAACTTTTGGAATATTCATTAAGAGATCAAAGACATGTCAAATATATCTTGCTTAAAGTCCTACGTTCGAGAAATATGCCGCTAAGATCCTCGAATCATGTAGAATAAAGCAGAGGGAAGAATCAAGAGATAAACAGAATTTTACCCGCATTATTTATCAATAAAATTGTGTTTCTTCATATTTATATTGTGGTTATGATTTATTTTTGTAACACAAATAATTTGTTGCAAATAGTGGCCATGTTTGTTGAAATTTACCATTCCCTTGCATAAGATCTTGGGGTAATAGAGATTCATCACGTGAGCTAGAGATAGCTCCTCTCCCATTTCTTATAAAAGGCGCCGAAGACAAGCAATAATCCTCCATATGGAAGGACTTACTTGTGTCAAACACACCAAGCAATAGAGGCAGAATTCCACAATAACGGAGTCAAGCTCTCCACTTAGAGAAAATGCCCCCAAAATGAAGGGATACATATAGAATTATGTAAAACCCTTCTTGGGTAAGGTTATCCACTCCGTCAGATCAGGAGCGATAATATCTAAATCCTGACAACGGCAATCTTCCTTCACAGTAGGAATACTGGAAGGACGGATGGAAGAAGGGTATCTGCCAACAGCCCATGTACGAGCATTAGCAGAAGGAAATTTTCTTCGAAGACTTAAGTTATGACGAGACTTCTAGGGATGATGGTGCTTGTTGTAGGAGGAGTGGCCTCATCGGCTTTGCCTTTGTTCTTTGAGGAACTAAGTTTTTTAGAAGAAGAAGCCATTCTATGTTAAAGATGAAGGAAAAGCTTTTCTCATATGAAGGAAATTAAAGAAATGGTGGAGATAAAGTACGAGTTGAACGAAGAAAGTTTGATAGATTTTGAAGAATTATGAGGTGTGAATAAAAGAGTTTGATGTGTATAAGTGAAGAAATAGGCGGCTAAAATTGTGGCCATAATTATCTCGATGACCAATAAAACTAATGCTAAATCATGGGATGACGCATTTTCGAGACATTAAATGCAAAGAGACTTGCGTCTAATCAACCGTTAGAAAACTTTTCAGAGAAGGTCAGTGAATTTTCCGCCAAAAGAGTTATTTTCTACCAACTTTCCGGTGACATAAATTTGTGCCACCGAAAAGTAGAGGGACTATCTGTATAGGGTAAAATATGTTTACTTTAAATGATCAAATAAGAAAGTGACGCGTGGATCCGAAGACAGAAGACAGTTGAATCGGAAGGCGACAATCCCATCTGTTAGCAGAGAGAGTAATACTCACAGAGATGAAATAAATGTCTACCACCGGTAGCATTAAATGAAGAATACTCTAAAGCATTAAGTATATGGTCCGTTACAAGGAATATAACATTCATTGCCTGCCTTTATACTTTAATGACCCTCACAACTGACATTAAAGAGGGGCTTGATCCTAGGACCTTGTTCCCTATGTGCAGCTATAAATAGTGAGCTCTACTATCATTGAAGAAAAAAAGAATTTTCTAGCAAACATTCGCTTCATTCTATTCAAAGCTTAATACAATGTTATCTTTTTGTTCTTTGATATCATTGCTATTGTGCCCGGGGAACCTTGCTCCCAGAATTACTATTTCTGCTATTTTATCTCTATCTTAAGGCTAAGTATTATATTTTTATCTAATTCATCTATTATTTCATGATCAAAATTAATTCAGTTGTTTATAAATAATGTATAAATTCAACTGTACTGTTTTACGAGTAAATAATATTAAATTTTTTTATTTGTCTATTTTAGCAAATTAAGAGTGAATTTGTTAGTTTTTAAATTTTACCCTTGTCCTTATGTAAATTAATTGAAATATTAGTAGTCTAATTACCATTAATGAGAATAATTTAGTAAAATAAATACTTTTTAATATTTACCTAAGAGCAGTGTAAAAAGCAAAAAAGCAAATTGGACAAATAAAAATATAAAAGAGAACGAAGATAGTACTTACAATATTTGTCGACAATGCATTACCTTTTTTGTTTTTGTTCTTTTCTTCCACCCTTTTAGTTGCCAATTCCATAGCCTTTTTTCTTTAGTTGCACATTATTATACACTCGAAAAATTATCAGAAGAATCGCCAATATTCTACACACAGATTAACGTGCTTCTCAAGTTTTACGATTTTGGTTCTTTTTGGGAAAATATGAAGCATCCTCTTTCAAAATCAGAAATTTTCTCTTAAGCACTTAAATTAATACTACTAGCTTTGATTCATAATGGCCTAAACGATATTGAGCATGAGTCTACTGATCGACAAACAACTTCTATCTACAGATGTTTGGATTGGTCGACTTGATCACACACAAATAGGCAGGGGTGTACATAGGTCGAGTTGGTTCCGATTTTCTAATTACCAAATCAAATCAATTGTATCGTTATTAAATTTAAAGACCAAACCAAACCAATAAAAGTCGGATTTTTCAATCTCGGTTTTTCTCGAGTTTTTTCGATTTTTTTTTTCATAAAGTCTTTCATAACACAAAATATAGAATTTGTGCTTCAAATATTTCTTTAATCCTAGTAAAATAGAACTATATAAGGTGTTTTTCAATAAAATAACATAAATATGAGATGAGTCAGGGCATTGTACTAAAATATTCAACAACAACAACAACATACCCAGTATTATCCCACACCGTGGGGTCTGGGGAGGATAGTGTGTTCGTAGACCTTACCCCCACCTTGTGAGGATAGAGAGGTTGTTTCCAACAGACCCTCGGCTCATGAAAGCATAAGCACCCCATTAATGAAAATATAGACAAAAAGGGACAGTACCAAAAAGCCATATAAAAATAGGAAAAAAAAGAACAAGATAGTAAGGTGATCAACAATGAAAGAAAACAACTAAAAATTCAACAATAAAGATAATAAAATCGCATAAAATAAGTATTATTAATAAGCCATAATAAACAAGCATAATTTAAAATTACTAATAATTTGCTAAAATAAGTATGACTAATAAATAGTACTATTTAGATGACTAAACACTAAAAGAAAAATAAGTTATACATTTTATCTAAACCACGGAAAAACTAAAAAATAAATATCCAACACTATTTTCATTAATAGTATAATTGAGTTGAATGTCTTTTATTAGCATTAACATTGATTTGATATTGGTTTAGGATTTATTTGAGTTACTAACATTTATGAACTATAAAACTTATTGGAGCATCCAAAAATTATAAGTCCAAACTTGAAAGAATACGTGAAAAAATAAAACTATAAAAAAGCTTAAGGAATATTTATAAACTACACTACTATAAATATTTTTATATATTAAATATATTTAAAACTTCTATACATATAATAGCGGGTTGGTTTGGTTTCGGTTTGAATTTTTTTAGTTAAAACCAAACCAAACTAAACATGGTCGGGTTATTTTTTTCAACACCAAACTATAATTGGATTTTTTTTCGGTTTAACTCGAATTATTAAGTTGGTGCAATTTATCAGTTTCATTTGTACGCCCCTACAAATAGATAAGGCAGACTTGGAGAAGTTATCTAAATCGCTATCGATATACTGTTGGAGTTATTTCGTCCAATATTCATGCACATGCTTTAAGAAAAATATTTAACAATCTTAATAAGAATATTTGTCAAAATTGTTCTTTATCACTACTACTATTAGAATAGTAATAGTAAATTTGAAAAAAATTACTCCGCATAAATGTTTGTATTTTTATTTTTTACTAAAACGTCAATTAATTAAACAAAGTCAAAACTTGTCAAAACAACAAATAATATGGCCAGAGGTATTTTCTTTAAAATTACAGCATTATGTATCAACTTTTATAATTGCTTTTTTTTTAGTACAAAACCTATTTTACTAACTATCACTTTTGTTTTGCCTCTTCCTTCTAAATTTCATGTTTCTATTTTTTTTTCTATGATTATCGTGGTGATACTAATATTTTTCTCTTTTGTCTTTGTGTTTTCTTGAGCCGAGGGTCTTTCGGAAACAGCCTCTTTACTCCTTTGAGATAGGGATAAGGTCTGCTTACACACTACCTTCCCCAGATCCCACCATTGGAATTTTAGTGGGTTGTTGTTGTTGTTTTATAATTGCTTTCGTTTTCTAGTTTTGTTTTGCAATCCAGCTAGCCACGTACCGTTGCCAGGCAAATTTCCCTTTCTAAGCTTTTGATAAATCTTTCTGAAAATACTCCAAATTAATAAATTAAAGTCTAAATGCCAAACCAATCAAATAAAACAAAAACCACAAAAGATAACGTACTAAAAGAACACATTTTAATTAAGTAGAAAGCCAAAGGTAGACTATAAGAAAGCCGTTGTATTGAAATGGTGGCCCGTGGGGACCAATTGCAAGCTCACAAATTCGACAATAATGGAGTAGTATTGGACGGCTCAAAATAATATTAAGTTAAAACAATTAAACTAAACATAAATTCTTTTTCCACTCTAAAATAAATCATTAAAAGTCCTCTCTTTTCTCCCATAAATACCTATCCATTTTACACTCACTTCTCATCATCCATATCCCTTGTTTCAAATTTTCTTTCTTTTTCGTCAGCCATGACTAAAGAAGTAGAGGTAGCAACAGAGCAACCAACAGAGTTTTCAGCAAAAGACTATACTGACCCTCCACCAGCTCCTTTAGTAGACTTTGAGGAGCTGACACAATGGTCACTTTACAGAGCTGTTATTGCTGAGTTCATTGCCACTTTGCTTTTCCTTTATGTTACTGTTTTGACTGTGATTGGGTATAAGGTCCAGTCAGATGTCAAAGCCGACGGTGATATCTGTGGCGGCGTTGGTATTCTTGGTATTGCTTGGGCTTTTGGTGGCATGATTTTCATTCTTGTTTACTGCACCGCCGGTATCTCCGGTAAGTTTCTTGCTTCACCCTCCCTCTGTGTCAGTTTAGGTCGATTTATTTTTTTTGTTCGTTCCAAAAAGAATATTTTTTTTTTAAATTTGGATATTTTTTGACTTGTTTAGGGCCATAAATTTTAAAAATATTCATTTTTTCTTAAATTTCGTGTCCCGTCAAACAGATTATAGCAAGTAATATGCTCTATTTTTAGGTTATTAACTTTTTTTTTAGTCATGTTTTACATCAATTGATATTATTAAATTTTTTGGCTGTATATAAAAGTTAATTTCAACTCAATTATACATATTGAAAGTGTAAATAATTTTTAGTATCTAACTATGTCTATTTTAATTTATTATAGCAAATAATCTGTTCTTATTTTTTAAGTTACTGAATTTAATTTTATAAATAATTACTTTTTATTATCGTTTAGGTGATTCTTTTAAGTGTATTAATTGTTTCTTTACAATTCAGTTGGTTTTATTTCTTAGTAGAAAGTCATCTTGATAATATGATAATCGTGAAATTTTAATTCAAATACTCTGATATCATATTGAATTGTGTGAAAATACAAATTTAATTTATATGCACTAAAGGAGTAATTTTTAAAAAAAAATATCACCCATTTTAATTCGTCATAAAAGTCATCTCAGATTAGAATATTTATTAATGATTATATGTTATTATTAGTCATCTTAATATAAAATAAAAATTATCAGTGCACAAAAATTAAATATTACTAATATACGTTTATATGCATACAGGAGGACACATAAACCCAGCAGTGACATTTGGGCTGTTTTTGGCAAGGAAAGTATCATTGATCAGAGCAGTATTGTACATGGTGGCACAGTGTTTGGGTGCAATCTGTGGTGTGGGTTTTGTGAAGGCATTCCAGAGTGCTTATTATGTTAGGTATGGTGGAGGTGCTAATGTCATGGCTCCTGGCCATACCAAAGGTGTTGGATTAGCTGCTGAAATTATTGGTACTTTTGTTTTGGTTTACACTGTCTTCTCTGCCACTGACCCTAAGAGAAATGCTAGAGACTCCCATGTCCCTGTAAGTATTCTATTCTCTTCATATTTTTTAAGGGCAAACCAATATTTGTAAATAGTGAAATTTTGCCCCGGTGCACTAAGCTCCCGCTCTTATCCTGCATTTTGCAAGAGATCACGGCTCGAACCCATGACCTCCTGATAACATGACAATAACTCTCGTTCAAATTTTGTATTTACAAATACAAAAATATTATTTATTGTCAAAAAAGGCCCAAGTCTTATCCTAATCTCATTATATCAGTTTCACCCCAATCCTTTTCTGAGTTGTAGCGTTTGTTAGGCCTCCAATACTAGCTATGGGATCGACTACAAACCATAGCTAAAGACAACGCTCTCTTTGACTTTCTAAAAGTGACTCACCAGGGCTTCTAGTTGATAGAAGAAGTATTTGATTTTGTGATGCCAAATAGCCAATTTTCTACCCATTATAACTTTTAGTGTAATTGAAAGAGGCAGGTAACCTAACACCATGTACCATTTTCTCTATAATCTTTCATAAAAAAATTATATAAAAAACTTGGTAACCTTAACATTATCCCATTCTTTAAGTAATTCGCCCATTTCATTACAGAATTTGTTTTACATAATGATTTAAACGGAGTTTGGCCATAACACTAAAAGTTATCATATAACCAGAAGATTATGAGTTCACTATGTAAAAGCAATTAATTACAAAAAAGAAAAAATACAAAATAAAATTAGGTATAATAGACCCAATATGTTATCGCCCTTCCTACGACCCACATATAGAAGCAGTTTGGTGACCTTTGCGTTCTTTGTACATATTCACTAAACTTCCAGGTATAAAATTGATTAATCTAAGTATACAACAAAACCTTAAATTATTTTTAAAAAAAAAGAACGATAATCGATCTAATGTTGTATTATATTTGAATATGATCAGGTGTTGGCACCACTTCCAATTGGATTTGCTGTGTTCATGGTTCACTTAGCCACCATACCAATTACTGGAACTGGCATCAATCCTGCTAGAAGTTTTGGTGCAGCAGTTATTTACAATCATGACAAAGCTTGGGATGAACACTGGATTTTCTGGGTGGGTCCCTTCATCGGAGCCTTCGCCGCCGCCGTCTACCACCAGTTCATCCTCCGTGCTGGTGCCATCAAAGCTCTTGGTTCCTTCAGGAGCAATGCCTAAAAAATTTCAATCCAATTGAATAAAACCAGCCATGAAAAATTGTAGATATTTCCCAATGGGAAAAGAAAAAAAAATGTACTGTTTGTTTTTCCTATGAATTTCCCTCTTTTGTGTATTTTTCTACTTGTAATCTTCATTTCCCTTTTTTATTTTTACTTCCTTGCTCTCTTTTTTCAATCTTGTCTCTTGTATCTTTGAATTATTGTTGCTTCCTAGTAATTTAAATTAATGTTTCGGCTTCTCTTTCCTTTTCGGTTTTTAGTTTAGCCAAACTGAATTTACCTAGTTTACCTATATAAACTAGGTAAAAATTAACTTGCACTCGAAGCCTATTGGCTTAGAAATTAAGCAATAATAAGAATTACTAGTAAAAAGTGTATATAAGAAAAGCGACAATGACTCTTAGTTATCTTTGCCTCTATTTGTCGCATCCATTTTTCTAATCGAGGAAGAGTCACATAACACTAGCTGAAATGTCTATTTCTGAAAATCAACAAATACTCATTTGTATCCAACGATAGTAAAGATAATACATACATTAATTCAGTAACACTTGCATCAGATAACATTTACTAAGTATATTTTTGAATACCACTCCAAAACTAAAGTGCTAACTTCCTCTTCATTTCATTTCTACCTTTCGTCCTTCTCCGTGTTATTTTTCAAATAATTTTAAGAAATTTCAATCATTTCTACATAGTCACTCTTTTTTTATTGAACACATTAATCGTCTATTATCAGTTTCAATATTTTTGTGGGACCATATAATTATTATTTAGTTAAATGTCCAAACAAAACACTCATTAGACCTTTGATATGATGCAACTTGACATAAGTTGTGCGAGTTTTTTTTTTTTTTTTTTTTTTTAGAAATTAGTAAATTTAAATTATAAACCTTTAAATCCAATTTGAAGCTCCATAATTTATGTATGAGACGCAAGATAATTTTTATTTATAAAAATGCTTAGGAATCTCTTAATTGATGCATTTGTCTGTATCCGTCTCTTGTGGCTGTCATTGTCATGAGGATAAAAAAAATGAAAACAAGTTCCTAAACCTATGACCTTATTCCACCACCCTTATCCAAAACCACTTAAATAATTGTCATGAAGTAAAGCATTACCAAAAATTAGAGTTAAAATATTCATAGGACAATGACAACCTAAATTGGCTTTTGTTGATATGCTTCTCGAAAATGCTATCATGATTGATACGTCTTACATTTTATAATCCTCTTTTATCAATTAAAATAATGAACCAAAATGATGAAATGGAAACATGTTAGGTAAACAGAGCTTAACTAAACTACTTTTTTATTGTTTCTTTAAAGAGATAATGTTCCTATTTCTCTTAGTCAATTATTTATAAAGGTGGGTATGTTATTTCCCTGTCACCTTGTCCATATCTCAATCACTTCCTAGCCTTAGTTTTCTTTTTCCCATTTGGTGGTGAGATGACCACTGCCACTCTATTTTTGATAACCATAGTATCCCCGAACATATAAACAAAGAAAGGTAGTGTTAATATCTCTTTTATAGGAACTACGTTTCAATATCAAACGGTGGAATGTAATAGTAATGTGGTAGACCAAAACACTAAACTACCTCGGAGCATAGATGCTCCTTCTACTATGTAATTATGCCCAATATATATTTTTGATGTTCGGCTATAAACGTATATTTTTAGTGTATTGCTTATTTTATATTTAAGTGTTTTAATGATTAATTGTTCTATGTTTGAGTTTAATTGAGTTATTTTTATGAGTAGGACCATTGGAATACATAAATGAATGAAAGTTGCATAAAATTTGTTGAAGACACAAGAAAAGAGCACGAAAAGGAAAAAATCGGATTAAGGCAAGGGAATCACGCCCCAAACCAGGCCTCACCTGCTCTAAAGCATGGTCCACCTAGTTACAGACCAGGCCTCGCCTGCTCTAAGGTCTGATCCCCCAATCCATGAATAAGTTATTTTCTACTCGGTTTTGGACTAGGAGACTCCTATCCTAACCTATAAATACCCTATAAACGTAATTATTAAGGTGTTGGTCAATTTTTGGGAGGAGAACGCGCCACTTTTGGAGGGGAGAACGAAAGCCACGCTTGAAGAAGATTTAATCTCATAGTTTATTAGTTCTTGAGTTGTGGAGTGCTACATGAACGTTGTAATTTGAAGCTTGAATTATTTTTGTTATTTTATCATATTGGTTTATTTATTCAATCTTGTGCTTAATTATTTGATTGCTTGATCACCAATTGAATACTATCTACAAATCTAGGATTGAACTCGGGAGAAGGAATTCTAGATTGCATATAAGATTGAGTAGAGCAAGATATTGAACCTGAGTATCGGGAATAGATTTACGATTAGGATAGGGATATAACTAATCGCCTTGATTGGTTACTATACTGAAATTATTAATGTGCTTTTGTTAATTCTTATTTCATAGGAATATAGGTATTATGTTAGCTTGAATAGGCGAGTAGTACTTCGGGAGAATACTATGCGTAATATTAACCCTATCAATCAATAAATCAAATAAATTAATTAGTCAATTTAAGTAAAAAAAAAACTCAATGGTATTGTTAGCTAATCTATAATTCTGGAATATTTATTCCCATTGAATTCGTCTCTAAGATTGCCGACTTGTTTTCTATAATCGCTTAGTTTGTTACTCTTGATTAGTTTTAGTTAAATATACATACTTTAGAAAATCGCTTGAATAGATTAATTATTTGGTTTTAATTTAATTGATAGTTAATACAAGTCCCCATGGGTACGATATCTGAACTTACAATCCTATATTACTTATCGACCACGTATAGTTGCGTGTGCATTTGGGAGCAACACACAAAGTAAGTGTGGTGTGCAAAAGCGAGCAGATGACCAAAAATAAGTGTGGGGTGTCCACACACAAGACCAATGCCTGAGAGAAGTCTAAGTATCCCGTGAGCTGCTAATGCGTCAGCCTTTGGCCTACCAGTGAGTCTCTTTTACCCTCTTATTAGTTATTAAATGCATTGAGGACATTGCACAATTTTAAGTGTGCTTTGAGGAGATTGTCTGGGTGATTTTTTTATGCTATCCTATCTTAGTGGTGGTACTCTTTCTTAGTGTACTAGTTTTTGTTAAAAAAAAATCAGAAATTTTTTGGACTTTTTCCGACGATGGATTTTGTGGGCAGCTTTCTTGATGGATTAAGGTCCAATAAAAAAATCACAAAAAAGTGTGAAAACAGAAAAATCAAAAAATATGTCTTTTATTTTCCTTTAGGTAGTAATAATCCCCCATGATTTTTCTTTGTGCCTTAATTTTTTTCATGGGATGTAGTTTGAACCATGTCGTATTTTTTATTTATTTTTAAAGTAGATTAGGAATTTAGGAAATAAAAGGAGAAAGATTAATAAATCTAGGTGCCCTTGACTTGTTTGATAGTAGCATATTTAGGTTTTGGCATGTGGAGTATATTCCCTATATTTTGAAATTGTTCATGATGCTTTGATGAATTTGGATACCATATCTTGTGACGCCTATGTCTCTTTTGCTTGACTTATATTCACTTTGTGCTTAATGCTTAATATCTTGTGGCTTTGTGATCACTTGCATTAGAGTCGGAATGAAACCGTTCATAGTGAGTCATGCGTCATGTGTGAGGAGAGATTTTGTATAGTCCATGTTATTGTGATTAAGTCTAGAATTTGCCCGGTATGTGAGTTGAAGCGACATTTTAGGTGATGCTCAGTTTATAAAATAATTTTGGGCTTTCTTTGATCTTTTTGAGCTTAATTGTGTATCGCAAATAAAATCTATTCTTAGTAAACCCTTTTGAGCATGTAGACTTTTTATTTCGAACATACGTTGTCACACCTCCTTTTTCCGTCCCCGCAAAGGGTGAAGGAGTTCTTCCAATTAAAGGACAATCGAAACGGGATTTATTTATTTATTCAGAGTCGCCACTTGGGAGATTTAGGGTGTCCCAAGTCACCAATTTAATCCCGTATCGAGGAAAAGAATGACTCTGTATTACAGTTTGCGAATCAGAAATCCGGATAAGGAATTCTGTTAACCCGGGAGAAGGTGTTAGGCATTCCCGAATTCTGTGGTTCTAGCACGGTCGCTCAACTGTTATATTTGGCTTATTTATCTGATTTTTTAAACAATTAAGAACTTATATGCAAATTTAGCTTTGGACCGCTTTTATCATTATTATTATTATTATTTTATACAAGAATTGCAACGTCGTGAAAACGCATCTCGAACCACGTCACAACCAGTGTACACGTGATTTGTTGACGCATTTTAACTCCGTCAAGATTGGGATTTGGGTTACATAAATGCACACCCATATTTAAGAAAATAACCTTATTAAATACGCGCCTAAAGATTACGCGTTATTATACTTTTAGGTAAGACCGTGAAATTTACTAAACGGCCCATCCCAGAATCTAAGTATTTTTTTTTAAGAAAATAAATAATATTTGAGGGCCCTGTAATTTTTGTATTGTTTTTTATTTTTTATTTTTTACTTTTTATTTTATTTATTTATTTTTTTTGCGAAAACCTCTTTTATTTTATGAATATCCTAAAATGACTACATTTTTTTATTAAATTTGTCTATAAATATAAAATTCAAATTTTACATACTTAAAAATAACATATTAAATACTAATTTAAGACAAATATTAACGGAAAGGAATATTACTAAAATTGTAATTATAAATACAATATGGAATTGTCAAATAATATTTAAAAGAAACTAATTATCCCCTAACCGGATTAAACTTACATTGTTAGGTGACTTGAGCTATTGAAATTAATTATTTTCAACTACTAAAAATTAGAAACAATCTTAATTACTAATGCATATTTCTAGAATTTATTTAATTTAACCTTAACTCGCCTTGTTTTAACTCAAATCACCCTAATGCCTAATTCGCAAAATTAAATTAAATTCATGCTTTAACTAAATTTAGTTACGTGTTTTCGATTAACTTAATGCTGACAATATTAAAACCTTCATAAATAGTGAACTTAATCAATTTTGCCAAGCTAGTTTAATAAAGTCCTATTTACGTTATTTTCCTCTCATTCTAATTATTAGACAGTTTGACAGTAATGAACATGCTTAAATATATACTACCTAATACTCAAGTTAAAGCGAAGCATTGTTTAATACATCACTACAATATTTCTAGTTATGCAAAACGACAGCAATTTATAGAATAATAATACATGAAATAGCCTAAATACAATTAATTAAAAAAAACAAAGAAAAAGCTAAATTAGAATTTTAAAATTTCATTCTTCATATGTATTCGTACTTTCACATTTCAGCTTACAAAATGCCAAAATTACAGTTGTGTACCTGGTACTGCCAATATAAAAAGAAGAAAGTCAACAACGTAGTATGTAACACAGCAACAACAACAATAACCAACAATAAGCAGTCAACGGAACACCCAGTGACAGATTTGAGAACCAAGATAAAAATCCAGAAACACCGACAACAATCAACGGACAGAAGCAAAGGGAATCTTTTCAGATTTGAAAGACTAGTTAATGTTCAATCCTTAATTTCTGAATCCGTATATCAGAATATTTAGATTGTATATCAGGTGTATACTACTCACTCTTTTAATTTCCAGAATGTTTTTATTTGTATTTTTGGAAGTCTTAATATTTTCGGAATTTCTCTCTCTTAAATATTCAGCTCCTTTGTTTCTTTTTTCTCTCCTTTCTTTTAAATTCTGTCCAACTCCCTATTTATTACCATCTTTCAGCATTTTTTAAAAATTAAAACTCACTATCTTCCACTCATCCCCCTTTTAATCCCACTACATAATGTTTTGTCCCTCATTATATTAAACAAATACATTATCCTCCCCCATTATATCTTGTTCCCCATGCCTATATTAAACAATTGCATTATTCCCCACCATTATGTCTTGTCCCCCACCATGTACTATTTTAATATTATTAAAAATATTATTTAATCTTAATGGATAGAGCACTAAAATAAATAATTGTTCAGAATTTTAATTCCAAAAATACCCCTCTGACCTTACTGAAATTACCATTTTAACCCTGAAAATACTGCAATTTACCAATCTACCCCCATCAACTATAACCAATTCACCTAATCAATTCTAACCAAAAAATAGTAGCTATAACTAATTCCTAATCAAATTTTATGAACAAACTCAAACTAAATGATGAACAACAAAGAAACAACTGGAATTATTTTGATTAAACAATCTTTAAACAACAAATCTACTTTCAGATTCAACAACAATAACAAACAAGTACATTCAAATCATGAGCTCAAATTCAAATTAAAACTTAAACAAAAATAAATAAATAGATTCAAATCACTAAACTCAAACAATCAATTGATCTTCAAATTAAATCCAACAAAATTACAACAAAGATACATGATTCAAACTAAAATCAAAAATTAAAAACTAAAACATAAACTCACATTAAATCACTGAATTAACATGAACTTCAAACAAAAAATGAACATGAATTATATGTCTCAATTAAACAACAAACATGTTAGATTCAAACGAACTGAAGAAATAATTAATTGAACTCAACTTAAATCTAACAATATTATAACTAAACTAACAATTTCTACCTAAACATAAACAAGAAAAATGAAACAAACTGAAGAAAATAACAAAACGATAAACATGAACTTAATATCGAACATATCTAATTACAGATCCGAAAATATCAAACAAATTACGGATAAAAAATGAAACTTAAACCAACTAATCGGATCGGAACGACGATGAACTCGAACGAAAAAAAATCTGCCCGGAAACAATTATCGCACCAAAATAACTCGACGCTGAAGACGACCACGAACGGACCATCGAAGAAGATGGTCATTTGGTGTCATTTGAAAACGAAGCAGAAGCAGCGACGATGGGAGCTGGACGCGGAGCAGCTGCTCGACGAGCTTGACGCAGCCATGGCAGCGAGGATGAGATCTCATGGCTGTTTGGACGAGCTTGACGCAGCCATGGCAGCGAGGATGAGATCTCATGGCTTTTTGGACGAGCTTGAAGACGCAGCCATGGCAGCGAGGATCTCGTCCATGGCTGGACGTAGCAGGAGCAGCAGCGACAATGACGAAGAAGAAGAAACAGTGGGAAGCAACGACAATGACGTGAAGGTGAGGAAGAAAATCAGCAGCGAGGTGACAGCCATGGCAGCTTGAGCTCGAGCTCGACGCATCTGAAATGAAGAAGAAGAAACAGCAAGGGTCGTTGATGGGGTTCATTTGGACGGAGAAGAAGGAGGAGGAGCAGCCATGAACGTTGGTTGTTCATGGTGGAGCTGGTTTTGCACTGTGTATGTGTGTGTATGTGTTGATGTGTGTGTGTGTGAGTGTGATGGGGTGAAGGGGAAGGGCAGCCATGGGAGGGGAGCTTGGAAGCTTGAAGAAGAAGAAGGTAAGAGAGGGGCGGGTGGGATTTTTCAACAGTGAAAAACTTTTTAGGGTTTTGTTTTTGAAATGAAATATAGGGAAATAGGGGTGTTGGGTCTTTTGGGTATGGAGCGGACCGGGTCGACCCGTGTTGAGATGGACCGGGTCATGGGGAAGGTTGGGTATTTTTTGGGCGTGTGGCTTGAATTTGAAGAAGAGCCCAGTTTCGATTTTCTTTATATTTTTACTCTCTTTTCTTCTTTTATTTTTCTAAAACTAAATTTTAAAAATCCTTAAATTATTATATATAACTAAATTAATTTATAAAAGCGCAAATTAACTCCCAATAACAATTAACACATAATTAAGTAATAATTAAGCATAAAATTGTACAATTGGACATTAAATGCTAAAAATGCAAACGATGCATATTTTATAATTTTCATTCTTGTAAAACAAACCTAATTATTCCTAATTGTAGAATTAAATCCTAAATGCAAATGCGACATATTCTTGTATTTTTTATTAATTTAACAAATAAACATGCATAGACAAATACAAATAATTATCCAAAATGTCACAAAAATTCTCAAAATTGCACACCAAGGAAAATCGTTTTATTTTGAACTTTTGGGAGTAATTCTTTCATAGGGCAAAAATCACGTGCTTATAGCTGCCCCTCTTTGCCCGAAGACACGAAAGGTTTCGTGCAAAGATAAAGTGAGCGATTTTTGCCCATCCGAGTACTCCGTGTGAAGCATTTTTTTGAAAAAGATTTAACCGAACCTTTGCTTTAAAGGTTTCCTACATATCCCTGGCTAAAGGGGACTCAGGTTAATGTAGTTCGGGAAGTTTTGGTAGTTGGGACTACCATGGGACTGCAATGTTACTGTTGTTGCATGCTATTATCACTGCTTACCGATCTCCTTGGTACACCGTGATTAAAAGAAAAATCAAGAAGTTAGGCTAGACTACGGATTACAAGATCACATCTATCTTCCATTTGTTCCTGATGCCTTGCTTTCTTGTCGGGTTGTGTTTCTTCCGGTGCTTTTCTTCCGATAACTTGGGGATGACACTGGCCTTTTGCTTTTCTGAATACCAGTTTTCATCATTTTGCTCGGTCTACTGGGGATATGGCTTCCTTCATTAAGCTTTTCGGTGGTTCCTCTGGGGATACGGCTCTCTTCATCAAAATTTGTTATGCCGGGGATTTTTGTTGTAACCTTCTGCCTTCCGGTGGGTTACTGATTTCCAGACCTGAAGTATAAGACTGAAAAGTATTCCTCTCGTTATACAGGTGGGCGCCTGAATATTCCCTCGTTATACTGGTGGGCGCCTAGGACATGAAATGAAAAACAGAAATGTATACTCGCATTATACTGGTGGGCGACCTAGGACATGAAATGAAAAGAAAACAGAAATGTATTCCCGCATTATACTGGTGGGCGCCTAGGACATGAAATGAAAACATAAATGTATGCCCTCATTATACTGGTGGGCGACCTAGGACATGAAATGAAAAACAGAAATGTATTCCCGCATTATACTGGTGGGCGCCTAGGACATGAAATGAAAACAGAAATGTATACCCGCATTATACTGGTGGACGACCTAGGCATGAAATGAAAAAAAACAGAAATGTATTCCCGCATTATACTGGTGGGCGCCTAGGACATGAAATGAAAATAGAAATGTATGCCCGCATTATACTGGTGGGCGACCTAGGACATGAAATGAAAAAATAGAAATGTATTCCCGCATTATACTGGTGGGCGACCTAGAAATGAAAAAACAGAAATGTATGCCCGCATTATACTGGTAGGCGACCTAGAAATGAAAAAACAGAAATGTATTCCCGCATTATACTGGTGGGCGCCTAGGATATGAAATGTAAAGACTGGAAAGTATTCCTCTCGTTATACAGGTGGGCGCCTAATGGTAAAGACATGAAATGTATTCCCTTATTATACAGGTGGGCGCCTAATTGGTAAAGACATGAAATGTATTCCCTTGCTATACAGGTGGGCGCCTAATGGTAAAGACATGAAATGTATTCCCTTGTTATACAGGTGGGCGCCTAATTGGTAAAGACATGAAATGTATTCCCTTGTTATACAGGTGGGCGCCTAATGGTAAAGACATGAAATTTATTCCCTTGTTATACAGATGGACGCCTAATGGTAAAGAATAACTTGAATTTGTTTCCTCGATTGTCCGAGAAAATTTTCACTTGTGGCAGAAAATTTTCTGCCCCAGTTCTGGCGATCTTTCTTATGGCGTGTCTTTCGGCCATCATCAACACTTTATTTTCCTTTTCAAATCAAAGAAAATTTAGTTAGTTTTTTTTTTAAAATATGGCGAGTGGTCATGTCACTCCTGATGGGGATGATTGTTCCCTTCCCCTTATTCCTGTTTGGCGTTCCCAAAACTTGTTGGGGATGATGTTATTCGCTGGGGATAACATTCTGCTGGGGATGGTTTTTCCATTTATCCCTTCCCCGTTCTGTATCTCAAAACTTGCTGGGGGTTATTTTGCTGAAGATGGATTTTCCTTTCTTCCTTTCCCACTCTGTGTTGTCCGACCACCTCGGAACTTGGTCGATATTCGGTCGGAGTCCTGCTGGGGGTCCTCTTGGAACTTGGCCCACAATTTCCTCAACATGTTTTTTTCCGGTTCTTCCCCGTACTTTCCTTGCCATTTTAGACCAATATTATTCGGCCTGGCAACCAACGTCTTTTGTCTTATTGCCTTGTCTCTGGCCTGCCTTCTTCACATTTTACGTTGTACCATTTTGGCAACTGATAGTAAGCTCTGAAAGACCTTTCTCTAAAATAAATTTTTGGAAAAAATCTTTTAAACAAAGAAATGAAAAGATAGAAAAAGAGAAAATCTTTCTGAACAAATGATGGGGAAAGAAAAGAAATGAACTTATCTGGGTGGTATAACCGATTCCAACAATCATGTTGTGCATTCCGGATTAATCAACCCAGTCTATTTGTGTCGATCAATCTTTCTGATGTCTTCACTTGCTGGGTATAAATAGGTGCCCACCTCTTCGCAAAAATGCGGATCCTTTTTGCCAATCTATCTTGTCGCCTCATAGTGCCCTTTGTGGGGTTTTCACTAACAAGACTCTCTCATTTCTCTCAGCAACCATCGCCTTATGGTGCCTGTGAAGGTTTTCACCAATAAGACTCTCTCATTTTGCTTCTCTCAGCTCCCGTCGCCTTATGATACCTGTGAAGGTTTTCAACGATAAGACTCTCTTATTTTGCTTCTCTCAGCTTACGTCGCCTTATGGTGCCTGTGAAGGTTTTCACCGATAAGACTCTCTCATTTTGCTTCTCTCAGCTTACGTCGCCTTATGGTGCCTGTGAAGGTTTTCACCAATAAGTCTCTCTCATTTTGCTTCTCTCAGCTGGGGATTGGAGTGTTGCCGGTAAGATCCTCTATGCTGGGAATTCTTATGGCTATCAATTCTTTCAGCTCATGATCCTCATTCAGTCGGGGCCGGCGTGTTATTCTATGCTTTCATTTGCCTGTCTTGGCACCCCTCGGATACTGATCGGGAGGTCTTTTTTGGACATCAATATGGGTTTTAGAAGAAAAGGATATAAAATTCAAAATAACTTTGATGGGTAAAACATTACAACTCTTGGAATCAAACTCTTTTTTTTTCAAAATTTAAAAACATAACTTCTGCCCCAGTTTTCTTTCTTGGGGAATTTTTTTTTTTGATTTTTTGTTACATTATGACCGAGCCATGAGGCGCCTACGTATCCTCTTTGAGGAATCAGGTCGAACGTAGTTCACTCGATTCCTTTGTTTTTTCTTGCGACCTTCCTTTTTTTTATTATTATTATTTTCTTTTTTTTTCATTTTTTCTTTTCATTAATGATTCCAAGAGAGGGTTATAAAAGGATAAATAAGGCTCAAAGGGGTAAAGCAAAGGTTAAAAATGTTTGGATAGAAGAGAGAATTGCCTCCGTCATTTCATTATCCGATAAGCACCAAGTACAAACAAACAAATAACCAACAAAAGAAATTACACATAATATCTCTTGACTGCATCAGAATTGATAGCCATGTCGATGCATCTTCCTTCGACATCTGTCAGACGTAAAGCGCCGTTGGATAATACTCTGGTCACAATATACGGCCCTTGCCAATTCGGGGCGAACTTGCCTTTTGCCTCGATCTGATGTGGGAGGATCTGTTTCAATACTTGCTGCCCTACTTCAAATTTCCTAGGGCGCACCTTCTTATTGTATGCTCTTGTCATTCTCTTCTGATATAACTGGCCATGGCATACTGCTGCCAATCTTTTTTCATCAATTAAACTCAACTGCTCCAGTCGGGCTTTGACCCATTCATCATCATCAATCCCGACCTCAGCGACAATCCGAAGGGATGGAATTTCAACTTCTGCTGGTATCACTGCTTCAGTTCCGTATACCAACGAATAAGGAGTTGCACCTACTGATGTACGAACAGTAGTGCGATAACCCAACAATGCAAACGGTAACTTTTCATGCCACTGTCTGGACCCTTCTACCATCTTCCTCAAAATCTTTTTTATATTTTTGTTGGCTGCCTCAACTGCACCATTCGCATTGGGACGATACGGGGTGGAATTACGATGTGTAATCTTGAACTGTTGACATACTTTTTTCATCAAATTGTTGTTAAGATTAGCACCGTTGTACGTGATGATCACTTTCGGGATCCCAAATCTACAAATGATATGGGAATGGACAAAATCCACCACCGCCTTTTTGGTCACTGACTTGAAAGTCTTGGCTTCCACCCATTTGGTGAAATAATCGATGGTTACCAGAATGAACCTGTGACCGTTTGAAGCTGCTGGCTCAATGGATCCAATGACATCCATGCCCCACGCCACCAATGGCCATGGCGCTGACATTGTATGTAATTCTGTCGGCGGAGAATGAATCAAATCTCCGTGTATCTGACACTGATGGCATTTTCGCACAAAACTGATACAATCATGCTCCATGGTGAGCCAATAATATCCCGCACGCAGAATCTTCTTTGCCAATACATACCCACTCATATGGGGCCCACAGACTCCAGCATGTACCTCTGTCATCACTGTCGTGGCTTGACTAGCATCTATACATCTTAGCAATCCCAAATCTGGGGTTCTTTTGTACAGCACTCCTCCACTGAGGAAGAATCCATTTGACAATCGCCGGATGGCTCTTTTTTGATCTCCGGTGACCTGCTCCGGGTATATCCCCATTCTGAGGTATTCCTTGATGTCATAAAACCATGGCTCACCATCCACTTCTTCCTCTACCCTGTTGCAATAAGCATGTTGATCACGAACCTGGATGTGCAACGGGTCAACATGAATTTTATCTGGGTGGTGTAACATCGATGCTAAAGTGGCCAATGCATCGGCAACCTCATTATGAACTCTTGGGATGTGTCTGAACTCCACCGATCGAAATCGCTTGCTCAGATCATGCAAACATTGTCGATATGGTATGAGCTTCAAATCCCGTGTTTCCCATTCACCCTGGATCTGATGTACTAGAAGGTCCGAGTCTCCCAAGACCAAGACGTCCTGGACATCCATGTCTGTAGCTAAACGTAAGCCCAGAATGCATGCCTATATTCAGCCATGTTGTTGGTACAATAGAAACGTAACTGAGCTGTAACAGGATAGTGATGTCCTATTTCAGAAATAAGTACCACTCCTATTCCAACTCCTTTTGCATTCGCATCCCCATCGAAGAAAAGCTTCCACCCTGGTTCCTCAGTCAATTCTAACTCCTCTATATGCATTACTTCTTCATCTGGAAAATACGTCCTCAAAGGCTCGTACTCTTCATCAATAGGATTCTCAGCCAAGTGATCGGCCAATGCTTGGGCTTTCATGGCCGTCCTCGTCACATAGACAATGTCGAACTCTGTGAGTAATATCTGTCATTTCACCAATCTTCCTGTGGGCATAGGCTTCTGGAAAATATACTTTAATAGATCCAGGCGTGAAATAAGGTAAATAGTATGTGACGATAGATAATGCTTAAACTTTTGTGCCACCCAAGTTAGGGCACAACATGTCTTCTCAAGTTGAGTGTACTTATTCTCATAGACTATAAACTTCTTGCTGAGATAATAGATGGCTTGCTCTTTTCTTCATGTGATGTCGTGTTGCCCCAACACACAGCCAAACGAATTCTCCAGGACCGTTAGATAAAGGATTAATGGTTTCCCCGGCTCAGGCAGAACCAACACAGGTGGATTTGATAAATATCCTTTGATCTGGTCAAATGCCTCCTAACATTTTGCCGTCCATTCTATCGTGGCATCTTTCTTCAGTAACCGAAAAATGGGTTCACAGGTTGCTGTGAGCTGTGCAATAAACTTGCTGATGTAGTTCAACCTTCCTAACAGACTCATTACTTCTATTTTATTCTTCGGTGGTGGCAAATCTTGGATAGATTTGATCTTTGACGGGTCCAGTTCAATACCTCGCCAACTGACGATGAATCCCAACATCTTTCCAGATGTAACACCAAAGGCACATTTAGCCGGGTTAAACTTAATATCATACCTTCTAAGTCTTTGAAAGAACTTCCTTAGGTCTGCTACATGGTCTTCCTGATGCTTAGACTTTATGATCACATCGTCCACGTACACCTCAATTTCTTTATGGATCATGTCATGAAACACAGTAGTCATTGCTCTCATGTATGTTGCCCCAGCATTCTTCAAACCAAATGGCATCACCCGGTAGCAATAAGTTCCCCACGACATAATGAATGTCGTCTTTTCCGCATCTTCTTCATCCATCAGAATCTGATGATACCCAGCATAGCAATCTACAAAAGATCCGAGCTCACGTCCGGCGCAATTGTCGATCAAGATATGGATGTTGGGTAAAGGAAAGTTGTCCTTTGGGCTTGCCCTGTTCAGATTGCGGTAATCGACACACACCCTGATCTTCCCATCTTTCTTTGGCACCGGCACCACATTAGCCAACCAATCAGGATATCGAGTGACACGAATAACCTTTGCTTGCAGTTGCTTGGTTACTTCTTCTTTAATCTTCACACTTATATCCGTTTTGAACTTCCTCAATTTCTACTTGACGGGAGGGCATGCCGGGTCAGTGGGCAATTTATGAACCACTAAATTTGTGCTTAACCCCGGCATGTTATCATATGACCATGCAAAAACATATTTGAACTCAATAAGTGTTTTGATCAATTCTTCCCTGATATTTGGTGCAATGTGGATGCTTATTTTAGTTTCTCTAATATCGTTGGCATCCCCTAAATTGATGGCTTCTGTGTCATTTAAGTTGGGCTTGGATTTTTCTTCAAACTGGCTTAACTCCCTTTTTATCTCCTCAAAGGCTTCATCCTCATCGTATTCCGATTCATTATCATAATCGACCTCTTGTATAGTTAGTTCGGAATCAGATTGATCTTTTAGACTAGGTTGAAGATCCGTTGTGCATGTCATGTCGTTAGAACCAGTATGAAAAGAACTATTCAGAAAAAGAAACGAAGGAAACAAAATTAAACAAAAACAACATATAAAGTAAGGCATAAAGAAGGAATTTTTTTTTTTTATTGAATTATGGGATAACAAGGTTTTACACTTTGTTGGGCAGTAATAGAAATAAAAAACAATCTGGATTACAACCCTGGAATAATCCATAAAACAAAACAAAAATTAGAGCCAACTACCAGGACTCCCTCCGAGTAAGAAGAGGAGTAGCTGTCCAATTGTTGACATTGGCCCTAGGCCCCACAAACTGTACGTCTGCCTTACTGGAACCCTCTCCAGCTTCTATTGTGTTGACATCTACGAACATTCTTTCTAAGCCCTCATCCAAATCTCCATCTAGCCCAATCAACGGTCCATGAATTTTCGGGACTGACGACCTTGTGACACCTGCTCTAACGAAAGATCTAGATAGACGCGGAACTGGCTTGGGAAGAACCCAAACTTTCTTCTTCATTTTCTGAGCTCGCTTTATATCTGCTGCAGTTGGTTTGAATCCCAATCCGAAAGTCTCTAAATTCTTGGGCAAAGAGACAGGTTGAACAATTCCCTGGAGCTCAGCCCCCAGACCTTTTCCTAGCACGAACCCATTACTTAGCATCTCCGAAACTATCATGACGGTTGCGGAAGCTATCCTGGGGTGTGGAATGCTTTTACCCTCAGGAATCTTGTTTACTGACACTGCATCAAAAATCTGATAAACCCAGGGACCTTTGTCATCGTTGGTTTCTATGAATGGCACAATGGCACCTCCCATGGTGCACGCAGTGTCTTCCCCGTGCACCACGACATCTTGTCCGTCCCATTCAAACTTGACCATTTGATGCAATGTGGATGGCACTGCTTTGGCCGCGTGGATCCACGGTCGTCCCAACAAAAAGTTATAAGATACCGCGGCATCCAATACCTGGAACTCCATAGTAAACTCGACCGGGCCGATGGTCAACTAGAGTATAATATCCCCCACGGTATCTGTTCCACTTCCGTCAAACCCTCGGATGCAAACACTGTTCTTGTGGATTCTATCATGGTCAATCTTCAACTGGTTCAGTGTGGATAATGGACAAATATTGGCACTTGAACCGTTATCCACCAACGCCCGAGTAACTACCGAATCTTCACATTTGACAGTCAATTAGAGAGCTTTATTATGTTTCGTGCCCTCTACTGGCAAATCGTCATCCGAGAACGTTACCCTGTTTACCTCAAAAATTTTGTTGGCAATTGTTTCAAGGTGGTTCACTGAAATTTCATTGGGCACATGAGCTTCATTTAGTATCTTCATCAGGGCCCGGCGATGCTCGCCCGAATGGATCAATAGTGATAACAACGAGATCTGGGCCGGTGTTTTCTTCAATTGTTCAACAACGGAGTAATCCTGCACTTTCATCTTTTTTAGGAATTCCTCTGCCTCTTCTTCTGACACGGGTTTCTTTGTTACTGCTGGGTTGGACCTTCTCAACTCCACGGGAGTAAAACACCGTCCCGATCGAGTCAGTCCCTGCGCCTCACAACTATCCTCCTCCACTTGCTTTCCCTTGTACATTACCACTGCCTTTTCATACTTCCATGGCACCATCTTGCTATCAATCACTGGCAATTGGACTACCGGCTTTATGATGACCGGTTCCCTGTAGACCCCTTTCACAACAACCACGGGTGTAGATGATGCTCCCGATACTACCAACTTGGCTGGCTCTGGTTTCTTTATAGCGGTGGATGGATTCTTCCCTAATATCACCACTGGCTTGACATCTTCCCCCTTCAACTGTACCCCTGCTTCCCCACCGGTCAATTTTTCTTTCGGAGTGGCACGGATCATCATCACTGTCTGTGAGGGTTTCTTTGGCTCCCCTCCTTCGTGCACAAGCTCGATCATGTGGGTTTCGTGGTGCTTTGGCAATGGGTTCTGGTTAATGTTGGGTGCCTCCGATGCCTGTACCTTGATCTTGTTGGTATAAATAAGATCTTGTATTGCATGTTTCATCCTCCAACATTTCTCGGTATTATGTCCGGGAGCTCCTGAACAATATTCACATCTTACCGAGTGATCCATATTTTGGGGTAAGGGATTTGGCAACCCAGGCTCAACAGGATTTAATAAACCTAACTGCCTTAATTTGTGGAACAAGGCAGTATAAGTTTCTCCCAACTCAGTAAAGGTTCTTTGCCTCTGCAGTCTTTCATTTCTGGAAGCCGGATTCCCCCTGAAACCTGTCCCTGGAGGGTTCCTGTAGGCTCTTGGCGGGGGATAGGTGTTTTGTGGTGGTGGGTAGGTATTATGTGGAGGTGGGTATGTATTGTGGGGAGCTGGCGCGCACCATTGCGGGCGAGCCGGGGGTTGAGTATATGTCTGGGCTTGATGGACGGAGAAATGTTGTTCTTGTGGCGGGTAGTAGGGTTGTGGAGGGTAATTTGGAATGTGTGGGTAGTTTGGATGATGGAGTCTGGGTTGGTAATGATGGGAAGGCCCTCTAGATCTAGACCAATTGTCCGCCTCTATTGTCGTGACCTCCTCTCTCCTTTTCTTTCAGAGCGCACCTCCCGTGCCGCTCTGAATGGCCTGAGTCGTTGCATTAATTTCCGAGTAACTCAGGATCTTATTGGACTTAAGTCCTTTTTCTATCATACCTCCCATCTTCACCACTTCGTTGAAGGATTTGCCAACTGACGTCACCAAGTGACCGAAGTACGTTGGCTCTAGAGTTTGTAGAAAGTAATCTACTATTTCTCCCTCTCTCATTGGAGGATCAACTCTGGCTGAATGTTCTCTCCATCGGAACCCAAATTCCCGAAAGCTCTCTCCGGGTTTCTTCTCAAGATTTAGCAATGTGAGACGGTCTGGGACTATCTCAAGGTTGTATTGGAAGTGTCCTGCGAAAGCCTGTGCCAGATCATCCCAGGTGTACCACCTGCTCGGATCTTGTCTTGTATACCACTCTAGTGCCGACCCGCTCAAACTCTGACCAAAGTAAGCTATCAGTAGTTCATCTTTGCCCCCCGCTCCCCTCATCTTGCTACAAAAACCTCGTAGATGTGCCATAGGATCGTCATGCCCTTCGTATAAATCGAATTTGGGCATCTTGAACCCTGCTGGTAATTGGACGTCAGGGAAAGGGCATAGATCCTTGTAAGCCACGCTGACTTGGTTGCCTAACCCGTGCATGTTCCTGAAGGACTGCTCCCGGCTTTTAAATTTCCGCATCACCTCGTCCTACTCTAGGCTCTTAGCTGGCTTTTCAATCTCTGCCGGGACCTCAAAGTGGGGATTATAGGTATGTGGCTCGGGTGCTTTGAGTGTGAGTTCATGGGGGTAATATTGTGTATCGTGAGCCTGAAACAATGGCTTGCTAGACGATCTGTGCAATGGGGATGGGGCAGGCGCCACAAAGACGAGAACATTTGGTGGAGTAGGATTCTGATTGGGTGGTGGAGCTTGGGGATCATAGGCCTCTCTTCCCTGATAGTAGTGATGGCTTGGGAAACTCATTGAAGGACCGGGAGAGGGGTATTCTGGCGTGTGTCCTGGTTGGAGAGTAGGAGTAACAGGTAGTTCATTCCCCTTTTGGGCTCTAGCTAAGACTATCTGCATTTCATTCATTTCCAGCCTCATCTTTTCCATTTTTTCCATGGCTTCCTTCAGCATCTGATTTGCCGTCTTTTACGTCTCAACACTGTTGTCTGAACCAGTCATGCTTCCTGGTATGGGCCCTTTTGATCTTATTTGATAATGGTACGGTGCCAGTACGCTTTAACAAACTAACTGGTATAAATTGGAAAAACAACAAACTTGTCAGTGTTAGAGTCTTAACAGATATTGTAATTGCGCGTTGGGGGATGCAATGTTTTTAGGTAGTTAACCATTTCTAACATGCTTTTGCTCTGACCGCGTGCCTCATCCCGACTTATTTTATTTGTGCCTCTTTCGAGTGTTTCAGGAACCTCTCTTTTCTTCTTCTCTCACTTTTTCCTTTTTTAATTACGGTCGAATCCTATAGAGATTGCCTACGTATCGTGACCCCGCACGAATCAGACCAGGCGTAGTTCGTGACTTGAGTAAAATAAAGACCCAATTTTACATTCTATTACCCAAATATGCTATTACAAACTGTTATTTGAAAGAAAACAAACGAAATACAGACTCCACACTATTAACAATGTTTGAAGAGAACATAGGGGTAGACAACAGACTCTGAAAAACAAACAAGTGCAGGCTTGAACTAGGGATACATTAAAGCCTTGAATTTTGGTGCCCGCGAGGCATCGTTCGGTCTTTCCGCGGGCTTTGGTGCTAGTCCCCTTTGCAAGCTTTTTAATTCCTCTATGATCCGGTGGACATAACCCATGACTGAGGCAAAAAGGATATCACAAGGCATTTCTTCACATGTTAGGCACTTCATGGTGATGTAGCGCCCAATCTCATTGATCCTACCCCTGATTCTATCCCTTTCTATGTACCATTGTTCTATTCGTTGATTCTTTAGTCCCAATACTCGAGTGTTGTCAATGAGCTGATCTTGGAACCTCTTCATTTGCTCTTCCATTCGGGTTATTGAATCATAGTAGCGCTCCCTGTCTGTTCTAGCATCTCGGGCTTGTTTAAGGACTCGATCACTGAGAGTGGAATTTATTTCTCTTAATATTGTAACGCTCCCTTCGTAATCCCTTTTCACTTGCCATAGGTGCTTTTCCCGCGCTGTTGTACCTTTTGCCCATCTGGCCCGTATTCTTGCTATGCTAACCTTGGATCTTTCCAAGTCTTTTCGGCTTTCAGCGACCTGATTCCTTAACCCTGCTATCAACCTTTTATCAGCCCGGCTTCTCAGTTGGTTGTCGGCATCCATTTTCATCTTCCGGATCTGAGCTTTGAGGATCTCGCTTTCTCTGGCTAGTTTGTTCTTTTCACCTTCGTCGGCAGCAACCTGCACTTTGTTCTCAAATTTCAGATCTTTAATCTGTTGTTTCAGCTTGCCTATTTCGGCAAGATATTCCCGCTCTTTGGCCAACCGGTCCCAATGCTCTTGTGAGGACTTGGCAAATTCTTGAAGGTGAGGTCTTTTAGTCGGCCTTCCAGACGACATTTCCCCTTTGTACCAAGCCTGATATCCAGGTGAAACTTCCCCTCTTGCCTGATTCAGCACACAAGTATTTGCCTCTAAGTATTGACATTGGCTCCAAATCTGGCGGACCCTTGCTTCAGGAAACTGACCATTGGAACTGATCTCAATCACCTGGGTGCTTAGATCCTCATCTTTGGGCACTATCTGACACCTCCCAAGTTGCCTCAAAACCCGATACGGCGCATAAGGTTGAATGCTCTTAAGTCCCATCAAGAGAAAATGGGGCCTACCTGCTGGCATGTATATGACTTCGTCGATCGGTAACCATCCCAGTGTCCACTGTATTTGATTGGCGTTGAGGGTCCGGAAATATGAGGTCCATGCCGAGACTCCTTCAGGTAGGCGGACCTCATTAATTCTGGTGTAAAACTCCTCTATGCAGGTCTTTTCAGAAGATCCATGGCTCAGGAACTGGGCTCAGTGACATAGGTGTTCGGTCATCCACATTTGCAATAACAAGTTACAACCTTCGATTTCCTCCGGCTTTGCAGGCCGTGAGAACTCGGAACATATCAAATACAATCATGGGCGCCAGCATGCTATCCTTTTGAGTGAGCAAAGTACTGACAACCCCAGCTATCTTTATGTCAATAGTTCCGTCTTTTCTTGGGAACACTAAAAGCCCTAAGAAGGTTATCATGAAAGCAACCCGTCTATGTTCATCCTTCTTTCAACGGTTATTTTTGCTGCACAACTTGTTTTCTGGCTTGTCGAATCCTCCTATGTGGCCGTATCTTTGGTATATGAAGCTCAAAGTGCAAAAACCTTTTGCCAAATCAGGGTTATGGATTGTTCTGACTATCTTTAACGAGTCCAAAAACCGGTGCACTGCTACGGCTCTTGGAGCAACCAGGTATTTATGCCTCAACGGAACCTCAGCACTGCCGATGTACCCTGTTATTTCCTCTAAAGTTGGGGTGAGTTCAAAGTCTGAGAAGTGGAAGACATTGTGCGCAGGGTCCCAGTAGGGGACCAGTGCCCTTATAATATCTCCTCGTGGCTTGATATCCAACAAATTCGTGAGATTTTTCAGATGTTTCTTAATTTTGTCATGCCCTTCTTTGTCTAAATCATTCCACCATAGCCGCAATTGGAGGGGGATTTTATTTATGATTGAAAAAGGTTCATTTTGAGTCGTGCTCATTCTGCACATTTATTAATAGATTAAACAAGCGAAAATTTATTTGACTAAAAAAAACGATTTGATCATTTTTCCTTAAAAAAAACCAGATCTTCCGAACACGACCTTTTAGCACATCAGGGACGAAGATTTTAAGGTTGTGCGAGTTAACCAATAAATAATAAAAAATAAAAAATGACAGAAGTGACGTTTATACAAAGTCAGCCTTCCGGCGTTCCTTTTGGGAACATTCGGCTATTTTTGATAAAACGGCATCACCCGACTCTATGACAGAAAATTAAAATTTTGACATTTTTTTTTCTATTTTTACAAAATGGGAGGTTGGACCCGATGAGGGTTGCCTACGTGTCTCACGCCCTGTGAGAATCAAACCGGCGTAGTTCGCCCAACATAAACTAAACTTGTAAACAAGACTCCTTTCTTTTGTTTTTCAAATAAATCAAACTAACAAAAAAACAAAAAAAAAATCATTTTTCAAAATTTCGGCAGGGTTTTGATACTACTTGGACATTGATTTTATTTTTCTAAAAAGTAGTTATCTCCCTATACTGCTATTTTTCTTTTCTTTTTTTCTTTTCACAATTTTTCAAAAATTCTTGATTTCAGAAGCCGGTCAGCATGCAGATCTGAAGCAAATAAATGTGCAAAACAAACAGGATGCAGCAGGATGGTCTTTTTCCATTTCAGGTTGCTAGTCCTAGACGGACCCAACCCCTGTGTTGAGTCCCCTAAGTCAAATGCAACGTGATGCAAATAAGCGTTCCTACTAGGGATCCGGCATGTAGTCACGTTATTCTATGTTCAAAACCTGGGTCTATGTTCTAGACAGTGCACCCGAGCGGACAACTCGAGTTGAGGAAGGAGCTCCTTTCCGGGAACCAAAAGGCCAGTCGGCTTAGAAACTTTCCGAGCCTCTTTTATTTAGGGTATGACGCTAACAGAATAGGGAGTCTTAACCAGTAAGCACATCCCCGGAGGTAAGAAGAGAAGGTTTCGGCACAGTTTATATGTATAGTTCAAATAATATCAAAGCAGTAAAAAGCATCATTTTGCATATTAAGCACAGATCATATGAGAATATCAGATAATAAAGCCAAAATACAACAATTTATCAAGCTCGAATTTCTAACCCTGAACCGGTGGTTCTGGGTAAAGCAGTATTTTTCCCCAGAAGATTCGCCAGAGCTGTCACACCTCCTTTTTCCATCCCCGCAAGGGGTGAAGGAGTTTTTCCAATTAAAGGACAATCGAAATGGGATTTATTTATTTATTCAGAGTCGCCACTTGGGAGATTTAGGGTGTCCCAAGTCACCAATTTAATCACGTATTGAGGAAAAGAATGACTCTGTATTACAGTTTGCGAATCAGAAATCCGGATAAGGAATTCTGTTAACCCGGGAGAAGGTGTTAGGCATTCCCGAATTCCGTGGTTCTAGCACGGTCGCTCAACTGTTATATTTGGTTTATTTATCTGATTTTTTAAACAATTAAGGACTTATATGCAAATTTAGCTTTGGACCTCTTTTATCATTATTATTATTATTATTTTATACAAGAATTGCAACGTCGTGAAAACGCATCTCGAACCACGTCACAACCAGTGTACACGTAATTTGTTGACGCATTTTGACTCCGTCAAGATTGGGATTTGGGATACATAAATGCACACCCATATTTAAGAAAATAACCTTATTAAATACGCGCCTAAAGACTACGCGTTATTATACTTTTAGGTAAGACCGTAAAATTTACTAAACGGCCCATCCCGGAATCTAAGTATTTTTTTTAAGAAAATAAATAATAGTTGAGGGCCCTGTAATTTTTGTATTGTTTTTTTTATTTTATTTTTTTTATTTTATTTTATTTATTTATTTTTTTTGCGAAAACCTCTTTTATTTTATGAATATCCTAAAATAACTACATTTTTTATTAAATTTGTCTATAAATATAAAATTCAAATTTTACATACTTAAAAATAACATATTAAATACTAATTTAAGACAAATATTAACGGAAAGGAATATTACTAAAATTGTGATTATAAATACAATATGGAATTGTCAAATAATATTTAAAAGAAACTAATTATCCCTTAACCGGATTAAACTTACATTGTTAGGTGACTTGAGCTATTGAAATTAATTATTTTCAACTACTGAAAATTAGAAACAACCTTAATTACTAATGCATATTTCTAGAATTTATTTAATTTAACCTTAACTCGCCTTGTTTTAACTCAAATCACCCTAATGCCTAATTCGCAAAATTAAATTAAATTCATGCTTTAACTAAATTTAGTTACGTGTTTTCGATTAACTTAATATTGACAATATTAAAACCTTCATAAATAGTGAACTTAATCAATTTTGCCAAGCTGGTTTAATAAAGTCCTATTTACGTTATTTTCCTTTCATTCTAATTATTAGACAGTTTGACAGTAATGAACATGCTTAAATATATACTACCTAATACTCAAGTTAAAGCGAAGCATTGTTTAATACATCACTACAATATTTCTAGTTATGCAAAACGACAGCAATTTACAGAATAATAATACATGAAATAGCCTAAATACAATTAATAAAAAAACAAAGAAAAAGCTAAATTAGAATTTTAAAATTCCATTCTTCATATGTATTCGTACTTTCACATTTCAGCTTACAAAATGCCAAAATTACAGTTGCGTACCTGGTACTGCCAATATAAGAAGAAGAAAGTCAGCAACGTAGTATGTAACACAACAACAACAACAATAACCAGCAATAACCAGTCAACGGAACACCCAGTGACATATTTGAAAACTAAGATAAAAATCCAGAAACACCGACAACAATCAACGGACAGAAGCAAAGGGAATCTTTTCAGATTTGAAAGACTAGTTAATGTTCAATCCTTAATTTCTGAATCCGTATATCATAATATTTAGATTGTATATCAGGTGTATACTACTCACTCTTTTAATTTCCAGAATGTTTTTATTTGTATTTTTGGAAGTCTTAATATTTTCGAAATTTTTCTCTCTCTTAAATATTCAGCTCTGTTTTTTCTTTTTTCTCTCCTTTCTTTTAAATTCTGTCCAACTCCCTATTTATTACCATCTTTCAGCATTTTTTAAAAATTAAAACCCACTATCTTCCACTCATCCCCCTTTTAATCTCACTACCTAATGTTTTGTCCCCCATTATATTAAACAAATATATTATCCTCCCCCATTATATCTTGTTCCCCCTGCCTATATTAAACAATTGCATTATTCCCCACCATTATGTCTTGTTCCCCACCATGTACTATTTTAATATTATTAAAAATATTATTTAATCTTAATGGACAGAGCACTAAAATAAATAATTGTTCATAATTTTAATTCCAAAAATACCCCTCTGACCTTACTGAAATTACCATTTTAACCCTGAAAATACTGCAATTTACCAATCTACCCCCATCAGCTATAATCAATTCACCTAATCAATTCTAACCAAAAAATAATAGCTATAACCAATTCCTAATCAAATTTTATGAACAAACTCAAACTAAATGATGAACAACAAAGAAACAACTGGAATTATTTTGATTGAACAATCTTTAAACAACAAATCTACTTTCAGATTCAACAACAATAACAAACAAGTACATTCAAATCATGAGCTCAAATTCAAATTAAAACTTAAACAAAAATAAATAAACAGATTCAAATCACTAAACTCAAACAATCAATTGATCTTCAAATTAAATCCAACAAAATTACAACAAAGATACATGATTCAAACTAAAATCAAAAATTAAAAACTAAAACATAAACTCACATTAAATCACTGAATTAACATGAACTTCAAACAAAAAATGAACATGAATTATATGTCTCAATTAAACAACAAACATGTTAGATTCAAACGAACTGAAGAAATAATTAATTGAACTCAACTTAAATCTAACAATATTATAACTAAACTAACAATTTCTACCTAAACATAAACAAGAAAAATGAAACAAACTGAAGAAAATAACAAAACGATAAACATGAACTTAATATTGAACATATCTAATTTCAGATCCGAAAATATCAAACAAATTACGGATAAAAAATGAAACTTAAACCAACTAACCGGATCGGAACGACGATGAACTCGAACGAAAAAAAATCTGCCCGGAAATAATTATCGCACCAAAATAACTCGACGCTGAAGACGACCACGAACGGACCATCGAAGAAGATGGTCATTTGGTGTCATTTGAAAACGAAGCAGAAGCAGCGACGATGGGAGCTGGACGCGGAGCAGCTGCTCGACGAGCTTGACGCAGCCATGGCAGCGAGGATGAGATCTCATGGCTGTTTGGATGAGCTTGATGCAGCCATGGCAGCAAGGATGAGATCTCATGGCTGTTTGGACGAGCTTGAAGACGCAGCCATGGCAGCAAGGATCTCGTCCATGGCTGGACGTAGCAGGAGCAGTAGCGACAATGACGAAGAAGAAGAAACAGTGGGCAGCAACGACAATGACGTGAAGGTGAGGAAGAAAACGCAACAACGAGGTGACAGCCATGGCAGCTTGAGCTCGAGCTCGACGCATCTGAAATGAAGAAGAAGAAACAGCAAGGGTCGTTGATGGGGTTCATTTGGACGGAGAAGGAGGAGGAGGAAGAGCCATGAACGTTGGTTGTTCATGGTGGAGCTGGTTTTGCACTGTGTATGTGTGTGTATGTGTTGATGTGTGTGTGTGTGAGTGTGATGGGGTGAAGGGGAAGGGCAGCCATGGGAGGGGAGCTTGGAAGCTTGAAGAAGAAGAAGGTAAGAGAGGGGCGGGTGGGATTTTTCAACAGTGAAAAACTTTTTAGGGTTTTGTTTTTGAAATGAAAGATAGGGAAATAGGGGTGTTGGGTCTTTGGGGTATGGAGCGGACCGGGTCGACCCGTGTTGAGATGGACCGGGTCATGGGGAAGGTTGGGTATTTTTTGGGCCTGTGGCTTGAATTTGAAGAAGAGCCCAATTCTGATTTTCTTTATATTTTTGCTCTCTTTTCTTCTTTTATTTTTCTAAAACTAAATTCTAAAAATTCTTAAATTATTATATAGAACTAAATTAATTTATATAAGCGCAAATTAACTCCCAACAATAATTAACACACAATTAAGTAATAATTAAGCATAAAATTGTACAATTGGACATTAAATGCTAAAAATGCAAACGATGCATATTTTTGTAATTTTCATTCTTGTAAAACAAACCTAATTATTCCTAATTGTAGAATTAAATCCTAAATGCAAATGCGATATATTCTTGTATTTTTTATTAATTTAATAAATAAACATGCACAGACAAATACAAATAATTATCCAAAATGTCACAAAAATTCTCAAAATTACACACCAAGGAAAATCGTTTTATTTTGAACTTTTGGGAGTAATTCTTTCATAGGGCAAAAATCACGTGCTTACATACGTTACGAGCCTATATCCTTTTGTTCTTAATTGATGTTATTTTGATCATGTTATCTCTAAAAGCTCTTTAATTGTGAAATGAGCACTAGAAAAAGTAAAGACTAATTGTGAGGTGGCTTTCGAGTGGAACAAATGGAAGAGAGAAAAGTGGACTTGTTTTGTAAAATAATACACCATTAGTAGAAATTAAAAAAGAAAAAAGAATAGTTGAAAGAAAAAAAAAAGAAATCTGAAAAAGAGAGGGAAAAATAGATATGAATAAATTGTTGTCTTGTTCTTGCTAGTGTGGTATAAATTAAAGTAGTGCTAAATAAAAGAGAGAATATATTTGGGGTGTGATCTTGTTTGTGAAATTGAAGTGGATTGAAGAATTTGCCCTTAAAGTTTATTATATGATGTGTTAAAGTGCTTAGGAGGGTGAACCACTAATCCTAAATATATCCTACCCGTCCCTTAGCCCACATTGTAACCATAAAAAGACCTAATTAATTTTAGATCGAGCGAAACTATATTAATAGAGATTAACATTAAGGGCAAGCTTATGGTACCAATTGCATGCATGTGACGTCTTTGTGAGTGAGTGATTTTGATATATATGAGTCCTTACAATATATTTGAGCAATTGATTTGAGTGTATGGATTCAACTTACTCTCTTGTTCTTGTTGTGAGGGCACATGATTTCGCGAGGGATAAGTAACATTATTAGATTTCTCCACGATGTTGAGTGTTCAAGTCATGAGTGATATAAAGTCGGTTTTTGAGCCTAGGATTGTTGTGAACATGTTGTATAAGTTTTGAATATTTTTGAATTATGGCATGAGTCAAGGGAAGTGTATGTGATTGTATATGCTAAGATTTAATTCATTTATATCAACCATAGTCATAGGTATAGTGTGCTTCAATTGTGTTTAATATAAAGTGCTCCAAGATAGTGTAAATTATTGGTTGATTCGAGGACGAGCAATGTTTAAGTATGAGATAGTGATGTTTGGCTATAAATGTATATTTTTAGTGCAATGCTTACCTTATATTTAAGTATTTTAATGATTAATTGAGTGATGTTTGAGCTTAATTGAGTTATATTTATGTGCAGGACCATTTAAATACATAAAGGAACGAAAGTTACACAAAAATATGTTGAAGGCACAAGAAAAGAGCACGGAAAGGAGAAAATCGGATTAAGGTAAGGGAACCACGCCCCAGACCAGGCCTCACCTGATCTAAAGCTTGGTCAACCGCGCCCCAGACCAGGCATCATCTGCTCTAAAGCCTGGTCCACCTGGCTACAGACCAGGCCTTACCTGCTCTAAGGCCTAGTCCCTCAGTCCGTGAATAGATTATTTTCTACTTAGTTTTGGATTAGAGGATCATGCCCTAACCTATAAATACCCTATAAATGTGAATATTAAGGGAGTTTGGTCAATTTTTGGGAGTACACGCCACTTTTGGAAGGGAGAACGAAAATTAATTTTGAAGGAGGCTTCTAATTAGTTTTTCTTCTCTTCTCTTCCTTTAATCTCATAGTTTATTAGTTCTAGAGTTGTGGGGGTGATACATGAACGTTGTAGTTTGAAGCTTGAATTGTTCTTATTATTTTATGATACTGATTTATTTATTCAATCTTGTGCTTAATTATTTGATTGCTTGATCACCAATTGAATACTATCTACGAATTTAGGATTGAACTCGGGAGATAAGGAATTCTAGATTGCATATAAGATTGAGTAGAGCAAGATCTTGAACCTGAGTATTGGGAACGGATTTGCTGTTAGGAAAGGGATATACCTAATCGCTTGCTTGGTTACTATACGGGAATTATCAATGCGTTCTTGTTAATCCTAATTCTATAGGAATATAGGCGTTAAGTTAGCTTGAATAGGTGAGTAGTACTTTCGGACAGTGTTTTAAAAGGCGTTTTTCGGGCGAGCCCTAGGGCGAAGCGCACCAAAAACGCCCCAAGGCGATGATGGGGGCGAAAGTCTTAAGCACACTTATATTATTTTATAAAATATTAAAAATTAAATACCTATAGGGCTTACGCCCCGTAACTCGGGGCCTACGCCTCTCTGAGGCATATGTAAAACACCTTGCCTTACGCCCACGCCTTTTAAAACACTGCTTCCGGAGAATACTACGAGTAATATTAACCTTGTGAATCAATAAACTAGATAAATTAATTAGTCAATTTAAGTAAAAAACTCAACGAGATTGTTAGCTAACCCATGGAATATTTTTTTCCCATTGAATTTGTCTCTAAGATTGCCGACTTTTTTTCTATAATCGCTTAGTTTGTTACTCTAGATTAGTTTTAGTTAAATATTCATACTTTAGAAAATCGCTTGATTAGATTAATTGTTTGAGTTTAATTTAGTTGATAATTAATCATAATTTCCTGTTGGTATGATATCCAGACTTACAATCCTATATTACTTGTGGAGTTTGGGAGCAACAATATTATTAGCAAGTTAACCGAGAAAGAAAGATAGGTTTAAAATTGGCTCTTGCCCGTTGGATATAAGCAAAATCGCAGAAGGTAGATATATGCCTAGCCCCAGCAGTGAAGATCTCTTTTGGAGTAGGTTTTCCACGCAGGGTAAAAGAAACCCTCTTCTATTATTAATCCAATTAACACAACGTGTATACAGAATTATAGCTAGACGTCTGTGTCTGGAATTTTAGGTAATTTTTTATTTCTTGTCAAAGAACGGTTGGCTCAGCTCCTTGTTTGTGAAGCGTTGATCATAACTTTTCATGGTTCTCTCGGACAGAATCGACAACTTATCATCAGCATGTGTCATTTTATTTTAGATAGAAATGGTTTCCGCTTTAATTTCTCTATCACCATTCACTTCTCCAACCAACAGATGAATGAAATTTACAGGGAATGAAAGGGTAAGATGAATAAGTGAATTCAAAAGGTCTCTCTTCCATTTTTCATTCTCACCCTTTAAGAGAAAACCCAACAGGGATAAAGAGTGGTCCAAAGCATCCCAACTTGCGCCTCAAGCACACTGCATATCTGACAATTGGTTTAAACCAAACAATCGATCACTTCAAATTTCAAATTCAATTCGATTGCAAGAGCATACGTAAAATTATCTCTCTAAACGCATAAAAGATGAAGCATGTTATAACTGCAACTAAGGGTGTCAAGTGGGCCGGTTAGGCCCGGGACCAGCCCAGGCCCGCGAGCCCATATGGGTAGTGAGTCTAAACGGTCCTATCCGTTTAAGCTCCGCACAAAGGAGACATACAGAGTCATGTGGGCCGGTTCACAGTAGGGGCCCGTTAGGACGGGACCGGCTCCTAAGTGGGCCGGTTCAACCGGTCCCCAACGGCTAATTTTTTTAAAAAAAATTCTCAATTAAATTTATAATCGTTGCTCATTTAAAATGTAGTCGTTATTGCTGCCAAAATAGCCTTTGGCTATTTATAAAATAGCCATTTAACCACCCTCCCCCAAACTTTGTTTTAACCCAAAACTTTTTATAATTACACTTTTTCCCTATTTTTAACTATAAATACTCACTCATTCTTTTATTTTTCTTCACCAAATCATCAATCTCTCTCTAGTTTTCTTCTAAAATTGGTTACTTTGTTGTTGCAATTTGTGAAAAAAATTGTGAAGTTGGTGAATTGAAGTATTCAAGTATTCAAGTCTTCAACGATAATTAATTTCAACAAGTTGTTCGTCAATTCGGTAAACTCGTTCCAACTTTTTAGTTTTAATATTATAGTTTTGTTTGTTTTATTTAATTACTTTGTATAATTATAATTAAGATGGCTTATTCCTTAAAAAAATATTTAGTAAAAATAAGGAAAAATCCAAGAATGGTGAATCTAGTGGCCAATCTATTCCTCCTCTAATTCCCCGGCCTCCCCTACCCAAACCCCATACCCGCCCTCCACCTGCTCCTATTCTTGATAGTGATAATACTTTATTACAATTTACGGAGAGTCAATATGTGCATAATGTTGGAGGTGGTGAAAACTTAGATCATGAATATATGAATTCTCTTTATGGTAATCCAACTATTGATGAAGAAGATAAGCAGGAAATAGATTTAGATGAAACGCAACCGGATGATGATACACCCACTAGTCATGTTGCTCAAGTTAACCCAACTAATCCAAATGATGCCCCGGTTGACCCCCATGTTACTACCCCTACTTTTTCTAGACAACCTTCTAAACGGGCCGAAACATCTCTTGTTTGGCCATTTTTTATTTAAATAAGAGAAAAAAATAAAGCTAAGTGTAAAACTTGTGGCAAAGAGTTAGCTTTTAACTATGTTGATCGGGGGGGGGGGGAGTTTGAAGAGACACATAATGATACGCCCTCAAGATAAAGCTAAATATTTTCAAATGAAAGCTGCGGCCGGGGGTCAAGTCCAACTAGTCAGCCTGACCCTAATACCGGGTCAAATCAATTTCAACCGGGAATTAACACTATTATCGGTGGTTTTTATATTATAACCCAAGAAAAGATAGGGAAGAATTGACAAAAAATAGTTACTGTTATGTGCTTACCCTACAGTTTCCGTCTAACCCCCACTTTGTGTATTATATTAGAAGAGTTTTTAATCTTACTTATAAAGGATGGTCTCGCACAACCATAAAGAGTGATATTTATAAATATAAACATGAATATGAACAATATTTGCGCTATTTATTTACTCATATTAATTGTCGTGTTGCTATTACATACTGATATTGGTAGAAGTGGTAATGACTACGATTATCTTACTATTACAAGTCATTGGATTGATGAGGAGCGGACAATGCAAAAGCGTATTATTGCTTATAGAATAATTAATTCACGTCACGCATGGCAGTTTATTTCTAGCACGGTTACGGATATTTATAGATATTTTTGCATTAGTGATAAAATAATATCAATTTCAATAGATAATGCTACTAATAATACTAATGTTGTAGCCTTGCTTACCATTACACTAAATCCTGTATTTAGTAACATTGTTCATGTTAGATGTATTTGTCATATTTATCATTTAATTATGGGTAATGGTATTAGAATTTTAAATGTTGAAATTGAAAAGGTTAAAATGGCTCTTCACTGGCTTTTTTATTCAAACCGTAGAAGTAGACTTAGAGAATATTTTAAAAGATGCGATGAATTTGGCCTAAGAGAAAGAAAGGTTCCTAAACCTTGTCCAACTAGATGGAATTACATGTATGAAAGTTTAGTTGTTGCATATGAATATAGAAACCCCATAAAATCAACGTTTAATGCTCATGTAAGTGATGATGATGAGCACCTTACAAATGCGGATTGGGCTAATGTTAAAATGCTTGTAGATTTCCTAGAAAGATTTCATGTTGCTACAAATGAATTTTCTGGGCAATATTATCCTACTATTTAGTTTATCTTGTAGATCTTGCAAATTTGTTTGCTTATTTTTTCAAAGAGTGGGGAAATTTATGAAGTAGCTATTAATTCTATGAGAAAGAAATTAAAAAATATATTTTTTCCATATTCCCCCTATTTATGGTATTGCTGCCTTGTTAAATCCTACTATGAAATTAAGTGGTCCTCAATATTGGTATCAATCTATTTATAATGGTTTAGCACTTGTACTTGAGGAGTTGTCTACACTTCCGGACGCACAAGCCTCAATTAAAATAATTGCTCTAACTATTTATAGTGCTTATCAAATTGCACTAGATAATGCTAGACCAGATATTCCAACTCTTTCTTCTTCTAGTTCTCAATCATCTAAAAGAACTGCAGGAGTAAGAGCACTTACTGCTTGGACCGAGTTTAGGGGTTCTCAAGGTTGTATCACTAGTGATTGTTCACAACTAAATGAGCTTGAAGTTTATTTGTCAGAGGAACTTGAGGAAGTTAATCCCGACGGCTCATTTAATCTTTTAGAATGGTGTAAGGACAAAGAAAAACACTTTCTGATCCTTTCAAGGATGGCCCGAGACATTTTAACCATTCAAGCTTCAACAGTGGCATGGGAGAGCTCTTTCAGTCAAGCAAGACTACAACTCAGTGGTTATAGAGCGTCTATGAGGGAGAGCTTGGAAAAATCAGTATTTTTCAGAGATTGGATCTGTTTGGAACGAAGAAATTTTGGACTTGCTGAATCACAACCAGAGGTAGACGAAGCTTACGAAGAAATGCTAGCTGAACTTGCGGAGGATGCAGCTTCGCCCGGAAGCGGTAATGAACAAGCTTCTTTTCCACCACCATTAACGAAAATTCCTCCGAACCTTGATGGATTTATGAAATTTGTGAGAGATACCATGTAAAGTTAATACGTAACTTGTATTTTGGCACATCTTGATTAGTTTCTTTTTCTTCTCAATGGTGGTATTAACACCTTGGTTGTGTTCATTCCACTGGGGGAGGGGGGAAGCTAAGAAAGATTGGGCCATGTTTTCTTAATGTTATAATAATAAAAATTATAACGCACTCCTTTGAATATCTTTTTACAATATTTTGTGTTTTAAATTTAAATTAAAAAATTTTAAGTCACAATTATATAATATAATTTACAAGAAAATGCCTTAGGTAAAAAATTTAAACAAATAAATAGGTCCACTTTAGAGTTATTTAAGTAATGTATAAAGTATATATATATATATATATATATATATATATATATATATATATATATATATATAGCTATATAATTTACAAAAAATTGCCTTAGATAAAAAAAATTAAAAAAAATAGTCAAGACCTGTTTAGGACCGGGCCCGGCCCACATAGCCCGGGACCATTAGTTCATGGTCTCGGTCTAGTTACATCCAAAAACCTACGAAGCCCGGGTCCGTTTAAGTCCGGCCCACTTAGAACCGGACCGTTTAAGCCCGGCCCGCAAGGCACGTTTAGGTTCGGGCCCGGACCGTTTGCCACCCTTAACTGCAAGCCATAATTAGAGTGATGCAGCGACTTCTTGAAGAAGCAAATTCTGCATCCAAGGGCGGAGGCAAAATTTCGACTTAACTCAATATCGTTAATATTTATCTTAAAACTTTATTTAATATATACTCCCTTCATTTCAAAAAAATTGTCCTAATTTGACTTGACACAAATTTTAATAAAGAATGGAAGACTTGCGATATGTAGTTTTAAATAAGCCATAACATTTGTGTGGCTATAAAACTTTTGAAACTTGTTATCTTATCAGCTATAACATTTGTGAGACTATAAATGTTTCATATTAAGGAAATATTAAAAGGTGTCAATCTTTCGTGAACGAACTAATAAGGAAATAGTGTCAATCTTTTTGCAATGGAGAGGGCACAAATTATCAATCTAAAATTTAATAGCTCAAACGGGCTAAAATCCTGAACTTATGCACATCAATTATAGCTCTGCCGCTGTGTGCCTTGCGGGCACTCATGACAAATGATGGCAGTACTTGCGATCTCTACATCTTAGGCCTACGACCATTAATGAACATAAAGTCGAGAGAACGAAAAGAAAAATGATCGCACTAAACGAGCCTAGACATTTTAGCTAATCCACAATCGAAGGAATGGAGAAATAACGAGTACGTCACTATTAGTCAAGTATGTTCTTTCTTACTCATAGTGTACATCCTGTTGCTTGTTTATGGAAACCTGGTTATTCCCATATTTGGAGAAGAATGATGGATATAAAGATTGGGTATGAGGAACATATTAAGTGGAGACTTTTTCATGGAAGGGCCTCTTTCGGGTGGTATAAATGGTCAGAACATGGCTCCTTGGCCAAGTTTATAAATGACCCTAATAAAGGAAAGGAGACAGTTATGGACTTCATTTATGAAGGTCACTGGAACCTTTCTGCTTTTGAAAATGGTCTTCCTAGTTATATTACCAGGAATATCTATCTGATTAAGGTTCCTGTTGGCTCTAAACTAGATCAGCCTATATGGACCATTACCAATGATGGTTCATTTTCCTGTAAATCTGCGTGGCATCTTTTCAAGCAATCTAGAAATGTTACCTACTCTACTAGTAATATTTGGTATAAAAGAATCCCTTTCAGAATATCTTTCTTTATGATGAGATCAATTCATAACAGATTGCCTATTGATGAGATCAGTAGAAAATTTGGGTTTCGTGGTCCATCTATGTGTTCTTGTTGTAAAGCTCCTAAATATGAAACTATTGAAAATGTTTTAATTAGCACTAATGGCGCATCAGCTGCTTGGGACTTGTTTGGTGGTTTTTGTGGTGTGGAAAACACCAACATAAAAGCCAGACAAGCAGCTGATGCGCCATCACACGCCTCCCCAAACCACATTAGTGTAATTTTACTGGGTCATCATTATTGTTGTGGTGGTGTTAAAACTACCGACAGATTGAGACACTCTTTCCAACTGGTAACAAAGCTCAAAAACAATGATCACTCTTTTTTTACCTCACTGCCTCCCATGCTTGATATGTTGGGAAATTTGGAAACAAAGATGTGCTATCAAATATGGAAACCGAAAAGCTTCTGTAAAGAAACTTTTGCTCCAAATCCAGAACAAGATCTGCATTCTTGTTAATGTCAAGTTACCATTTTTGCCCATCTTCTCTGAATGAAAACTATTGATCCATGCTGCGGAAAGATGTAAACCTTTAGTAAAGGTTATCCCTGTCAAATGTACTAAGCCACTTGATGGTTACAAAAAGCTTAACACTGATCGATGCAGAAAAGGAAATCCAGGCTTAGCAGGTGGAGGAGGATGCTTGAGAAATCACAATGCGGATCTAATTATAGCTTACTCCATTTTCTTTGGTTCATGCACTAATAATATGGCTGAAGCAAAGGCTATTCTAGTTGGCTTATAGTGGTGCATTGTCAAGGATACTAAGGAGGCCGAAATTGAATCTGATTCTCTAATCCTAATCAATGCTAGAACACCTTTGCAGATTTCTTACCTGGCAGAACATATTAGAGAGCTAAGGCAGAAAGGAAGATTCTGTAATTTACAGTCATATCCTACCCAGTTAGGGGCTTGAGATGAAAGGGATAGACCGCAGCCCAAGCCTGATTCTGTAAAAACTACATCAGTGGGCCAACCCCAACCATTTACCAGATTAGCCACATTTACTGGCTAACAAGACAATGAGTTCAATACATTCAATATACAATTCACAAACACTAGGCTGTTTTCTCCTATCTATCTATCTATCTATCTAAACTTTTTGATTAGAAAGGCTGGCTTCCTATCTATCTATTTAAACTTAGGAGGCATAGTTAATTGGTACCTATTCTGATAGGAAATAACAAATATATGATAAATTAGACTTAAGGTGCATAAACTTTACACAAACGCCATAATTACCAACCAACTGAAAGGGAAATATGAAAGAAACTCGCAACTTACCGTACAAATAACTTGAAAGCTCTAGGTTATGTGCACATTAGAATTATTTTGAACAGAATATACAATCATTAAAAATAGTGGACGAAAGAGATTTAAGGTTCTAGCAATTATCTGTGTGTATTAAATAGCGATAAGATGGTGACGGTCCATCCCTTGCGAGTAGGGATGAGTGCAAATGACATACAAGATTGGAACAGAACGGTAACTCAGTTTATGAAAAAGAGAACCAAACAAAATAGCAGCATTTGAATGAGAAGAGTTTTGAGGCACTGTTCTCGGGGAGAAAAAGCGAGAAGAAAAGAATGTCAGAAACTCCAGCTGCAAGGAACAAAGGGATTAACTGATATAGCACACACAGCTTGATCAGACTCACAAACAAAGAAAGTATTGATTGATAATTTTATTGTTTCTGGCTCTTAAGAACTATTACTCAAATACATTCCTTTTAACATAAAGGAATGGCAATTCCTGTACAAACACAAAATCATGTTCTTATATTTATCAAAATAAAAGAGAAGCAAACCAAGCATTTACACCTATGACCATAAACATTTTCCTAAGAAATAATTTTGATCAACGAATACATTTTTCACCAATATGGACAAATGACTTCGTGACTCATGGAGCAAAGTCATCTTCCTATACATTTTTGTTAACTTTCAATGAAGTATTGAATATTATCAAAGCTATCCTGATGTTCTATCTTTCCCCTGGTATGATTTACTATATCTCACTTGTTCTCCAAACACTGGAAAACGAACCAGAAATGCTTTCTCATGAAAACCATTTTTCATGAAAAGGCTTTACTCTCCCTTACAAAAAATAACTCAGTAAAGTGCTACTCAACGTAATGACAATAATAAAATAGCATGCCAAAAACAAAATAGAGCATTTCATCAAGTAAAAAAGATAATGATCCAAATCCTAACAATGCCAATAAAACTGACACTTTCTCCAAAATTATCCTCAAATCCAAATAAACAAAATATAACATAATAATACTAAATATAACAAAAACATCTTAAAATTAACCTCTTATTCCTCAATCCAGAGGAATCTCAACATCACCATCATCAATCTCCTGTTGCAAATCCTTAGGATCCTTTCCATCAACAGTACATCCAACGGACACACACGTCCCCAAAATCTCCTTCACAGTACCTGTCAAATCCTTCGCCATAGATCTCGGCTTCATCACTTTCGCAATCTCAATCACATCATCCAGCGAAATATTCCCGTTGTGCTTGATGTTCTTCGTCTTTTTGCGATCTCTCTCAGGCTCCTTTAACGCCTTGATTACGAGCGCCGCCGCGGAAGGTACGACGGAGACTTTGGCCTGCCGGTTTTGGACGGTAAGCTTGACGGTCACTCTAAGGCCCTTCCAATCCTTGGCGGTTTCCTTAGCGATGTCTTCTCCGATTTTCTTGGGGGAGAGACCGAGTGGGCCGATTTTTGGAGCGAGTGAACTCGCCGCACCGACTTCGCCGCCGGTGACGCGTACGAAGACTTCGACAACCTGAGAAGGATCGAACTTTGGCGGCATTTTTGTTACAGTTAAGAAAGTAGAGGAAGAGTGGCGCTAGGGTTTGTGGCTGTGTTTTTATAGACGAAGAGGGGAGTGATAGGAAACGGGGTTTATAAACTAGGGTTCCCTAATCATAATATGGGCTTGAAGTAGAATCAATTTGATATTTGGGCCGAATGACTACTTACGCTTTTTTTCTTGAGATTTTTTCTTTCCTATATCATATATGAAACTTTATTATCAAAAATGTGCATAGATTCTAATTTACCCGCTTTATTTATATTTTTTCTACAGTTATTATACCAATCATTAAATATTAATTAAAAGTAGCTGAATCTTCCTAATTTGTCGAGCTAAAATTCAGGAACAGAATCTTCTAAAAAGATTTGGTGTAAATCAGATCAAATCATATCACGGAAATCCTTTATCTTCAATTTATAATCAAATTCTGTTCTTCGATATTCTCACAATCGCTACAAATCAAAATCTCAGTTCGTCGAAATCAGAAGCTCAATTTCAAATTGTAGAAATCAGTTTTGCAAATCTCAGTTTGTCGACTTTTTTCCGCAATCCACTAATCAAAAAAGCGATAAAATATTTAACAAATTCAAGTCAAATTGTAGAAATCAATTCTGCCGATTCTCTGTTCTTCGTCTTTTTTTCTTAATCCAAAAAATCAAAAAAATGACAAAATATTGAACAATACCTCAGCAACGACACACAATCATGTCCAAAATCCCAATCATGCTACATTTTAATGGCAATTGGGATAGCTATGGCAGATTTAGAGATTTTAAAATTGATGGCATTGTGCTTGATGAGGATGCAAGTTACAGTATGTTGATTTCTACAATTGCAGAGCAATTAATGATTTATACTTCGGAAAAAATTGTAGAAATCAAATATATTGTGAATGAGAATTGTCATCCAATGGAGATGAGGAACAATATGGGGGTTAGTGTGTATATGGAGACAAAAAAGGAGAATAAAAACTTAGGATCGTATCTGTTACTCATAAGTGTACGAGATTTCAATATGGAATTGGCTATTACAAATGAGAACACAAGTGCAGGTAGTGCAGGTTTGTTATGTTTCAAATTCTATGGAAGTCTGATTTTACGATAATATCTACAAAATTCCTACATTTATCTACAAATAAACTACAAATCAGTTTTAGGATGTATAAAGCAATATTATTTTCATGCTTATCAACAAAATTACTACATTTATACTACAATTAAGCTACAATCCATGTTGGAAAAAAAATTGACTATAAAATTTTCTATTCATCTACAATTTATCTACAAAGATATTGTATATGACACTGTTTATCTTTATTTTCAGGCAGATTCATCTGGGACAATACAATTACTTGATATGTCAGTCTCTCCCGTCATAGAGGAATATCAAAGTGAAATAATAACTAAAGGTACACAAAGTGTTATCGAAGAAAGACAAGTGTATCAAGACAAGCAAACAATTGCAACTGCAATGAGGTATTATTCTGTCATGCACAAGTTCCAATTCAGGGTTAAAAGATCTAGCCATAGAAGGTATGAAGATATTAATTGTGAAAAGACCTTTATAAACAGTATTTTCCTTGTGTTATGTAGATGAAAAGTAGTTATATTGTATAGTGTGTTACTTTATGTTAAAACAGTCATTTTGTTAAATCTACATTGATAACATGTATTATAAATGTATTATTTTGTAGCTACTGGCTCATATGCGATGTAGAAAACTGTAATTGGCACTTTAAGGCAACATCAATTAATGATTCTGCGATGTTCAAGATCAGGAGTTTCAACCGACAACACACATGCTCCTTAATGGACGATACATTCATACAGCGCAAACGTACTGCAATTGTAGTTGGTAGCATGGTTATGCCAAAGTATTGTGATCCTAAGACAATTTACACACCAAAGGACATACAAACTGACATGTTGTCCCAACACGGAGTGAACTTAAGCTACATGCAAGCATGGAGGGCAAAGGAAAAGGCTTTACAGTTATTGAGAGGTCATCCGGCTGACTCCTACAACAAATTACCAAAATATTTTTATATTCTCGAGAAGACGTATCCTGGTTCAGTTATTAAATTGAAGAAGACAATAGATGAATGCTTCTTATATGCATTTGTTGCTTTTTGTACATCAATAAGTGGTTGGGAATATTGTAGACCAGTAGTAGTGGTTGATGGGCATTCTTAAAGACAGCCTACAGGGGGGTTATGCTTACAACAAGCACAATGGATGCAGCAGGTAAAATTGTAGTTATTTGTAGGCAGTTTATAAATTGTAGATACATTGTAGATACTTTGTAGATATATTGTAGTTTATATGTATTTGTGTTTTTATATGCATTTTCAAAGTTGCCATGAATTTATTTTTTTACTAATAATGTAGGTACAATATTGCCTTTGGCATATGTTGTGGTTGATTCGGAAAACAACGCATCGTGGAAGTGATTTTTTGAGCAATTCAAGCAAGCATATGGTGAAAGAACTTCAATGTGTGTTGTTTCAGATAGGAATGAGAGTATCCTGAAGGCAACATCAATTGTCTATCCGGGCGTGCCACACTACTCTTGCGTATGGCATATTTGGACAAATATAAGGGCAAAGTTCAAGAAGGGTCATCTACAATTAAATGAATTGTACTTTGCTACAGCAGGGTCATACACTCTGGATGAATTTAATGAAAGGATGTCGAAGATTGAAGAAATAGACCCGCGTGTTAAATCATACCTCTATGATATTGACTGTCATAGATGGTCAAGAGTACATGCAACGGTGAATAGAACTTGGACTATGACATCAAACATTGCCGAATAGTTGAATGCTGTAACAAAAGAGGCAAGAGAGTTGTCAATATTTGACCTATTAGAGTATATGAGGACACTTTTTAAATGTTGGACGAAAGAGAAGTTATTGAAGGCGAAGGATACTTTCACATACCTTGGGTACAAATTCAATAAAGAATTGGAGAAAACAGTATATTATCTCAAAAATAGTACATTATCTCAGAAACTTAGGGTAAGATCTATTTATTTGGTGCAGAAAATTAATTAATTAATATACATTGTTTCCAAATTATAGATAAATTGTAGTTAATTTGTAGATTGTAGATAATTTGTAGATATAATTGTAGATACATTGTAGATAATCTATTTTTATTATTGTAAATATTTTTCTTTCTGTTTGTTATGTAATTGTAGGTGAGGGCTTCAACAGATCATATCTATGCTGTGATAGATGGTGTGAAGCGGTACATTGTGTGTCTTGAAAGCAAGAAATATAGTTGTGGCCAGTTCCAACTTGATGAACTTCCATGTCCGCATGCTTTGGCAGCTCTAAGGCACAGGAATGAAACTTATGAAAACTATTGCTCTCCATATTACACAAGGGAGAGCCTGTTGCGTACATATGAAATACCAGTAAATCCCCTTCCTGATGAAAACAAATGGAATGTGCCACAACATATATCTGATAAAGTAGTAAATCCACCTACGGGAGAGAAAAAGCAGCCAAGAAGACCTTAAAAGGAAAGATACAAAACATATGATGAACTAAAGTCAAAGAAGTACAAGGTGTCATGTGGCAACTATGGTGGTGAAGGGCATAACAAAAGATCTTGCAAGAATGCACCCAAAAAGAAATAAATATTGTGTAGTTAGAATAGTATTTCAAAATAATTGTTAGTGTGTTCAAGTTAACGGATTTTTGTGTGTGATCATTGTGAACACCTAATTTTGATCGTATTTGAATTTTTTCCCACTTATCTCTCCAATACCTCACTTCTCACCCATCTTTCCCACTTTCCCTTGTCCCCTACGTTGGTCCCCCCACTCTCTTTTATTTCTTCACATCCATCCCCTTTGTTCCCCACTTCTTGTCCCCCACTTTGTTCTCCACTCATATTCCCACATCCTCACTCCATTCCACTCATAATTCCGCTAAGCCAATTCCCATTTTCCTCCACTCAAAACCCACGTTCTCCACTCCAAAGGGGAGGAACAAAAAATTACCAATTGTCTTCTCTATAAAGAGACAACAAAGACTTAGTGAAAGGGAAGGAAAAAAGAAAAACAATAATTCAAGTAAGAAGAAATGAGAGGAGAAGTTCAAAATATAGAGACGAAAAAAAAGGGATGGCTTCTTCTTAACGGAGACAGAGGGTATACACTCGATATACGGTCAGTATACATTCTATATACACTAGAGATACTCTCGATATACACTGGATATACAGAGGCAGCCAACGAAAAGAGGGTCTTCTTCCTCCTAAAAATTCTACATCTAGAGCTTAACATCCACCATGAAAGAGCCATGAAAGCTCATATTTTCCACCTGAAAAACACCCCAAAGTCCTAGCTAAAACCCAACTAAAATACAATGAAATTCCAGCGTGTAATCACAGTCGAAAAACCCATGTGAAACGTCACTGCTTCAGCTGCATACCCGCCAGATCTCTCACCAGCTTCGTCCGCACTGTCGTCGTCTCCCATCTCTCATCCATTGCTGCTTCAACCTGAAGCTAGCTCCTAAACCACCCTTTAACACCACGAAACAGCCCCAAGGTCTTTGAAAAATCCAAGCCGTCGTTGAGGTGGTCGTCGTCTGAGGTTCCGTCGATGAGATCGACGATGTTTGGTTATAGTTCTAATGATTTGTTGTATGGGTTGGAGGGGGATTGTTATCATCATATCAAATAAGTACTTTGCTTTGCAATACTACAGGTTCTCTTCCTTGTGTTTATTTTATCTCATATTCATTTTACTTGTTTGGTGAAAGATCTTGATTATATTTTGCTTCTCTGTATTGGTTTTGTTCATGTAATTCGCATGGTATGGGTGTTTCATCTTTTATTTTGTGTGTATGGTAGCTTTTAGGAGTGGACGAAATACTCCTAGCTAGGTTGAACAAACATACAAGGGACTATCTCATGATTGCCATTCATTTTTGTACAGTTTTAGTACTAGTCAATAATTTTTACACTATAAGACTTCCTCGTTGAATGGATTTAACTATTTGTGTTAAGTTAGGAAATGAGTTTTTCTTTTTGGTTGAGTAATAGTAAGTACTACTGTTAGTGAATTATCTTTTTTCTAATTTTAATCCTTTGTCCATTATGGTAAATAAATCATCTTTGAAGGAAGTGTATAATTCATTTTACAAGGGGCAATTTTCACAGAGCTGTAGTACAAAGTTGGCTCGAGAATAAAAAGTATATTTTAAAGCCTTGTTTTGTGATTTAATCACTCTTTAATTTACTGTTGTTCTTGATGTGTGTATATAAGTAATATAGAGTAAATAATGTTTTTAGTTTGCTTTAGGCACGTTAATTATATAATTATCATGGCTACTAAAATTCGGGAGTACATTTCATGTGGTCCGGTTCTAATTTCCAACAATGTTATATAAAATGTGTCGTGAACCACAGGTGCATTTTATGTAGCGTGGTTTATGATGTGTTTTAGATAACTTTGAATTTTTTCCGGAAATATTAAAAGCGGCTAAAATATTAGTAGTATTTTTCGCTTTTTTGCTTTTTTGCTTTTTGCTTTTTTGTTTTTTGCTTTTTGCTTTTTGCTTTTTGCTTTTAGTACCAATTATGGGTTTGTATGATCCATTTTCACGTTAAGACCATTTTGAAAGATCACTAAATGAAAAAAAGTGTTAGAATAAGATTTTAATTTAATCCCAACAATTCATCTCATATATTTTGTTTTAGTAGCCTCTTTGTTAATTAATTTTACATTGAGACTTTGGTACAAAAACATCTGCACTATGTTGATCCGTACTTGTTCATTATATTGTAGTAATTCATATGTGGGGATGTATATTTGTATGATCTCAAGAAAAAGAAATGGAAAATAGTCATACTTAATTACTTACCTAATTGATACCACTACTACTGCTGCTTGTAATTCAAAATAAGAAAAAGAAGATTAACGCAATAGATGGTTGATTAGTCATGAATATCGTTGGTTGATTTGTCCATGTGGTTATCTAATTTAGGAATAATAATAATTCAAGAACAACGTAGTTTGCTTTAGGCTCGATTTAGACTAGTATTGTGATTATGTATACATTCCCGTAACATAATTGCGATTTTAATTCCAAAAAGTAACTCGAGGTATGCGTTCGCGCAACTTCAACTAAACCTTTCTTAATATAAATAAACCAAGCGTTATTAATTGTGGACACGTTTGCGTGACATGATTTTTTGACGCGCCAAAAGAAAAGAGTATACGTACGCGTAACTCAATTCTTTAATTACAAACAAATCAAATGATTAAAAGCGGTAAAAGGTAAATGCACATAGGTTTTAAAATAAGTAATTAGGCAATTTTAGCCAAGTATAAATCACTAAGCGACCGTTCTAGAACCACGAAACTCGGGAATGACTAACACCTTCTCTCGGGTTAACAAAATTTCTTACCCGGATTTCTATGTTCGTAGACCATTAAATAAGAGTCAACTTCCTCGATTCGGGATTTTAACCGGTGACTTAGGACACCATAAATTATCCCAGATGGCGACTCTGAAATAATTAAATAATCCCATTTCGAATAATGTCACTTTAATTGGAAAAACTCTCTTATATACCTTCGGGTGTAGGAAAAAGGAGGTGTGACAGCTCTGGCGACTCTGCTGGGGATCTAACCCAGAATCTCTCGTTCAGGGTTCAAGAATTCGAGCTTAGAATAATTGTTATATTTGGCTTTATTTATTATTTGATTTTTACATGTTTGTGTCTAATGTGCTAAATGTTGCTTTTTACCACTTTGATATTATCTGAATTGTATATATAAACTGCTATGAAACCCTTCTTCTTTCTGAGTCATCTGAATTTATGGTGCACACGTGCGCGTGGCCCACTTTTATGTTAGAAGTCATATCAAGTAGAACGAGGTTGGGTCAAGTAACTAGGCCGGGTAGACTTTCGTGCTCCCGGTACGTTGCCCCCGCCTCGGCTCGAGCTGTCCGCTCGGGTAAGCCAGGTCTAGAACAAATGTACCCAGGTTTTTAAACCTAGAATAACATAGCCTCATGCCGGATCCATAGTAGGAACGCTTGTTTGCATCACGTGCATCTGACTTTGGGGACTCAACACAGGGGTTGAGTCTGTCTAGGACAGGTGTACCCAAAAAAATAAAAGAACATCCTGATGCATCCTAATGTGCTACATGTTGCAATCTTCAAGGGTAAAAGAGTCATTTGGCGAACCAATGATAGTTGAGGGCAAATGAAAAAAAAAAGAGAAAAAAGAGGGCGAAGTGTGAAGATAAAGCGAGCTTGAAAATTCAAAAAAAAATTGTACTTTTTCATCATTTGTCGAAAATCAGAAAATCAAAAAAAAAAATCTTATTCTCGCCTGTATCCAATCTGCCGGAACTACGCAGGTTTGATTCTCACCGGATGTGAGATACGTAGGCAACCTTCATCGGGTCCAACCTCCCCTTTTGCAAGAATAGCCAAAAATGTCAAATTTTAATTTTCGTCATAAATAAGTTGGGTGATGCTGTTTTTGTCAAAAATAGCCGAATGTCCCCAAAAGGGACGCCGGAAGGCTGATTTTGCATAAATAGCCACCTTTGGTCATTTTTAAGATTTCGATCGGTTAATCCACACAACCTTAAAATCTTCGCCTCCGAAGTGCTGAAAGGCCATGTTTGAAAAACCGAGACTTTCATTTTGGTTTGGAAAAAAAAACAAAAATTGTAGTTTTGTTTTGAATCAAATAAATTTACCTTTTTCTTAATCACCTTAATAAATGTGCAGGATGAGCACAAATACAAATGAATCTTTCACCATACTTAATGAGGTCCCCCTCCAGCTCCACATGTGGTGGAATGATCTGGGAGAAGGCAACAAAGAAATAGTGGCTAGAATTCTGGGAAGTCTTGTCGGTCTAATAAATGTCAAGCCAAAGTCGGATGTCATCGAGGCCTTAATACCATTTTGGGACCCGACCCGCAATGTGTTTCGCTTTGGAGGTTTTGAGCTTACGCCCATGCTAGAGGAAGTCGCGGGTTATGCGGGTCTGAATGGAAATATGAGGGGTCAATATTTGCTGTCACCAAGACCGGTATCTCCGCACAAATTTTTGGATTTGCTAAACATCAGCCGGAGTGTTCAGAATGATGATTTGTCGGGAGGATGTTGCACTCTTCAGTTCCTGTATCAGCGTTATGGTAATCCTTGGGGTTTCGAAGAACCAAATCTGGGACTAACCCATGCTGGGAACAGAAGTAAATAGGAAGCAAGACAAACCTTGGCATTCATAACGACATTCTTGGGAATCGTGATTTGTCCACGAGAAGATAAGAAAATAGAGACAGGTCTCGTGGGGATGGTTGATGTTGCAATTAAAAGGGCAGATAGCACTATAGTTCCCCTGATTTGGTCAGAAATTTACCGAGCATTGACTGTTTGCAGGGAGAGAGGACATTTTTTCCAAGGTTGCAATTTATTACTTCAGTTGTGGATGCAAAAACATCTGTGCCACCAGGTGGGATACATGAACTATGGGCTGACTGGGTTAAGCTGTATCGAAGAATTTGAAAAACGGGTAAGGGGTATTGCATTTCCTGAGGGTACCGAAGCTTGGCTCATATGACTGAGGTCATTGACAGCCAATCAAATTGAATGGGCATTTGGGTTGTTGCCCGTTACCGAGGTGCTATATATGTCAGCGGGAGAGTGTCATATTCTTTTAATGGGTGTTCGGAGTATCCAACCGTATGCTTCCCATCAGGTACTACGCCAACTGGGAAGGTTTCAAGTCATCCCCAAAGATGAAGACTTGAGCAAGCACGTCATTGAGTTAAGTCCGAGAGTCGCATTCCCGGAAGATAAAATTTGCAAATTGTGGAACGAATGCCGGTTCCTCAAGCCTAAGACTATGATCCGAGATTTGGCTAAAGGTGAGGTGGACCCGAAGTATAATGCGTGGTTTGGGAAAAAGTTCCAGATTCTCCAAAGGCCCGCCAAAAGAGCCCATGTCCAACAGTTTACTAATGATTCACAAGAGCAATGGGGTTGGTTAGCAAAAGAAGAGAGTTACAGGGCAGAAACAGGCAAGCTGAAGCAACAGATTAGAGACCTGGAATTTGAAAATAGTCTGCAAGTTGATGCCGATCAGGGAGAAAAGAACAAATTGGCCCAAGAAAATGAGGCGCTGAAAGCCCAAATCCGACAAATGAGGATAGATGCTGACAACCAACAAAGGAGTCGATCGGATGAGCAGTTAATAAAAGGGTTGAAAAAGGAAATTAGTGAGTGTCGGGATGATTTGAAGAAATCTGAGGGTACCATAGCACAACTCCAGGCACAATAGGCAAAAAGAACAAAAGAGAGAACACAGTACTTACAGCAGGCGAAGAAGGATCATGAAAAGACCATTGCCAGTCTAAAAAGGAAGGTGACCACCCTAGAGAGCGAGGCAGCTAAACAAGCCAAGGCTTTTGAAACCGAAAGTGAACACTGCTATGATCTAATGGACTTAATGGAAGATGAAATACAGCAGTTACAGAAACAACATCTGTATGATTCTCGGGTTTTGAAGGCTAGAGGGGATCAGATAGAATGCCTACTCCTAGAGAAAGACCGAACCAGGGACAAGATTTTGACTATTGCTTATGCTATTACCAGGAAATGTCGGGTGTGTGAAAACATGACCCGCACTACTTTCTTCTCGGTAGTGATGATATTTGTGAAGCAAATCATGTATGAATTGGAACAGCTGGAAAGGGTCCTTACACCTAAGCCCGCGGCGAGGCCGAATGACGCCCCGCGGGCACCCAAATTTAAAACTTTAATGTATTCGTAGTTTGAGTCTGCATTTTCTTTCTTTTTCCTTAGAGTCTGTTGTCTGTTAGAGTTTGTTTTTCCTTTCGCATCAGAGTCTGTCAGAAGTTCTTGAGTTTGTACTTGGTTTGGTTTCGAGTATGTTATTTTCCTTTCCGAAAGCATCTAGTTTGTAATAGAATGTTTATTAATGAAAAATCGAAAATTTCCAAAAATTTTCTCTTTGCTTTTCACACTTATTTTCCAAGAACTACGCAAAGGTCTGATTCATGCAGGGTCATGACACGTATGCAATCTTCATAAGATTCGACCACAACCAAAAGAAAAGAATAAAATGAAAGAAAGGGGAGGGAAATAAAGATAGGCGTGAGTGACAATAAAAGGAAAGATCAGGAAAAGCTGGGATGACACAAGCAACCGAGCAAATACATGATAGAAAATGGTTAATTGTCTAGGTGCATTGCATAGTGTAATTGCATATGTGTTAAACTCTAAAAACTAACAAGTTTGTTGTTTTCCAGAGAATTCAAGCAGTTAGTTTATCTAGAGTATACTGGCATATTATCATTACCAAACCAGATCAAAAGGACCAATACCAGAAATCATGTCTATCCCGGATGTCGACACAAGTGTTGAGGTAGAGGAGTTGGACGTTAGTAAAATGAAAGACTAGATGCTCAAACTTAAGCAATAAATGGCCGAGATGTATCAGGCCTGGTCTAAAGGACAATCACCCCCATCTTACCTTGCTAACCCTGCTTCCACCCCACCACCGGCTCAGACTCAAGATCATCCTGCCACCGATCTATCCCTAAGCTTTCCCATTTACCAGCACTACTGGGGCACCGCGTCTCATATACCACAATCGCTACCCCCAAAACCAATTCCATACCCTCCTCCACCAGTAACTCATGTCTTCGTAGCACCTCCACCAGCTACACTCCACAAATCTCCTAGCGAGCCTATGTTCCAGGTCCAGGACAACCAATACTACCCTTCGAAGCCCACTTTCAAAGCTTCAGAAACCCATTCATATACTCCTCGCTTTGACCTCCCAATAGAAGCTGATAAACCAGTCAAAAATACCGAACATGAGGAGATGTTCAGGAAAGTTAAAAGCTTAGAACAATCATTCCGAGACATGCGGGGGTTAGGAGGGCAAGTCAGCGTGGCCTACAAGGACCTATGTCTGTTCCCAAATGTGCAATTACCGGTAGGTTTCAAGATGCCCAAGTTCGATCTATACAACGGGCACGGCGATCCAGTAGCCCACTTGAGGGGTTTTTGCAGCAAGATAAGGGGAGCTGTAGGAAAAGATGAATTGTTAATGGCTTACTTCAGTCAGAGTTTGAGTGGATCAGCATTGGAATGGTATACCCGCCAAGACCATGGGAGATGGTACACATGGGATGATCTGGCGCAAGCATTTGCTTGTCACTTCCAATACAATCTTGAAATCATTCCAGATCGACTGTCCTTGACTAAACTTGAGAAGAAGCACAGTGAAAGCTTCAGAAAATATGGTTTCAGATGGAGGGAGCAAGCAGCAAGAGTAGATCCCCCAATGAAGGAAAGTGAGATGGTAGATTACTTCCTACAGGCTTTGGGTCTCCGCTGTGGGAAAGTCATTCAACGAAGTAGTAAAGATGGGGGGCATGGTAGAAGAAGGCCTCAAGTTGAATAAAATCATGAGCTATTCGGCTATCAAACCAACTACTCAGGCTATTCAAGGCGGCATATGAGGGATTGGGAAGAAGAAAAGAGAGGAAGCGATAATGGTTGATTCAGGAACTTGGTCCGGATCTAGAGGTTCACCTTACCACTACAATCAACCTCGACCCCACCAACAAACTTATCACCACAATCTACCCCAACACTACTATGCCCCACCAGAACCTCATTTTTCCGTCCACCATGCACAAACATACAACCAACCTCCTGCCCACACTCAATGACGTGCTCCTGTCCTACCAAATACTTATCCACATCCACGAGCCTACCAAAATACTCCCAGACCAGGTTTCCGGCCCAATCAAGCATTTAAGAATAAGAGGTTGCTGAAAAACAAAAAGGCTTTCACCCCATTGGGAGTGTCATATGCTAGTTTGTTCCAAAAGTTGAAGCAATTGGACATGTTGAAGCCGATTCATATAAAAATGCCAAACCCTCTGTCAAAGAAGTTTGATTTTTCTCAAAGGTGCGCATATTGCTCAGATGCCCCTGGGCATGACATAGAGAAGTGTTGGAATCTGAAAAAAGCAATTCAGAAGCTTATTAATGCAGGTGAGATTGTCGTGCAAAATCCAGATGCAGCAGACACTAGCCAAAGTCCATCGCATGCTCGCAATGAGATGCATATGGTGAGTATGATTTGTTTTGAAAAGGAATATGAAAATTCTTCTGAGATCCTCGAAGGTCCACGCACTGCAAAGTTTTCAGTGCTATCAAAGGCTGATCTTAAGAACAAGCCAGCAAAGGGAACCCAAAAGCAATTTGTTAAGAACAATGTGATGGAAGTTTGTGAAGGTCCTAGTAATGTTGATGCAGAATTCAGTGGCTAAGATGCCGAGCTTGGAAATTGGAAAAATGCTCCTATCTTGGTTATCCAGGGGAGTTTTGGTGGTTTATTTTGTTGTCATTTCTGTTGTCCGGGTTATTTCAGGGTTGTAATCCAGATATTGTCTTGTGACTCAAACCCTTCTATCCTCTTATTTTGCCTAGTTTGTTTAGTCTAGTAACCTGCTTAGTGTTTTCTAAGTTTGTTCTAGGTTTGTAACCCCAGTCTAGTTTGTCTGTTTTGTTGTCCAAACCCTTTCACCATCTGTCTAATGCAAGTTTCTGTTTTCTGTTATTTCTAGTCATTTTTGTTTAGTTCTCTTTTCCTTTTATAGTCCTTTTCATGTTGACTCTAGTGACGTGACATGCACGCATAATTCTCAGTCTAGTTTTAAAAGTCAGTTTAATCATGAAGCAATAAAACAATGTTGAAGATGTAAGGACATTTGAGGGAAATAAGTAAAGGCATTTTGAGATCACTTCAAGCCCGAATTGTGTGAAACTAGGGCAGATAGAACATAAAGAACCCCTATTGAAATGCATCCTGCGGCGGTCGTTCGCGGTAATGAGAGTGAGAGTGTTGTCCAATGGTGTTTTGTATATAACAAATGTAGAAGGCAAATCTGTGGGTACGGTCATCAAGTCTGGCACAACCAAAAGATGTTACGAATGTTTTCTTTGATTTGTTTAATTGTGTTGTTTGTACTTGGCAGGTTTTGAAGGTTGGAATGACGAAGGCATTTTGTTCTTCTATCTAAACACTTTACCTCGTCACCCCTTTTGAGTCTTATTTATTTTCTTTCATACTCCTCTTTCGGAATCAGTAGCGAATATCAGAAACACAAGCATGAAAGATAAGAAAAGGAAGAAAGAAAGAGAGAAAGAAAAGGAAAGAGAAATAAAGAAAGAAAAAGAAAAAAAAGAAGGAAAGAGAAAAGAAGAAGAAGAACAATAAAAAGAAAAGAGAAAAGCAAAAGAGAAAAGAAGAAAAAGAAAAAAAGAGAAAGAAAAAAAACAACAAAACAACCAAAAGAGAAAAAGGAAGAAAGAAAAGAAAAGAAAAGAAGAAAAAGAAAAGAAAAATCACAATAACAGAGCAATTCCTATGTCATGAACTACGTTCGACCTGATTCCTTTTAAGGATACGTAGGCAGCCTCACGGTTCGGTCTCATCAAAAGAAAATCCAAAAGTCCCCAAGCAAGAAACTGAGGTAGAAGTTGTGGTAGTTGTAAGAAATCTGATTCCGAAAGTTGTAATTTTGAACCCAATTGAGTTGTTTTGAGCCTTTTTACCCTTTCTTCCTAACTCCATCCAAAAAGCCCACATTATGGTCCAAAGAAAGACCTTCCGACCAGTCTTCGAGACATACCAAGTCGAGCAAGCAGAGGTGATTCATATAAAGGGCAACACTCTGGTTCAAGCAAAAAAAGGAGAGAATCTTATTGATGAAAACCCCCACGGGTACCGTAAAGGCAATGAAAGCCAAGAGAAATAAAAGGTGAGAGAGTCTTATTGGTGAAAACCTTCATGAGCACCTTGAGGCGACTGTAAGATGAGAGAAAAGAACAAAACGAGAGAGGCTTGATGGTGAAAACCCTCTGGGCACTACAAGCCGAATAAGGATTGTGAATCAGATTGGATAATCGGAGCATTGAAGCCCAGTTTCATGGTTTAAGAGTACAATAAGAGTTGAACATCAGATTTGCTTCACAGAATAGGCCACAAGTGCATGTCATGGCCATTAGAGTTGGTATCCACGTCTGATAGGTTTCTACTTTGTAGTTTTCTTGTTAGGAATAATCTCTTCCTTTTGTCCTATACTTTATGCCTTTTGTCTAGGTTACTCCCTCTCTTTGAGTATGTTTGGTCAAAACAAGTGAGAAATGACTTCAAAATTTGCCACCAACTTTCCAATTGCACAAAATGGGGTCTGGCTAGCACATCAAAGTGTCACAAGTCAGGAAAAACAACAAGAGCACTGAGCTGATAATAATCAACATACTTTGGGATCCTTGTGAAACACAAAGGTTTGGTACATATCAAGTCATGGACAATGCAACGGGTGGATGGTATTAGGTGAAAAGATCAAAGGTATCTTCTGTGGTAAGATTGACAAAAATGGTTAACCAGTGACAAGCGAGGTTTTCCAAGTAGAAATCAAAACTAGCATGGCAAGTGAAGGAGCAATAGACCTCAAGGCCAAGGCCAGTGGTTTAATTCAAGAAAGAACAACATATGCACTGAGTGGGTGGCAATTGTCGTACTTTGAGATTCATGTGAAAACACAAGGGTTTGGTAAATGTCGGTTTATGAGCAATGCAACAGATAGAGGGTATTGGGTCTGAACGGAGAAGAGGTATTTTCTGTGATATGGGTGACAGAGAAATTGGTTAGTCAATAAGCAAGCAACATCTTTCAAGGTGAAATCAAAGTTATAATGGCAAGTGAAGGATCAATCGTCGCAAAGTCAAAGCCACATACCAACCACCATATTTAAACTCACAAGTTTTCTTTGACTGAAACAGGGACAAAAGCTGTGTTCATATCAAAGCTGGGAAGCTTGAAATTTTCAGGTGTAATGCCCCAATTCTGCTTACGCAAAGGCTATTGAGAAGATCACACATAACCCGTAGGAGATGCACTTCCTAGTCTGAGTTTTCAAGTTATATTTTATTGTAGGAGACGCACTTCCTAAACTGAGATTTTACCTTTTATGAGACGCACTTCCTAGTTTGGATCATATGAGTTTGAGTCACTGATGGTTTTACCCCTAGGAGATGCACTTCCTAGTTTAAGTCTTCCAAATTACATTTTGTTTTAGGAGACGCACTTCCTAAATTGATAGTTCATCCGTAGGAGACGCACTTTCTAGTTTGAGTCATTGATGTTTCACCCATAGGAGATGCACTTCCTAGTCTGGGTAGTTCAGGTTATATTTTTGTTTTAGGAGACGCACTTCCTAAATTGAGATTTCACCCCTAGGAGACGCACTTCCTAGTCTGGGTAGTTCAGGTTATATTTTTGTTTTAGGAGACGCACTTCCTAAATTGAGATTTCACCCTTAGGAGACGCACTTCCTAGTCTGGGTAGTTCAAGTTATATTTTTGTTTTAGGAGGCGCACTTCCTAAATTGAGATTTTCTCCTAGGAGACGCACTTCCTAGTCTGGTTCATTTAAGTTCATTCGTGGGAGACACACTTCCTAGTTTGAGTCATTGAAATTTCACCCCTAGGAGATGCACTTCCTAGTCTGGGTTTTTCAGGTTATATTTTTGTTTTAAGAGACGCACTTCCTACATTGAGCTTTCCCCTAGGAGACTCAATTCCTGGTTCCACGCACTAAAGTTATACCCTTAGGAGACGCACTTCCTAGTTTGATTTTTTTAGGATACACTTTTAGGAGACGCACTTCCTAGTTTGGATCGTATGAGTTTTAGTCACTGAAGTTCTCACCCCTAGGAGACGCACTTCCTAGTCTCGGTCATTTAAATTTATTCCTAGGAGACACACTTCCTAGTTTAAGTCATTAATGTTCCACCCCTAGGAGACACACTTCCTAGTCTTGGTATTTCAAGTTATATTTTGATTTACAATATTGCTAACAACTCACAAATCTTCCTAGTGCAAACTGGGGCAAGAAATTTTTTTTTGTTTTGTCTATTTTGTTGTAATCAGGCACCCACCTGGAGAACAAGGGGAGACAACTCAAGTTTCTAGGGAAAGCAGTTTCGAAGGAAGGCAGTTCAAGTTTCAGGGGAAATGGTTCAAGGTGCAAGGGAAAATAATGTCAAGTAACAAGAGAAGACGGTTCGAGTTCAACAGTCAGGTGTCCACCTGAAGAAAAGGAAAAGCATCTCAAGAATACCATTCAAGTCAGCCACAAAGGAACTTATGAGGAAGATACAAGTCAACAAGGCAACATCAGTCACAAGATCAAGTTTGGAAATAAACCTTTGTAAAGCATAGATTATAGCTTAGTCTAGCTTCTTCATTTTTGTCATGGTGTGACAAGGAGGTCAGTAGGCAGTATCAGCAGCAGCAACAGCAGTAACAGTAAAACCGCAGCTTCATGGTAGTCCCATCTACCAAACTTCCCGAACTACATTGACCTGATTCCTTTATAGCCAAGGATATGTAGAAAACCTTTGAAGCAGAGGTTCGGTCAAATCTTTCAAAAAATGTTTCCCACGGAGTGTTCAAACAGGCAAAAATCGCTCGTATCCGCTCACTTTATCTTTGCCCGAAAACTCTTCGTGTTTCCGAGCAAAGAGGGGCAGCTGTGAACACCTAATTTTGACCGTATTTGAATTTTTCCCACTTATCTCTCCAATACCTCACTTCTCACCCATCTTTCCCACTTTCCCTTGTCCCCTGCGCTGGTCCCCCCCACTCTCTTTTATTTCCTCACATCCATCCCCTTTGTTCCCCACTTCTTGTCCCCCACTTTGTTCTCCACTCACAATCCCACATCCTCACTCCATTCCACTCATAATTTCACTAAGCCAATTCCCATTTTCCTCTGCTCAAAACCCACGTTCTCCACTCCAAAGGGAAGGAAAAAAAATTACCAATTATCTTCTCTATAAAGAGATAACAAAGACTTAGTGAAAGGGAAGGAAAAAAGAAAAACAATAATTCAAGTAAGAAGAAACGAGAGGAGAAATTCAAAATACAGAGACGAAAAAAAAGGGATGGCTTCTTCTTAACGGAGACAGAGGGTATACACTCGATATACGGTCAGTATACATTCTACACTAGAGATACTCTCGATATACACTGGATATACAGAGGCAGCCAACGAAAAGAGGGTATTCTTCCTCCTAAAAATTCTACATCTAGAACTTAACATCCACCATGAAAGAGCCATGAGAGCTCATCTTTTCCACCTGAAAAACACCCCATAAAACACCCCAAAGTCCTAGATAAAACCCAACTAAAATACAATGAAATTCCAGAGTGTAATCACAGTCGAAAAACCCATGTGAAACGTCACTGCTTCAGCCACATACCCGCCAGATCTCTCACCAGCTTCGTCCGCACTGTCGTCGTCTCTCATCTCTCGTCCATTGCTGCTTAAACATGAAGCTAGCTCCTAAACCACCCTTTAACGCCACGAAACAGCCCCAAGGTCTTTGAAAAATCCAAGTCGTCGTTGAGGTGGTCGTCGTCTGAGGTTCCGTCGATGAGATCGACGAAGTTTGTTATAGTTCTAATGATTTGTTGTATGGGTTGGAGGAGGATTGTTATTATCATATCAAATAAGTACTTTGCTTTGCAATACTACAGGTTCTCTTCCTTGTGTTTATTTTATCTCATATTCATTTTACTTGTTTGGTGAAAGATCTTGATTATATTTTGCTTCTCTGTGTTGGTTTTGTTCATGTAATTCGCATGATATGGGTGTTTCATCTTTTATTTTGTGTGTATGGTAGCTTTTAGGAGTGGACGAAATAGGTTGAACAAATATGCAAGGGACTATCTCATGACTGCCATTCATTTTCGTACAGTTTTAGCACTAGTCAATAATTTTTACACTATAAGGCTTCCTCGTTGAATGGATTTAACTATTTGTGTTAAGTTAGGAAATGAGTTCTTCTTTTTGGTTGAGTAATAGTAAGTACTACTGTTAGTGAATTATCTTTTTTTCTAGTTTTAATCCTTTGTCCATTGTGGTAAATAAATCATCTTTGAAGGAAGTGTATAATTCATTTTACAAGGGGCAATTTTCACAGAGTTGTAGTACAAAATTGGCTCGAGAATAAAAAGTATATTTTGCAGCCTTGTTTTGTGATTTAATCACTCTTTAATGTACTGTTGTTCTTGATATGTGTATATAAGTAATATAGAGTAAATAATGTTTTTAGTTTGCTTTAGGCACGTTAATTATATAATTATCATGGCTACTAAAATTCGGGAGTACATTTCATGTGGACCGGTTCTAATTTCCAACAATGTTATATAAAATGTGTCGTGAACCACACGTGCATTTTATGTAGCGTGGTTTATGATGTGTTTTAAATAACTTTGAATTTTTTTCGGAAATATTAAAAGAGGCTAAAATATTAGTAGTATTTTTCGCTTTTTTTTTTTTTTTTTTCTTTTTTTTTTTTTGCTTTTTGCTTTTTGCTTTTAGTACCAATTATGGGTCTGTATGATCCATTTTCACGTTAAGACCATTTTGAAAGATCAATAAATGAAAAAAAGTGTTAGAATAAGATTTTAATTTAACCAACAATTCATCTCATATATTTTGTTTTAAGCCTCTTTGTTAATTAATTTCACATTGAGACTTTGGTACAAAAGCATCTGCACTATGTTGATCCGTACTTGTTCATTATATTGTAGTAATTCATATGTGGGGATGTATATTTGTATGATCTCAAGAAAAAGAAATGGAAAATAGTCATACTTAATTACTTACCTAATTGATACCACTACTACTGCTGCTTGTAATTCAAAATAAGAAAAAGAAGATTAACGCAATAGATGGTTGATTAGTCATGAATACCGTTGGTTGATTTGTCCATGTGGTTATCTAATTTAGGAATAATAATAATTCAAGAACATCGTAGTTTGCTTTAGGCTCGATTTAGACTAGTATTGTGATTATGTATACGTTCCCGTAACATAATTGCAATTTTAATTCCAAAAAGTAACTCGAGGGATGCGTTTGCGCAACTTCAACTAAACCTTTCTTAATATAAATAAACCAAGCGTTATTAATTGTGGACACGTTTGCGTGACATAATTTTTTGACGCGCCAAAAGAAAAGAGTATACGTACGCGTAACTCAATTCTTTAATTACAAACAAATCAAATGATTAAAAGCGGTAAAAGGTAAATGCACATAGGTTTTAAAATAAGTAATTAGGCAATTTTAGCCAAGTATAAATCACTAAGCAACCGTGCTAGAACCACGGAACTCAGAAATGCCTAACACCTTCTCTCGGGTTAACAGAATTTCTTACCCGGATTTCTGTGTTCGTAGACCATTAAATAAGAGTCAACTTCCTCAATTCGAGATTTTAACCGGTGACTTGGGACACCATAAATTATCCCAGGTGACGATTTTGAAATAATTAAATAATCTCATTTTGAATAATGTCACTTTAATTGGAAAAACTCCCTTATATACCTTCGAGTGTAGGAAAAAGGAGGTGTGACAATCATTTAAGTTTTGAAAGATCATAATGTAGTTAACTTTAATTTGTTTCTATGTTTGGTAACACGTTTTTCTGTATTGTGTCAATCATCTACCTCCATTTTTTACATTCTGTACATAGCAGTTAATATTTATTATCTATAATATAACTACAAGTTAAAAAAAATTAATGTAACTTGAATTGACAGTTATATACAGAAAGTAAATTCAACTGAGGTATTTCCTACAAATTATATACATATTCAACTATAAAATTATATACAATCTCAACATTCGGTGTTTCCAGATTGTGGATAATTTGAAGTTTTTTTGTAGATAATTTGTATTCTAACAACATAATAACTACTTTTAAGATAATGAAGAACAAGTGCTGTAAATATTAAATAACTGGAGATAAAACCACCAAGTTATTTTCAAGTGAACTACTAAACTGGATAGAAATTAACAAAACAAAAGGTCTGCTACAATAAAAGCACAAAAGAAATGTTCAGAAAGTTGTGTACTATACTTCTCCTACAAACTAGCATCAACTAAATTACATAGACATGACACTACTTCTTCTTTCTCAGGACTCTCGTTTTCTCATTCAATGCAGGTGCACCCTTCCTCCTTGCTAGTTTGCCTGTAACCTAACTTTCACCGATTCACCTATCTTCCTGCTTCTTTGTAGCATAGTCTCATAGGAGCGCTCCATAGCGTCTACGATGTTGGTCAATATCAGAAAGGTCTTCTGCGGGAATTGACAAATCTCCAAGGCTAACATACTCCGCAAATGCAACAACAAATACACCACAATCGCTGCAGAAACCCATTTTTTTTTAAATATTTACCAAATAATTAGAAATAAAAAAAGAATTAAATGCATAGAAAGAGAGAATAGATCTTTTATAGTGACCCTTCTTTTTGCTGTGGAATCTCTGCTACCATCCACTGAATGTTAAGAGGGTCGGTAACAGGTTTCTCGATGTATGCCTTTGTATTGATGAAGTTAATGTCCTTATGCTTCCCATAGAAACCAGTGCATGACAAATACAAAGGGATAATAATAGAAAACTTTTCGACACATGATTCAACAACATGATGGTTGTGTAAAGAGACCATGGAATCATATGCATAAAGTTGGTTGTCAGCAATGTCGAAAATGACCAACACCTAATGGAATTTTTCTTTAATATTTATGGGCATGATGACATAGTCAACTTCATCCCATGCAACATTGGCAAGTAGTCTATACCCCAAAATATATTCTACAACAACATCTTGGGGTTTAACAACCGAATACTTCTCTTGTGGAGGTGAATTTATAAACTTTTCATAAATTTGTTCTATCCTGGTCTTGAACACACAATCCGTTGTGGTAAACCTGATCTTGTTATTGGGGCCGTACTTGCCTCTTTTCCTCAAGTAATACATTATTACATTAATGTGCCGCACCCAAAAATAGTTGGCATATAAACAACTCAACTTCAAATAATCTACATGAAACCTATATTATAACTACAATTAACTACAAAAACAAAAACAAAAAATATCTACAATGATGTCTAAAAACAGCTCTACAATTTATATAATTTAAACAAATTTACCTACAATTTACCTACAGTTTAAGTACCTAATCTAAAAATAACTACAATTTACCTACAATTACTGGGCAAACACGTAACACAACATCTACAATCATGTCTACATTATATCTACATTTTAGACTACAATTAATCTTGTAATGTTCTACATAAACTACAAAATAACTACAATTACACTACAAACAGTAAATACAACAATAAAATTATTTTGTCCACAAAATACATATAGAATTTATACTATAAATAATCTTCAAATATGATACATAACATGAAACCTAAATATTAATTACACTACATACAAGAAAGATAGCATTTACAATCATGTGTACATCATATCTACACTTTATACTACAAGTCATCTTCATATAATATCTACAAAACAAAGGACAAAATATCTACAAATCATATCTTGGGAATAGACTCCTTGATACTTACCGAGTCATTGAGGACTTGTCCGGGGTGAGCCAGCGAAAAGAACCATTCCTTCTTATCAACCTTTTCCACTCTAAGGTCTAACCAAGGCTTAAATTGGTTATCCTTTATGGAAAACAGATCCTTTCTCCGGTAACAACAAATAAATGACAAAAAAAATTGTAGATTGAATTAGATATGTAAAAGATAAATGCTGAAATGAAAGTGTCAAATTATGCATTCATACCTCTTTGAACCTTTGTTGCTAGACGGGTATAACCACTTGTTGAAGATTTCTAAAACATCCGGATCTACATTTTCACCAATAACAGTAGTAAAGGGGTGTTTGAGGTAGAAAATTTTAGGTCCAGCCGAGCTGCTGCCCCCAGAACTGTATAGAGGGATAAATGGTGATCGAGCATGCTTTCCCGGATGCCTTGTTCTTCCCGGATGCATAGGTATTACATCATCTTGTATGGGCTCGCCAAACATAACCAATTGGGATAAGTTGTCGGGCAACTCAAAATCATCTAGTGTGACCCCATTCTTCTCAACTCCTGATCCTTCTGAATCACCTAGATCCACATACTGTACATCTGCACCTTCATTGTCATGTTCCTCAATGACCTGTTCTGACTGAGCTGCTACTGTCACTCCGTGAATTGGGGGCTGCGCATTGATATCTTCCATAACTATAACACAATTCATATCAATTTAACAAGAATGTTAAAATTTATAAACAACAAGAAAATATCTCTGAGTGACAGTATGATACCTGATTTGTCTTCATCGGCTGCAACTTGAAAATGTGTATATAAATCACCATGTGCTGGAAGATTTTCTTGACCAACTGCACCTTCAACATGTTCTGTTTTATAATTAAAAATGGTAAATAATACTGGATAATGGTGGCTTGAAAGGTGTAACATATGTGTAGCAAAATTGTAGATATTTTTTGGATAAATGTAGATATGTTAATTATACACTGACATAAATTGTAGATATTTTGTAGATGCCTGTTTTGCTGGTGCTTTCCTGCACTTGTTCCCCAATATTGAACTGAAAATGCTGATTGTTCAAGTCTTTTTGTTGGTCATTATTTTTTGTTGAACTGCCAGCAAACTGAATGTTTTATGTTAGTTTGTATATATTTTTTCATTGTCTAAATTGTTTTGCTATAAAAATAAAAGTCAGATCTTACCTTTGCATCATCTTGCACATTTCTAATGTTTATCATTTGCAAAACAGACTGCACAGAATCATTTATAAACACTCGAAGGTTATCGAGTACTACAAAGACAGCTTTCCTAAAATCTTCAAGCTTTGTATCAACCTACAAGTTACAATATAGTAAGTTGTTAACTTTATAATATGTCCTAACATACAATACAAAAACATATGCAATTATATAAAGATATATATCAGAATTTACAAATTTGTAGATATTTGGTAGACAGTTTATGAAATGTAGATATATTGCAGATAAAATGTAGATATATTGTAGTTTATATGTATTACCTGCTCAATTCCTTTTTCTAATTTACTGATCTTCTCAGAAATAGGCTCTTTGTCCTCTTCTCCATCTGTTTGTTTGGGTTCTAATATAGGAGGATCAGCATTGGGAACCTCAGATGTTTGTTCACCTTCTTGAACTTTGTACTCAATTTTGTCGGGCAAAATCAGCACTGCAATCTCTTCTCCAGATTCAACTATGTTGGTAAACTGAATGAGGAAAAATAAATTAGTTTGATCAAGGCAGAAAATGTAGAATACTTATAGATATGTTGAAGGTAAATGTATAATCGTAATAAAAGAAACTATATCTTTATCCACTCAAGCTTTATCATCTTCTCTTCAAAGGTAACTAACCAAATCTGCCCCTTAGTAGCTAACCATCTTAGTATACGAGGTATTGAGTTAGAACACCTTGTAGCTAGATCAGTGCTGACAGTAAAGCAACACTCATAAAGCCATACTTGCAATGCTAGTGAGCATCCCCGTATGAGATAAGAATGTACATACGGATTTAGTCTGTGCCCAACAGATTCCATCATCTGGGTGAAAGATTTAATACCCCATGGGTATGACTCATACTGCCCAGATTCTACCAAATAGAACCTAAAGTGATCTACAAAAGAAACATGATCTTTGTCCAAAAGACAAATGAAAAATTCTAAAAGATGAAGGATGCACAACTTCACCGCATCCTCATCGTTTACCCAGGATCTAGTGGTTACTATCTGTTTCAAATAAGACTTCTCCACTCTTAATTTGTTAGGAAAATAACTGCTCATTATTTTGCTAACATAAGTGGGAGTATAACCAAAATCAGTAACCTGGGTAACACATCTTAGACCAGTAATTAATGCAAACTCACGCAATCCAAAATTTAATGTTTCACCCTTTAACCGTACAGAAAAATATGATTCATTGGATTTGGTCAATTCATACTTCATCAGAAGATGAATGGCTTGGTTTTGCATGCATATGGTGGGAAGAGACAGTAAGTATCCAAAATACGTCTTTTTGAAAAGATTCAAACCATTTGAGGATAGAAGCTCTTTAATCTGGCTAGGAATGCTAGGATCACACAAAGTGTGGAATCTAAGCACCCCATAATCAACATTATGTGGGACAAAAAACTGTCCATTCTGCACAAATAATAAATTAATTCACATTAATAAAATGCATAAAAAGGATAAATTCATCTACATTTTATCTACGACATAACTACAAATAATTACATAATATCTACAATTTAAAGCATTTTCTACAAAAAGGTAACAACAAAAGATAACTACAATTCTGCTTCAAATATTAAAAGTTACCTAACAGTATAACTACAAAAAACTACAAAATATCTAAAACTATAAAAGCAGAACATCACAACTACAAATAATCTTCAAAATTGAGACAATTAATCTACACTTGTCTCAAACACGTAAAACACAAATTTAACAACATAACTACAAATGATTACATAATATATAGGGGTACAATTTAAAGCATTTTCTACAAAAAGGCAGCAACGAAAGATAACTACAATTCTGCTTCAAATAATACAAGTTACCTAACAGTATAACTACAAAAATTACAAAATATCTAAAACTATAAAGGCAGAACATCACAACTACAAATAATCTTCAAAATTAAGACAATTATCTATAATTGTCTAAAACACGTAGAACACAGATTTTACCATCCTAAACCAAACAAAACAATTAGAAACGAAACTAATAAATGTTTACATTTGCCAATGATTGGTTCCGAACAATTTTAGGGTGTTTTTTGAATGTTTCTTCATTTTTAGATTTTTCGAACCAGGAGACACCTTTGCTTTCTTTCATGTTCGAAGATTAGGGACCTCTTCTATAAAGTCGTCGTCTACAGAATTCTCTTTTCCTTTTTGTTTGACTTGTTTGACTGGTGTAGAAGTTTCTCCAACATCTACATCGTATTTTTGTTTGGTTCTCATCTCGGCTCTGATTTGTCGGGGAGAGAAACTATGTGTAGTCTCTGCAATTGCATGTGGAGATTTGCCTTGCTTTTTGGGTGATTTTGGGGATAAAACACCCAAATGAAAGGAGGGTATATCAGCTACTGCTTATTTTTTAGGACTTTTTTTCGAAGTTTTGTTGTTCTTCATTGTGAACTTCAATTGGAGTAAAATGGGGAACCAATTTGTTTGAAGGTTTCTTCAATTTTCTGTGATTTTAGAGGGAGATTGGGTGGTTTCAGAAGATAGAAAATGGTAAAAAGAACGTGGGTATGAGTAAAAAGTAAGGGATGAGTGGAGATACTGGAATTAAACGGAAATCCTTTAATTAAGGAGTAAAAAACATCTCATTAATTATATCCTTAATTAATTATGGTATAGAAATGGTAATTTGGTATACTAAGTGTAATTAAGTCAAACCTTAAACATTGAGGGTAAAAAGGTTTCCTATGTGGCATAGGAATGTAAAAATTCCTTTTTTCTTTTTTTTTCTTTTTTATAAAGTTGCTCAGACGGTCGTCTAGATTGTGCTGTATTCAAAAAAGCGTAAGAAAAGGGCTAGACCTGACCTTAAAAAATACAATAACTTAAATACACCCAGAACGACAGGAGGTTCATATATATACACCCTCCTTCTATAGGGATTTTTACAGACACTAATTATAGGAAAATTTATATAGGGATTTTTACATTACCTATACACTATTTGAAACCTTATTACAAAAAATGTTCATGTTTTGGTATTTACCCAACCAAAACACATTTTAGTTACAAAATATATACAATCCACATATATATACAATTAATTATATATTATACAACTTATCTACAATTTTCATACATTATTTCTACCCAGTTATATACAACTACAATATCATACAATTTTTATACAATATTATTCAACTTTCATACAATATTTAAATAAAAAATTATATATAAATAACAGAATATAATTTTACTACAATTTCGTAAGTATAATGTATGTCATGTCTTCTTCTTCTTCTTTTTCTTCTTCTTCTTCTTCGAGTTTCAATCTGAAATTCAGCCAAAATCAAGTTTAATCTTCACCAAAACACTCTCAAAATTGAGATATAAACTCCAAACCATATTCTCAATTGTTTGCAACAACACCCAATCCAATCAATAAGTTTTTTGAAAACCCAAATTCGAATTCAAAGATTCAAAGCTTTTTAATGGCTGTCAATGGTGGAATTACTGCTCTTTTTTCCTTGGCTTTACATTACTGGAATTAGGGATTGAGAGGTAGAGAGAGACGTAGAGAGAATTTTCAATTGTTTGCAACAACAACCAATTCAAACAAATAATATTTTTTGAAAACCCAAATTCGAATTCAAAGCTTCAAAGCTTTTTAATGGTTGTCAATGGTGGAATCTCTACATTACTGAAATTAGGGATTGAAAGATAGAGAGAGACGTAGAGAGAGAAAGAGAGAGCGAGAGAGAGAGAGAGAGAGAGAGATGCAGGGAGATAGCGCATGAGGGAGAGAGAATAAGGGTGAGAAATAATTGATTCCTAATATAAAGTGATACTCATTTAATTTCTAAAGTGTATATTATTGGTAAATTTGTATATATGAGGTAATTAAATTGAAACTTGATTAGGGAGGGTAATAAAGTTTCCAATAGTGTATAGGTATGTGAAAAAAACCCTTTATATATATTGTATAACTAAGTAGAAATGACACCAGCCTTTATTTAAGAATTAGCCATTGCATTCTGAATTTCAGTTTTTCAGTTTAACTTTTCAGGAAAAATATCATGTATTTTTAGAAATTAAAATTTTTAGTTTAAAATTTAAGGACAAAATAAGTACTGACTAATATTTAAATAGCATCCCTAAAAATGACTATCTGTGCACTTGCCCTTATATATTATTTTTACAATAAATAAATAAATACACTTTAAAAGTAACTCGTAATTACACTTTGAATTTTACGGCAAATACCCTATTACCAAAGAAAGTTTTGTTCGATAATCATTTCTCAATCAGAAGTACCCCAATTAAATTAAGAATCCTAGAAAAGGTTCTTAAAACCAATATCATTAATAATTTAAACCACCAATTCGAATTAGAACTCAAGCCTTCAAGAAATTTCAGTTCCAAAATTCAAATCAAACGTTGAAGCCTTTCTCATCAAAAAGTCAGATTTCATAAAGTTTTACAAGTGGTCCGTGTACACAAAACTCATATCACTTTCGCGGTGCTCCCGTTCATTAGATTCTCATATGGTCTCTCAACAAATAAGGCCTTTGGTTCTTGATAAACGTTGAAAAATACATTTTTTTTTGTGTACTTTTATCTCATAAGTTGTGTGAATGTGGAAGGTTATATGAGTTTTTGTAGTAAATTATACTCATTACGTGCATTCTTATGTGTAGGAGCAAGTTGGACGAAAGATGAGCAAAAGAAGTTGACTCGAGACCAAAAGACAAAAGAAGAACTTCGCTCGTTCACTCTCGCGTGCACACGAGAGAGTGAACGAGATAGCTGAGGAAAGCTTGAAAAAAAAATAGTGGATTATGGCAATAAGGCATGGAAGTGCACGAGAGACCTAAGAGGAAAAGAAAAAGAGAAGAACTTCGCTCGTTCACTCTCGCGTGCGCACAAGGGAGTGAACGAGCTAACCTAAAAAAGATGTTCCGAAGTGTGCTTGTACTTTTTAGCCCCATGTGAACCCTATCACATATAAATAGTCCTTAAACTCACTTTAGGAGGGGAGAATCGACCGAAGGAGGCAAGAACACATAAGGAGCAAGGCTGAGAATTCTTCTACGAGTTTTTCACTCTCTTCTTCATATTTCTATTATTAGTTATGAATTCTAGTATTGTAGTTCTGCATACTATTATGAATAGATAATTTGTTATCTAGGGTTTTGATGGAATCTTTTATAGGATGAATTCTTGATACGTTTTGATATAATTGAGTCTTTGAATTTTTTTATTTGTTTAACTATGTGCTTATTTTAGTTAATTGAAGAGCTATCAATTAACGGTACCTATTTATTATGTATTGCTTGAAAAAGAGTACATATTTAGGTAGTTGTTGAATAACGTCACTCCTAACATATATGAGAGATGAATACGACGGGTTTAAAGGCGGGATTACGTATAACGAAACCTTGGTGTGATCATAGTGAGCGGTGAATTAGTGTCAGCTAGCATAGTCCGAGAGAATATGTCCAGTAAATTAAGGTAGTTACTCGAGATAGAACTACGACACCCGAAGTACTCACAATCGGTAGAGAATAATAAGGCGGAATTATAGAATACGTAGCCAGAAGAATTCTAACAATTGGGAAAATCATAACTCTAGAGCTCCTTAATCTTGTTTCCAACCCTTAGTATTTTTAATTATTAGTTACTAATTTAATTTATTAGTTAATTAGTTAGACATAAGAATCTTTATATTTATAACTTAGGAATTGTTCGAACTTGTCTTCTTAGTGATAGTGAATAGTTGTAGCTAAACCTTACTTCCCTGTGGGATTCGACTCTGGACTCTTAGACCGGATTATATTTGCAGCGACCGCTTATACTTTTTAGGACTCAAGTTGGGCGTGATCAATTTTTGACATCGTTGCTGGGGAACTAACAGTGCAGTTGTAATTGTATATATTACTAGCTTTCAAGTTTGAACCTTTTTTTTTGTTTATATTTAATTTTATTTTATTTTACTTGTTGATTTGAGAAATATGACATCTTGTAATTTTGGGAGTTTAGGTATTGGTAATTTTACTTTTGATCCTTACACATATTGTGAAGGAAACCACCCGTGGCAAAATTTTTAAAATATTTTTAAGAGCGAGTTATGTGTACCAACTCGATCTTAATTTTGGAATGTGTGTGATGTGTGTGGTGGTCAAGATAGTCACTTCATGGTTGTGCTTATATTTCTTATCCTCCCCCAACTCCTTACTATGATGGTTCTACTTTTTCTTGTGAAGTTAATAGGAACAAAAAACCTAGTGATGATAACCTGAAAGAGATCAAGGATATGTTAAAGTGCCTTGTTGAACAAAATGATGAAAGACAGTTGCAGATAGAAAGGCAAGAGGCAACTATTCGCAACTTAAAAGCTCAAGTGAGCCAATTGGTTGAAACTTTTAATACTCAACAGACCAATATTGTGGATAGTAGCCAAGAAGAAAGTGAACTAGATGCAGAAACTGAGGTGCTAATGGAGGAGGTTAGAGTAGAACACCAATAATCTATCCAACTAGAATTTGAGGATGCCCATGTGAAAGTAGCAGTACTAGAGTCAACATAAAATATTGAAGATGCAATTTTAGTTGAATCTAGTTTGTGTCATGAAGAGGATGTGAATAAGCTTGTAAATTTACAGTTTGAGTGCATTTGTCCTCACTTCAAGCACTTTTCCACATTGTGTGTAGATGATGATATGAGAATAGTGTCATCCGAGCCAATCGAGGAGTTAAGGAATGAGGAACAAAGTGCCTACTTCTAAAAAAATTCTTGCCAGAAAATCAGGATTACACACCTCATGTAAAGGCCAAGAAGTGCAGAACACTACGTTGGTTGTTTGGGCCAGTTAGATTTGTTCCACCACCCATGGAGCATAGCCAAAAACTTGATGCCAAATTGGGAATTCAATTCATAAGCTCAAGGTAGAGACAAAAAGTGATTCACATCGTGACGCGACATTAAATCAGATGCTTGTTGGGAGACAACCCAACTTTACTGCTTTCTTTGATTTTTTTATTTTTATTTTTAAAATTATTTTTGTTATGTCAATTTTTTAGTATAGGTTTTGATTTTCTAGGAGAATGAGAAGTAAATCCATTGGAAGGAAGCAAAAGAAAGAAAGATGGCTGGAACTAAGTGTGGGGTGCCTGCATAAAGGACCAATGCCTAGGAGAAGTCTGGAGTATCACATAACTTGCTAATGCTTCGGCCTTTGGTCTACCAAGGAGTTTATTGCACCCTTTTGTTATTATGATGTGTATTGGGGATATTGTATAATTTTAAATGTGGTGTGGGGAGATTATCTGGATGACTCTGTGCTCTTTTAATTTGCTAGTTTATTTAGAAAAAGAATTGAAAATCGAGAAAAAAATTTAGGTAGAAATAATTTTCCTTGGTTTTCTTATGGTTATGGTTCTTTTCCAACAGATGACTTTTGAACCGAGTAGTAGTTTTTTCTTGTAGGTAGAATTTCCAAAAATTTTGGACTTTTTTCGATGATAGATTTCTTAGACTGTTTTCTTGAGGGAGTAAAGTCCAAAGAAAAAAATACAAAAAGATTTTCCTTTTATTTTTAGAAACAATAATGGAATGAGAAAAACTTGAGTATATGTACTTTTTGACATGTTTTATGCTAGGACTTAGAGATGTAGCATTTGAATTTATTATCTTTGTTAGTTTATATGAGTCCACCAAACTATAGAGTACTTGGTCTTCTATGAGTTTACACAGAGAATACTAATGAAACAGTAAGTAAATGAGACACGGGATTTTTACGTGGAAAAATCCCACTCAAGGTGACAAAAATCACGACCTACACTTGCAGGCTTTCAACTTCACTAACTTGTAAACACTCTATTACAAGCCACTTTGTAATGACTCTATTACAAAGACTTCAACTCAACTAACTTGTGATACACTTATCACAAGCCACTTTGTCACTCACTAGTTACAAAGACTTTAACTCAACTAACTTGTGATACATTTATCACAAGCCACTTTGTCACTCACTAGTTACAAAGACTTTAACTTATGACTAACTCTAGTCACAACACGAACTCAGAAAGTTTACGGTTTTACAAAGGGGTTCCTAAGCAATGCTTCTAGCTAAGAAATTTAGGAATTACAATAAGAACAATCACAAAGTTACAACTCAACTAAGGATAACAAAATACTAGATTTAGGAGCTGGTCCGTAGTAGCGTTTAACTTTGTTCTTCAAGCTCTTGAGAATTGAGTTCACTGTTTCCAGAAAGCTTGAATGCTTGAAGTGAATACTCAAGTATTCAAGTGATGTTTTGATATAATCTCCTTATTAATACACCTTGATGACATCACTTGAATGATGTAAGCACTTTATTTGGTCAAAGGACAAGTGACCGCTGGAAACAGTACAGTGCAGGCAGAAATAGTGTAGGCAGTCACGTCGCTTCCAGCTGTGTCCAATTGACTTCGTACTGATGTAAGGGAACCACAAGGGTATCAGGTCCTTGTTTGGTTTTCTATCTCTTAAAGCTATAGCAGTTCACATTTAGCTGAAATCCGTTGATTTGCAATATAGCTCAAGTGTGTCAGGTTCCCTATCTGGATCTTGACAGTAAGTTTGTTAGATCATCAAACATAAGGCAAAGATATTGAAAAACCCATCAATCTTCTTCGTGTTCTATGTGCCACATGCCTTGAGAATATATGTGGCTTTATTTTGACACATAGGCTCATCTTTTGACTTCTGTGGTTACTTCCATGTGATGAGTTAATATGATGACTATGCTTAGTTGTTTAACTTGAGTGTCGGGCCTGAACCTTCCGGGTTGAATCATGTGCATTGTGTGATGTGAGGCTTGATTACATTCTGTGCTATCTTGTATTAGTCTAGAACTTGCCCCGTGTGTTAGTCGAAGCAAAATAAGTAAGGTTTGTTAGTCTAGGAGATGATGTAGGCGTTCTTTGATGGTCCATTGAGCTAGTATGCCACCATAAAATTATCATTAGATAGCCTATTTGAGCCTATAAACCTTTTCTTTGGCACCCACATTACAAGTGAATTCTCTTGTTATTCTTAATTAGATATTTTTGAACCTTTACCTCCAAAAGCACTTAAGTCACTAGAAGAGTAAGGTGAGAGTTGGACCAACTTTTAAGTGGAACCACAGAAAGGCCAAAAGGTACACGTATATTTTGAAAAATTATTAGTTGAGCAACCTAAGTCACAAAGAATGTGTATTCGAATGTTAAGTGTAGTATATTGAAGTGCTTAAGAGGGTTAGTCATTATACCCATACCCCTTAGCCTACATTACAACCCATAAAGACCTAATTGATCCTAGACTTCGCAAGCTTAGATTAGTAGACACATACACTACGGACAAGCCTATGGTATGACCTCGGGATGCACATGAATTTCTTTGTGAGTGTGAGTGAATTCTTTCGATTTGTAAGTCCTTAAATCATACTTGAATGCATATTCGAGTGCGTGGACTAATTTCTCTCTTTGATTTGTGGTGAGAGCACATGATTTACAAAGGATTGGTGAAGTCCGAGAATTTTGAGTTGACAATAAAAATGAGTCATAGTAGGGAATGTATTGGAGTCATCATTTGAGGTTATGATGTTAAAAGAAGTCGCACAAATATTTTAAATAGTCTTGGCATGGGTAGAATTTTGAAGAAAGATGTTAATAGTTCTTATATTGAGTTCTAAGTGTTGGTATAAACCATTGTCACTGGTGTGATATTTGAGTAATTTTTGTTGAAATGTGTTTCTTGCTAGTGTACTTAATTTTGAAAGATGCTCGAGGATGAGCAAGAGTTTAAGTGTAGGGTGTTGATAAACGGTGAAAAATACATATTTTTGGGTGTACTTTCATCTCATAACTTGTGTGAATGTGGAGGTTACATGAATTTTTGTAGTGAATTATGCTCATTACGTGCATTCTTATGTGTAGGAGAAAGTTGGATGAAAGGTAAGCAAAAGAAGTTGATTCGGTACCAAAAGGCAAAAGAAGAACTTTGATCGTTTACTCTCGCGAGCACACGAGAGAGTGAACGAGATAGCTGAGGAAAGCTTGAAAAAATAGCGGATTATGGCAAAAAGGCATGGAAGTGAACGTGTCACGACCCAATTTCTCCTCCGTTGGGTTTCATGATGGCACCTAGTCTTAGGTACTAGGTAAGCCTAATATTTACTGAATATTAACCACAATAAAGAAAGTCTAACAATTTCAACATAGAAATCTTTATGAAATTTACATTTTCCCAAAACTGGCGGTACAAGTCATAAGCTCTACAGAGTTTCGCTACAACTTCTAAACACAACTGTATGGAAATAAGTACAACAGTGTGAATACAAAATAGGAAAGTGACTCTGAAACCTGCGTATGTAGCAACAGGTTTATCTCGGTCTCCACAACAACGGCCCACACAACTACTAACGAACAAAACCTGGATCTGCACAAAACAAAATGTACAGAAGTGTAGTATGAGCACACCACAGCGGTGCCCAGTAAGTATCAAGACTAACCTCGGTGGAATAGTGACGAGGAACAGTCAAGACACCTACTGGTCTAATAAACAGAACAAGTATAATTATAGGAACAACAGAACATGATATTTATATAGAGACTATGCGATACGGCTAACAATACAGTAATTGAAATAAGGAAAAAAAACAGCAAGAACCCAGCGGAACACCATAAGGAAAACACGAAAAGGTAAATGGGAGTATAACCCAAATCTGAAATCACAAATATAGTAAAGACAAGTCATAACTCAACAACTCCAATAGTTTTCATCTTAAGTCTTAACCAGAAAACGTCAATCAAATGGTCAAACCTTTCAAGTGATAAAAAAATGTTTCGAAATATACTTCCTTCAAATAAATGTTCTTTTCAAAAATAGTTCTTCCAAAATAGATACTTTTCGAATATAATCCTTTTCAAACAAATATTCATCGAATATAAGTCATCCTGTGACATTTTAAAATAATTAATTCAAAATAAGTACCTTCGAATATAATCTTTTCAAATAGATAACCTTCGAATATAAGTCACCCTGTGACACCTCGTCTCATATTCATACAATACGGGTCTCAGTACTGGAACCTTAAAACTTGGCATTCTGTGCCCTCATCACACCTCATAATTATACTAACAACTCATGTGCCAAATGGACCCACTCTCACATGGAAGGCCAATAAACAAAGGTGTTCGTCTATACTCAACAATACCAATAAGCCTCCTATCTGATTAGGGTGTTTAGCCACATGTATGCTTGTGCAAGTGTCCTAACATAGTTTATACTAGCTAGTAAGTATAAAGAATAAAGCAGACAGCACATATAATGTTTACACAAGGATAGGATCAATGAAAACAATAGCTCAAAATACAATGATTTTTAACAGGGGATCTCCCAGAATACCGCTCCGTAGTCCCAAACGTAAATATGTAGAGGATCTCCCGGGATATCGTTCCGTAGTCCAAATCATAAATATGTAGTGGAATCTCTCGGAATACCGATCCGTAGTCCCAAAGTAAATATCCAGTACAGAGGGATCTCCCGGGATATCGTCCCGTAGTCCCAATTATAAATGTGCAGGGGGATCTCCTAGAATATCGATCCGTAGTTCCAAAGTAAACATGCAGGGGGATCTCCCGAAATACTGTTCCGTAGTCCCAAAGTAAATATCCAATACAGGAGGATCTCCCGAGATATCGTCCCGTAGTCCCAATTATAAATGCGCAGGGGGATCTCTCGGAATACCGATCCGTAGTCCCAAAGTAAACATGTAGGGGATCTCCCGGAATACCGTTCCGTAGTCCCAAAGTAAATACGCAACGCAACCAACAGAAATAATAGTTACAGCACAACGGAAAGCTCGTATATCACCACAATACATATAACAACAACACTGACAATAATACAAGTTAAGACAAGTAAATCAACTCAAGGACTGTAAATCACAAGGAAACGGTAGAACCAGCTCACAAGGAATAACCACAGAAAAGAATGCTGACATAAAGGGAACGGTTCAACAATGGGAAAAACAAACATGTAGCAACGATCCCACAATATACAAGTCAACAACAAGGAAATCAACACGATTCAAGTAGTCCCAAATAAAAGCAAGTCAACAAGACGTGGGTTATCTAAACTCCTTTTTAAGGTTGAACAAACACGAGGATATCCGACAATTCAATTAAGGAAAGATGAGCTTAGCTTCACTTAAGACTAAACAATTATAGGAAGGATGTTAATAAATCTCAAATAACACATGCAGTTATGAAAAGATAGCATGACAATAGGAGAGACGAAATTCTTCAGTTAAATCAAATAGGATGTCAATTAGGCAATAAGAGTGAATCATGAAGTAATTAATTCCAATTAAGCATGTAGAAGCCAAATCTAATAAGCATGAACTCAGTCATATCAAGAATAACTTCATACATAGTGAATATAAGGAACTAAGAACCCTAAAAGGCTAATTTCCCACAAATAAGTCCAAGTACGCACTCATCACTTCGCGTACACGAACTACAATCAATATAGAGGACTCAAATCCTAAGGGGAATTTCCCCACACAAGGTTAGGAAAGATACTTACCTCAAAGACGACAAACCGATACTCTAAAATACACTTCTCGGGTGAAAAGTCCTTCGGACGGCTCAAATCCAACCAAAATAACTTCAAAGCACAAATAAAACACATAAGAAACTATTCCGGATCATAAAGTCTCAATCTTTAACAAAAATTCAAAAATCGGTCCAAAAGTCGACCCCCGGGCCCACACCTTGGAACCCCGGCAAATTTTACAAAAATGGAATACCCATTCTGCTACAAGTTCAACCATACAAAATCTATCAAATTCCGATACCATTTGGTCGCTCAAATCATGATTTTTTATTTTAGAAACTTTCTTCAAAAACTCACAATTTCCTCAACCCAAAACACAATTTAAATGATAAAAACAAAGATAAAATCATGGAATATATTAAATTCTAGGTGAAGAACACTTACCCAATCGATTTGTGTGAAAACCCCTCAAAGAATCGCTCAAAACCGAGTTCCACTAGTCAAGATATGAATAAAATGGTCTAACCCTCGATTTTAAAATATATTCTGTCTGCCCAGGCATTTGTGCATCACGAACGCGGAGGAAGGATCGTGTTCGCGAAGAAAAAAAATGCAGGCAACCCAGGTTTCTCATCGCGAACGCGATAATGAGCTCGCGAACGCAGAGAAGAAGAGATAGGAACCTACGTGAACGCGTAGGGAAGGACGTGAACACGAAGAGGGAAAAATGCAGGGCTTCGCGAACACGAAGAAGGATTCGAGGTAGTCAGCAACAACACATCACGAACGCGAAAGGTTGTTCGCGATCGCGAAGGAGAACACCAGAAGCAGAAAACAGCAGTTCCAACAATGGAAAAATGACTCGTAGCCCCCACCCGGAACACACCCGAGGCCCCGTCTAAACACACAAACAAGTCATATAACCTAACACGGACTCACTTGAGGGCTCAAATCACATCAAACAATGCCAGAAATGCAAATCGCGCCATGAATCGGACTATGAACTTACAATTCTTCCAACTTCAAAAACTTGTGCCGAAACCAATCAAATCAACCCGGAATGATGCCAAATTTTGCAGACCAGTCCCAAATGACAAGACGGATTTGTTCCAACTCTCGGAATTGCATCCCATCCCCAATATCGCAAAAGTCAACTATGAGTCTTCTCCATTTTCCAAACTTCAACTTTTCCAACTTTCGCCGGTTTGCCTCAACTTACTCTATGGGCCTCCAAATCCAAATCCAGATGCGGCCTAATTCCAAAATCACCATACGAAGCTTTTGAGATCACCCAAAACCCATTCCGGGGCCTTTTTCTCAAAAGTCAAATCCCGATCAAATTCTCACAACTTAAGCTTCCAAAACTAGATTCCTTCTCCCAATTCAACTATGAATCATTCGGTAATTGAATTCAACCATGCACGTAAATAGATAAACATAATACGAAGCTTCTCAAGACCTTATGCTACTAAACAAAGCTTAAATTCTCAAAACGACCGACCAGGTCATTACAGAACGAGAGACCTAGGAGGAAAAGAAAAAGAGAAGAACTTTGCTCATTCATCTCGCGTACGCTGAGGAAAGGTTGAAAAAATAGTGGATTATGGAAAAAAGGCATGGAAGTGCACAAGAAACCTAGGAGGAAAAGAAAAAGAGAAGAACTTCGCTAATTCACTCTCGCGTGCGCACGAGAGAATGAACGAGCTAACCTAAGAAGGCTGTTCTAAAATAGGCTTGTATTATTTCGCCCTATGCAACCACTATCACATATAAATAGTCCTATAACTCATTTTAGGAGGGGAGAATCGACCGAAGTAGGAAAGAACACACAAGGAGCAAGACGGAGAATTCTTCTACGAGTTTTTCACTCTCTTCTTCCTATTTCCATGATTATTTATGAATTATAGTATTGTAGTTCTGCATACTATTATGAATAGATAATTTGTTATCTAGGGTTTTGATGAATTCTTTTGTAGGATGAACTTGATACATTTTGATATAATTGAGTCTTTGAATTTTTCTATTTGTTCAACTATGTACTTAGTTTAGTTAATTGAAGAGCTCTCAACTAACGGTACCTATTTATTATGTATTGCTTGAAAAAGAGTATATATTTAGGTGGTTGTTGAATAACGTCACTCCTAACAGATATGAGAGATTAGTACGGCGGGTTTAAAGGCGGGATAAGAGATAATGAAATCTTGGTGCAATCGTAGTGAGCAGTAAATTAGTGCTAGCTAGCGTAGCTCGCGAGAATATATCTAGTAAATTGTGGTAGTTGCTCGAGAGAGAACTACGACGCCCGAAGTAGTCACAATCGGTAGAGAATAATTACGTGAAATTATAGAAGACGTAGCGGGAAGAATTCCAACAATTGGGAAAATCATAACTCTAGACCTCCTTAAACTGTTTTCCAATCCTTAGTATCTTTAATTGTTAATTACTACTTTAATTTGTTAGTTAATTAGCTAGACATAAGAATCTTTATATTTACAACTTAGGAATTGTTCGAGCTTGTCTTCTTATTGATGGTGAATAGTTGTAGCTAAAGCTTAGTTCTTTGTGGGATTCGACTCCGGACTCTTAGACCAGATTATATTTGCAGAGACCGCTTGTCCTTTTTAGGACTAGAGTTGGGCGTGATCACTTCTCTCATACCAATCTTTGATTTTCAGATGTATTCAGTTTTAATGTGAACAAGATCACAAATTTCAGATTTTTAATCGCCCAACGAACTTACACCTAAAAGTTAGATTAGAAAACAAACCCCAAAGCTTCGTTTGTGCTAATTTTGCTAGTGACAATGAGTCGAAGAAGATAGGTGTCTTTGGGAGTTGACTATATGTTGTATATATTTGTATATGTTTGGGTCATTTTTTTCTTCTTCTTTTGTATGTATCTTCGCTGTATTTTTTGTATGCGAGAGAGAAAAACATAGATCTCGGTCATCTTTTTCTTCTTTAATGAATGTATATTTTATATATCTTCAATGGTGGTCGGCTATATGTTGTATGTATAGATATGATCCATCTTCTTCTTCATTTTCTTTGTATGTATCTGTTTGACCAAAAAATATAGATCTTTGTTCAAATAATTAAATTTATACAAGTAAGGGTTAATCTTAGATGGAGTTCTTAAAGAATCAACAAATACTATGTAAATCTGGTCGGACAGTGACGTTGATATACAATAAATAATCTAGAAATCAGAGGCAATAATGTAGCATTCAATATCAATAAATGAAATTTAATTAAAAAGAATGAATGAGTCATCTAAGAAAAGATGGAATAAGTGGATGTTCTTTCTGAAAATGATTATAGACAACCCCTTGAATATTTGAGTTATTCTCGAATTTTGTGAAAAATTATAGACAAGAATCTCAGTGAAAAGGTGATGTTTGTATCTTAGCAAATGAGATCTGATCCTCTTTCTCTAGTCAAAGTGTGTTTCTTACCAATGAATATCACATGTCCCTTATCATAGTGTCTTTTTCTATTTATAGGGAACATGCTCCTAAAAATCCTAATAGTACAAGTGTAAATAATATCCACTAGAATATTCTTCGTAATATCCTATCTAGAAACTAGCCGTTATTACTCCGTCAAAGGTACTCGACCCCGGCCTCGACCCTTGTTGACTCCTCGACTCCGTCCCTTGTTGACTCTTCGACCACATACTTCGTTGCTTCTTGGGCCATCTCGACAAACGATGACTTAGAAACTCTTCCCCTAGTACTATCTTGACTTAAATATTCTAAATATAGATTTTGACCCATATAGTTAGTCCCTCCGCTTATTGAGGCCGACTTCATTTAGATTTGTTGAGCGGATCTTGTTCTTTGTGGTCGATACAATCGAGCGAGCTATGCAGGTCGTAATGGTTACGGCGAATTGGAAGCGTGGCTTTACGTGGGTCACACATTTCAAACGCTTCGATTTTCCCGAGAAATTTGCTGGAACTATGCTATCCACGAGTTAGGATGATGTCATGACATCATGTGTCATTATGGAGCATATTCCCGATTTATTACATTATTTTGCATATAACCTCTGATTGAACCCGCCGCTTCAGTTCCTGGGCCAGTAATGATGAGTCGTTTTCTGTTCTGGTGCCAAGACCTTTATAAATAGAGGTATTTGGATGTGATTTTGAGGTTTAAGTTTTTGTTGTTTCTAAATCCCTTATTTTTCTCTTGCTTTCTTCTTGCTTCGAACTTCTCTTCTCTGTTCCAGGGATTTATATTGTTCTCAGCTCTTCCTTGTTTGATACCTCTCTTTCCTATATCAAACTATGTCTAACATGCCTTCTGAGTCTGGCGAGTGAAATCATGTGGACCCTTGGCAGTGGTGTTTCCCTCCCATTAGGAGTGTTCCTGCCACCGTTGAGGATGGAACCTTTCCGCCAGTGGAGGAGATAATTCCACACAACCCTGATTCCAGATCCGATTTTACCATATCACCTGATGTTGACCCTGGATCCTTTCGGTCAGTGATGACGGTAAAGGAATTGGAAGAGCTTAAGGCTAAGTTCGGCCTTCCCAATCACATTAGTGGATGCACTTCTACCACTTCCCTCGCACCTGTGAACCGTGCATATGTGCATCTTCATCGCATATGCGATCTACCTGTCATTTTCCTATTTTTGCTTATTCGGACAAAATCTTGCACATGCGGCTCCGCAGGTGCGACCCACATGGACAGAGGTGCGGTGCACCAGAAGTCAGCTAAAAACCAGAAATGTCATACCACACCATTCTATCCCGAAATCAATCCAAAAAACTCCCAAGGCCCCCAAGACCCCCTCCAAACATGCCAAGAAGTCCCAAACCTTATTCAAACTTGTCCAAATTCTCAAAACACTATGAATAACTTCAAAACCAAGAATCGACGATCAAATTAATCTCTTAAGTTCAACAACTTTCAATTTGAAACCAAATGTCTGATTCAAGCCTAACCAATCTTGATTCTAGCTAAACTTTGTGCACAAGTTTCAAATGATATAACAGTCCTATTACATGTTCCAAAATAAGAATCCAACTCTGATATCACTAAAGTCAACCCCGGTCGAACCTATGAACTTTCTAAACTTTTAAATTGCCAACTTCTGGCAGATAGTGCCAAAACATCCTTAGAACTTTGTAATTTAATTTCGAACATTCGCATAAGTCCAAAATCACCACACGAACCTAATGGAACCATCAAAACACAAATTTGAGGTCGTTTACTCAAAAGTCAAATCTAGATCAACTCTTTGATCAACAACCTACAAACCTCCCCAAGCTCAAACCAACCAATCTGAGAACGACATCGTCTCCTATATAAGGCCTCGTATGGGGCCATATGGATACTCGACTGGTAGGTGTTATTGTAGGCGAATTGATAATGGTAGAAACTAGTCTTAGTGGCCTCCGAAATCAATGACGTAAGGTCTCAACATGTCCTCCAATATCTAAATAGTATGCTCAGACAGCCCGTCCGTCTGAGGATGAAATATCGTACTCAACTCAACCTGCATGCCTAACTCACGTTGTACTGCTCTCCAAAAATATGATGTAAACTGAGTTCCTTGATTCTAGATGATAGATACGGTCATACCATGTAGTGAATAATCTCTCTAAGATAAATCTGAGCTAACTGCTCAAAAGTATAGGAAGTCATGACCGAGTTGAAATATGCAGACTTGGCCAATCTATCCATAATAACCCACACATCATGAAATCTTCTCAAGGTCCATGGCAACCCAACCACAAAATCCATAGTGATATGCTCTTACTTCCACTTTGGTATATCTAGCTCTGAAGAAAACCACTCGGTCTTTGATGCTCATACTTGGCCTGCTGACAGTTCAAACACCGTGCAACATGGTCAACTATGTCCTTCTTCATCCTTCTCCACCAATAACCTTATGTCAAATTGCGATACATCTTCGTAGCACCTGGGTGAATAAAATACTTTGAACTATGAGTCTCCTTAAGGATCAACTCCCTCAAACTATCCACATTAGGAACATACTCTTGGCTCTGAAGCCTCAATACACACTCAAGACCAACCCTTAAAATATCATAATAGACCATGTATAATCTCGATCCTGAAGGAAAAACCAACACTAGAGCCATAGTTAATGTCGTCTTGAGCTTTTAAAAGCTCTCCTCACACTCATATGACCATTTGAATGGAGCGCCCTTCTGAATCAACTAAGTCAATGGGGTTGCAATAGATGAAAACCCCTCTACAAAGTAGCGATAATACCCAGCCAAGTCGAAGAAACTCCGGATCTGAGTAGCGGTAGAAGGATTGGGCCAACTCTAAACTGCTTCAATCTTCTTTGGATCCACCTTGATCCTATCATTAGATACCACGTGAGCCAAGAACGTCACCGAGACTAGCCAAAAATCTCACTTGTAGAGCATATCATATATCTTCTTCTCCATCAAAATCTGAAGCATAGTCTTTAAATGTTGCTCGTGTTCCTCAGCATTACGAGAATACACCAAGATATCACCAATGAACACAATGAAAAAAGAACCTAAATACCCTTGCAACACATTATTCATCAAATGCATGAAGGCTACTGGGGCATTAGTCAGCCCAAAAAACCTCACCAAAAACTCATAGTGACCATAGCGAGTCCTGAAAGACATCTTAGGAATGTATGAGGCCTTGATCTTCAACTGGTGATATCCTGATCTCAAATCAATCTTCGAGAACATCCTAGCACCTTGAGCTGGTCAAATAAATCATCAATGCGAGGTAATAGATACTTGTTCTTGATGGTAACCTTTTTCAATTGCATGTAGTCAATACACATTCTCATGGAACCATTATTTTTCTTCACGAACAATAATAGCGCACCCCACGGTGATACACTAGGACTGATGAACCCCTTATCTGACAACTCTTGCAACTATTCTTTCAAATCTTCTAGAGCCATGCAATACGGAGGAATAAATATGGGCTGAGTGATCGGCATAATATTAATACCAAAATCAATATCCCTATCGGGTAGCATTCCTGATAGGTATGCTGAAAACAATCTGTATTCTCCCTTACAACCGGAACTGACTCAACAGTAGGGGTATCAGCACTAACATCTCTCAGAAAGCCTAAGTACTCCAAATACATCTTCTCAATCATTCGTTGAGCCTTTAGAAATGTTACCACTCTGCTAGAAGTATACCCCGGTGAACCTTTTCGTCCAAACCATGGCAACCCCGGCATAGCCAATGTCATGCAATCAAGAATAGCATGATACAGAGATAACCAATCCATACCCAAAATCACATCAAAATCTACAATACTAAGCAACACCAGGTCAACAGTGGTCGCAAAGCCCCCAATAGTAATCAAATAAGATCGATATACATGATCCACCAAAATAGAGTCACCAACCAGTGTAGATACATGAACAAGAATATCAAGAGAAACATTTTTTTTGTCATTGTGGACAGTTACTGTAATTCATTTAGGAAATGGAACAAAATTCCAAACAAAGATATGGTAGAAACATTAAAATTATGTAATTAGTTAAAGCATTCATTTGCACAAATTAATTGTGAATAGTCTCTAAAAGGGTTTATAATTTCTGGATACTCCACTAGCCTTGAGATTTTGAATTAGACTCATATTCTTTCACGTGGTATCGTGCGACAAGCAAAAGTCCTAGACTCAGCTCTCACCGCTAATCATAAGCCCGGCTGGGTGGGATACGGTACTGGTCCACCGTCTTGGGTATTGCGCCTTTTGCGCCTACCCCTTCTAAGTCGGCTACTCTCTCTATCTCCTTCCGCTTGAGGAGGAATTCTATCGTTATTACGGCATTTTCCCAGCTCAGCTCACGTCGTACGTTTATAAACTTATAAAGATTCTTACCAAATTTGCCAAGCTAGCTTGGATCGAGTTGAAACTTTGGTACTTAATACATATGTTTGCCCCTAGCCTTTATAGCGGAACAATGTTGAATTTTCACCACCGAGGGGTCAAATGCTTGGTGGTGAAAATGGACGACAAAGTTAACCACCAATTCTTGTTCAACTTCTTTTTTGTCAGAACCGAGGACATGGTGGCCAATGTCGATGGTTTTCCTAAGACTTGGAATTATGCTCGTAAGTACCTAATTTCCTTGTTTGTAGGTATATGATTTTTCTCTTGTGCTTGGTCGTGGACTTTGACCTCTTGTCGTCTTATCATGCAACCAAGACCTCGCCTCCTCCTTCGGTCGCTGACATTTATGACTGGGTCAATCGGCTCCTCCTTCACATCATAGGGATTCGTAAAGGGCTTCATGAAGTTTGGGCCCGCTCTCCCATCGACTAGTTTGTTCCTTTTATTACCGGTGTCTTAGTTCTTTTTGTTTTTACCTTTGTTGACCTTTCCCTTTCCTTGTGTTTTCTTAGATTTGTCCAGAGGATCTTCGAGGAGGTTGAGAGCTCCCACGCCCTCGACTCCCGCCTCTTATTCAATTACGGCTGATTCTGCTTTTGTCCCGATCCTTCCTATTGCTGCATCTGAATATGTCCCTTCTTCAGTCGTGGAGACTTTGACCGTAGAGATCTCGGCTTCTCCCTTGTATGCTCTTATAGATGAGGATGATGAACCTTTTCCTGGTGATGGAGATTTGATGCCTCGTAAGAGGAGGGTCATGGAGGTCGAGGGAGAGTGGTCAGTAGCTGTCGATGTAAGAGACTACGGTTTTGTCCTTCAGGAGATGGCCATAGTACATATCGGGGAGAGCCCAGAGGCTAGTCTCGAGGCCATTTGTTTGGAGGATATGAATGTATGACCTGTGAGGGATACGGTTGAAAGCGTGGTAGGCAGTGGTGGTCCTGTTCTTCTAAGACGCGAAGAGGCATCATCTTCTGGGGTTGTGGCGGACGTACCTCATTCGAGTGATGATAGAAGTAAGGTTGTTGCTGAGGAGGATATTGGATCCGATTATGACATGGATGTAGATGAGCTGAGGATGATCGACGAGGGGCTTACTCAGCTTGAAGTGAGGTTAGAGCGGGGTTCGAGGACTATTACGATCCCGATGGACCGTAATCTTCTCGTGGAAATCGAGAAGATTATGCCCTCCCTTATCCCTATTAGTTCTAAAGATGGGGGTACAACCTTCAAGACTATGAACGACATCGACCTGTCGAATAATATTGTCGGCATCTCCCTTCAGGTAAGTACATTCGTTGTTATTTGTTTTCCTTTGTTTTTTCTTTCACAGACTCTAACTTCTTTTGTTTGTTTTGTAGACAGTCATCTTAGAAATTGAGAGTGTTCGTAGGGAGCAGAGGCGTAAAGATATCTATGTGAAGTTGAAGGACAAGTACTTTATAGTCCTTGAGAAGTACCGGGAGCTTTGGTGTCAGCTTCGTGAGAGAGTCAATGTGCGCCAACTGAGTGAGGACTTGAAGGCAAGAGACAAGGATCTAGTGCGGATGGTGGGGAAGTGCAGCGTCCTGGAGGGGACGTTTAAGAGCAAAGATGAAGAGCTCAAGCTCATCAAGGGGGTCGAACCCTAATGCAGCAATCTCCAAGATCAGGTGGTTTTGCTGCGAGCCCAGCTTGAGGAGTGTCAAATAAGGGCAGAGACACTTAGTAGCGAGGTCGCCGAGAAGACAGAGGATCTAGAAAAGGCAGAGTCCGCTTGGTCGGAGGCTTTGAGGAAGATGGAGTCTCTTGAGATGGTGATCTGGAATCTCCATTCCAAGCGAAAGGATGACTTAACAACAGTAAGGCTTAAAGAAGAGCGGCTTGATGAGAGGATTGGAGAGTTGGAGAAAGAGACTTCTGGCCTCTACGATTGAGTTGCTGCTCTGGAGGTCGAGAAGGCCCGATTACTAGAACAACCGCCCTTTTCCCGTTCTTCAGATTTTCCTAATGTTCCTCGGGAGTTATATGAGTAGTAGATTCACGCTGAGGCCCCGTTAGATTTCTTTCAAGATTTGCATGCGGCGAGATTCCTTTATGAGGCTGTCCTCGAAGATGTTTGTGTTAAGGCTCATGAAGCTCGATTTGCTTGTAGGTATGATCCCGCTACGCCTGAGGCCGGTGAGGACGAGGGCGATGAGGGTGTAGACTGGCTCGAGGAGAATGCCTGGTATGATGTCGCATATCCTGAGAGCAAATGTGGCGTGATGAGGGTATTGATGGTTAGGGTGGTGACGTTGTTGAGGGCCAAGTTGTCGAGAATGTTGAAGGACATAATTGTGGTAACCAGTAGTTTTCTCTTTCATTTTTTTGTGTATTTTTTGCCGGAGTCTTCACGAGCCTATTGTAAACAGTTTTAAGTATGTGAAAAATATCAAAGTTGTTCTTCGCATCTTCTTCTCTTTCTGTGGTTTGTTTTTTGTACCTGTGTATATTTTGTTTCTTTGTTGGGATGTGGCCGAGGGCCGATGGGTGTTTGTTTGAGCGAGGTCGAACATAACTGTTACACCCGGTAAGTTTAACAACCTTGGTACCGTTATATATATTGATATGGTATTTTGAGTGGAACTTATTTTTAGTAAAACAATTTTAAAAATGATTTTATATAGTTATTAATATTACTACTTTCAATTACACACATAATATGAGAAAATTTATGAGATTTTCTTTATTGTAAAGATAGAAATTATTTTCTCATAAGAAAAGAAGGTTATCTTTTTACCATTTTAAGAATTAAGCGTACAAAATTTTTACTCTTTATATGAGATTAGGAAAATTATAAGTTGAGAAAATATATGTATTTTTACATGCATATTTTAATGAAATAATAGTGTATGTATTTATTTATATGGTACCACATGACCATGATAGTAAGTTATATAAAGTGTGTTAAAAGTAAGCAGTATTTTAAGTAAGTTTGAGATAATTCCTAATTATGTGGATAATTGGATAATTAATATACCCGTAGTGTTATCTCATATATGAAGGCTCGACGTATGGTCGAGAAGGGGTGTTTGTCCTATTTGGCATATGTTCGTGATTCTAGTGCCGAGGTACCTTTTATTGATTCTATGCCTGTTGTTCGTGAGTTTCTGAGGTATTTCCTTCAGACTTGCCGGGTATGAGACCGATAGGGATATTTTCACGCCCCAAAAACCATGGAATGCGACCGACGCTCAATCGAGTAAACCCGATTGAGCAAGCCTATTAGATTTCATTCTACCCAAGCTAGTTCATGAATAAAGAGGGAATGTTCTCCCATTTATCAAAACAATAGGCAATCTTCCGTTAGCAACTTTCATTTCATTTCCGTTAATGACTTCATCATAGTTTACAAAATATTACAAGTTTATAAATTTAATGAAAAACGTGCTTATCAAGTACCAACTTTTCTAGTCTGGATTCCCAACATCAACCACCACTCACAAATAGTCCACGGAGCCTCTAAATACAATAGAAGAGTAATAGGAAAATGCCGGCAACAAGGCTCCGGCTATACCTCAAAACGTGATGAGAAAATGAACAAAAGATGCATGACATGACCCCGGGATAAAGTGGGGCTCACCAAGACTGCTGGGAAGAGAGTACCCCTATCGCTGGCCATTGTCGCCTGCTGTGGAACCACCTGTATCATTAAATGATACAATGCCCCCGGCAAAAGAGACGTTAGCGCGTCGAATAACACTAGTATGTAAAGCTAAAAGTTCTCTTTCAGAACAGAATAACCATAGAAGCAAAGAAACCACAAAACAGTAAGTCAAAATCAACAATGTACTAGCATCCAATTTGAAACATGTGAGTCTTCTAGTTTACGAAAATAATATATATATATAATTTTTGGTTGGGAGATCATTATCACTGATATGAGTTATACCACCGTCTTTGTTAGCACAAAGTCCGATCACGACCCGATCGGCTAGGTCGTCCCTTTTGATACATGTACCACAATCACAATTTCCAGTTTTTGATTCCCAGCACAATACCTCCATGTGTGCGGCATGGTGTCCGATCACGGCCCGATCGTCTAGGCTGCCTTCCCACATATGCCGTGTGGGTTGGCGTTACCAATTTACAAATGTTACCAAGTTCATCAATTAAGGGGAATAACCATGACCCATCCCTACACCAGCACGTGTAGTTTTAGGTGTGAGCCTTATGACCCACCCTTCCTCGGTTTTGCTAATGATACTCCCAAAAATATTTTTGATTTGATTTGATATTGCACACAATTGTACTATAAATACAAGTATACAAATATAGCATAAAAACAACCATGCCTACCTCAATACCTTTCACATTTTATAGTTTTTATTAAGGTTATCAATCTCTCTCGATAACAGTATTTCTTTGGCCCTTTAGGCCTTTCACAAGTTTCATTTTTTATGGCACGAAGGCCGCATTTGGTTTTTCACATTTTCCATCTCCTTTATTTCCAAGGATCACCAACCAATATCAATGTACCGAATATTCCGAGAATCATATATTTTCAAATCAATAGTAATAAAATCATCAAACACACAGGAGTCTTCCCAAAGGGAAACATGCCAACCAACAATTGAAATACACATTGAAGTTATAAGAAAGCAATCACCTCAATTATCCTTGAATTACTCCTTTTTCCATTATGACAAATGCTCAATTCCAACATCGAAATGTGTAAGGACTAGCATTACATTGAATGTATTTATAAGGCAAAGCATTATCTAAAACAGCCACTTATGGGCATAGTTCAGGTACAAGGCCTTTAGGCCATTCTATTTTTGAAGTTAGTTCGTAAGAGTTGAGTCGAGGCTTATTTCATAATTTGTTTCACATTTTCTCATTCGATTCATTTCCAAACATCTTTACAGTTTATCAACAAGTAGACATATTCAATCAAGGCATTTAGTACACATAAGATCAACTAGGAGCATTAAACAGATCGAATTCTTCTCACCTAATTAGTATACTAACCTTCATTTAAAATGTGACTCAGGCTATACCATTTTGGTAGACAAACCACACTTAAACTTACAAAAAAAATATGGAATTCACTTCTGATAGAGAAAGTTTAGCCTACATACCTCGACTGAGCTTTCCTTAAGTCCTACTATACTTCGGGACTCTTAGCAACGTCAATCTCTTAGCAACATGACAAATCGAACCACAAATTAGAGAGGTGATCATAGTCCTAGCTCATTTGAGCATATTTTCAAATACTAAGTGGGCGTTAGGCTTTTAAAACTATTTGTGAAAGATCCTACCATCCCTCATCCCATCCTTAGCTCAAAAACCTCACCAAATACTTTAAGAACTCATGCTGCAAGATATCCACTCCCATCCTCATGGATTACCCTTCTAATGGTCTATCCTAGTTATATCTAGTAATTAAGAGCTTGGGTTATAGAACCTTACCTTTCAGGAAGAAGACCTAGGTGCCTTTCTTGACAAATCTTCAAGGTTTAACCAAGATTTTAGGAAGAATGTTGATGAAGAACCCCCCTCTCCCTCTAGGACCCCCTCTCTCTCTCTCTAAATGTATCAGAAAATAGGCCTAAAATGAAGGGTAGCATATAGTATATCGACATGGAGTCGGGTCAGAAAATTAGAAATTAGGAGCCCCGACACAAATCTGTGATCGCATAATTGACATGCGGCCCGCAAAAGGGACCGCAAAAATGGCCCTCGAAACCTGAATAAACTGCCCAGGTATGCTACAAGAATGCGGTCCGCATACCTGTTTTGCGTTCGCTTAATGCACCGCAGAACTGCCACTCGCAAAATTCCAAGGAGATTATGCGATAACTATGCGGCCCGCATATTGATTATGTGATTGCATAATTGGTCGCATAGCTGACCTCAAAATTAACCAACATACTATCTCACTCTACGGCAGATATGCTTATGCGGTCATATAATGGGTCGCAGAAATGCGCCCTTCTGAAAAACACTTTCCTTAACTTTTAATGCACCGACCAGTCCAAAGGGTCCAAATTTTACGAATTTCTAACCCATATTCCTAACTTGTCACTACGAGATCTCGGATTTTGAGCAAAAAGTTTCACGGGGCCTTACAGATATTGACTTCTGCATTGATTTGGCTCTGGGCACTTAGCCCATTTCTATCCTGCCATATCATATGGCCCCGCCTGAGTTGAAAGAGTTGAAGGAGCAGTTGCAAGACTTGCTTGAAAAAGGCTTCATTAGACCTAGCATTTCGCCTTGGGGTGCACCGGTGTTGTTTGTTAAGAAGAAGGATGGATCGATGAGAATGTGTATAGATTACCGACAATTGAACAAGGTTACAATCAAGAATAAGTATCCATTGCCAAGGATTGATGATTTGTTTGATCAACTTCAGGGTGCCAAGGTATTTTCGAAGATTGACTTGAGATTTGGCTACCATCAGTTAATGATTAGGGCATCTGATGTCCCTAAGACAGCTTTTCGCACTCGGTACGGGCATTATGAGTTCTTGGTGATGTCATTCGGGTTGACAAATGCCCCAACAACATTTATGGATTTGATGAACCGAGTGTTCAGGACTTACTTGGATTCGTTCATGATAGTTTCCATTGATGATATTTTGATCTATTCACGCATCCAGGAGGAGCATGAGCAACATATGAGAGTGGTCCTCCAGACTTTCAGAGATAGTCAGTTGTATGTGAAGTTTTCGAAGTGTGAGTTCTGGTTGAGTTCAGTTGCATTCTTGGGTGATGTTGTATCAGCATAGGGTATTCAGGTAGATCCGAAGAAGATTGAGGCAGTCAAGAACTGGCCTAGACCAGTATCAACTATAGAGATTCGGAGTTTCTTGGGATTGGCAGGCTATTATTGTCGGTTTATGGAGGGGTTTTCATCTATTTCAGCCCCGATGACCAGGTTGACCCAGAAGGGTGCCCAGTTCAGGTGGTCGGACGAGTGTGAGGCGAGCTTTCAGAAGCTCAAGACAGCTTTGACTACGGCGCCAATGTTGGTTTTGCCCACAGGTTCAGGGCCATATACAGTTTATTGTGATGCATCTCATATTGGACTTGGTACGGTGTTGATGCAGGATGACAAGGTCATTGCCTACACTTTGCGGCAGTTGGAAATTCATGAGAAGAACTATCCGGTTCATGATTTGGAGTTAGTAGCCATTGTTCACGCATTGAAGATTTGGAGGCATTATCTATATGGCATGTCACATGAGGTGTTCACGGATCACAAGAGTCTGTAGTACTTGTCCAAGCAAAAGGAGCTAAATTTGAGGCAGATAAGGTGGTTGGAACTATTAAAGGACTATGATATCACCATCTTATATCATCCGGGGAAGGCGAATGTGGTGGCCGATGCTTTGAGTAGGAAATCAGCCAGTATGGGCAGCCTTGCGTATATTCCGGTCGGTGAGAGACCGCTTGCTTTGGATGTTCAGGCTTTGGCCAATCAGTCCGTAAGGTTGGATATTTCTGAGCCCAGCCGTGTGTTAGCTTGCACGGTCGCTCATTCTTCTTTATTGGAGCGTATCCGAGATTGACAGTATGATGATCCTCATTTGTGTGTCCTTAGGGACACAGTGCAGCACGCAGGTGCCAAGCAAGTTACCTTAGGAGATGATAGAGTTTTGAGGCTGCAGGGTCGAGTTTGTGTGCCTAATGTGGATGGGCTCCGAAAGTTGATTTTAGAAGAGGCCCATAGTTCCCGGTACTCTATTCATCCGGGCGCCACTAAGATGTATCAGGATTTGCGACGACATTATTGGTAGAGGAGAACGAAGAAGGACATCATTGCATATGTGGCTCGGTGTTTGAATTGTCAGTAGGTTAAGTACGAGCATCAGAGGCCTAGAGGTTTGTTCCAGAAGATTGAGATTCCTGAGTGGAAGTGGGAGCGTATCACCATGGACTTCGTTGTTGGACTCCCACGGACTTAGAGGAAGTTCTATGCAATGTAGGTAATTGTTGATAGGCTGACCAAGTCAGCACATTTCATTCTGGTAGCAGTCTCCTATTTTTCCGAGAGGTTAGCTGAGATCTATATCCGAGAGATTGTTTGTCTTCATGGTGTGCCCATGTCTATCATTTTGGACCGAGGTACGCAGTTTACCTCACATTTCTAGAGAGCAGTTCAGCGGGAGTTGGGCACACGGGTTGAGTTGAGCACAACGTTCCATCCTCAGATGGACGGGCAGTCCGAGTGGACTATTCAGATTTTGGAGGATATGCTCCGAGCTTGTGTCATTGACTTTGGAGACTCATGGGATTAGTTCTTGCCTCTAGCAGAGTTTACCTACAACAACAACTACCGGTTGAGTATCCAGATGGCTCCTTATTAGGCTTTATATGGTAGGCGGTGTCGGTTACCGGTTGGATGGTTTGAGCCTGGAGAGGCTCGGTTATTGGGTACAGATCTAGTACAGGATGTCTTGGACAAGGTCAGGATCATTCAGGATAGGCTTTGTACAGCTCAGTCCAGGCAAAAGAGTTATGCCGACCGTAAGGTTCGTGATTTGGCATTCATGGTCGGTGAGCGGGTGTTGCTTCGGGTGTCGCCTATGAAGGGCGTAATAAGATTTAGGAAGAAGGGCAAGCTTAGCCCTAGGTTCATTAGCCCGTTTGAGATTCTTGATCGAGTGGGAGAGATGGCAGACTTGTGTTGCCATCGATAGGGGTGGGCATAAAATCCAAAAAATTGAATTTCGAACCGGACCGAATTAATTCGGTATTTTGGTTTCGGTTTTTTCGGTATTTCGGTCTAATTCGGTATTGCAATTCGGTATTTCGGTACGGTCATCGGTATTGGAATTTTTAAATTTCGGTATACCAAAATACCGATTTTTTAAAGACATTTTCTTACTACCCAGTCCACTGCCCAGCCCCAATGCCCAGCCCACTGCCCAGCCCAGTCCACTGCCCAGCCCCGAAATACCGATTTTTTTAGAAGACTTTAGTTGGACAGTTCATCCATTTTCACCTAGCAAAATATTATAAAAAAATCACCAACATCCCCTTAATCACCACTAATAACACAAAAAGTAATTCCATTTCATGATATATCTATAATACTAAAGTATAGTACTTAATGACATCTTAATCATATCCCACAAATATATGAAACCTCATTTTTTCCCCTTTGACCATTCACGAAGAACACATGAAACACGAAATATAGAAGTCTTGTACTTATTTTTTTAAAATAATAATTATATACTTCAAAGAGAAGTATATAAAGCAGCCACATTCAAAAAGATGACTCTTCTTAGAAACATAGCCATTGTTTCTGAAAAACAAACATAGGCCATTGTTTTAACTAAGTATAGAATAGTGAAAATATGTCAATGTCGCGCCCCCTTTTTCCCTCTTCATATCGAAAAATCGGGTTTATGACATTTTTGGTATAGGACAATTAATTCCTTTTGGGAACTGGGTTTTGCCTTTGAAGAGTCGCCACCTAATGATTTAAGGTGCATTAGGACACTTATATGGTTCATTTCTACGTTTGCTTGATAACCAGAGATAGGGTAAGGACTTGAAATTATCCCAAGGAGAAGGTATTATGCACCCCTCAGGATCCACTAGTGTGATTCCCGGCCAGACAGTTTTGTGAATTTGTACAGTTAGAAGATACAAGTATAGGCTCAAGTAAGAGGGGATTTAAGTTAAACACACACAAGCATTTGAAAACAATTATTGAAAGGCAAGGTTTGAAAGAGTTATAAGCTAAACATGTTTGTAAAAAAGAATAAAGGGGTCCTAGGTTTGTTTATAATATGGATCACCTCAATGCAATACCCGGTATGACACTCCTCAGAAGAGGGAATACACGTGGTATTAGCGCACCGGTCATCATATCCATATCTACCCTTCCTATCCCGTTAAGGTATTAAAGCGCGAATTGGTCTCAACCTCTATTGCATGCTATTACCCGTCCCATTCCTATCAGTCCTCGAGGGATTTAGGACTACTATTCATATAAAAGGGAGGATTTTAGGTTGACTCTTGAGTTTTTAAAGGTAAAAAGACTAAGGCGACATTCAAAACACATAGGACTGCATATTAGGGTAAACATATAAACAACTAAGAGGCTCATATATACCTCCTCAAGTAAAGCATATAAATAGCATGACTTAAACACATTTAGGGTCTGAATTTAAAGTACTAAGGCAGGGGCATTTTAATTGTTGAAGTAGACCAATTTATACATAACTCAGATAAGAAGTCCGAATTAGGCCTGCCTGCTGGTTGTAGCAGTTGCTAATTAAACAAAGGCGGATTCAGTTTTATCATTATTACCTAAGGCTTGCCTGAGTGTGTATTGGTGATGTCCTATAAGCATGATGTCTATTACTGATTAGGAATGCAGTAAAGCAGTTAATTTTAAACAGGCGATTTGGATCCTATAGGCATGATATCTAAACCGTATTAACAAAAGGAGTAGGTTGTTTAAACTGATTCAAAATAGTACGAGTCAAACTGATTTTAATTAAACTAAAATGGTCTCAGATTCTATAGACATGCTCTCTATTATTGTTGATTTTAATTCCTATAGACATGGTATCTACGTATTAAAAGCTGACTTTGGTCCTATAGGCATGGTATCTAATTGAGCATGCAGTGAACTATGGCAGGATTTATTTAATTAAAGCGAAATTCCTATAGGCATGATTTCTATTAAAAATACCGATTTTAATTTTATAGACATGATGTCTGATTATAGCCATTTAGATCCTATAGGCATGGTATCTAAGTGTGGAAGTGAAATATGCAGAATTTATTAAACAGATCCTATAGGCATGATATCTGAGTGTTCAAAGCCTTTCTCATATTCAAATTCCACTTTTTCAAAGCCTTTCTCATACCTGAGTGTGTCAAAGTTCCCTAAGGGTGTCAAGAGACCTCGGGCAGTGCTTACACCCGGGTTGCATAACCAGACAGAGATGAGTGCAGTTTGGAAGGGACAGCCCTTATGTGTTCAAGTTCAGAGGGAGCTCAAGGGTCTCAACGCAAGGCTCACACAAGAGGGGTAGAACCTAGGTTCTAAGAATATAGTGGAAGTGCAGAATACAGAGATTTATTTAAAACTGAGTTAAGAATAGTAAGGGGTAAGGGTGATTTGAAAATAGTAGTAGTAAAACTTAAGCTACATAGAATCAGTAATTGCACAAAAAGGGTCAGGGGTTTTAGGAATACATTGCATAAAACATATGACCCCAGCAAGGGTCAGGTTTGGACATACACAACAATAGATGATGTTGGCATGCCCACAAACCAGCTAGAAAACACAAACACATAGGGGATATGGGGGTTTGGGATTCATAAGTCAGGATATCACATAACAAATGACTGACAGAGTAATAACATAAGGGAAATAATTTAGAAGGGGAAGGAGCAGATTACAACATGCTTAGTAATGTAACTTGATTGCATAAACATAAGCAGAAATAGGCAAGAGTGAAGGAAACTGAAACAGCTAAAGAAACATGTTGTTGCTGATGCTTGAAGATTAACTAGGACATACCAGTAGAGAAGCAAAGTGCAGAAAGAAAGAAATAAGCAAGATTCCACAGTCTAGCTTTAGCTTTCAGCCGGCTAGACAAAGCAGTAGCACAAGTAGTAATAGAAAAGAGAGAGTTTTGAGTGAAGTGTATGTTCTGAACTCAGATGGTTCGTGTCTTTGAAAGAAAAGAGGGTGGGTATTTATAGTTTTGAAAACAGGTGAAGAATACGGTAATAGGTAAAGTCTTAACACAAACATGGAAATAATCACAAGTCATAATCAATTACCACAAGTGATTCACTTTAATTAAGGAATCACTGTTTAACGGGTAGTAGCAGGTCTAATTAAGGAAAGAAAATTAGTTTGGGGACAGATTGACTATTTCCATAAAAGGGGTAGTAAAGCATGAAGCAAACAATCAAGTCTAAGTACGAAATATATGCTTATTTTGGAAAAGATTCAGCAAGGTAAAACATCACAGTAAAGGGAAAGGAATCAATTAATTTAAACAAACGATTGAATTTTGGGCTCATAAAAGAGAAGCTTTTGCAATCAGTCACAAGATCAAAATCAATCAAGGAAGAAACATAATTCTGCATTTCAGTATATAAATAGAGTGTAGAGAAGCATCATACATGCGAGGCCAAACATTTTGGCAAAAGAGATAACACAATCATACAATTGTGGTAGAAACAAGCTAGGATTCAGTAGTAAGAAAGAGATTCGAAGCACAATAGTCAAGTATGTCAAGTAGTCACATAGAATCAACAGTGAAGAAAACATAGCAACAGGTAAAGAGAACCAGAAACAAGTAAAGGTCTCACAGTATCAAGTGAGGAAAACCTTTTAAGAAATTAGGGCTTTGACAGTAGTCGAGTTTTTAGAGATGATAAGAACTCAAAATCAAACAAGTCAAACAAAGAAAAGAGAGTCAGAAACAAAGAACAAGTATACATTTAGGCAAACAATTTCAGAACTTGGATAGGACCAAAAGGGGACTAGGGTTTTAACATGCTGAAATAGATAGAAGAACGACATGAGCAAAACATAGCAAAATCACAAACACATTAAAATCAGAGAAGAGATATTTTGAAATAACTTAAAGAAAAACCCTAATCGTCGAAAAAAATGAAGAGTCGTTTTAAAAGAAAAGTTGAAGAACCTTCGAGAAAACACTTAAGAAATTCATAGTAAGCACAGATCTATGGCATATCTGAAAGAAAACCAAAAGATCTTAAAGATTAGGGTTTTGAAAGACCCAGAAAAGGTGAGAAAGACCTTGAAAGTTACCGATCTAACCAGGAGAGTCAAGGATCTGACTCGAACGGCCATGGCTAGTCGGAGAAAGGTCATGGATGACCGAAGAAAGGCCATGAACAGAAGTCGAGCAAGGACTGGACCAGATTCCCTCGAGGTCTGGCCATGAAACCACAGAAACAAACACCCAGGATCCATATGAGGCCACTACACATCTCCAATGGCCATGGGAGGCCATGGATTAGGCAGGGTTTAGGGTGGGATTAGATGGCGGCGGCTAGGGTTCATGAGGGTTTCAGAGAGAATTGAGAGGGAAAGGGAATTCAAGGGCGGCGTTTGGTGAAGGATGAGGTAGGGTAAGGGGCCGTTTAAGGTTAAAAAATGTAAGGAGGAACGGTGGCCGTTGATCTAAATGATCAACGACCTAGATTTAAAAGGGTAGGTGGGGAATCCGGGTTTGGGTCGGTTTAATTGGGTTGGGGTCAGGTTTAAAAGGGATTGGGCTAGGAAATTGGGGTCAGATTTAGGCTATAATTGAAATGTAATTGGGTTGTTATTTAAATAGTCAATTTTTCCTTTTAAATTTATAAAAATAGTAAATTAATTTCTGAAAATAAATTGAAAGTATTAAAATGATTTATAATATATAGTTAACAATTTAAAAATACAGGACTCAATTTTATGAGTATAAAATACAATTGAATCTTAAAAGGGCTAATATTGCAACTATATGCAATTTAGCTTAAAAAATACTAAATAAATTTGTAAAAATATGCAAAAATTAAATTAGTTATATTTTAGCATAAATATAAAAGTCCAACAAATTAATTACCAAAATAATGATTTGAAAATAATTATTGGTGTTTTTTATGGATAAAAGGGGGAAATAAATTGATTTAAAAATCTTTAATAATTATGAAAAAATAATAAAACATTTGGACATGATTATATATGCATATATATGCCATTTTGAATATATTTTGCATATTGAAAAATACATAGGGAAAAATTGGGTATCAACAGTCAAGAGGATCGGACTGGAGATAGGCCATTGGTTCTGATAACTCCTTGTGTTTTTGAATTCATTGTGAATTCTTCAGTACTACAGTTTCCTCTGTTTTTGAATGCCAAATATCCAATGTTGTGAATTCATTGAATTAGTGAATTGTGAATTCATTGAAGAATTGTGCACGAAGAGAGGCAGAGAGATGTCAAGCACATAAGTTTATTTAGCGATTATTAAACTGAAACCGTACCGAACCAAAATAAAAAATACCGAAATAATTTGGTACGGTATTTCGTATAAACAATTGATAAACCAAATACCGAAATACCAAACCGAAATTCTTAAATACCGAACCAAAATACCAAATGCCCACCCCTAGCCGCCGAGCTTATCAGTCGTGCATCCAGTGTTTCATGTGTCCATGCTTCAGCAGTATCATGGCGATCCATCACACGTGTTAGATTTCAGCACTGTCCAGTTGGACAAGGACTTGTCCTATGAGGAGGAGCCAGTAACTATTCTAGACCGGCAGGTTCATCAGTTGAGATCGAAGAGTTTCCCTTTTGTTCGTGTTCAGTGGAGAGGTCAGCCTGCTGAGGCATCGACCTGGGAGTCCGAGTCTGATATGCGGAGCCGTTATCCCCATCTTTTCCCCGGTCTGTTAAACGTCTAGTCAATCAGTGACGAAGCTAGTAATTTATCCAAGGGTATTTAAATTTGAAAGTGAAAAAATAATTCCGACAAAAAGCGTTCAATATATGTTATATTTTTTTTGCTAATAATATATGTTATATTTTATCTATATATACAGTGTAATTTTTCGGCGCCTTATAATCATGTGGCTTCGACAGTGCATTCTAAGTCTGAATAAAATTGGAAAGTTTTGTTTCCCTTTATTTTTTTTTTGTCTACGGAGTAATTACCAGACAGCAGTAACGGAAGGAAAATTGTCAGTATGGCCATGACGCATAGAGCAACAACAGCAAATACGAACTACGAGAAACGCAATAAAAGGCCACCGATCATGCCAGGCATGCCTTGTACATCCTTCATCCTCACTCTCGGCACGTTGTTAGCCTGCGCCTCCGTTCGTAGGGGCGGCGGCGCTACGACGCTAAACGGATGCACTGAGGCGTGACTAACATTCATCTCTATTTATCAGTCCGACTGTCCTACCACCACCAGCAACTTCACAATTATCTTTAGAGCATCGCAATTACTATGTCCCCAAGCGTTAATCACGTCAAACGATCTATATATTCAATCTGATGATGCTGAATTGCTAAGTTACAGAATTCTCCGGTTAGTGTTTCCGGCGGGAAAATGGAACACTAAGTCCGGCACGGATAGGCCCAATGGGAAGTCGGACCGCAGGGAAGTATGGGAGAGGGATGGTTGTCACTTGAGAAGTGAAGAAGAATTAATTGGTTAGAATACTTTCTTCCTCAATTTTTCGGCAGGTGAATAACTATTATACACCTATAACCGTAGTTGACATGTAAATATATTTTAACTGTTATAGACAAAAATTATTCAAAAACTAATTATTTTTCTTTTTTAAATTATATATAAAACATTAATAAAATATTTAGATTCAAAATCTCAGAAGGCATAAATATTTCACAAATTAAATGCTAAAGAAATTTAATACATTATTAAAAATTTCGTAACTAAACGCACAAATATTTGAACTCTAAGGCACACAATTAAAAAATAAGAATAGATTACGTTTATATATTAGTGGTAATTGTCCAATATAAGATATATCATGTGTACATTTTCAAATAAAAAAGAATGATATACATATCTTCAAAAAGTATAAATAGATCTTTTAAGTATCTTTTGGCATTTTTCTAATGCAAAATATATCATTTGTAGATCTTTAGTTATAAAATATTTGATGTGCATATGTTCATGGAACATACTGCTATCCTTAAGATAATATATATAGCTATTATAAGTTGTACATTAAAGTTATAAAATATTTGCTTAAATATTTAGAATTATTATAGTAATAATCTGAGAAAATCTGCATGGCTGTTATAGAGGGGTAATTTTACAAAGAGCATACTGTCATAAAAATAGTTGTTGATGTTATAGGCAGAATGCTGTTATAGATAGGTAAAATATAATATAAAAAATCAGTTCTGAGAAAAACTAGGCTTTTATAGTGAATGGCTATTATATAAGGATGTTGTTATAGAAAGGTCTGACTGTATTGGGAGGTGGGAGTCTGATTTTCCACGGAGTCGTCAACTGTATCTCATTTTCATTTGAACATAAATTTTTTAAACTTTTTTATATAAAATTTACATATCTAAAAATTACATAAAAGAATACTATAAATTACAACAACTTACTTAATATAATTTCAGGGAATTAATTAATATTTAAAATATTAATAAAAAATATGATTCATAAAAATCTTAATAATAGTGTCACATAAATATATTTTGCTTCTCTTTCTGTTTTATGAAAGAGGGCTTACATAAGGAACGCATAACAGTTTACAGAATAAGAGCGCCCATGGCCTAATGGATAAGGCGCTTGACTTCTAATCAAGCGATTGTGGATTCGAGTCCCACTGGGCGTGTATTGTTCTTTTTATGTTTTATAAATTTTTAGCAAGTACATGGGAGTTATAATTATAATATTAGAAATTGCGAAAGGAAGACTCATATATTTGTTTTAAAAAGCTTATTTAGCTTATGATTCTGTAGGTATTGGTAATAAAAATTAAAAAGGACGAGAATGAAATTTTAATATAGGTTAATGTCTTAGATTTAAAGGAGTTATATTAGAATACAAAAGGACACAATTTGTGAACAACACCTAATTAGGTGTGCGGGGCATTAAAAAGTGCTAATCACTTTGACTATCATAGATTTGTTTTAAAAGCTTATTTAGCTTATGATTTAGTAGGTTATGGTAATAAAAATTACAAAAGGAAGACAATCAAATTTTAATATAGGTTGATGTCTTAAATTTAAAAGAGTTCGAATAAAAAAGGACACAATTTGTGAGTGCCGGGCATTAAAAAGTACTAATGACTTTGCATTTCAAAAAAAAAGAATATTTATGGGAGAAAAGATCTTGGAACCTCACATTAGAAAAAGTAGCAGCTGAAGTATTATCTTATGCCTAACACTTGTTGAAAATTGTCTTTAATATATTTTACAAGGTTTAAATGCAAAGGAGTTAGAATAAGAAAGGAGACATGTGTGGCTCAACAGATCTCGTGGTCTAAGGCGGAGCCATATTAAGAAGCTCTTAAATTTATTTTATAAAATATTTACACTAACAATAAAACAACAAAATAGGAAGAAGAGCACACAAAATAAATCGGTGGATTATCGGATGTTGAGGTCCACAAATTTTGATTTGGCTATCATCACAAACAAGAAAAAGAAATAAACGTACATAACGTAATAGCTTAAATTCTGAGCATTGACGGTGTCAAAAATATTTACTTCTTCTGATCAATTTATGCGATAATTATAGTTCATTCTATTAAGTAGCACCTATTGGCGCATATCTATATTACGCCCTGCAATATTATGTCGATATTACGTCCCACGGTATTATATTGCGATGATGTTACGCCTTGTAGTACTACATGACAATGATGTTATGTTTCGCAGTATTAAATTACGACGATGTTGCACCCTGTACTATGGTACGTTGAATTTGTCGTAAGGCAATTGACATCAATCCAAGGAAAAGATTATTTGGAGATTATAAGGATTATACTATTCAAACAAGTGATGAGTAAATTCGTGAAGGTGAGAGGGGAAGCAAGTCAAAGAAAATGAATTTTCGTCCAAGTTTGGCATGTTGGGAGTGCAATTCGGGCCGAGCGTTAATACAGAGGTGTAAGTATTATAATATAGCTTCAAGTTATGGATGTGAATTATACGTATGTGGAAGGGAAGTCATGAGAGAGATAGAAGGCGTGATGCAAGATTATAAGATAATTAAAGTAAAGGTGAACACCGTACGAGATACTCAAATGCAGAAGGTTGTGAATAGTCCATACTGCAGATAAAAGGCTAAAAGCGCGGGGATTTAGTATCCAAGAATGATAGCAGCGCCAGTGGCATACCTTCCAGCCTATGGGATCTGAGTACCGAAAGGTCTAATTAGAGAGTGAAAGAAGAGTTAGAGACGATGTGATGTCTCACTTGTTGTTCCACAAAAGCATAAAGAAATCAGTCGCAAGCTAAAGTATGATAGAACGACAAGGTTTTAGAAAGACCAGTAAGGACAAGAAAAGGGCAAGGGATAAGGTGACGAAAATGGACAAGTCCTTGGGATTAAGCCCGTGAAAACAAAGGAGCTGATGGTTCCTCTAAGTTATAGAAAGCTCAATATAGCCTGAATGAACTCAAAGGAAAATTTTAATTTGTGTCTCATACAACTGACATTAGTTGTATGAGGCAACTTTTTTGTCTCATAGTTTTGTGGACCAAGATTTCTGTGGACCCAGAAGTGTAAGATTGGGGTCCACAAATTTGTGAGACAAAAAAGAGTCTCATACAACTAGTGTAAGTTGTATGAGACACAAAATAAAACTTCTCGAACTCAAAGAAGTCTAAGACTAGTAGCATTTAGAAAAGATGGGATGCTGCCCTAGTAGTAGAAAGACGGTGTGATTGTAATAGATAAAGGATGATGTTTGGGCCTTCGAGTGAGTAATGACTTGAAGAGGATTTCATGAATTGTAAGTGTTGACATGTGATTTTTGTCCCTCCCCAAATCTTTCACATTTTTAGCACGTAAATATTTAATTTAGCCTTAATGTAGCTATTTCAGCTTATTTTGACTCTTTTTACTTTATTTTCGTCAAAAAAATAAAAATTACAAAAAAAAAGATATATAAATTTTAGTTTATTTATTTCTCATAAATTTTGAAAAAATACAAAAATAGTACTTTATTTTTATTTTTATATAAATTTAAAAATACAAAAAAAAAATATATTTTTGTTTTAATTGTCAGTTTGTTTTAATAATTATTCTGCTTACGTAGGATTAATTAAATAAGGTCGTGTTTTTATTCTCGGTTGCGAGGAAAGAATAATATTTGGGTTCAAACGACTCATTTTAGGCCTAATTTTCGGACCTAGCCCAAAATATTGTCAGCCAAGACGCACATGACAACACATAACTCACACATGCTAGCACATGAACACAACACATAACTCACACATGCTAGCACATGAACACAACACACAACTCACACATGCTAGCGCATGAACACAACACACAACTTACACATGCTAGCACATGCACACAACACACAACCCACACATGGTCTTCAATATTCTCCATTAAAACCCAAACAAAAACACACACGGGCAGAACACCTTAGACACCAGCCCCCTCTCCTCTCTTCATCTTCTTCAAACCACCCAACCACTACCCATTTTTCTGGCAAAAGAACACCCCCCCTCCCAAAAACGCGGGCAGGGTATACCTTCGATATACACTCGATATACCGCGGATATACACGGGTAGAACACCCCCTCCCCAACGTATCTCCTTCTTTCTTTCTTCTCAAACCAGAAAACAACGAACTTTTCACCATCAAAACCAGCCTTGAAGCTCCAGTATTTCAGCCATCAAAATCAGTTCAAAACACATCAAAACAAGCTTGAAAATAGCTCCGTTTCTTCAGTCAAAACGACCTCTAAAATAGCAGCAAAAACCTGTTGCAAACAACCATAAAATCCACCCCTAACACCACCAAAAATGAGCCAAAAGATCTGCTGAAATCGACTAAAAGAAATCGGAACAGATGCGTTTGGATTTTCGTCGCCGGTCAAAGTCGCTAGTCCGGGTTTCCGTTTGAGTCTCCTTCTAGTCCGTATGGTTTTTCTTGGCTTTATTTCGTTTTGGAGTAACGATTGTTGAGCTGTATCCATTTCATGAAGAAGGTTGTCTTCTCAGTCTATTAATAGAATATTCATATCAAAGGTTCATTTCCTCTAATTTCTTGTTTGCATTAGATGAATGTTTCAGTTTTGATTTAGATCTGTTTAAATGTTTTTCTATTGTTTCTTTTGTTTCTGTTTTGATTTATGTGTGTTTGATTAGAATTATTTTCTCAAGTCACTAAATGAAAGCTAGATTTGTTTGAATTGGTAGATGTTATTAATCAAGTTTCGTTGATTAGGTGCAATTAATAAATCATTGTGATTATGGGTACGGTTCCCGTGACGTAGTTGTGATGCTTAATTTCTAAATTTCGGGGGTGCATCTCATGTAACCCGATTATAATGGCTCTAGATAATCTTAGTGAATAAATTAGGATTTTTTTTGATAGAGACAAAACAAAAAATAAAAATCATAGTTGTTTTTAGGCTTGCCCTTTTAAAAATAAAATGAGTCGAGCCTCGCCCAATAAAATGCACAAACTGCGGGGCCCTCATAAATGTATATACTAAAAATACTCAGAATTTGGGATGGGCTATTCAGCGAATTTCGCAACCTTTCTCAAAGATAATAACGCGTTAGACTCTTTAGGCGCGATTTTAATTAAATTACATTCTTAAATTCGGGTGCGCATTTATGTGACCCAAATCCAAATCTCAATGGAGTCAGAATGTATTAACAACCACGGGTGCATTGATTGCAACGTGGTTCGAGATGCATTTTCACGACGTTGCAATTCTATTAAAAAATAATAATAAAAGCGGTTTAAACTTAATAAAAGCACACAAGTTATAACATGTATTAAAATCAAATATTTAGCCATTATAACAATTTAAGCGACCGTGCTAGAACCACGGGATCCGTGGGTGCCTAACACCTTCCCTCGGGTCAACAGAATTCCTTACTTAGAATTTCTGGTTCGCAGACTTCATTTGGAAAGTCAAAAATTTCCTCGATTTGGGATTCAAGATAAACCGGTGACTTGGGACACCAAAAGCCAAACATTTCCCAAGTGGCGACTCTGAATTAAATAAATAATCCCATTTCGAATATTGTCACTTAAATTGAAAAAATTCCCTCGCGCATTTATCCTTCGGGGCGGGCGCGCAAAAAGGAGGTGTGACAGCTCTGGCGACTCTGCTGGGGATTTCGAACCCAGAACCTTTGGTTCAGGGTTCAAGAATTCGAGCTTAGAATAATTGTTATATTTGGCTTTATCACCTGATTTTTACATGTTTGAGCCTAATGTGCTAAATGGTGTTTTTACCGCTTTGATATTATTTGACTGTATATATAAACTGTGCCGAACCCTTCTCTCTTCACCTCCGGGGATGTGCTTATTGGTTGAGACTCCCTATTCTGTTAGTATCATACCCTGAAATAAAAAAGAGGCTCGGACAAGTTACGAAGCCGGATGGCCTTTTGGTTCCCGGTAAGTTGCCCCCTCCTCGACTCGAGTTGTCCGCTCGGGTACACAATCTAGAACACCGACTCAGGATTTGAACATAAAATAACATGACCTCATGCCGGATCCCTAGTAGGAACGCTTATCTGCATCATGTTGCATTTGACATAGGGGACTCAACACAGGGGTTGGGTCCGTCTAGGACAGGCAACCTGAAATGAAAAGACCATCCTGCTGCATCCCGTTTGTTTTGCGCATTTATTTGCTTCAGTTCTGCATGCCGACCGGTTTCTAAAAAAAAAAGAAATAGCTGCGTAGGGAGATAATTACTTATTTTTGGAAAATAAAACCAATGTCCAAGTAGTGTCAAAACCTCGCCGGAATTTTCAAAAAAATGAAAACAAAATTTGTCTTTTAGTTTGATTTATTAAAAAAAAAAAGAAAAAATGAAAACAAAATTTGTCTTTTAGTTTGATTTATGAAAAAAAAACATATATAAAAAAATTCCTTTTAATCACTTTCAAAATCCAAAAAATATATATATTTATTTAAAAGTAAAAAAAATGGAAAAATTCAAAATTCAAAAAAAAATGTTGTTTCTTTTGTAGTATCTCTTTTATAAATTCAGACTAACAGTCCAAATACTTCCTTAAAAGATTTTTCGAAATTTCAAAAAAAGGTAAAAAAAAAAAGTTCAAAGAAAAAATATTTCTTTAGTCTTCATCTCTTTTCAAAAAAAAAAAAAAATATAAAAATCCAGAAAAAATATTTTCTCCTTTTCTTTAAGAGATTGTATTCAGAAGGGGTTTAGTTTATTTCCTCTACGCCTGATCGGACCGAACTACGCGGGTCTGATTCTCACCGGATGTGAGATACGTAGGCAAACCTCATCGGTTCCGACCCCAATTTTCAAAAAATCCAAAAAAATATTTTTCATTAGTTCCTTCTTTAGAAATCTTTCCTTAGAAAATTAAAAAAAAAAAGGGGTAGTTTCCTTCTTTCTGAAGTATTTCATACGGAAAAAAAGATAAAAAAATAATAATAATAAAATCTAAAAAAAATCAAAATCCAAAATACGGGTTTCCTTTATTTTAAAGTATTTTTCCAAAAAAAATCAAAAAAAATCAGAAAAAAAAAAAAGAATCAATATATATATATTCGTTCTTTTAAAGACTTTCCTTCTTTAAAAGTTTTTCTGTCGTTCTTTTAAAGACTTTCCTTCTTTAAAAGTTTTTCTTTCATAAATGTCATAGATTTAAAAATAAAAAGTCTAAAAATATTTTCATTTTTTCTTTAGAAATACTTTTGTAAATTTTTTTAAAAAAAACTCGAAAATTCAAAATATTTTCTTAAAAGTGCCTCTTTCGAAAATTCAGAGGCGCCAGCCAAAATCCAAAGAAAATATTTTCTTTTTTATTTAGAAAAAGAGAGAACAAATGAAAATTCAAACAAAAATATTTTCTTTTTTTTCTTCTAAAATTCTCGAAGTTCCAATCAAAAGAAAAGGAATTTTTAGAAGTCTATCTTTCAAAAATAAAAATAGAGTCAAATTCAAAAATCCAAAAAAATAAATATCCTTTTCTTCTTTTAAAGCATTTTTTTAGAAAAATCCAAAAGAAACAAAAATCCAAAAAAAAACCTTTATTCTTTTAAAGCATTTTTAAAAAAAAAAATTATTCCAAAAAAGTTAGTTTATTTACTCTATTCACGATCGACCGAACTACGTCGGTTTGATTCTCACAGGGTATGAGATACGTAGGCAACCCTCATCGGGTCCAACCTCCCCTTTTTCAGAAATAGCCAAAATGTCAGAATTTTAATTTATGAGTCAGGTGATGCCGTTTTGTCAAGAATAGCCGAATGTTCCCGAAAGGGACGCCGGAAGGCTGACTTTGCATAAACAGCCATTTTTTTAAAATTTTGACCAAATTGCCCAATGGCCTTAGGATCCTCGTCCTCGAGGCTCTGCGAGGCCATGTTCCCAATGCCGGGTCACCATTCTGAAAAAAAGAGTCATAAATAAATCAAGTGATGCTGTTTTTGTCAAAAACAGCCAAATGTTCCCGAAAGGGACGGCGTAAGGCTGATTTTGCATAAACAGCCACTTTCAAATCATCTTTTAAAGTTTTGATCGATTGACCCTCACAGCCTTAAAATCTTCATCCCCGAAGTGCTGAAAGGCCTTGTTCGAAAATCGGATCTTTCTTTCTAAAATATAGTCAAATCATTTTTGAGTCAAATCATTTTTGCTTAAATCACCTTAATAAATGTGCAGGATGAGCACAATGCAAAATGAACACTTGTTTCTTTATTTTTGCACTTGTTAATCCCGAACTACGCAAGGTCTGATTCATGCGGGGTCATGATATGTAGGCAATCTCCATCGGATTCGATCATAGCTATAAAATAAATTGAATAAAAAATAAACTGAAAGAAAAGGAGAAAGAAAATTGAGTGAAAAGAAAAAAAAATAGTGAAAAAAGGGAAAAAAGAGTGACAAAATAAATAAATAAATAAAAAGTGCAAAAAAAAAGAGCGACGAAAACAAGATCAAGAGTGGTTAAAGAGAGGTAGGAATAAAAGAAAAGAGGTACATAGTGAAGAGGGTTAGTTTAAGGCCGGGATGAAACATGCAACCCGTTCAAACACATGGTAAAAGCGTTTAACTGTTTAGGTGCATTGCATCCCATCGTGCGATTTCCTATATGTTAAATGCCTCAAAACTTACAAAGTTGTGTGTGTGAGTAAATTAGCCAGGTTCTGTTCAGGTGATTGATTTTGTTGGTATGCGGTGATGAACATGCAGCCTTGCACGCGGCCACAACATTATACACAAAACTGAGCTCCACCTCCCAGAAATGTCCATCCTTACCAAGCTCCATATAGTCCCCAATCAAATGTTCCTCAATACAATCCTCACCCAAGAGAGTCTTTCAAAAGGAATCAGTTCACCCCTATTGGTGAATCATACTAAAGCTTGTTCCAAAAGCTAGTCAGGCGAAGTCTACTGCAGCCAGTGGCCCCAAATTGGCAAACACCGAGTCCCCCCTCCCCGCATCGAGCTGATACTAGATGTGAATACCACTCCGGAGCAGAGGGACACGGTACAAAGGACTGTTGGTCATTGGACCCTCAAAATAGCAGTTGAAGACTTGATTGAAGCTGAAAGAATCGTTCTCCGGGACGAAAAGGTTCCTAATATGATGAACATTCCCATGCCTACACTCACAAACGGGCCAATAGACAGAATGATCTGTGAAGCTGAGGAATTTGATCCGGCACTGAAGGCTATTGCAGCCATTGCCGAGACAGAAGAAAAGCAAAAGAAAAAAACGATTGCCAAGCCTGAAAGTTCCCCATCAGACGGGAGTCTCGATAACCAGTCTTGCTATCCTATTTGCATCTGGATTGTCTTAGGGTGTGATCCAGATGTTTTACTTTATTGTCTTACTTTCCGATGTAAACCCTTCTATCTTCAAAGATTAAAAAAAAAATCAAAAATCAATTTCCCGGAATGTCTCTTTTCTTAAATCTTGTCAATTTTCTCATTCTTTTTTAGTTCTGTTAAATGCAGATTTCAATAATATGACATGCTTGCGGACTTCATGCCCGGATCTTAAAACTCTGTCAGACCTCGACATAATGAATCAAGAATTGGGTCGCAATGAAGATACGTTTAAGAAAATAAAATAAAGAGTTGGAAAAGCTGAAAGAAAATTGGGTCCAGATTGGAAAGGTACATACATTGCAACAAGAGTACTGCCAAGAGAGTGCGTTGTACTTGGGACACATCGAAGGAAATGCCCTTGAAATAACTGTCAATGCAAATACAGTCAAAAGGTACTATGTTGGATCCTACATATAGTTCTAATATTTTCCGGTTGAGATGACGAAGGCTTTCATTCTCGCTACCCAAACACTATCAACCCTTTCAAACCCATTTGAGCTGGTTACTCTTCTTTGATTACCCTCTTTGGAACCTGAAAGTATTATTGAAAATAAAATGAAAGAAAAAGAGAATTTGAAATGAAAAAAAAGACAAATAATAAAAAAGGGGAAGAAGAAGAAAGAATTAGAAAAAATAAGAAAATATATATACAAAAAAAAAGAAAAGAAAAAAGAGACAATGAAAATGAGAAAAAAAGGGAAAGGAAGTGAAAAACAAAGCAAATCAGAAAAACAAAAGAAAATAAAAAAAAACTAAACAAAAATTATTGCCTGAACTACGTTTGACTTGATTCCGAAAGGATACGTAGGCAACCTCTCCTTGGGGTTCAGTCACACCAAAACAAAAATCCAAGAAGTCTCCCAAAAGTGAAACTGGGGCAGAAGTTATAATGGTTCGGCAATGATCCAGCCCAAAAGATTCCAAAGTTGTAGTTCAATCCAAATTCTTTTCACCCCAAACCTTGTTCAAGTCCTTCTGATCAATCGGCAAAGCGGTTCAAAATGGGAGGATGGAGTTATTTGGACCTGATACAACAAAATGAGAAGAATAAAATTAGAGAGTCTTATTGGTGAAAACCCACACGGGCACCGTAAGGAGACGGTAAGCAGAGAAAATCAAAATGAGAAGTTTTGTTAGTGAACGCCCATACGGGCACTATAAGGAGATGGCAAGAAATAAAATGAAAAATGCCAGCTCGTGAAAACCCACAAAGGGCGCCCATGATCAAAAATAAGATCCTCACAGCCATCGGCATCAACAGAGTCCTGGCAAGGTTCCTCGGTATTCAAGGCAAAGTTGCGATGAATTTTTGAGAGTCAGACAGTTTACACAGATCAGGCATCCAGTCCAAAAGGCATGTCATGTTCATTGAAGTCCGCATGTACTCCAGATAAGTCCTTCTCTCCTTTGCCCGAAAGGGATACTTCTAGTTTTAAACTCATTCTCCATTCAATTATTTGTTTCTCTTTGAATCACTTTTGGTCTAACACTGTTCCAAAACCAAGACAAAGAAAGGATGGAAAGACTGATTTACAGGGCTTTTGTTTGATACACGCTATTATGCAAAAGGCACCCAGCCTCAGCAGGGGCATCAAGACGACCTCAACTGGCCATGGCAACCTATTAAGGCAATTGAAGTTGAAAGGGTTAAGTTTCACATGGTTAATCGCCTCAGCGAAGTTGAAGAAACCAAGGTACCCCCAAATGCTCTAAAATTGAAGTTGGAAGAAAGAAGACAGAAAAGAAAGGCACAAAGGAAAAATAAAGTTGGAAAGGTTAAGTCCCACGCGATTAGCCACTGCAGTTTAGGTTTGAGGATCAAAAAATCCCTGATGCACCCAAAAAAAAAAGAAAAAAAAAGAGAAACCGACAAATCCCCACAGGGTCTCCCTTTGTACAAATCCCCATAGGGTCTCCCTTTGTAAAAATCCCCACAGAGTCTCCCCTTGTACAATCCCCCAAAGAGTCTGCCCCAGCAAATCCCCAACGAGTCTGCCTTGTACAAATCCCCACAGAGTCTCCCCAATAAAAATCCCCACTGAGTTGGCCTCGTAAAGAATCCCCAAGCAGAATGGGATGAAAGAACCAAAGCCTTACACGGGCAAATCATCACAAAATCCGGAAATGCGAGTCTGATCAGTTTAAAAGGGGTCGCCTGTGAATCCAATCAATGGCAGAGTTTCTCAACAGGAATTAGGCCGAGACAAAGCAATTGGAACGATCAAGGCTACCGAACCAACCACCGTTTTCAAACTGACAATTTTTCTTTGTTTAGAAAAATTGAGACAGGTGCGATCCAAAGCAACCGTGCAAGAAGCAGGTATAGCCCGAAAAAAGTGAAATGCGCGAGCATTGAACCAGCTTTGCAGTGGGAGAACAACCAAAAGTAAGTTTCCCCAGAATTCTTTCATGCATTTTGATAAATAAAAAGAAGTAAAAAAAGAGATAAGAAAGAAAAATGAAAATCCCCAAAAGAAAAACAAATCATGGTAGCATAGGACCTCATTCCTCAACTATCCCGGTATAAACCACGGATCTCCTTGGCATAATCCAAGGAGCCTTTTCTATCAAAATCCCGGCATAACCCGATGATTTCCCCGGCATGACCCGATGAATCTTCCCGGCATAACCCGTGGACCTTTTCCGGCATAACCCGATGAATCTTCCCGGCATAACCCGTGGACCTTTTCCGGCATAACCCGATGAATCTCCCCGGCATAACCCGAGGACTCTTACCTTTTCCGGCATAACCCGATGAATCTTCCCGGCATAACCCGTAGACCTTTTCCGGCATAACTCGATGAATCTTCCCGGCATAACCCGATGAACCTTCCCGGCATAACCCGTGGACCTTTTCCGGCATAACCCGTAGACCTTTTCCGGCATAACCCGATGAATTTTCCCGACATAACCCCGACAGTTTCCAGCATAACCTGGAAATCCTCCCAATTTAGGGCTCCAATACCTAAGTTGAGCAAGTTTTTCTGTTAGCCAGCATTAGGGCTCCAATCCCTGAACTAAGCATTTTTTCCATTTAGCCAGCATTAGGGCTCCAATCCCTGAACTGAGCATTTTTTCTGTTAGCCAGCATTAGGGCTCCAATCCCTGAACTGAATATTTTTCTATTAGCCAGCATTAGGGCTCCAATCCCTGAACTGAGCACTTTTCCATTTAGCCAGCATTAGGGCTCCAATCCCTGAACTGAGCGTTTTTCTGTTAGCCAGCATTAGGGTTCCAATCCCTGAACTGAGCATTTTTTCTGTTAGCCAGCATTAGGGCTCCAATCCCTGAACTGAACATTTTTCTATTAGCCAGCATTAGGGCTCCAATCCCTGAACTGAGCGTTTTTCTGTTAACCAGCATTAGGGCTCCAATCCCTGAACTGAGCACTTTTTCCATTTAGCCAGCATTAGGGCTCCAATCCCTGAACTGAGCGTTTTTTCCTTTTAGCCAGCATTAAGGCTCCAATCCCTGAGTTGAGCAATTTTCCATTTAGCCAGCATTAGGGCTCCAATCCCTGAACTGAGCACTTTTCCATTTAGCTAGCATTAGGGCTCCACTCTCTGAACTGAGCACTTTTTTATTGCATTAGGGCTCCAATCCCTGAACTGAGCGCTTTTTCCATTTAGCCAGCATTAGGGCTCCAATCCCTGAACTGAGCGCTTTTTCCTTTTAGCCAGTATTAGGGCTCCAATCCCTGAACTGAGTGTTTTTTCCTTTTAGCCAGCATTAGGGCTCCAATCCCTGAGTTGAGCAATTTTCCATTTAGCCAGCATTAGGGCTCCAATCCTTGAACTGAGCGTTTTGTTTTTCCTTTTAGCCAGCATTAGGGCTCCAATCCTTGAGTTGCGCATTTTTACCTTTTGCGACATTAAGGCTCCATTCCCTGAGTTGCGTTTTAGACTAGAGTTTTCCAATCCCCTCATCAATTTTGTAAATTTTCATGACAATTAACTCACGAAATTTTCCTAGTGAAACTGGGGCAGAAAATTTCGTTCGTTTGTTTTGTTGTCTTAGCAGGTCTGACCCTGAGGTGCATGGATCGAGATGACCTACGGAGTGAGTCTCAATCCAGAATAAAGAAAGGAAGAAAAGAACAAAAAGAAGATAAGCCCAAATACTGGAGCAAACAAAGTGCGGATCGCTCAAAATCTGATCGAAGCGCCGCCAATCCCGCTTCACTCAATGCCGCAGAAATAAACAAGCTCCTACAACTTGAGAGCATCAAGATTCAGATCGAAGTCTACAAGCAGAATCAGCTAAGACTCAAGATCAAGTTGCAAAAGAATTATAGATAGGAATCTTGTAACTCGTAGCTGATAGGCTTAGTTAGTCTTTTTTATTTTGATTTTTATGTAATAAATAGGACATCAGACCGGAACTTCGACGGAACCTCGCGCGGCTCTCAACCTCGGCACTCCATCGCCCCATTCACTTCTGAACTACACATGGCCTGATTCCTTTATAGCCAAGGATATGTAGGCAGCTCAGATACCAGAGCTCGGTCACATTCTCTTTTCTTCTTTCTTTTGGTCTCCTTAAATAAGGGTCGGGTCAAAAACCTGTCTAGTCATTCTTTGTCTGAAAACTCTTCGCATTTTCAGTCAAAGAGGGGCAGCTGTTGACATGTGATTTTTGTCCCTCCCCAAATCTTTCACATTTTTAGCACGCAACTATTTAATTTAGCCTTAATGTAGCTATTTCAGCTTATTTTAACTCTTTTTACTTTATTTTCGTCATAAAAATAAAAATTACAAAAAAAAGATATATAAATTTTAGTTTATTTATTTCTCATAAATTTTGAAAAAATACAAAAATAGTACTTTATTTTTATTTTTATATAAATTTAAAAATACAAAAAATATATATATATTTTTGTTTTAATTGTCAGTTTGTTTTAATAATTATTCTGCTTACGTAGGATTAATTAAATAAGGTCGTGTTTTTATTCTCGGTTGCGAGGAAAGAATAATATTTGGGTTCAAACGACTCATTTTAGGCCTAATTTTCGGACCTAGCCCAAAATATTTTCAGCCGAGACGCACATGACAACACATAACTCACACATGCTAGCACATGAACACAACACATAACTCACACATGCTAGCACATGAACACAACACACAACTCACACATGCTAGCACATGAACACAACACACAACTCACACATGCTAGCACATGCACACAACACACAACCCACACATGGTCTTCAATATTCTCCATTAAAACCCAAACAAAAACACACACGGGCAGAACACCTTAGACACCAGCCCCCTCTCCTCTCTTCATCTTCTTCAAACCACCCAACCACTACCCATTTTTCTGGCAAAAGAACACCCCCCCTACCAAAAACGCGGACAGGGTATACTTTCGATATACACTCGATATACCGCGGATATACACGGGCAGAACACCCCCTCCCCAACGTATCTCCTTCTTTCTTTCTTCTCAAACCAGAAAACAATGAACTTTTCACCATCAAAACCAGCCTTGAAGCTCTAGTATTTCAGTCATCAAAATCAGTTCAAAACACATCAAAACAAGCTTGAGAATAGCTCCGTTTCTTCAGTCAAAACGACCTCTAAAATAGCAGCAAAAACCTGTTGCAAACAGCCATAAAATCCACCCCTAACACCACCAAAAATGAGCCAAAAGATCTGCTGAAATCGGCTAAAAAAATCGGAACAGATGCGTTTGGATTTTCGTTGCCGGTCAAAGTCGCTAGTCCGGGTTTCCGTTTGAGTCTCCTTCAAGTCCGTATGGTTTTTCTTGGCTTTATTTCGTTTTGGAGTAACGATTGTTGAGCTGTATCCATTTCATGAAGAAGGTTGTCTTCTCAGTCTATTGATAGAATATTCATATCAAAGGTTCATTTCCTCTAATTTCTTGTTTGCATTAGATGAATGTTTCAGTTTTGATTTAGATCTGTTTAAATGTTTTACTATTGTTTCTTTTGTTTCTGTTTTGATTTATGTGTGTTTGATTAGAATTATTTTCTCAAGTCACTAAATGAAAGCTAGATTTGTTTGAATTGGTAGATGTTATTAATCAAGTTTCGTTGATTAGGTGCAATTAATAAATCATTGTGATTACGGGTACGGTTCCCGTGACGTAGTTGTGATTCTTAATTTCCAAATTTCGGGGGTGCATCTCATATAACCCGATTATAATGGCTCTAGATAATCTTAGTGAATAAATTAGGATTTTTTTGATAGAGACAAAACAAAAAATAAAAATCATAGTTGCTTTTAGGCTTGCCCTTTTAAAAATAAAATGAGTCGAGCCTCGCCCAATAAAATGCAAAAACTGCGGGGCCCTCATAAATGTATATACTAAAAATACTCAGAATTTGGGATGGGCTGTTCAGCGAATTTCGCAGCCTTCCTCAAAGATAATAACGCGTTAGACTCTTTAGGCGCGATTTTAATTAAATTACATTCTTAAATTCGGGTGCGCATTTATGTGACCCAAATCCAAATCTCAATGGAGTCAGAATGTATTAACAACCACGGGTGCATTGATTGCGATGTGGTTCGAGATGCATTTTCACGAAGTTGCAATTCTATTAAAAAATAATAATAAAAGCGGTTTAAACTTAATAAAAGCACACAAGTTATAACATGTATTAAAATCAAATATTTAGCCATTATAACAATTTAAGCGACCGTGCTAGAACCACGGGATCCGTGGGTGCCTAACACCTTCCCTCGGGTCAACAGAATTCCTTACTTAGAATTTCTGGTTCGCAGACTTCATTTGGAAAGTCGAAAATTTCCTCGATTTGGGATTCAAGATAAACCAGTGACTTGGGACACCAAAAGCCAAACCTTTCCCAAGTGGTGACTCTGAATTAAATAAATAATCTCATTTCGAATATTGTCACTTAAATTGGAAAAACTCCCTCGCGCATTTATCCTTCGGGGTGGGCGCGCAAAAAGGAGGTGTGACAGTAAGGGACTAAAATACCCATATAAGGTGAGTCACATTGTGATATTATAATGTACGATTATGGAAGTATTATATCACCCCTAGGTGTATCAATCTAATTACTCCAGACGTTCCATATGAGAAGCGAGCCCTAGCGGCGGTGTTACATAAGAGATCAAGTTATTAGTGGTAGATGATGGATCAACATTAAGGTGAATCAACAGTAAATGAATAAAAGTTCAATAGTATGAGATGAGATTAGACCATCAATCTTAAGGATAAGCAACGAGATAACCTGGAGTTGGTTGCAGACCTCAGTAACGATAAATTGAAGTAAGAGTTATGGCATAATATGACCTATGTAGATGCAGTAAAGTTATACGAAGGATAACCAGGTCTATGAAATAAGATATAGCAATATTCGTAAGTTCTACAAAGTATCAAGCGAAGAACTTTAGTACACCTATAGATGCCCAGGGAGGCATCCTATTGAGCCTTGTATATATTTACAAAGTAAGGCCTAGAGATTGTCTAAAAGCTAGAGGAAAAAGGAGAGGAGAGTCGCATAGGCATACTTACAAGATCAACATCGTAGAGGATGCATGGTAGAAGGTAGCAACAATAACGAGATTGGAAGGAATTCGATCGCAAGTCATGGCATGGGAGAGAGGCCTAAAGGAAGCAATGCCATGGCCTTTGGATTTATTCACAGAAAAACTGCCTAAATGGTAAGGAGAGTATTAAGGTATTCACAAGAGCTATAAGTTATGAAAATGAAAAGAACATCAGTCAACATTCGAGGACGAATGTTCCAAAGGTGGGAATGATGTTACGCCCCGTAATATTATGTCAATATTACGTCCCGCAGTATTATATTGTGATGATGTTACGCCTTGCAGTACTACATTACGAAGATGCTACACTTTGCAGTATTAAATTACGACGATGTTGCACCCTGTAGTATGGTACGTTGAATTTGTCGTAAGGTAATTGACATAAGTTCAAGGAAAAGATTATTTGGAGATTATAAGAATTATACTATTTCAAACAAGTGATGAGTAAATTCGAGAAAGTGAGAGGGGAAGCAAGTCAAAGAAAATAAATTTCCGTCCAAGTTTGGCATGTTGAGGATGCAATTCGGGACGAGCATTAACACCCGATATTTATGGACTAGTACCATACAAGGTACCATATGACCATGATAGTAAGATATATAAAGTGTATTAAAAATAAGTAATATTTTAAGTAATTTGAGAGAATTCTTAATTATATGGATAATCGGGTAATTATTAATTTTAGTGGGAGATTAGCAATTAATTAAGATGTTGGTATCTAGTTGGTTGGGAAGGGCTAAGAACTAACGTGGCAGCTACCTAATTAACTTAGGTGACTCTTCAAACTAATTGATAATGTGTCATTCCTAAGGTCTTAGTCATCACTTTAGTGGGTTTATAAGACTACTTCATTAAGAGATGGATTCTCTTAATGAATCCAAGGTATATAAATTTCAGCAAGGTAACTCCTCTATGGAGAACATTTCATACAAAATTATACTACGTAATAGCGACGAGATTTTGCGATTCTGAGGAAGTACGGTGTAATCTTTTCCAAGAATATCATACGGAATTTTTCCTACTCTGATCCGTCGTTACGTGTTGTCACAAAGACATGGGTTAGAGGAATTGTTAAGAGAATCGACTCAGGTATGTTAAGGCTATCCCTTCTTTCTTTTTGGCATGATCCAAATAATACAAATGAGACGAGCAATATACACAACTTTCATAAATGATTCTATTCATAGAAATACTAGGGGTGTCTATATTTTTGATTCCCCATGTGGATTATTATTATATTTTTTGTTCATGGATCTCAAAAAAATACGTATTTGATAAAGTTTATCCGAAAGGCATATGGGTTTTTATGGCATTCCAAGAAAATCTTATTAACATATTTCTTATTTATACATGTACATTGACCCATGACCAGATGGCGTTATATACGCGTATATATGTATATTATATTTATATGGGATATGGGAAAAGGTTATGGCGTTATATATGCACCACCACCTGATCAGCTGATATATGTTGATGATTTTGCCCATAGTGGCCGAGATGATATGATGGGATGCCCTCAGAGGCCTGATGATGTTATAAAACACGTACCTATGCACGACATGACATTCATACGCATATGCATGACACTATAATTATTCATGATTTACGGAATTATCAAGACTTACAGGTTGAGTCATTTACTCTATATCCCTTCCATGTCTGTTATGTACTTATTTATGTGTCTTACATACTCGGTACATTATTTGTACTGACGTCCCTTTTACCTGGGGACACTGTATTTCATGCCCGCAGGTCTCGATAGACAGGTCGAGAGTCCTCCAAGTAGGCAATCAGCTCAGTGGAAGATGTTGGTGCACTCCATTTGCTCCGTAGTTGCTTATTTGGTCATTATGATTTAGATGTGTATTATTTGGTATGGCGGGGCTATGTCCCAACCTTATGACAATTATGTATCCGCAGAGGCTTGTAGACAGATGTCATGTACGTAAAATATTGTATGGCCTAGTCGGTCTATGTTCAATATACGAGCGGTTATTTTGGCTTTATAGGCCCGTACGTCATATGTATAAGTTTGGATTACATGTTGGATCGTCCAATGTCGAGTATTTCTCCATGTTTTATTGTACTTATCTCATGATAGCCTCTCTGGCTCATTTACCTATGATAGTATAATACGAAAGATACGTTACATAGGTACTCGGTTGAGTAAGGTACCTGGTGTCCGTTGTAGTCCATCGGTTTGGGTCGTGATAAAAGTGGTATCAGAGCAGTTCTGTCCTAGGGAGTCTACAAGCCGTGTCTAGTGGAGTCTTGTTTGCATACAATTTTAGAGAATATTGTAAAAAAAAATTTATTATTTTATCGATATATATAACTTAATTCCCATATAAAAAGGATAAAATTGAAGAGTGAAGCGAATAACTAATTAATCGGTGAAGAAAATTATCATAATTTTATAAACTTATTGGTATAAAATAACCTCAATTAATTAAGAAAAAATATACTATAATACTTTTCTTTATAGTAATTATTTATATAAATTATATAATATAGATAATAATAATAATAATTTAAAATAAATTTGGGGCCTTCAAATTTTTGGGGCGTAAGGCAATGGTCCCATTGCCTGGGCCTTTAGAGTCGCCAATGTAAAATTTATGGGAGAAGGGATCTTGAAACATCATACTAAAACAGTAATAACATAAGCATTATCTCATATCAATATTTATTGAAAATTGTCTTTAATATGCTTCACATGGTTTTAACGTGAAGGAGTTAGAATTAAAATAAGAAAGGAAAAGTAGTTAACATCAAAGCTTCGACAAAAACAAAGTGCAATAGGTTGATTTTGTGTACATGGTCAATTAGATGGCCTGAGCTCTGAAGGCGCACGTTAAGTAGGGAAAGCTAAGGTACGCACAAAGACGATGGCCCGATGGAAATCACCGATAATTTCGCCGCCTACAATACCGGAGACGGAAGAAGAAGGTAGAATGGTAACACCGGAATCAAGTGTATCACAAATGATAGGTCAGATGCAACCGATCCACTGGATGATTGGGATTAGGGGTATTCAAAACCGAACCGAAACTGAAAACTGAACCGAAACCGAAGCTTAATGGCTTATTGGTATCGGATTAATAGTTTAAGGGACGGGAACCGAATTGAATTTTTTTTATTAACGACTTATCAGTTTGGGGGCGGATTATTCAATTTTCTTAATGGATAATCCGTTAACCCGTTAAGAGTATATATATATATATATATATATATATATATATATATATATATATATATATATATATATATATATATATATTAAATATCAAAAATCCTTCCACTTCCAGTACTCTATCTCTAACGCCTAATTCCTAAATAATCAGAAACCCTAATGCCTAAATTTCAACTAGCAGCCACCAGTAGTACTCTATCTTGTCGACTTCTAGGCTTCTAGCACTCTATCTTGTCGACTCGTCGTCTCCGTCTCGCCGACTCGCCTCTCCATCTCGTCGTCTTGCCTCTCCATCTCGCCATAGCCGGAGCAACAATCAGCAGATGGTAAGTTTCTTTTCTTGTTGATGTCTTTAAAATCAAAGAGCATGTCAATTCTCATTAGAATTCTTAGTGCCCTAGTATGAAGATTTAGCTCATATTTTTGCTTTTTAAAATTGTAAATATGGCTCCAACACAGCCTTTGTGTTGATTATTAATATATTGTTACCTTTCTAAGAGAAATGAACAAGAAACAAAGAGAAGGACCACACATTTATTGTAATTTTGCTTCGTTTGTGCTATGAATAAATTAATAAAAGCTTAGATACCATTATATTTAATGAGCTAAACTACTGAAATTGTTCCTTTGCATCTAAACTCAGGCAATCACATAGTTATCTCAATGAAATTTGATATCCTTGTATGATCCATGTTATAGCTAGTAAGAGTTACAGTGGCATATCCATTAGGACTACTTTTTCCTTAATTACATCATATTATAATTACAAATGACTAATTTGTTAAACGACTCATACATGGCTTGTATAAATATATGTTAAGCAACTTGTTATTCTCATTCCTTTTCTTTTCTTGTTGCAGTGATTCATACATGGCTGAAGATATATAAAGTGATAAGGTGATGATGGGTGAAAGTGAGGCTTCTAATTCAAATGTAATAAGTCAAGCTCAAACAACGGAGTCAAATATAACCAAAAAAAAGGAAAAAAAGGTATGTTGTGTAGGATCATTTTATAGAAATTATTACTTCTGAAGGGAGTACAAAAGCAAAATGTGACTATTGCTTTATTGAGTATGTATTTAAGACCAAAGACGGTACGTCGAAACTTCTTTCTCATATGCTTAAGTGTCCTAAATGCCCTGCTATTATTGATAAAAAATAATCAAATTTAGGCTTTCAATCTGTTCCGGGGATAGTTAGGGTGACGTAGCTGTTGTTACTTGGAAATTTGATTAAGAAGAATGTAGGAAGGCATTATGTCGTATGGTAATAATTAATGAGCTTCCTTTTAGCTTTGTTGAGAAAGAAGGTTTTAGAGACTTTATGAAAGTGGCGCAACCTTATTTTCGGATCCCTTCCCATAGTACTGTAACTAGGGATTGTTTTGATCTTTTTAATGAAGAAAAGCAAAAGTTGAAGAGGTCTTTTATAAAATAAAAACAAAGAGCACCCACTGATACCTGGACTTCTATACAAAGAATAAATTACATATGTAACACTGCCCATTGGATTGATAGTGAATGGAATATGCATAAGAGAATAATTAATTTTTGTTCTATTGTTAGTCACAAAGGCGAAGATATGGTAAATGGTATCAATATTACGTGAGTGGGGGATAAATAAGATCTTCACTGTCACAGTTGATAATGCAAGCTCAAATGATGTGACAGTAAAAGAATTGTCTAATCAATTAACAAAAATGGGAACTAATTTGATGAATGGTACTCACCTTCATGTGAGATGTGTGGCTCACATCATGAATCTTGTGGTCCAGGATGGTTTAAAAGAATCTTCATGTCTATTGAACATGTTAGGCATGCAATGAGATATGTTAGGCAGTCTCCTGCGAGGTTGAAGAGGTTTCAAGAATTTTGATGATGAACAACTCAATTGTAAAAAAACTTTATGCTTAGATGTTCCAACTAGGTGGAATTCCACCTACTTGATGTTGCGCAGGGCTGTTGAATTTGAAAGTGCATTTCACATTATTCTTCTAGTAAACTTGGCTTGAGACATTATCTTGAGCATTCTTATATTGATGTTGGAATTTCTACAGGTGAACTTTTGAGTAGTAATTGGGAGAATATAAAAAAAATTACAAAGTTTCTTGAAATCTCCTATCTTCTTACTTTGAAGATATCTGGATCGCATTATGTTACATCGAATATTCATTTTCTTGAAATTTGCACAGTTGCTGTTTATTTGAAGCAATTGATAGAAAATGAAGATACAGTTTTAAGTGAAATGGCAAAGAATATGAAAGAAAAGTTTGATAAGTATTGGGGTGATCCAGGGAAAATGAACAAGATAATTTTTATCTCATGTATTTTGGTATGACGACCCGGCCAGTCGTCTCATGAGTTACCGCTCTGTTTTCCTCATTTCTGCTTCTTTATGCTTAGTGTATAGTATCACGTTGGTCAGATCGAGTTCGGAAAGGATTTGGTAAGGTTTGGGACACTTAGTCTCTTTAGAGTGAGTTTAAGTTGGAAAAATCAATCAGATGTTGACTTGTGTGTTTGAGGGCTCGGATGTGAGTTCCGATGGTTCGGCTAGCTTCGAGAGGTATTTGGGACTTAGGAGTGCGATCAGAATGAGTTTTGGAGGTTCAGAGTAGATTTAGTCTTGAATTGGTCAAAGTTAATTTGTGCTTCGCAAACGCGAGGCTTTGACCGCATTCACGAAGAAGGAATTTAGGCCTGGGCAGAAGGTTTAAAAGGTCATCTTGTCCGCGAATGTGGGGTTTATTTCTTCCATTTTTGGTCGTTTTTGGAGCTTTTTTGAAGGGGATTGAAGAGGGATTCAAGGGAAATCACTTGGAGGTAAGACTCTTGGACATCGTTATGCTATATTGAGGTAACACACACGCTTGATGACGAGCATGGGGTCGTGCACTGTTGGGGATTGTGACTTAGTCCGTCCCGAATGACTATTTTACCACGTAATTGATTGAAATTAATTTGCTATCATCATGATTTAGGCTGAATGCCATATTTGGGCCTTGTGCCAACTATTTGAATTCTTCGGGAATTTTTACTGGTATTTCCTCATTGTTTTAACTTTTTACTTGAACTCAGTCATGTTATATTTTACTGTTGTCGTACTCAGTCATGTTCACTCTGTTTTAACACTTACATGATCTTTTAAATGATATTTTGGGCTAAGAAACATGTTTTACTACTGCTCGAGTGACTTGTGAGGATTTTTGACTGAGTAAGGCCGAGGGCCTATGTTGTGAGGAAACATTTGATACTGATTATGAGGTCGGGGGCCTGAGATTGTACGCCACGAGGTGGCTTGATTGATATGAAGCCGAGGGCCTAGTGATGATGCCACGAGGTGGCTTGATATTGCGCTTGGCCCGTAAGGGGTCCTTCTAGGGGTCTATACACCTCCAGTGAGCGCGGGTACCCATTTTGATGTGAGATTGAGCCCGAGGGGCTGGTATTGTCCTATGTGATTGCCGGAGGGGCTGGTACTGTTCTGAGATGTTGTTCGAGGGGAGGATTTGTTGATATTGTGCCCGAGAGGTGAGCCTTTATGTGTTTACTTTTTATAATTTGACTATCAATTACCTGCTAAACATTTAAAAAGGTTTTTCATGAAACTATATTTGAGTTAAAGAATTCTACCTATCTTTCACTGATTTACTGTTTTTAATTGGCTTTACTATTTCATTATAGAATGCTTTGTGCCTTACGTGTTTTCTTACTTTCAGTTATTATTTACTTTTGTTACTCACTGAGTTGGAGTACTCATTTTACTCCCTTCACCCTTGTGTGCAGATTCAGGTGTAGCTAATCCCGCTCCCGAGTGTTGATCATTCCAGCTTCCGGCAGATTCGAGGAAAAACTTCACATTCTTGAAATTCTTATCGTGTATCCTTGATTCAGCTAGAAATGTAATTCTTTGAATTTCTTCCACGCGTTTGTGTGCTTACATGAGCTCTCGGTATCGGATATGCATCGATGTCTTGTGATTCCCTGATCGAGGGCGAGATGTGACCTCTGTGCGTTGATGTTGGGCTAGTCTGGAGGACTTGAGGCCGGATGTTTGCCTATACCTTGAGCTGTTGATTTCGTGAGCGCGTGTTTCTGGATCCATATGTTCTGTTATGTTCCTATTAAGGGGGTGATTTCTGGATAGTTACATGAGGAGTGTGATGTGACTGCGAGATGTATTCATGTGATTTGGAAGCGACGAGAAGGGGTTGCTGGAGGATAGAAGGACTATTAGGTGCTCAATTTTCATTTTGATTTGATGTATTCCATGTTTCCAAGTTAGGAGTGGAGTAAATTTAATGTTGCGGTATGAGCTCAGACTCAGGAAGATTAAGTGACTACATAACGTTTATGACAGTGGGAGGTATAAAGAAATGCTAGTCTGAGGCAAAGCAGGTGGGTTATCTCCTGTGGAGTGTTCTGTTAGAAGATCTCATTTACAAGTGACATATAAGTGTTGAAGTTTAAATTTGGATCGCTTAAGAGAGTGGGTTTAACTGTTATGAGAGTGAATGCGAGATTTGCATAAGAGTTAAAGTACCAGATGGTCTGTGTTTCACAAGCTTATGAAGGATTGAGTTTAATCTCACTATGGTATTATGGCAGCAATAAAGTATATGCGTTATGAGTTATTGTGTATGTTTTGGTCTATGGCTTCGAGCCAAGTGGGGGAGTCCACTATTAATTAGTCGATTGCACGATTATGTGCTAAGTTTGTTCCAGTTTTAGGCGTGCGGGTGAATCAGTCATCGGCTTCAGCGCCAGTTACTTCATCACCACCAGCCCAGTCAGCTAGGGGTCGCCCTAGAGAGGGGAGGTCAATCAGGTGGCGGTCAGGCCCGTTTCTATGCACTTTCGGGTAGACTCGATGCTATTGCTTCAGATGTTGTTATTACAGGTATTGTTTCAGTCTGCCACTTAGATGCTTCTGTATTATTTGATCCCGGTTCCACTTTTTCTTATGTTTCATCATACTTTGCTTGTTATTTGGGTACGCCCCGTGAGTTTCTTGCTTCACATGTTCATGTATCTACCCCAGTGGGCGATACTGTTGTTATAGACCATGTGTACTGGTCGAGTGTGGTGACTATTGGGGGTCTGGTGACCCGTGTGGATTTTTTATTATCGTGCATGGTGGATTTCAATGTCATTTTGGGCATGGATTGGCTATTTCTGTGTCGTGCTATTTTGGACTGTCATGCTAAGACAGTCACATTGGCTATACCGGGTGTGCCACGGATTGAGTGGCGAGGTATGACTGATTATGTTCCCAGTAGAGTGATCTCGTTCTTGAAAGCCCAGCGTATAGTTGGGAAGGGTTTTCTTTTGTATCTAGTCTTTGTAAGGGATGTCGGTGCTGAGACTCCCAGTATTGATTTTGTTCTAGTTGTGAGGGATTTTCCCGATGTGTTTCCTGCAGACCTGTCGGGCATGCCACCGGACATGGATATTGATTTTGGTATTGACCTGGTGCCGGACACTCAACCCATTTCTATTCTACCATATCGTATGGCACCAGCAGAGTTGAAGGAATTAAATGGGCAGCTTCAAGAACTCCTTGATAAAGGGTTCATTTGTCACCTTGGGATGCGCCAGTTCTATTTGTGAAGAAGAAGGATCGCACTATAAGGATGTGCATTGAATATAGGCAATTGAACAAGGTAACGATTAAGAACAAGTATCCTTTGCCTCGCATTGATGATTTATTCGACCAGCTTCAAGGAGCAAGAGTGTTCTCCAAGATTGATCTCCATTCAGGTTATCACCAATTGAAGATCAGGGACTCGGATATTCTTAAGATAGCTTTCAGGACCCGATATGGTCATTATGAGTTCTTGGTGATGTCTTTTGGGTTGACCAATGCCCCATCACCGTTCATGCATTTGACTAACAGTGTGTTTCGGCCTTATCTTTACTCATTTGTCATAGTCTTCATTGATGATATTCTAGTGTATTTGCATAGTCAGGAGTAGCACACGGAGTATTTGAGAGTTGTGTTGCAGAGATTGAGAGAGGGGAAGCTTTATGCAAAATTCTCCAAGTGTGAGTTTTGTCTTAGTTCAGTGGCTTTCTTGGGGCATGTCGTATCCAGTGAGGGTATTCAGGTTAATCCAAAGAAGATAGAGGCTGTATAGAATTGGCCCAGACCGTCCTTAACCATAGAGATTCGCAGCTTTCTTGGTTTGGCAGGCCATTAACGTCAGTTTGTTCAGGGATTCTCATCTATCGTATCGCCCTTGACCAAGTTGACTCAGAAGGGTGCTTCATTTGTATGGTTAGACGAGTGTGAGGAGAGCTTTTAGAAGCTCAAGATAGCTTTGACCACAGCTCCAGTGTTGGTTTTGCCATCAACTTCAGGTTCATATACCATGTATTGTGATGCTTCGAGAGTTGGGATTTGATGTATGTTGATGCAGGAGGGTAGAGTTATTGCTTGTACTTCTCGTCACTTGAAACCCCATGAAAGAACTACCCCGTTCATGATTTGGAGTTGGCTACCATAGTTCACGCGTTGAAGATTTGGAGGCATTACTTGTATGGTGTGTCTTGTGAGGTGTTTACTGATCATCGTAGCCTCCAGCACTTGTTCAAACAGAAGGATCTCAATTTGAGGTAGCAGAGGTGGTTGGAGTTGCTTAAGGATTATGATATCACGATATTGTACCATCCGGAAAAGGCCAATGTGGTGGCCAATGCCTTGAGCCGAAAGGCGGTGAGTATGGGGAGTTTGGCATATATTCCAGTTGGGGAGAGACCTCTTACAGTTGATGTTCAGGCCTTGGCCAATCGGTTCATGAGGTTAGATATTTCAGAGCCTAGTCAGGTATTGGCTTGTGTGGTTTCTCGGTCTTCCTTATATGATCACATCAGAGAGCGCCAGTATGATGATCCGCATTTTCTTGTCCTTAAGGACAGAGTTCAACATGATGATGCCAGAAATGTGACCATTGATGATGATGGGGTGTTGAGGATGTAGGGCTGGATTTGTGTGCCCAATGTGGATGGGCTTTGGGAGTTGATTCTGGAGGAGGCCCATAGCTCATGGTATTCTATTCATCCGGGTGCCGTGAAGATGTATCAAGATTTGAGGCAGCACTATTGGTGGAAAAGAATGAATAAAGACATTGTGGGATTTGTAGCTCGGTGTCTCAATTGTCAGCATGTAAAATTTGAGCATCAGAGACCGGGTGGCTTGCTACAGTAGATAGATATTCCTGAGTAGAAGTGGGAGAGGATCACTATGGACTTTGTTTTTGGACTTCCACGGACTTTGAGAAAGTTCGTTGCTATTTGGGTGATTGTGGATCGGCTGACCAAGTCCGCACACTTCATTCCTGTATGTATTATCTATTCTTCAGAATGGTTGGCAGAGATCTATATCCGTGAGATTGTTCGTTTGCATGATGTCCTAGTTTCCATCATTTCAGATAGGGGCACTCAATTTACATCGCTGTTTTGAGGTCTGTACAACGAGAGTTGGGTACTCAGGTTGAGTTGAGCACAGCTTTTCACCCTCAAACGGACGGGCAGTCCGAGCGCACTATTCAGATAGTAGAGGACATGTTGTGTGCTTGTGTTATTGACTTCGGAGAGTCATGGTATCAGTTTCTACCGCTTGCAGAGTTTACTTATAACAACAACTACCAGTTGAGTATTCAGATGGCTCTGTATAAGGCTTTGTATGGGAGACGGTGGAGATCTCCAGTTGGTTGGTTCGAGCCCGGTGAGGCTAGGCTATTGGGGAGAAACTTGGTGCATGATGCTTTAGAAAAAGGTGAAGGTGATTCAGAAGAGGCTTCATACAGCGCAATCGATACAGAAGAGCTATTCTGATAGGAAGGTTCGGGATGTGTCCAACATGGTTGGCGAGAAGGTTCTGTTGAAGGTTTCACCCATGAAGGGTGTTATGAGATTTGGGAAGAAAGGGAAATTGAGTCCTCGGTTCATTGGGCCTTTTGAGGTGCTTCGGAGGATTGGGGAGGTGGCTTATGAGCTTGCTTTTCCACCCAGCTTTTCGAGTGTACATCCAGTATTTTATGTTTCTATGCTCCGGAAGTATATTGGGGATCCGTCACATGTTCTGGATTTCAGCACGGTTCAGTTGGATGATGATTTGACCTATGATGTGGAGCCAGTAGCTATTTTGGGTCGTCAGGTTCGAAAGTTGAGGTCGAAGGATATAGCTTCAGTGAAAGTGCAGTGGAGAGGTCGGCCTATGGAGGAGGCTACCTGGGAGACCGAGCGGGAGATGCGGAGCAGATACCCTCACATGTTTGAGGCTTCAGGTATGTTTCTTAACTCATTCGAGGATGAACGTTTGTTTAAGTTTGGGAGGATGTGACGACCCGACCAATCGTCTCATGAGTTACCGCTCCATTTTCCCCATTTCTGCTTCTTTATGCTTTGTGTATCCGTGCGATGTGGTATCGATTGGTCGGATCGAGTTCGGAAAGGATTTGGTAAGGTTTGAGACACTTAGTCTCTTTAGAGTGAGTTTAAGTTGGAAAAGTCAACTGGATGTTGACTTGTGTGTTAGAGGGCTCGGATGTGAGTTCCAATAGTTCGGTTAGCTTCGGGAGGTGATTTGGGACTTAAGAGCGCTATCGGAATGAGTTTTGGAGGTTCAGAGTAGATTTAGGCTTGAATTGGTCAAAGTTAATTTGTGATTCGCGAACGCGAGGCTTTGACCGCGTTCACGAAGAAGGAATTTAGGCCTGGGCAGAAGGTTTAAAAGGTCGTCTTGTCCACAAATGTGAGGTTTATTTCTTCCATTGTTGGTCGTTTTTGGAGCTTTTTTGAAGGGGATTGAAGAGGTATTCAAGGGAAATCACTTGGAGGTAAGATTCTTGGACTTAAAACTCGATTCTAATGTGAATTCCACCTAAATAATCATGGAAAATAAGCCAAAAATTGAAGAACTAGGGCTTGGAAATTTAGACTTTTGATTGAGGATTTGAAGGACCATTTGAGATCGGATTTCAGAACCTTTGATATGTATGAACTCGTAGGGAGATAAGGAATCTATAGATGTAAAAATTATCGAATTCCGAGACGTGGGCCCGGGGCTCGGGTTTTGGTAATTTCGGGATTTGTGTCGTATTTTGATTGTTTTCGCTTGGGCTTCGTTCCCTTAGCATATTTTGACGTCCTCGTTCTGATTTTGGATAGATTTGACAGGAGTGGAGGCCGATTCGAGGGGCAAAGGCGTCGCGAACTAGAGATTTAACCGGTTCGAGGTGAGTAATGATTATAAATGATGTTCTGAGGGTATGAAACCCCGTACTTGCACATCGTTGTGCTATATTGAGGTGACGCACACGCTTGATGACGAGCGTGGGGTCTTGCACTACTGGGTAGTTTTTGACTGAATGACTATTTTACCGCGTATTTGACTGAAATCTATTTGCTATCATCATGATTTGGGCTGAATGCCATATTTGGGCCTTGTGCCAACTATTTGAACCCTTCAGGAATTTTTACTGGTATTTCCTCACTGTTTTGACTTTTTACTTGAACTCGGTCATGTTATATTTCACTATTTTCGTACTCAGCCATATTTACTCTGTTTTAACACTTACATTATATTTTAAATGATATTTTGGGCTGAGAAACATGTTTTACTACTCTTGGCTTGTGAGGATGTTTGACTAAGTAAGGCCGAGGGCCTATGTTATGAGGAAACATTTGATACTGATTATGAGGCCGAGCCTGAAATATGTACGCCACGAGATGGCTTGATTGATATGAGTCTGAGGACCTAGTGATGATGCCACGAGGTGGCTTGATATTGCGCTTAGGCCGTAAGGGGCCCCTCCAGGAGTCTGTACACCCCCAGTGAGCGCGGGTACCCATTGTAATGTGAGATTGAGCTCGAGGGGCTGGTATTGTTCTATGTGATTGCCCGAGAGGTTGGTACTATTCTGAGATATTGTCCAAAGAGCGGATTTGTTGATACTGTGCCCGAGGGGCGAGCCTTTATGTGTTTACTTTTCATAATTTGACTGTCAATTACCTACTTAAACATTTAAAAATGCTTTTCATGAAACTATATTTGAGTTAAAGAATTCTACCTATCTTTCACTGTTGGCTTTACTGTTTCATTATAGAATGTTTTGTGCTTTAGGTGTTTTCTTGCTTTCAGTCTTTATTTACATTTGTTACTCACTAAGTTGGAGTACTTACTTTACTCCCTGCACCTTATGTGCAGATTCAGCCGTAGCTGGTCTCGCTCCCGAGTGCTGATCATTCTAGCTTCAGGCAAATTCGAGGAGTCTTTAGGTAGTTGTTGGCGTTCGCAGCCCGGAGCTCCTCCCTATCTCTTTTCCTTTATGTCCTTAGCTCAGTACTAAACTCTGTAGTTACTTTTGGGTATTCAGTGTTGTTAGATGCTCGTGACTTGTGACACCCCGGTTAGGGCTGTGTTGGGTTGTACTTCCGCATTTTTATGATATTATCCGCTACTTAGTGTCACACCTCCTTTTTCCGCCCCCGCGAGGGTGCAAGGGAGTTTTTCCAATTAAAGGACAATCGAAACGGGATTTGTTTATTTATTTCAGAGTCGCCACTTAGGAGATTTAGGATGTCCCAAGTCACCAATTTTAATCCCGAATCGAGGAAAAGAATGACTCCATATTACAGTCTGTGCGCCAGAAATTCGGATAAGGAATTCTGTTAACCCGGGAGAAGGTGTTAGGCATTTCTGAATTCCGTGGTTCTAGCACGGTCGCTCAACTGTTATATTCGGCTTGATTATCTGATTTTATACATATATGAACTTATGTGCAAATTTTAACTTTTGACCGCTTTCATAATTATTATTATTATTTTTTACAAGGAATTGCAATGTTGTGAAAATGTATCTCGAACCGCGTTACAATCAATGTACCCGTGGTCGTCGACACACTTTGACTCCGTTGAGATTTGGATTTGGGTCACATCAATGTGCACCCGAGTTTAAGGAAATTAAATTATTAAAGGCGCGCCTAAAGCGACTAGAGTATCATTTACTTTGGGTAGGGCCGTGGAATTTTACTAAACGGTCCATCCCGAAGTCTAAGCAATTTTAAGGTAAATATTTATTGAGGGCCCCGCAATTTTGTATTTTTATTTGGCGAGGCTCATCTCATTCTTATTTTTTTTTAAAAAGGAATTGGCAACGTTGTGGACACGCATCTCGAACCATGTCACAATCAATGTGCCCGTGATTAGAGACACATTTCAACTCCGCTGAGATTTGGATTTGGGTCACATAAATGTGCACCCGAGTTTAAGGACATAACGTTATTAAATACGCGCCTAAAATGACTAGCGTATCATTATTTCTGGGAGGCCGTGGAATTTTGCTAAACGGTCTATCCCGAAGTCTAAGCGATTTTAAAACAAATATTTACTGAGGGCCCCGCAAATTTTTTATTATTTTTTTTTTATTTGACGAAGCTCGTCTCACTTATTTATTTATTTATTTTTAAGAGGAAAGTAACTACATTTCTATTTTTATTTGTCTCTAAATAAAGAAAAATCCTAGTTAATTACATGCTAAAAAAAACCGTAACTTATTTAATTAATAGATTACAACAGATGCTAACGAAAATTATACTTGAACTTGTAAAAATGAAAAATTGTTTCGCGCCTTATTCCATAAGCTAATATTACTAAAAATGGAATTATGTATATAAAAAACGTACAAGATTGACTAACGTTACTACAATTAGCCATTTTTAACTGTGGTGAGGTTAACTAAATGATCAAAGCTATAGACTAATTCATTAACCCTAATGGATTCGCAATTTAACTATACTTTATTGAAACTACTCTACATTAGTGTAAGTATACTTAATTATTAATACATAAAATTATCGACTACGACCTTTATTTATTTATTTATTTACTTTTATTATTATTATTGGAGCTATAATGTTGACACTACCCAACCACCTTATTTTTACATTTTTATCAAGTCCACAATCTATCTATGTGAGATTATTTGTAACATGAATTAATGTCAATACTGATGAGAGTATAATCACTTAAGAGGACTAATGGAAATTAGTTTTAACCATCTAAACGAAATACTAATTGGGTTTTGACTAAGTACTCTATCTCATTTATGGACTACTTGAATATATGCATACAAATAACTAACTAGAGATATGCTACTTATCATGATTTACCCCATTAATCTAATAAAATTGAAAGGTTCATGTTATATCAGCGCATGACCATTTATATGATTCCTTCTCTTTTCCATCCAATTATACAAAAAAAAACAGTTCATAAAAAAACTAAATAGACCAGATTGTCTACTATCTGCTTTATTGAAACGGTTCGATTTTATTGCTGCATTTCAACTTCAAAGCTTTATCACTACAAGATTCGAATGTGTACCTGGAATTCGAACTACAAATAGAGAAAAGAGGTCAGGAGCAACAATGTACAACAGTAGCACAGCAACAGAATCCCACAGCAAATAACAGCAACAAAACAGCAATAACCAATGTAACAATGGTCAGAACCAAACTGAAAACCCCAGAAAGCTTGACTGAAAATCAGTAGTACTAAACGCAATCCAACAGATGGCAGTAACAAAGTTCTGATTTCAGCAGTAAAGAAAAGAACCTCACTTTCAATTTTTAGCTCTCAAAAACTGACTTTTAATTCTGAAAAATTAGCTTATTTCTCACTTTGAAGTTCTGAAAATTTTTCTTCTCTCAAAATTCCAGTCTCAATCCTTTTTTTTCCCAGCCCCTTCTCTATATCAACTCCCCTTATTTATAGGCTAGAACTAAACATTATTTATTCAAAGCTTTTCACTTTCAGCCTGTATATTCCCTCTCATGTGCATCTATACACTTTTATCATTAATCTCATGCTTATTTTCTGATTTTCCACCCTTAAAGATACCAGACAGGGTGTATTCTGCATTACTAATTCCCTTTTCATTAAATAATTCATTAATTATACACTGAATATTAACTGGCAAGCTACTAACACTAATCATTTTAAATCTTTTAACACCCAAAAATACCCCTGAAAAATCCCCTATTATTATTGCCTTGCCCTCACTCTTAGCAATATGTATTTAAACCTCTCTGATTTACAACTACACCAAATCACTACACAGCTACAACCAATCCTTAAGTCAAATTCACACAAAATGATTCAAGCATCAAAACATACCAACGAAGTGATTCATGTTGTATTCGTCCAAACAAAGCAGTCATAAACTAACTATTCGGCGAAGTTGTTCAAATCGAATGTAGCTTATAATGCACACTCAAACAAACAGATGAAAAATCTTGACCAAATAAAAAGGTCTTGAAGAAGAAGGAGAACTAATGAACAAAACAAGATTACAAAATAACACTTTAAATAAAGAATCAATAATCCGAAAAATAGAATAATAAAAAAACAAGATTAGGAACAACATTTAAAACCAAAGCCATAACAGAAAATAAATAAAAATGAACTAAATAATCTTGAAAGAAAATCCTAAAACTTGAACGAACCCAAGTCGAGCTCGGAGTTGAACTATTGGAGGTTGAACGGACTGTTTTGTGGACGTTGAAAAAGGACGAAGCAGCAGCTGGACGTTTGGACTATGGCGGATTAGCATGGAGGGACGAGGGTGTCGTGGCGTCGAGGAGTAGCAGCGGCAACAAAACTCGGCAAGGTAGAATCGCAACTAACAACAGATGCTCGCGAAATATGAAACAACGACGACAGCAGTAAGGTCGACGAGAAGGGGGATGCTGACGGGCCTGTTTGGTGGTGGCGTTACTGGTTCACTTCCGGGTATGCGAGGGGTCGTTTGGGCAGTGGACGATGGGCAGTGATGGGTGGTGGAAGGGTCTGTTTGGTGGTGGTGTTTGGTGGTGTTGTCTGGACGTGAGGGATTAGGGTCGGGGGAGAGTGACGGACTGGTTTTGGAAGGGTGACGAGGGTTTAGGGTATGGTTGGTTTGGAGGAGAAGAACGTGACGCAGCAGCAGCAGTGTTCGTCGGATTTAATGGAGGATCGCCGGAAAATGGTTTGATGGAGCTAGGAGGAGGAGTGGTTGTGGGGTAGGGCTGCTAGGGTTTTTTGTTCTTCTTCTCTTGAGGAAGAAGACGATGAACAGTGCCCCCAAAATTTTTCAACTCCTCCAGTCCAACCCCTTTGCCCGTGCATTTGTACCCTTTTGCAAAGAAAAATGGACCCCCATGCATGGTGGGGTTCAAGACTTATGTCCCCCACGCGTGGTGGGGTTCCCCGTGTGTCGTGTTCCCCACGCGTGATGGACTCGGATTATTATGGGCTAGGCCCGAAAATTAGACCTAAAAACAGGTAGTTTGAACCCGAATATTATTCTTTTGCCCGGATCCGAGAAATAAGAACACGACGTTGCTCAACTAATTATGTAAGCAAAATAACTACCAAAAGACTAATATTTAAGACAAAACTATATCTTTTTAAATATTTTTTCTAGATTAAAATAACTACAAAATATTAATAAAACTATTTTTGTAATTTTCATTTTTATATAAAGATAAAATATAAAATAATATTTTTGTATTTTTTCAAAATTAAAATGACTAAAAAAAAATTAATAGAACTATATATATATATATATTTTTTTTTGGTAATTTTCGAAATTATATAAAGTACAAAAGTAAGGTACAATTTTTGTATTTTTTCAAGTTTATGAGAAATACACAAACTAAAATTTATATATATATTTTTGTAGTCTTCTTTTGCGGCGAAATAAGATAAAATAGTCAAAATAGCTATATTAGACTCAATTCAAATATTAACGTCTTGTAGCCCTCTTTTCTTTCTTTTTTATTTTTTTTTATTTTTGATAAAACTAAAATTCTAAATTGAGCTACAAACTAAATTGACTCCAAAAATACTAATTAAACTCCTAACAAAAATTATCATACACAATTAAACACCAATTAAAACAAAATTGCATAATTTGACATTAAATGCTAACAATGCAAAAACATTCATATTTTTGTGACTTTCATTTTTTTGTAAAACAAACTTAATTAAATACTAAATGAAAATGTGATATATTTTTTTTTATTAATTAAAACAAATAAATATGCACTCATAAAAATACAAATAATTATACAAAAATACCACAAAAATAACAAAAATTGCACACAAAGGAAAATTGTTTTATTTTGAATTTTTTGGGAGTAATTCTTTCATAGGAAAAAAATCACATGCTTACACTTAGTATTATTAAATCATGTTTTAGATTGTTTTCTTGCTATTTAATTGTTTAACGTCGAATTGGAAATAGTTGTTTGGCCTTGTCTTCACGAGAGGCGTCATTACGACCAGGTCCGGGTTTAGGGTCATGACATTTGGATCCACGTTACAAGCTCGAATCAGTTGGCTATGCACTTGTAAAGATGTTTGGTGTAGATCCGGGAGCAACTACACAAGCAGAAGTGATGAAGTACATGACTTCATTATTTAGTGAGTATTTAAAGTCCATCTCAAAAGGTGTTGTGCTTACTTCATCTTCAGATTGTTCTTCATTGGACACTTCGACTTCCGGGCCTTCTGGCAGTCAAGCAAGCACACAAAATATAGGACTTTTAGAATCACTCATGCAAGATATAAAAAAATATAAAAGTGGGAGTGGAGTTGTTGATACTAGAACAGAGTTAGATAAATATTTAGGTGAAGAAACTGAGGATGACACTAAAGAATTTGATGTTCTTTTTTGGTGGAAATTGAACTCAGCTAGATTTCCTATTCCTGTGGAGATGGCTCGTGATGCATTAGCTGCTCTGGTTTCAAGTGTGGCATCCGAATGTGCGTTTATTATGGGAGGACATCTTCTTGATTCATTTAGGAGTTCATTAACTCCTAAATTGGTGCAAGCTCTAGTGTTTCTTCAAGATTGGCTTCGAAATGAAAAATTAAAACAACCTATTAGTGTTGAGGAAGATCTTGATAAAATTGAGCAGCTTGAATAAGGTAATAATATTGTTACTTTATTTGTTGTATATAAGTGTTGTTGATATGCTTATATTTATCGCACGACTCATTATTTTAATTTTTTTCTTCAGATTTAACTACCAATAGAAAGACCCTTCCGTAATTGACGTGTAGTGTTAATATATCTGGTAAGAATTCGAATTTAACCCGTTAAGGCTTCAAGTATTTGTTGTATATAAGTGTGTATTTACTCTCTTACGTACTATGCATCAGAAGATCCCAGGCTTGGCTTAGCTTAGCTTATTCTCCCACCCTACGTTTACTGTTAATTGAACTAACAGTGGGAAGCACACGTTTGTTAGGAGATCTAATCAACAAGATTGTTTAAGCTGTTGTCTATGGTTCACCTCTGCTTTTGTTTTTTAAACTAATGCCTACTGTCTATATTTAATAGAAGAACAGCAGTGTTGTGCCACAACTTTTATCCCACAATATTGACGATAGTACTGTCTTGAATTATGTTATGGGGAAAGAGCGCATCTGCGTTTCTTGTAAATTGTTTACTGCTTATAATCCATCCTTATTTCTATACATAACTACCTTTTGCTTGGTGTTGTTTGTATGGTTAATGATATAGCGTGAAATGCCTGGTTGAGAGTTTAAGTTAGAAATTGTTGGCATAACTGGAGTTGGTGCAAAGTGGAACCTTCTTTTGTTTGGTTTTGGTTCGTGGCTTGTGCTTCGACTTCCGTTCAGATGCTAACGTATGTTGATGATAATGTGAAAAAGGGTTTCATTTACGTTCACCTTGCTCTATTCTGAAATGGTTTGTCTGGTCTTTAACTCTTTTTATTGCCTCAAGACCGTAGTATTTATCAGTCTCTACTTCGTTGCCTAATGCTGAAATTTGGTGTATGCATATTTTTTACAGGGATCTGCTCAATTATGGATTAAGCTGTTGTTTGAACTTTGAAGTTGCAGAAATTCAAGCACTGTTAGGCGTTATCTGCAGGCCAAACATTTCTGTGTAGTCTAATCACTTATGGATTAATCATTTTGAAATATGTATTTTGGACTCACTTTGAATATAGACTGGAATTTCCTATTTTGAATTTGTATGCTAGGTGTTAACAGACATATGTATGTTTGGACTCATGTAATGTAGTCTGCTTTGGGATTTAATGGTAGGCGTTAACAGACATGTATGTCTGGACTCATATGTAGTCTTTTTTGGGATGTAATGTAGCCTACAACGTGTTCTGCTTTTTTCACTCTACAACACATGACACACTACATCATTCTTATGTAGGCATTAACAGACATGTATATCTAGACTCAATGTGTAATTTCCTATTCTAAATTTGTATACTAGGCTGTCAGCAAACAATTAATGCACGCAATATAAATTGAATTAAGCCTATAAACCGCCCGATAAGAGCTAAACCGATATCAATCCGCCCGATATCTGATAGGGTGGCTAGCTGATTAATATATTTAAAAGCCGATAACCAATAAGCAAAATCGTTAAGAGTAAATAACCGCCCAATTCGCCTGATAAGCAGTCCTAATTGGGATGGGAAGCGCACCAACAATCATGCAAGCTTCAAAATATGTTGAATAAGAGATTTCCAAACCAGCAGAGGTAGATGTCAATACTGCAATAAGGAAGCTGACTTTCTCAGTGAAACAAGCAAACCCTAGCTAACCAGAACCGACTCGAGCTGATGTGGTCAAAGGAAATTGAGCTCAGCAACAGGGGCTAAAATTGGAATACTATCCACCAACAATGAAGGAAGGAGTGAAGATTGTGCGATTGAATCAAGCTGAAGTAGCAGAGCAAACTCAGAAATGGAAAGAAACGCTAACTGAGTATGTGCTGGGTGGAACTCCCTCTTTCAAAGAAATGTTAAAATTTGTGTATGGGGTGTGGAATTTATTACTGCACCACAGGTGTTCTTACATGATGATGGGTACTTTATATTTAAATTTAGCTCTGAAGAAGATAAAAACAAACTTATACAACAAGGCCCATATACATATGTCACGATCCCAAACCACCTCGACCGCGATGACGCCTATCGCAGTACTAGGTAGATGATTCGACATTCATAACATAAAAGTTCTTTTCTTAATTCATTTACTAGTCAGATATTATCACAAATCTTCCGTTTAAACATTTCAAAACAAGCGGAAAAATATGCAAAACATCAACCACTGCCCGATTCCGGAGTCACTAGTCATGAGCCACTAAAATACAATATGATACTGTCTGCTCAATACAAGATGAGTCTGATAAAACTGATACTAATAGATAGGAAGGAGAAAGGTAAGGCTGCGGACACCGTGCAACTACCTTGCTAACTCCAGAAATGCTTTGAAGGAAAGGAACAGCTCTCACTCTGATGCCCTGACACCTGGATCTACACACAAGGTGCAGGGAGTAATGTGAGTACGCCAACTCAGTAAGTAACAATTATAAATAAAGGCTTAGTGCAGTGACGAGCATTTAAAAAATCATATACATCTCATAACATAAGAACCTCAGTGGGAATAACAAGATCAAATCAGTATATAAATTCCGAACATCTCGTAAAAACTCCAGTTTCAATGAAAGTTATTTAAAATATTTGTTCAACATTTTCATTAGAGGCTCAGTGTAAAAGAAGAGTGAAAACAGTAATTTCATAAAAACAAGCCCCTCGGGCAAAGTAGCACTCATATATATTTTATAGCCCCTCGGGACCAGCCTCTTAGTCACTCGAGACTGCAAGCCTCTTAGCCACTCGTGACTCAACTCTCATCAATCAGCACTCACGCTCAATAGGTATCTTATAATAACCGTTGCGGCGTGCATCCCAATCCATAAATATATAGTCGATTGCGCTCACTGGGGGTGTGCAGACTCCGGAGGGGCTCCTACAGCCCAAGCGTTATATCGTTGCGGCGTGTTTTATATATATATATAACATTGTGGCGTGCAGCCCGATCCCTAACTACCCTCACAATCTGGCCCTCGGCCTCACTCACTCATCAACCTCACAAGCAACTCGGGCATTCCAGCACAGACTCAGGGAACTCAGCCCAAAACATTTTCATATATTAAAATATAGTGATGAACAAGATTAAACAATAAACAGGTATAAACCATGACTGAGGATAATGCTTTCTATCAAAAACAATGTGAGGATAATAGTAAAATATCCCTAAGGGTCTAAATAGTACGACACAAAGCCCCAAACATGGCATTCATCATAAGTTAGCAGAATCATCTCGAAAACACATAGATATCATATAGAGTTTATCAAAATATGCAACTTTACAGTTGCCACGGGACCGGCCAAGTCACAATCTCTACTGATGCACGCCCACACGCCCGTCACCTAGCATGTGTGTCACCTCATTTATAAAAATAATACGAAATTCCAGGGTTTCATACCCTCAGGTATAGATTTATAATTGTTACTTACCTCAAACCGGACGAAAATCTACTCTGCAATGTCCTTGCCGCTCGACTCGGTGTCAAATCACCCTGAATCTATCCAAAATCAGAATCATATCATCAATACATGCTAAAGGAACAAACCACACGCGAAAACTATCAAATTAAATCAAAATTCCAGAAATTGGCCATGTGAGCACGTGATTTTTGCCCTATATGAATTATTCCAACAAATTCAAAATAAAATAAATTCTTTTAGTGTTTGCAATTTTGTTGGATTTCGTGGCATTTTCTATTAATTATTTGCAGTTGTCTGTGCACGTTTATTTTATTTAATTCATGAAAAATACAAAAAATATGTTTCATCTGCATTTAGGATTTAATTTTATATTTTTAGATTAATTAGCAAATTAGTTTGTTTTATAAAAAATAAAAATCACAAAAATAATTCATTTTGCATTTTTTAATTTTTAATTTTGAATTGTATAATTTTTCTTTAAATTTAGGAATTAATTAGTTATTGTAAATACCATGATGAGTAATTAATCTAATTGGGTAGGTTAATTTAGTTTAAAAATTATTATTAGTTAATTTAGGGTTTATTTTAATTTTGAAAAGAAAAGAATTTTGGAAATTGAAAAGGAAAGAAAGAAATGAAAGGAAATCTAAATCTAGGCCAAAACCAATCCAAATCTCCCCAGCCCAAACGAAAACTACCCAATACCCGGCCCAAACCACCCTAACCCGGTCCGACTTCCCCCCCAAACGAAATGACGTCGTTTCAATAAGTATTGATCTGAGCCGTTGATCTCCCCTTGATCGAACGGCTCAGAACTGAAGCCCAGGGGGTATTTAAGTGTCTGAAACCTTCCCCCCCCCCTCAGAACCCCTTCTGCTCACCACCCCCACCAGAAACACCCCAAAACCCTAGTTAAGCCGTCCGCAAATCCCCGACCTCCGGTGGCGGCGCCACCTCCAAACGCCACCAAAATCAAACCACCGAACCACCCTGACCCCTTCGTTCCAAAACTCCGTTTCCCTCAAATGTAGCCCGATATGCTCGAATATTAGATCAGAGGATGAACCATAGAATCCCTAGGTCTCAAATCAAGGTTTCGTTGAAGTTTTTAAGGCTCAGTTTGACTTTAATCGCATGTTTTTGACAAATAACATACGATTAATCTCGGTTTGGGCCGGAAATTGGAGATGTCGAATCGTAAATGTTATTTTCGTGTTTGTCCGAGATCTCTAGGTATTCTTCTTTCCCCTTTTGTATTTTGTTTCCTCACCCTCACCTTCTTCTATTCTTTCTCTTATTTTCTGATTTTTATTCTGTTTCTTTTTATTTATCATTCTTCTTTATCTTCCGTACCTGCATGTTAGATTTATGATGTGTGTGATTGTAAGTTGGGTCTTGTGTTCAAGTGCAGATAGTCTGAATTTGCATGGTCTTTTTGGGCTTAGCTTTGTTCCGAGTCTTCAGGGTCTTAATTTGAACGTTTGGATTTTAGGGTTTTTCTTAGTATTGATTGGATTCACAAGATTAAAAAAGCCCAATGGAGAATTGAACTAGGTTTTCAGTAGACCCATCAAGTTAGGTCAACTTGACCCAATTAGCTTGACCAGTTGACCCGGGTGGTTCTGGGGTTGTTTCAAAGTCTTTAAAGGGTAGTCTAGGGAATTGGCCTAAGGGAATCTTGCTATAACAGACTAGGAAGCTTCTAGGAAGCTGGGGAAGGCGTTGGTTTTGATTTTCTATTTTTTAATAAGGGTAGCTGAGCTATAATGAAAATTAAAATGGGGGCAAAGTGCAAAACTAAGTCTGCCCTAATAGCTTGCCTATAAAGGCAGCTTTTCTTTCCTTTCAAGGCAGACCCAAGGGTTAAAAAAATGAAAAGCTCAGAAAAATACAAAAATGCCAGAAATTTTACTGTTTCATTGAGTTTTCTGTTAATTTCTGCAATTTTCCCGGTGGTGCAACAAGTTCTGACTAGCTGACTTTAGAAATGAACTAAAATCAGCTTGGCTGAAGTTCTGCCTGGTCCATTGTTTGGGTTGAATTAGTTTCTGGACGTTCACTTCAAATTCTGGGTTTGAAATTTAATTTTAGAGCAGCTGGTTGGTTCTGCTGATTGGGTTTTGCTGTTGACCCTTGCTCTTGCTACTACTCTTTGCTGATCTTATTACCTCTCTCTTATTTGTGCTCTCAGGTATTTCCTTATCCCCTTTGCTAACAAATGAAGTGCCACAAGTTGGAGCCAGACTGAATTTGTATGCAGATTTGGATGTTCAAATTGGAATTCGAATAGAAATCTTGTTTAGATGTTAGATTCTATTAGCTTCTGTTGTTTATACCTTTGTGTTCTTGTTATAATTCATGTGCTAAGATATGTATGAATAGTTTGCTTGATTTTAACTATAGCCGATTGATGTTTCCGTACAGTTTACGCCTCAGTTTAAAAGGGATTATTTTTGATTGCTGTATAAGGTTCTTATCCAAACCCCCAACTCGTTTTCTCCCTTCCTCAATGGTTGAAAAGGGTATGAGCAAGGTCACTGTTGGATTTTGGCTTCAGGGATTCGATCCTGAAGTCATTGCCTGCAGCCAGCGTTGCCAAAATATTTGGGCCTGAATATTATTGGGGTCTCTTAATTCCAAAAGAGTTCCCCCACGTTGAGGCAGGTTTGTTTCTCAGAAGTTTGGGCCTGTTTAATTCAGGCCCTTCCGCTAATAAAATGGTTCAATGAAGCCTTGTTAATTGGAAGGGATTTGTCAAGTACTTTAGTGTTAAATAATTAGGGTCTTGAAAAGGAAATTTGAGGCAAGCCATAATTAGACACTTAGTAACAAATGACTCTTGTGTTAATTTCATAATGTAATTGTAAAGTAACAAAAGTTCGTAAAGGAACCTTTAGGGCCGTTTAAAATACTATCGTGATTGTGGACACGTTCGCGTGACACGAATAAAATTTTTTTAAAAATAAATCGGAGTATACATTCACGTAACTTCGGCTAAACTTTCTTAATAATACAAAGCGTTATTAATTATGGACACGTTCGCATAACATGATTTTTGACGCGCCAAAGGAAAAGAGTATACGTACGCATAACTCAATTCTTTAACTACGAATAATCAAGTGATTTAAAAGCGGTAAAGGGTAAATGCACATAGGATCTAAAATCAGTAATTAAATAATTTTAATAAGCCAAGTATGATCAAAGCGACCGTGCTAGAACCACGGAACTCGGGAATGCCTAATACCTTCTCCCGGGTTAACAGAATTCCTTACCCGAATTTCTGTGTTCGCGAACCGATAATAGAGTCAAACTTCCTCGATTCAGGATTTTAAACCAGTGAATTGGGACACCCTAAATTATCCCAAGTGGCGACTCTGATTTTTAATAAATAAACGATCCCGTTTCGATTGTCCTTTAATTGGAAAAACTCTCTTATATCTATGCCCTTACGGGGTGTAGGTAAAAAAGAGGTGTGACAGATCTGGAGACTCTGCTGGGGATCGAACCCAGAATCTCTGGTTCAGGTTTCAAGAATTCAAGCTTGTTAACATGATTTTTACTTGGCTTTATTTATTGTTAATATTACTGTATTTTGTCAATCTTTTATGCTAAATGCTATCTGTTTACCGCTTTAATATTATCTGGATTGTATATAACTGTCTTCTTACGCCACCCATCTGAGTCTTCTGGAAATGGTGCATACGTTCGTGTAGCCTGCTTTTTCTGTAGAAATTATACAAAATAGAACGAGGCTGGGCAAGCGACAAGGCCGGGTAGACTTCAGTGCTCCCGGTACGTCGCCCCCTCCTCGGCCCCAGTTGTCCGCTCGGGTACCCCAAGTCTAGACCAAAACCCCAGGATTTAAACCTAGAAAAATACAGCCTCGTGTCGGATCCCTAGTAGGAACGTTGTTTGCATCATGTGCAATTGACTTGGGGGACTCAACACAGGGGTTGGGTCCTTCTAGGACAGGTATGCCCAAAATAACAGACCATCCTAATGCATTCTACGTGCTATGTGAACATTTATTTTGGCCTGCATGCTGACCGACCAAGGAAAATAAAGCGAAAGAAGAAAACCAAGAGTGATATAGGGAAGGAAGTAAAACCCAGTTCTAAACATCCCAGTATTTGAAAAGCGTCCTGAAACTCTGCCCAAATTTTTCAAAAAAAAGAGTTATTCCAAAAGAGTCAAATGCGGTGTTCTTTCAAATGTGTCAAAACTGACCGAACTACGCAGGTCTGATTCTCACCGGATGTGGGATACGTTGGCAACCTGCATAAGGTTCGACCTTATTTTTGAAAAAAAACAAGGAAAGAGAGTCGGTGGTCGAGCGAACGCAATCTTGATTTTTGGTCAAAATAAGTCGATCCAGCTTCGACAATGTCTTGAACCGTTCTTGCCAAGATAAACTCAAAGTATTGTTTTAGTTGTCAAAAGGCTATTTCCCTAAAAGAATGGACAAGTTTGTGAAGGGTCATGAAATAATTCCCTCGGGCCTCAAAATTCGCGCGAAATTGGGAAGGGGCCGCATTTGCAAAAAACATCCATTTGGCTAAAGTTGGCATATAGGGGAAGAAATTATGGTTCTTTTCTTCTTTTCTTTTCTCTTTTATTTTTCTTTTCTTCTTCAAAAAACTGTTTACAGAAGGGTCAACTAGAGTCAACCCTAACCTTAATCTTCCACAGGAACAAATGAATACCGTCCAGGAACCACCAGAAGTGGTCAGGGAACAGGTTCGGCTACACTTGCGTATGTGGTGGAATGATCTAGACGAAGATGGTCAGAAATGGGTAAAAAAGCACTTGGGTGCTCTTATAGACATCTTTGAAATCAAACCGCGGGAAGATCTGGTCAAAGCTTTGGTAACTTTCTGGGATCCTGTCCACAATGTCTTTCGTTTCTCGGATTTTGAGATCACCCCTACTTTGGAGGAGATAGTCGGGTACATTGAATTCGGACGGGACTTGAGGAAAGAACAACTTATATTTCCAAGGGCTCCATCAGTGCACAAGTTCTTTGACCTCTTGAATATTAGTAAACAAACAAATAAGTAATGTGTGAGCAACGGGTGTTGTGCTTTCCATTTCTTATACTTCAGGTTCGGGCATTCTGCTGGTTTTGAAACGCACGAAAAAGGTCTAAGCAATAAACAAAACAAGGGACTTTGGCAAGTTCATCGCCGATTTGCATTTATTGTGGCATTCTTGGGGATCAAGGTTTTTCCAAATGAGAAAGGGACGGTGGATATTCGTATGGCTAGAATTGCACAAATCCTTACTACCAAGGAAAATCATACACTTGCCCCATTGGTGCTGGCAGATATCTATCGAGCATTGACCTTATGCAAAGCAGGGGCTCAATTTTTTGAAGGTTGCAGCATCATTCTACAATTTTGGTTGATTGAGCATCTTCGCCATCATCCCAGATTCATGAGTTACGGTTCGAGCCCAAACAACTTCATCATTAGTTATGAGGAGAGGATAAAAGATTACAACACACCAAAAGGATTTGAAGCATGGGTTTCTCATTTGAAAGTTCTTGACGCAGGTCAGGTTGAGTGGACTATAGGATGGCTTCCGAGGACAGAGGCCATCTATATGACTTCTACTAAAGGATACATGAGGATAATGGGCGTAAGGAGTATTCAGCCATATGCACCGCAGAGGGTCTTAAGGCAATTGGGAAGGTATCAGATTGTGCCTGAAGATGAAGATCTAAACACCTAGGTCATAGAGTTACATCCAGAAGCTACATTGCCCGAGGCTGCAGTTCAGCAGGATTGGAATAACTGTCGGTATCTAAAAAATGGCACCCAGGTACCAGACATCGCCAAGGGAGAAGTAGATCCAAATTATGCTGCTTGGTTTGAGAAAATGTCTTACGTAAACAACGAGCCAGAGCCCAAAAGGCCTGCCAAAAGGCCTCATGTTCAAGCCTTTGATGATAAAATTCAAGAGAGGTTAGCTTGGGGGGAGAAGGAAAAGGAATATAAGGCCATAATCCATGGTCTACGAGAAGAATTGAGAAATGTCACTTTCAACAACGATTTGCAGGCACAAGAGGCCGAAGGTGAAAGGAGAAAATTGGTACGAGAAAACGAAGCCCTCAAAGCTCAGGTCCGACAGTTGAAAATTGAAGTCGAGAACCTAGGCCGAAGCAGGAAAGATGAGAGGCTCATTTACAACCTCACTCAAAAGGTACGTGACTATGAAGATGACCTGCAGAAAGCTAAGTCTGAACTAGCAAAAGCACGGGCAAGGTTGGCTAAAAGCGCCGAAGGGCGTGCAGCTTTCGTTCAACAGATGAAAGAAAGATATGAAAGAGGAGTCACGGGTTGGGAAAAGGCAATTGGCAACCTCGAGGGTGAAATGGCTAAACAAGCCAAAAAATTTAAGGCTGGAAGAGAACATTGTTACGCCTTAATGGAACGGCTAGAAAGGGACTTACAACAACTCCAAGAGCAGAACCAGGTAGCCGAACGAACTTTGGAAGCCAGAACAGAACAAATTGGGCGTTTGTTGCAAGAGAAGGGCGTCATAAGAGAGCGAGTCAAAAGGGTTGCCAACTATATTGCAATGAACTGCAGTAGCTGTGAGGATATGACTAGATCTATGTTCTTTGCTACTGTGATGATTTTTGTTCGCTGGGTAATGGAAGATCTCTACCACATTTAGGGGGATTTAGCGAGTCGGCCCGCAGCAAGGCCGAATGACGCCCCGCGGGTCCTGGGGACAATTGAGGCATTGATGTATTCGTGAATTCTTGAGTCTGTACTTTCTTTCCGTTAAAATCTGCCAGTTTTTGTGGAGTCGGTATTTCTGTTATTAGAATGTGTGGGTTGTTTGTTTTTGGAGTCTGTATCTCGTTCTTTCATGAGAGTCTGTTAGTTTCTTTCGAATCTGTTAGTTTCAGTCTTTGTAATAGCATTTTTTTATATGAAAACTGAAAATCCCAAAATGTTTTTACTTTATTTCACACTTATCCCCAAGAACTACGCTTGGTCTGATTCATGCGGGGTCATGATACGTAGGCAATCTCCATAAGATTCGACCGTAACCAAATAAAAGAGAGAAAGAAAGAACGGAAAAACAAGAAAGAAAAGAGAGAAAATAAAAATCAAGAAAGAATGAAAGGAAGGAAAAGAAAAAGAAAGAAAAGGGGGGAGTTTGCAGAAAGAAAAGGCCGGGATGACGCATGCAACCAATCAAATACATAATAGAATCGGTTAACTGTTTAGGTGCATTCATGCCCAATGTGAGATTACCAATCTGTTAAAGTCTAATTGCTAACAAGGTTGTTGGTGATGTATTGAGCTCAGGCAGGTGGTTAGTTGATCGGCATTCTGGCAACTCACTCATATAACACCCGATCGAAAGACAGGCTGAATATGGCCAACCAGGAACCGGAAACAAGTATTGTCGACCCATCGAAAGAGGTGGAAGAAATGGACGTTAATGCGATGAGGGAAGAAATGTATAAGCTGAAGCAGCAAATATCTGAAATGTACCAAGCCTGGGCGAAGGGGCATCTACCACCAGTTTATCCCGCCAACCCTGCTTATATCCCACCATCAGCCCAACCTCCGGAGCCTCCCACTGTGAACTCATCTCCAGCCTTTCCCCTCTACCAACAATGCCATGGCTCCACTTCCCATATTTCTCAAGCTCCACCGCCCAAACAAGTCCCATACCCTCCCCCACCAATTACACCTATTTTTGTGGCACCTCCACCTGTTACACTACATTGATCTTCTAGTGAACCCCTGTTCCAAACTCATGACAACCAGTACTATCCCCTTGAACCCACCTTCAAAGTTCCAGAACCATATCCTTACACCCCTCATCTTGATATCCCGACAGAGACCGAGAAACCGCCCAAAAATCCCGAGCATGAAGAGATGATCAGAAAGGTCAAAAGCTTAGAACAGTCATTCCGAGATATGAAGGGGTTGGGAGGTCAAGTAAGCGTGGCCTATAAGGATTTATGTCTGTTCCCAGATGTTCAGTTGCCAGAGGGATTCAAAATGCCCAAGTTTGATATGTACGATGGGCATGGTGACCCGGTAGCAAACTTAAGAGGATTTTGTAGCAAAATAAGGGGAGCAAGTGGAAGAGATGAATTGCTGATGGCATATTTCAGCCAAAGTTTAAGTGGATCGGCCTTAGAATGGTACACCAGACAAGATCACAACAGGTGGTACACATGGGACGATTTGGCCCAGGTCTTCGCCTGCCATTTTCAGTACAACCTCAAAATTATCCCAGACAGTCTATCTTTGACAAAGCTTGAGAAGAAGCCTAGTGAGAGCTTTAGGGAATATGGATTCCGTTGGAGAGAGCAAGCAGCGAGGGTTGACCCTCCAATGAAAGAAAGCGAGATGGTTGATTATTTCTTGCAGGCCTTGGAACCCACTTATTTCGGTCACTTGGTGTCAGCAGTAGGTAAGTCCTTTAATGAAGTCGTGAAAATGGGAGGCATGGTTGAAGAGGGACTCAAGTCCAACAAGATCATGAGTTATTCAGCAGTCAAAGCAACCACTCAGGCCATTCAAAATGGTACTGGGGGTGTGCTCGGGAAGAAGAAGGAGGAGGATGTTGCTTGAATCGGGAGCTTGGGTTGGATCCAGGAACCTTCCCCGTTACTACAACCAGCCGCGACCATATTCCCAAACTTACCCCCACACTCCATATAACACACCACAACACTATTACCCATCGCCAGATCCCCATTTTTCTGTCCATCACGCACAAACCTATACCCAACCTCTCGCTCATGCACAATGGCGTGCGCCAGCTCCACAAAACCCATACCATGCTCCACAAAATAACTATCCACCCCCAAAAGCCTATAGAAATCCTCCTGGAATAGGTTTTCGACCCAATCAAGCCTTTAAGAATGAAAGATTGCAGAAGCAAAAGACTTTCACTCCATTGGGAGAATCATATGCTAGTCTATTCCACAGATTGAGACAGTTGGGTATGTTGAATCCGATCGAGGCTAAATTGTTGAATCCCCCTCCCAGAAATCTTGACCTCTCGGTGAGTTGTGAGTATTGTTCAGGGGCCCTGGGACATGACACAGAGAAATGCTGAAAATTGAAAACAGCCATTCAAGAACTCATTGACACCAATCGGATTGAGGTCCAAGCTCTGGAGGCGCCCAATATCAATTAGAATCCCTTTCCATCCCATCATGAAACAAATATGATTGAGATAGTGCATAGGGGAGGGGAGCCTAAAAAGCCTTCGCAAACCGTCATGATGATTCGGGCTAGTGAAGCCAGGCCATTTGAAAAGTCAACTAGTGAGAAGTCTGTGATCAAGTTGAACAGGGCAAATAATGAACCATTTGTAGATGTCAAGAAGGGGTCCTCAAGTGACGTTGCAGGAAAACATGAAAAAACAAAAGTGGTTGTACCAGGAGTGACAAATAAACCTGTGGTAATTGTGAAGGGCGCCCCCACAGATCCTGTTATTATCAAACCGGTAACTCAATTACCAATAGTTAACAGCAAGGCAGTCCCATGGAATTATAAATGAGTGACAGTGACTTACAAGGGGAAAGAGGTTAGAGAAGAAGTGTGTGAGACTCATGGTTTGACTCGATCGGGGATATGCTTCGCCCCCGAAGAGTTGAGAAAAGTTAAGACCTCAAAAGATAATCCAGTGTTGGTGAAGAAAACGGTGACTGAGGAAGAAGCAGAGGAGTTCTTGAGAAAAATGAAAGTGCAAGACTATTCCATTGTGGAACAGTTAAGGAAGACACCAACTCAGATCTCGCTCTTGCCATTATTGATCCATTCATATGAGCATCGTCGTGCTTTGATGAAGATCTTGAACGAAGCCCACGTTCCTGACAAAATCCCAGTAAACCACTTGGAAAAGATATCTAACAAGATATTTGAGGTAAACAGAGTCACTTTTTTTGATGATGAGTTGCCCGTGGAGGGTACCGAGCACAATAGAGCCCTCTATCTAACTGTGAAATACGAAGAATCCGTGGTTACTCGGGTACTGGTTGACAATGGGTCCAGCGCGAACATTTTTCCTCTCTCCACATTGAACAAGCTGCAAGTGGAGGATGAAAGAATTCACAAGAACAAAATTTGCGTCCGGGGATTCGACGGTGGGGGGAAAGATTCAGTCGGGGACATAGTGCTTGAGCTCACAATAGGGCCAGTTGAATTTTCCATGGAATTCCAGGTGCTCGATGTGGTTGTTTCGTACAATCTGTTGTTGGGATAACCCTGGATCCATGCGGCCAAAGCAGTCCCGTCTACTCTGCATCAAATGGTCAAGTTTGAATGGGATCGACAGGAAATTGTTGTACACGGCGAAGATAATTTATGTGTGCCCAATAGTGCCATTGTTCCGTTCATAGAGGTTGACGATGACAAGGGACCATGGGTTTATCAGGTTTTCGACACAGTATTGGTAGAGAAAATTCCGGAAGGAAATTGCGTTCCAACTCCAAAGATGGCTGCGACATCAGTTATGGTAGTTGTTGAAATATTGAAAAATGGTTTCGTACCGGGCAAGGGTTTGGGTGCATTTCTGCAAGGTATTGTGCAGCCAGTTTCACTTCCAAAGAATATGGATACTTTTGGTCTGGGGTTCAAGCCTACCGTTGCAGACGTGAGAAGAGCTAGAAAAATGAAATAGAAAGCATGGGCATTGCCAAAGCCAATCTTGCGTCTGTCCAGATCATTCGTCAGGCCGGGTATCAGAAAGCAACTATTGTCAAAAGTTCTTGGATCACTGATTGGTGCCGATGGAGACTTAGAGAAGGGGTTCAAAAGGTTATTCGCCGAGGTTAACATGGTTCAGGTCGGGAAAGGGTCCAGCAGGGCAGATGTGCAATTCGTGGGACCACGTGCAAAAGTCAACAACTGGGAAACTACTCCTCTTCCTACCCGGAGGGAGTCTTGGTAGTGGGTTTTGATTTTCTTTTGTTGTCTGGATTATTCCAGAGTCTGTAATTCAGATATTATGTTTCCTCCAGTTGGATGTGTTAAAACCATGTTATCTTTATATTCAATGAAATGCAATTGTTCATTTCCCTTCATTTCTTCTAATTTTATTTTTGCTTTCTTCTTTTGTACGGTTCTTTTTATGATGATATCAATGACATGACATGCATGAGGAATCTTCAACCCAGTTTTAAAAGTCAATCTAACTCTGAAATAATAATACAAGAAATTGAGTGTGATGACGAGTTGGAATTTGATGATGATGAGGCCTATGAAGAAATTAGTAAGGAACTAAGTCATTTTGAGGAAAAGCCCAAACCTAATTTGAACGATACATATGCAAATAATCTAAGGGACCAAGATAATGTCTGTAAAACTAAAATAAGTGTCCATCTGGAACCTCGACTCAGGAAGGAGATAATTAAAGCATTGTTCGAATACAAAGATGTTTTTGCATGGTCCTATGACGACATGCCGGGTCTAAGCACCGATTTAGTGGTTCACAAGTTGTCCACTAACCCGACATTCCCTCCTGTCAAACAGAAGCTGAGAAAGTTCAAAATGGATATGAGTGTAAAGATCAAAGAAGAGGTCACCAAGCAGTTCGATGCTAAAGTCATCCGGGTTACCCGGTATCCCACCTGGTTAGCCAATGTTGTGCATGTGCCGAAGAAGGATGGCAAGACCAGGGTGTGTGTCGATTATCGAGATCTCAACAAGGCGAGTCCAAAAGACAATTTTCCATTGCCGAACATCCATATCTTGATTTATAATTGTGCCAAACATGAGATTGGTTCTTTCGTGGATTGTTACGCGGGTTATCATCAGATCTAAATGGACGAGGAAGATGCAGAAAAGACGGCATTCATCACGCCGTGGGGAACGTACTGCTATCGGGTCATGCAATTTGGCTTGAAGAATATTGGGGCAACCTACATGAGGGCAATGACAACAATATTCCATGATATGATACACCAGGAAATCGAGGTGTACGTGGATGATGTCATCGTGAAGTCTAGAAAGCAGTCTAACCATGTCAGGGATCTAAAGAAGTTCTTCCGAAGGCTTCACAGGTACAATCTCAAGCTTAATCCTGCAAAGTGTGCTTTTGGGGTGCCGTCTGGAAAGTTGTTGGGGTTCGTAGTCAGCCGCCGGGGCATTGAACTGGATCCATCAAAAGTCAAGTCCATCCAGGAATTGCCACCTCCGAGGAACAAGACCGAGGTGATGAGTTTGTTGGGGAGATTGAATTATATCAGCAGGTTCATTGCTCAGCTCACGACAACTTGCGAGCCTATCTTCAAACTGTTAAAGAAAGATGTTGCGGTCAAGTGGACATATGAATTTTAGGAAGCATTTGATAAGATAAAGGGGTATTTGTCAAATCCACCCGTATTGGTCCCGCCAGAACTAGGGCGACCTTTGATCCTATATTTGACAGTTTTGGACAATTTATTCGGCTGTGTATTGGGTCAACATGACATCACTGGCAGGAAGGAGAAGGCCATCTATTACCTCAGCAAGAAGTTCACATCGTACAAGGTTAAGTACACTCAGCTTGAGAGGACATGTTGTGCCCTAACTTGGGTGGCACAGAAGCTGAAACGTTATTTGTCATCTTATACTACCTACCTCATATCTCGCTTGGATCCATTGAAGTATATCTTTCAGAAGCCTATGCCCACAGGAAGGCTCGCAAAGTGGCAGATCCTGCTCACAGAGTTTGACATTGTCTACGTGACTCGAACTGCAATGAGAGCACAAGCCTTGGCGAACCATTTGGCCGAGAACCCGGTTGATAAAGATTATGAACCTTTGAAAACTTATTTCCTTGATGAAGAGGTGATGCACATTGATGAGTTGGAACAAGTCGAGAAGCCTAGATGGAAACTCTTCTTTGATGGGGCTGCAAACATGAAGGGCGTGGGGATAGGAGCAGTATTTATTTCTGAAACAGGGCAGCACTACCCTGTTACGGCTCAACTTCGTTTTTACTGTACCAACAACATGGCTGAGTACGAGGCATGCATTCTGGGTTTGGGGTTAGCTGTGGATATGGGTGTCCAAGAAGTCTTGGTCTTGGGTGACTCGGATCTCCTAGTGAACCAAATTCAGGGAAAATGGGAAACACGGGATTTGAAACTCATACCATATAGACAATGTTTGCATGATCTTTGTCAACGGTTTCAGTCAATAGAATTCAGGCATATCCCAAGGATTCATAATGAAGTCGCCAATGTTTTGGCTACTCTGGCGTCAATGTTATATCATCCGGATAAGGTTTATGTGGACCCTTTACAGATTCAGGTATGTGATCAGCATGCTTACTGTAATATGGTGTAAGAAGAACTTGATGGGGAGCCATGGTTCCATGATATCAAAGAATACATCAGGACGGGGGTATATTTGGTACAGGCCATAGGTGATCAGAAAAGAACAATTCAACGATTGTCAAGTGGATTTTTCTTCAGTAGAGAGGTATTGTATAAAAGAACTCCAGATCTAGGATTGCTCAGATGCATAGATTCTAGACATGCCACAGTTATCATGACTGAGGTATACTCCGGAGTTTGTGGACCGCATATGAGTGGGTACGTTCTGTCAAAGAAGATTCTCCGAGTATGTTATTACTGGCTCACTATGGAGCAAGATTGCATCAGTTTTGTGCGCAAATGTCATCAGTGCCAGGTGCACGGAGATCTGATTCATTCTCCACCATCTAAATTACATACAATGTCGGCACCATAGCCCTTTGTTGCTTGGGGCATGGACGTCATTGGGCCAATCGAGCCAGCAGCATCAAACGGACACAGGTTTATTCTGGTAGCCATTGATTACTATACCAAGTGGGTTGAAGCGAAAACTTTCAAATCTGTGACCAAGAAAGCGGTGGTCGATTTTGTGCATTCAAATATCATCTATCGGGTTGGGATTCCGAAGGTAATCATCACGGACAACGACGCTAATCTCAACAGTCATCTGATGACAGAGACATGTCAGCAGTTTAAGATTATACATCGCAATTCCACCCCATACCGCCCTAAGGCGAATGGAGCAGTCGAGGCAGCCAACAAGAATATAAAGAAGAAACTTCGAAAAATGGTGGAAGGTTCTAGACAGTGGCATGAGAAGTTACCTTTCGCATTGTTGGGTTATCGCACTATTGTCCGCACTTCAGTAGGGGCCACTCCTTATTTGTTGGTGTATGGCACGGAGGCAGTAATACCCGCAAAAATTGAAATCCCATCCCTTCGGATTGTCGCTGAGGCAGAAATTGATGACGTTGAATGGGTCAAAACCTGCTTGGAGCAATTAAGTATGATTGATGAAAAGAGATTGGCAGCAGTATGTCACGGCTAATTGTACCAACAGAGAATGGCGAGAGCATATAACAAGAAGGTACATCTACGGAAGTTCAAAGTGGGTCAGTTTGTGTTGAGACGTATCTTGCCTCATCAGGCTGAAGCAAAAGGAATGTTCGCCCCAAACTGGCAGGGGCCATTTGTCGTAACTAGAGTGTTGTCCAATGGCGCGTTATATTTGACAGATGTAGAAGGGAAATGTATGGAAATGGCTATCAATTCCAATGCAGTCAAGAGATACTATGTATGATTTCTTTGTTAGATTGTACTTGTTTTTATTTGGCATATTTTGAAGATTGAAATGACGAAGGCGTTTTGTTCTGCTATCTAAACACTTGATCCCTTGTCACCCCTTTTGAGCCTTTTTTTTTTCTTACCCCTCTTTCGGAATTAGTAGTGAATATCAGAAACACAAGCGCGGAAGATAAGAAAAGGAAGGAAATAAAAATAGAAAGAAAGGAAAGAGAAAGAAAAGAATGAAAAAAAGAAGAAAAAGAAGAGAAGAAAGAGAAAAAGAGAAAAGAAGAAGAAAAACAATAAAAAGGAAAAGAGAAAAGCAAAAGAGAAAGAAAAGAAGGAGAAAAGAGAAAATCACAACAACAAAGTAATTCCTATGTCATGAACTACGTTCGACCTAATTCCTTTTAAGGATACGTAGGCAGCCTCACGGTTTGGTCTCATCAAACAAAAATCCAAAAGCCCCCAAGCAAGAAACTGGGGCAGAAGTCGTGGTCGTTATGAGAAATCTGATTCCAAAAGTTGTAATTTTAACCCATTTGAATTGTTTTTAACCTTTTATGCCCTTTCTTTCTAACATGTCCAAAAGCCTACATTACGGTCCAAGAAAGACCTTCTGATCAGTCTTTGAGAAATGTCAAGTCGAGCAGGTAAAGGTAATTCATGTCAGGGGCAACACTCTGGTTTAAGCAGGAAAAATAAAAATGAGAGAGTCTTATTGGTGAAAACCTTCACAGGCATCGTAAGGCGACGGGAGTTGAGAGAAAAAAAAATGAGAGAGTCTTATTGGTGAAAACCCTCACGGGCACCTTGAGGCGAAAGTGAGTTGAAAAGTTAACAAGCAAGAAAGGTCTGTTGGTGGAAAACTGTTTTAAGGCACCACAGGATGAACAAGGTCAAGGTTTGGGTAAAGTACTCAGGTCATGGAAATGTTGAGGCGACGAAGTAAGGCAGCTGAAAGTGGATCGGTTGGACAGATTGGGCCGATTAATCCGAAATGCATGTCATGATCACTAGTACCAGCTGTTCCACTCAGATAAGTTTCTTTTCTTTTTCCCTTTGTAGCAGTCATCCGGTTTTGGATTCTTCTTATCCTTAACCCGCCAAGTCATGGCATTTCATTTTCTTTTGAGTTTATTTGTCTAAGATGTTTTAATGTCAGTCTTGTCCCAAGTAAGTGGAAAAGAATTTCAAAACTCACTACCAACTTCCAAAATTGCAAATCACAACATGGTTAGAGCGTACTAAAGACAGTATGATGTAAGGTGGGATACGGGGGATCACCAGAAGTTTCACCGGTGGAATGATTTGGTATGTCATGGGAGATGCAAAGGTTCAGATAAAGGGGTCAGAGGTGTGAAACAACAACATAGGTATAGAACACTCGGTTTGTCAAAGGCCATGGGATTTGAAAGTCAATCAGAAAGTCAAAGCGGTTCAGGGCCAGTTCGGGGAAGCCATTCAGAACAAAACAATGCAGCGGAAAGATCTCCAGCAAGAATGCCATCAGCTAACCACCACCTTAAACTGACAAAATTTTCTTTGATTGAAATAGAGGCGGAAAATTCGTTTGTTTCGGAGAAACTCTCCGCAGGGGAAAGAGCAAGCATCAAAACAGGTTTGATCGTAAGCTTTCAGGACCCTCCTGGAAAATGGGACCTAGTTTAAAGTTCAGAAATAGCATAATCTAGTATAAATGTATCCCAAAAGAATATAAGTTAGCTTAGAAGTTTTCATGTCTGAGATAGGATTCAATTAGGAGTTTCCAGGACTCTCCTGAATAATGGGACTTAGCTTTAAGATTGCAATTAGATAACAACAATTTAGCGTAAACTCTGCTGTAGGGTAGTATAATTCAGCTATGAAAGTTTGTCACTCTTAAGATAAAACTTGACTTTTGATTTTCAGGACCCTCCTGGATAATGGGGAGTAGTTTAAGACCCTCTTAGATTACAAGATTTAGCAGAAATCATACCTGTAGAGGACATAACTTAGGTTTTAAAAAGTGTCATTTAGTTAAGAGTTGTCAGGACCTCCTGAATAATGGGATCTAGCTTTCAATTCTTAGTAATACTTGGTAATATGATTTAGTTTTACACTCACATCTGTGCCCAGCCACCAAACAGGGGCAGGAAAAAATTCTTTGTGTTGTCTATCTGGAAGTCAGGAGCCCGCCTGGAGAGCAGGGAGCACTTTTAAGTTGAAGTCAGGAGCCCGCCTGGAAAGCAGAGAATACTTTCAAGTCAGCAATCAGGAGCCCGCCTGGAGAACAAGGGAGTACAATTTAAGTTTTAGCTTTCAAATTCTTTGTTTTGTTTATGTTGAAGTCAGGAGCCTGCCGGGAGAGTAGGGAATACATTTCAAGTTGAAGTCAGGAGCCCGCCTGGAGAGCAGGGAATACATTCAAGTTTAGTAGTTATGAGCCCGCCTGGATTGTTTTGTCTATTTTGTTGAAGTCAGGAGCCCGCCTGGAGAGCAGGGAATACATTTCAAGTTGAAGTCAGGAGCCCGCCTGGAGAGCAGGGAATACTTTCAAGTTAGCAGTCAGGAGCCCGCCTGGAGAACAAGGGAGTACAATTTAAGTTTTAGCTTTCAAATTCTTTGTTTTGTCTATGTTGAAGTTAGGAGCCCGCCTGGAGAACAAGGGAGTACATGTTAAGTTTTAGCTTTCAAATCCCGCCTGGAGAGCAGGAAATTCTTTCAAGCGTAGCAGTCAGGAGCCAACCTGGAGAACAAGGGAGTACAATTTAAATTTTAGTTGTCGAATTCTTTGTTGAAGTTAGGAGCCCGCCTGGAGAGCAGGGAATACTTTCAAGTTAGCAGTCAGGAGCTCGCCTGGAGAACAAGGGAGTGCAATTTAAGTTTTAGCTTTCAAATTCTTTGTGTTGTCTATGTTGAAGTCAGGAGCCCGCCTAGAGAGCAGGGATACATTTCAAGTTGAAGTCAGGAGCCCGCCTGGAGAGTAGGGAATACTTTCAAGCGTAGCAATCAGGAGCCCGCTTGGAGAACAAGGGAGTACAATTTAAATTTTAGCTGTCGAATTCTTTTTTGAAGTCAGGAGTCCGCCTGGAGAGCAGGGAGTACTTTCAAATTAGCAGTCAGGAGCCCGCCTGGAAAGTAGGGAACACTTTCAGATTAGCAGTTAGGAGCCCGCCTGGATAGCATGGGAATACATTCACGTTTTGAAGTCAGGAGCCCGCTTGGATAGCATGGAAATACATATCAAGTTCAGCAGTCAGGCATCCACCTTGAGAAAGGGAAGCATCTCAGTTTACAATTCAAGACGGCAACAAAGGAATTTTACCAAGAGAATACAAGACAACAAGGCAACAAGAAACACAAGATCAAGTTTGAAGATCTAGATAGGATTTTGTAAAGCATAGATCATAGTCTAGTCTAGCTTCTTTTATTTTTGACATGGTGTAATAAGGGGTTCAGTGAGCAGCAACAACAACAACAACAACAAAAACAACAACAACAACAATAGTGAAATCACAGCTGCATGGTAGTCCCAGCTACCAGACATTCCTGAACTATACTGACCTGATTCCTTTTTAGCCAAGGATATGTAGGCAACCTCGGAAGCAGGGTGCGGTCAAATCTTTCAAAAATGCTTCCCACAGAGTATTCAAACGGGCAAAAATCGCTCGTATCCGCTCACTTATCTTTGCACGAAAACTCTTCGTGTTTCCGGGCAAAGAGGGGCAGCTGTGAGCATGTGATTTTTGCCCTATATGAATTATTCCAACAAATTCAAAAATAATTTCTTTCAGTGTTTGCAATTTTGTTGGATTTCGAAGCATTTTCTGTTAATTATTTGCAGTTTGTGCATGTTTATTTTATTTAATTCATGAAAAACACAAAAAAATATGTTGCATCTGCTTTTAGGATTTAATTTTATATTTTTAGATTAATTAGCAAATTAGTTTGTTTTATAAAAAATAAAAATCACAAAAAATAATTCATTTTGTATTTTTATTTTTTAATTTTGAATTGTGTAATTTTTCTTTAAATTGAGGATTGAATTAGTTATTGTAAATACCATGATGAGTGATTAATCTAATTGGGTAGGTTAATTTAGTTTAAAAATTATTATTAGTTAATTTAGGGTTTATTTTAATTTTGAAAAGAAAAGAATTTTGGAAATTGAAAAGGAAAAGAAAGAAATGAAAGGAAATCTAAATCTAGGCCAAAACCAATCCAAATCTCCCCAGCCTAAACGAAAACTACCCAATACCCGGCCCAAACCACCCTAACCCGGTCCGGCTCTCCCCGGCCTAAGAAGTAGTTGCGGTCGTAGTAACTGAGACTGCCTGAGCCAGGCTAGTGCACACAGATAGAATCTGGGCTAGGGGCTCCTGAAATCCTAGGATAACAATCGGCATAGCCGGTGCCTGAGATGGTCCTGCTGGAACGTCCGTAAATGGGACCTGATCATAAACGGGGGCGCCTAGTGGATCTGTAGGTGCTGCTCTAGCTGCTATATGGGCTATGCCCCTGCCCCTACCATGGCCTCGACCGCGACCTCGGCCTTTAGTGGCCCCAACTAGTGGTCGCCTATCCTGTCCAGCAGTACGTGTCCTCACCATCTATGAGAGAATATAATAACAAAAGTTTAGTTACAAGAATCAACATATTCGCAAAACTTGAATTCAAGAATGTGAAGTTTTTCCTAAAGGTTATGTAACCTCTCGAAGATAAGTATAGACGTCTCCATACCGATCCGGAAGACTCTACTAAACCTGCTTATGACTGGTGAGACCTATGTAACCTAGGCTCTGATACCAACTTATCATGACCCCAAACCACCCCGGTCGTGAAGGCGCCTATCGCAGTACTAGTCTAGCCGATTCGACATTCATAACATAAAAGGTCTTTTTCGTAATTCATTTACTAGTCAGATATTATCACAAATCTTCCGTTTAAATATTTCAAAACAAGCGGAAAAATATGCAAAACATCAACCACTGCCCGATCCCAGAGTCACTAGTCATGAGCCACTAAAATAAAATCTGATATTGTCTGCTCAATACAAGATGAGTCTGATAAAACAAATACTAATAGATAGGAAGGAGAAAGGCAAGGCTGCGGACACCGTGCAGCTACTTTTCTAACTCCGGAAATGCTCTGAAGAAATGGAACAGCTCTCACTCGAATGCCCTGACACCTGGATCTGCACACAAGGTGTAGGGAGTAACGTGAGTACGCTAACTCAATTAGTAACAATTATAAATAAAGGTTGAGTGCTATGACGAGCATTTAAAAAAAATCATATACATCTCATAACATAAGAACCTCAGTGGGAATAACAAGATCAAATCAATATATAAATTCTGAACATCTCATAAAAACTCCAGTTTCAATGAAAGTTATTTAAAACATTTGTTCAACATTTTCATATGTGTCACCTCATTTATCAAAATAGTATGAAATTCTGAGGTTTCAACCCTCAGGTTTAGATTTACAATCATTACTTACCTCAAACCGAATGAAAATCTACTCTACGGTGCCCTTGACGCTCGACTCGGCCTCAAATCGCCCCGAATCTATCCAAAATCGGAATCATATCATCAATACATGCTAAAGGAACAAAACCCACTCGAAAATTATAAAATTAAATCAAAATTCCCGAAATTGACCAAACCCGACCCCCGGACCCACGTCTCGGAATCCGATAAAAATTACAAAACTAGAATCCTTATACTCTCACGAGTCTATACGTACCAAATTTACCAAAATCTAACTTCGTTTGACCCCCCCAATCACCCAATTTTGACTCTCAAGTTCCAAGCCCTAATTCCCCAAATTTTCACCCTTAAATCCTATAACTTCCAAGCTTAATCTACTGAAAATCACCATAGAATCGAGTATTAATTTCAAAAAATTTACCTCAATGAGTTTCCCCTTGATTCCCTCTTCAAAACCCTCCAAAAGCTCTAAAAACCAAGTTGAAATTGTGAAGAATGACCAAAATTCGCGAAGGGTCCTTTATATACTTTCTGCCCCAGGGGTATCGCATTTGCGTTCATATTGTTGCTTCTACGAACCCACACCTATGGAAGAACCATCGCAGGTGCGGTTTCCACTTAACCCTCAAAATCCCGCTTCTGCGGTCATAACCCGCATCTGCAATCTCGTAGGTGTGGTCCATTGTGCGCACTTGCGGATTTGCCTCAGAGCTCAATACTCTGCATCTGCGGCCTCCCTCCTGCACTTGCGACCTCGCACTTGTGGTCCCCAAATCCACAGGTGCGGATATGACAAAAGCAGCAGCTTCAGCTGCTCAAACCAAGTCCTAATCCTTCCGTTAACCATTCGAATTCATCCCGAGGCCCTCAGGACCTCAACCAACAATACCAACAAGCCATATACCACTATTCAAATTTATCCCAACCTCCGGAACACTCCAAACAACATCAAAACATCAAATCAACCTTAGATGCAAGCCTAAGAACATAGGAATTTCAAATTTCGCAAACAACGCCGAAACCTATCAAATCACCCCCGATTGACCTAAAATTTTGCACATACGTCCCAAGTGACACTACGGACCTGCTCTAATTTCCGAAATTCCATTCCGACCCTGATATCAAGATTTTCACTGCCGACCGGAAACTCCAATTTTTCAATTTCGCCAATTCAAGCCTATTCTACCACGGACCTCCGAATAACATTCCGAATCCACTCCTAAGTCCCAAATCATCTAATGAAGCTATCTGAACCATAAAACCCCAATTCTGAGATCATTTACCTACAAGTCAACTTTTGGTTGACTTTTCCAACTAAATAACCAACTTAAGAGACTATGTGTCTCACTCCTCTCCAAAATCATTCTGAACCTGAGCCAACCAATCTAATACTATACAATATAGCTGAACAACATATAAAGTAGCAGAAATGGGGAAAACGGGGTTATAACTCATGAAACGACCGTCGGGTCAGACATACAAAAATAGACCCATGATACTGAAGCAATGGGAGCCTAATTTCTAGATGAGTAAAGAACTAACTCAAAATGTACCAATATGGGTCATATTTCTGGGATTACCAATCCAATACTGGACAAAGGAGAATTCGGGGCACATAGCCAGCTATTTATACACTAGGAAATCGAGGTGTACGTGGATGATGTCATCGTGAAGTCTAGAAAGCAGTCTAACCATGTCAGGGATCTGAAGAAGTTCTTCTGAAGGCTTCACAAGTACAATCTCAAGATTAATCCTGCAAAGAGTGCTTTTGGGGTGCCGTCTGGAAAGTTGTTGGGGTTCGTAGTCAGCCGCCGGGGCATTGAACTGGATCCATCAAAAGTCAAGTCCATCCAGGAATCGCCACCTCCGAGGAACAAGACCGAGGTGATGAGTTTGTTGGGGAGATTGAATTATATCAGCAGGTTCATTGCTCAGCTCACGACAACTTGCGAGCCTATCTTCAAACTGTTAAAGAAAGATGCTGCAGTCAAGTGGACATATGAATGTCAGGAAGCATTTGATAAGATAAAGGGGTATTTGTCAAATCCACCCGTATTGGTCCCGCCAGAACTAGGGCGACCTTTGATCCTATATTTGACAGTTTTGGACAATTCATTCGGCTGTGTATTGGGTCAACATGACATCACTGGTAGGAAGGAGCAGGCCATCTATTACCTCAGCAAGAAGTTCACATCGTACAAGGTTAAGTACACTCAGCTTGAGAGGACATGTTGTGCCCTAACTTGGGTGGCACAGAAGCTGAAACGTTATTTGTCATCTTATACTACCTACCTCATATCTCGCTTGGATCCATTGAAGTATATCTTTTAGAAGCCTATGCCCACAGGAAGGCTCGCAAAGTGGCAGATCCTGCTCACAGAGTTTGACATTGTCTACGTGACTCGAACTGCAATGAGAGCACAAGCCTTGGCGGACCATTTGGCCGAGAACCCGGTTGATGAAGATTATGTACCTTTGAAAACTTATTTCCCTGATGAAGAGGTGATGCACATTGATGAGTTGGAACAAGTCGAGAAGCCTAGATGGAAACTCTTCTTTGATGGGGCTGCAAACATGAAGGGCGTGGGGATAGGAGCAGTACTTATTTCTGAAACAGGGCAGCACTACCCTGTTACGGCTCAGCTTCGTATTTACTGTACCAACAACATGGCTGAGTATGAGGCATGCATTCTGGGTTTGGGGTTAGCTGTGGATATGGGTGTCCAGGAAGTCTTGGTCTTGGGTGACTCGGATCTCCTAGTGAACCAAATTCAGGGAAAATGGGAAACACGGGATTTGAAACTCATACCACATAGACAATGTTTGCATGATCTTTGTCAACGGTTTCAGTCAATAGAATTCAGGCATATCCCAAGGATCCATAATGAAGTCGACAATGTTTTGGCTACTCTGGCGTCAATGTTATATCATCCGGATAAGGTTTATGTGGACCCTTTACAGATTCAGGTCCGTGATCAGCATGCTTACTGTAATATGGTGGAAGAAGAACTTGATAGGGATCCATGGTTCCATGATATCAAAGAATACATCAGGACGGGGGTATATCCGGTACAGGCCACAGGTGATCAGAAAAGAACAATTCAACGATTGGCAAGTGGATTTTTCTTCAGTGGAGAGGTATTGTATAAAAGAACTCCAGATCTAGGATTGCTCAGATGCATAGATGCTAGACATGCCACAGTTATCATGACTGAGGTACACTCCGGAGTTTGTGGACCGCATATGAGTGGGTACGTTCTGGCAAAGAAGATTCTCCGAGTAGGTTATTACTGGCTCACTATGGAGCAAGATTGCATCAGTTTTGTGCACAAATGTCATCACTGCCAGGTGCACGGAGATCTGATTCATTCTCCACCATCTAAATTGCATACAATGTCGGCACCATAGCCCTTTGTTATTTGGGGCATGGACGTCATTGGGCCAATCGAGCCAGCAGCATCAAACGGACACAGGTTTATTCTGGTAGCCATTGATTACTATACCAAGTGGGTTGAAGCGAAAACTTTCAAATCTATGACCAAGAAAGCGGTGGTCGATTTTGTGCATTCAAATATCATCTATCGGGTTGGGATTCCGAAGGTAATCAACACGGACAACGATGCTAATCTTAATAGTCATCTGATGACAGAGACATGTCAGCAGTTTAAGATTATACATCGCAATTCCACCCCATACCGCCCTAAGGCGAATGGAGCAGTCGAGGCAGCCAACAAGAATATAAAGAAGAAACGTCGAAAAATGGTGGAAGGTTCTAGACAGTGGCATGAGAAGTTACCTTTCGCATTGTTGGGTTATCGCACTACTGTCCGCACTTCAGTAGGAGCCACTCCTTATTTGTTGGTGTATGGCACAGAGGCAGTAATACCCGCAGAAATTGAAATCCCATCCCTTCGAATTGTCGTTGGGGCAGAAATTGATAACGTTGAATGGGTCAAAACTCGCTTGGAGAAATTAAGTCTGATTGATGAAAAGAGATTGGCAGCAGTATATCACGGCCAATTGTACCAACAGAGAATGGCGAGAGCATATAACAAGAAGGTACATCTACGGAAGTTCAAAGTGGGTCAGTTTGTGTTGAGACGTATCTTGCCTCATCAGGCTGAAGCAAAAGGAATGTTCGCCCCAAACTGGCAGGGGCCATTTGTCGTAACTAGAGTGTTGTCCAATGGCGCGTTATATTTGACAGATGTAGAAGGGAAATGTATGGAAATGGCTATCAATTCCAATGCAGTCAAGAGATACTATGTATGATTTCTTTGTTAGATTGTACTTGTTTTTATTTGGCATATTTTGAAGATTGAAATGACGAAGGCGTTTTGTTCTGCTATCTAAACACTTGATCCCTCGTCACCCCTTTTGAGCCTTATTTATTTTTTTTCTTACCCCCCATTCGGAATCAGTAGTGAATATCAGAAACACAAGCACGGAAGATAAGAAAAGGAAGGAAATAAAAATAGAAAGAAAGGAAAGAGAAAGAAAAGAATGAAAAAAAGAAGAAAAAGAAGAGAAGAAAGAGGAAAAGAGAAAAGAAGAAGAAAAACAATAAAAGGGAAAAGAGAAAAGCAAAAGAGAAAGAAAAGAAGGAGAAAAGAGAAAATCACAACAACAAAGTAATTCCTATGTCATGAACTACGTTCGACCTAATTCCTTTTAAGGATACGTAGGCAGCCTCACGGTTTGGTCTCATCAAACAAAAATCCAAAAGCCCCCAAGCAAGAAACTGGGGCAGAAGTCGTGGTCGTTGTGAGAAATCTGATTCCGAAAGTTGTAATTTTAACCCATTTGAATTGTTTTTAGCCTTTTATGCCCTTTCTTTCTAACATGTCCAAAAGCCTACATTACGGTCCAAGAAAGACCTTCTGATTAGTCTTTGAGAAATATCAAGTCGAGCAGGTAAAGGTAATTCATGTCAGGGGCAACACTCTGGTTTAAGCAGGAAAAATAAAAATGAGAGAGTCTTATTGGTGAAAACCTTCACAGGCACCGTAAGGCGACGGGAGTTGAGAGAAAAAAAATGAGAGAGTCTTATTGGTGAAAACCCTCACGGGCACCTTGAGGCGAAAGTGAGTTGAAAAGTTAACAAGCAAGAAAGGTCTGTTGGTGGAAAACTGTTTTAAGGCACCACAGGATGAACAAGGTCAAGGTTTGGGTAAAGTACTCAGGTCATGGAAATGTTGAGGCGACGAAGTAAGGCAACTAAAAGTGGATCGGTTGGATAGATTGGGCATTAATCCGAAATGCATGTCATGATCACTAGTACCAGTTGTTCCACTCAGATAAGTTTCTTTTCTTTTTCCTTTTGTAGCAGTCATCCGGTTTTGGATTCTTCTTATCCTTAACCCGCCAAGTCATGGCATTTCATTTTCTTTTGAGTTTATTTGTCTAAGATGTTTTAATGTCAGTCTTGTCCCAAGTAAGTGGAAAAGAATTTCAAAACTCACTATCAACTTCCAAAATTGCAAATCACAACATGGTTAGAGCGTACTAAAGACAGTATGATGTAAGGTGGGATACGGGGGATCACCAGAAGTTTCACCGGTGGAAAGATTTGGTATGTCATGGGAGATGCAAAGGTTCAGATAAAGGGGTCAGAGGTGTGAAAACATAGGTATAGAACACTCGGTTTGTCAAAGGCCATGGGATTTGAAAGTCAGTCAGAAAGTCAAAGCGGTTCAGGGCCAGTTCGGGGAAGCCATTTAGAACAAAACAATGCAGTAGAAAGATCTCCAGCAAGAATGCCATCAGCTAACCACCACCTTAAACTGACAAAATTTTCTTTGATTGAAACAGAGGCGGAAAATTCGTTTGTTTCGGAGAAACTCTCCGCAGGGGAAAGAGCAAGCATCAAAACAGGTTTGACCGTAAGCTTTCAGGACCCTCCTAGAAAATGGGACCTAGTTTAAAGTTCAGAAATAGCATAATCTAGTATAAATTTATCCCAAAAGAATATAAGTTAGCTTAGAAGTTTTCATGTCCGATATAGGATTTAATTAGGAGTTTCCAGGACTCTCCTGAATAATGGGACTTAGCTTTAAGATTTCAATTAGATAACAACAATTTAGCATAAACTCTGCTGTAGGGTAGTATAATTCAGCTATGAAAGTTTGTCACTCTTAAGATAAAACTTGACTTTTGATTTTCAGGACCCTCCTGGATAATGGGGAGTAGTTTAAGACCCTCTTAGATTACAAGATTTAGCAGAAATCATACCTGTAGAGGACATAACTTAGGTTTTAAAAAGTGTCATTTAGTTAAGAGTTGTCAGGACCTCCTAAATAATGGGATCTAGCTTTCAATTCTTAGTAATACTTGGTAATATGATTTAGTTTTACACTCACATCTGTGCCCAGCCACCAAACAGGGGCAGGAAAAAATTCTTTGTGTTGTCTATCTGGAAGTCAGGAGCCCGCCTGGAGAGCAGGGAGCACTTTCAAGTTGAAGTCAGGAGCCCGCCTGGAAAGCAGGGAATACTTTCAAGTCAGCAATCAGGAGCCCGCCTGGAGAACAAGGGAGTACAATTTAAGTTTTAGCTTTCAAATTCTTTGTTTTGTTTATGTTGAAGTCAGGAGTCTGCCTGAAGAGTAGGGAATACATTTCAAGTTAAAGTCAGGAGCCCGCCTGGAGAGCAGGGAATACATTCAAGTTTAGTAGTTATGAGCCCGCCTGGAGAGAAGGGAATACATTTCAAGTCAGTAGTCAGGAGCCCGCCTGGAGAGCAGGGAATACATTTCAAGTCAGTAGTCAGGAGCCCGCCTGGAGAGCAGGGAATACATATCAAGTTGAAGTCAGGAGCCCGCTGGAGAGCAGGGAATACTTTCAAGTTAGCAGTCGGGAGCCTGCCTGGAGAACAAGGGAGTACAATTTAAGTTTTAGCTTTCAAATTCTTTGTGTTGTCTATGTTGAAGTTAGGAGCCCGCCTGGAGAGCAGGGAATACATTTCAAGTTGAAGTCAGGAGCCCGCCTGGAGAGCAGGGAATACTTTCAAACGTAGCAATCAGGAGCCCACCTGGAGAACAAGGGAGTACAATTTAAATTTTAGCTGTCGAATTCTTTGTTGAAGTTAGGAGCCCGCCTGGAGAGCAGGGAATACTTTCAAGTTAGCAGTCAGGATCCCGCCTGGAGAACAAGGGAGTGCAATTTAAGTTTTAGCTTTCAAATTCTTTGTGTTGTCTATGTTGAAGTCAGGAGCCCGCCTAGAGAGCAGGGAATACATTTCAAGTTGAAGTCAGGAGACCGCCTGGAGAGTAGGGAATACTTTCAAGCGTAGCAATCAGGAGCCCGCTTGGAGAACAAGGGAGTACAATTTAAATTTTAGCTGCCGAATTCTTTGTTGAAGTCAGGAGTCCGCCTGAAGAGCAGGGAGTACTTTCAAATTAGCAGTCAGGAGCCCGCCTGGAAAGTAGGGAACACTTTCAAATTAGCAGTTAGGAGCCCGCTTGGATAGCATGGAAATACATATCAAGTTCAGCAGTCAGACATCCACCTGGAGAAAGGGAAGCATCTCAGTTTACAATTCAAGACGGCAACAAAGGAATTTTACCAAGAGAATACAAGACAACAAGGCAACAAGAAACACAAGATCAAGTTTGAAGATCTAGATAGGATTTTGTAAAGCATAGATCATAGTCTAGTCTAGCTTCTTTTATTTTTGACATGGTGTAATAAGGGGTTCAGTGAGCAGCAGCAACAACAACAACAACAACAACAACAACAACAACAACAATAACAACAGTGAAATCACAGCTCCATGGTAGTCCCAGCTACCAGACATTCCTGAACTATACTAACCTGATTCCTTTTTAGCCAAGGATATGTAGGAAACCTCGGAAGAAGGGTGCGGTCAAATCTTTCAAAAATGCTTCCCACGGAGTATTCAAACGGGCAAAAATTACTCGTATCCGCTCACTTATCTTTGCACGAATACTCTTCGTGTTTCCGGGCAAAGAGGGGCAGCTGTGAGCATGTGATTTTTGCCCTATATGAATTATTCCAACAAATTCAAAAATAATTTCTTTCAGTGTTTGTAATTTTGTTGGATTTCGAGGCATTTTCTGATAATTATTTGCAGTTTGTGCATGTTTATTTTATTTAATTCATGAAAAACACAAAAAAATATGTTGCATCTGCTTTTAGGATTTAATTTTATATTTTTAGATTAATTAGCAAATTAGTTTGTTTTATAAAAAACAAAAATCACAAAAAATAATTCATTTTGTATTTTTATTTTTTAATTTTGAATTGTGTAATTTTTCTTTAAATTGAGGATTGAATTAGTTATTGTAAATACCATGATGAGTAATTAATCTAATTGGGTAGGTTAATTTAGTTTAAAAATTATTATTAGTTAATTTAGGGTATATTTTAATTTTGAAAAGAAAAGAATTTTGGAAATTGAAAAGGAAAAGAAAGAAATGAAAGGAAATCTAAATCTAGGCCAAAACCAATCCAAATCTCCCCAGCCTAAACGAAAACTACCCAATACCCGGCCCAAACCACCCTAACCCGGTCCGACTTCCGACTTCCCCCCCAAACGAAATGACGTCGTTTCAATAAGTATTGATCTGAGCCGTTGATCTCCCCTTGATCGAACGGCTCAGAACTGAAGCCCAGGGGGTATTTAAGTGTCTGAAACCTTCCCCCCCCCTTAGAACCCCTTCTGCTCACCACCCCCACCAGAAACACCCTGAAACCCTAGCTAAGCCGTCCCCAAATCCCTGGCCTCCGGTGGCGGCGCCACCTCCAAACGCCACCAAAATCACACCACCGAACCACCCTGACCCCCTCATTCCGAAACTCCGTTTCCCTCAAATGTAGCTAGATATGCTAGAATATTAGATCAGAGGATGAACCATAGAATCCCCAGGTCTCAAATCAAGGTTTCGTTGAAGTATTTAAGGCTCAGTTCGACTTTAATCGCATGTTTTTGACAAAGAACATACGATTAATCTCGGTTTGGGCCGAAAATTGGAGATGTCGAATCGTAAATGTTATTTCGTGTTTGTCCGATATCCCTAGGTATTCTTCTTTCCCCTTTGGTATTTCGTTTCCTCATCCTCACCTTCTTCTACTCTTTCTCTTATTTTCTGATTTTTATTCTGTTTCTTTTTAGTTATTATTCTTCTTTATCTTCCGTACCTGCATGTTAGATTTATGATGTGTGTGATTGTAAGTTGGGTCTTGTGTTCAAGTGCAGATAGTCTGAATTTGCATGGTCTTTTTGGGCTTAGCTTTGTTCCGAGTCTTCAGGGTCTTAATTTGAACGTTTGGGTTTCGGGGTTTTTCTTAGTATTGATTGGATTCACAAGATTAAAAAAGCCCAGTGGAGAATTGAACTAGGTTTTCAGTAGACCCATCGAGTTAGGTCAACTTGACCCAATTAGCTTGACCAGTTGACCCGGGTGGTTCTGGGGTTATTTCAAAGTCTTTAAAGGGTAGTCTAGGGAATTGGCCTAAGGGAATCTTGCTATAACAGACTAGGAAGCTTCTAGGAAGCTGGGGAAGGCGTTGGTTTTGATTTTCTGTTTTTTAATAAGGGTAGCTGAGCTATAATGAAAACTAAAACGGGGGCAAAGTGCAAAACTAAGTCTGCCCTAATAGCTTGCCTATAAAGGCAGCTTTTCTTGCCTTTCAAGGCAGACCCAAGGGTTAAAAAGAAGAAATGCTCAGAAAAATATAAAAATGCCAGATATTTTACTGTTTCATTGAGTCTTCTGTTAATTTCTGCATTTTTCCCAGTAGTGCAACAAGTTCTGACTAGCTGACCTTAGAAATGAACTAAAATCAGCTTGGCTGAAGTTCTGCCTGGTCCATTGTTTGGGTTGAATTAGTTTCTGGACGTTCACTTCAAATTCTGGGTTTGAAATTTAATTTTAGAGCAGTTGGTTGGTTCTGTTGATTGGGTTTTGCTGCTGACCCTTGCTCTTGCTACTGCTCTTTGCTGATCTTATTACCTCTCTCTTATTTGTGCTCTCAGGTATTTCCTTATCCCCTTTGCTAACAAATGAAGTGCCACAAGTTGGAGCCAGACTGAATTTTTATGCAGATTTGGATGTTTAAATTGGAATTCGAATAGAAATCTTGTTTAGATGTTAGATTCTATTAGCTTCTGCTGTTTATACCTTTGTGTTCTTGTTATAATTCATGTGTTAAGCTATGTATGTATAGTTTGCTTGATTTTAACTGTAGCCGATTGATGTTTCCATACAGTTTACGCCTCAGTTTAAAAGGGATTATTATTAATTGTTGTATAAGGTTCTTATCCAAACCCCCAACTCGTTTTCTCCCCTCCTCAATGGTTGAAAAGGGTATGAGCAAGGTCACTATTGGATTTTGGCTTCAGGGATTCGATCCTGAAGTCATTGCCTGCAGCCATCGTTGCCAAAATATTTGGGCCTGAATATTATTGGGGTCTCTTAATTCCAAAAGAGTTCCCCCACGTTGAGGCAGGTTTGTTTCTCAGAAGTTTGGGCCTGTTTAATTCAGGCCTTTCCGCTAATAAAATGGTTCAATGAAGCCTTGTTGATTGGAAGGGATTTGTCAAGTACTTTAGTGTTAAATAATTAGGGTCTTGAAAAGGAAATTTGAGGCAAACCATAATTAGACACTTAGTAACAAATGGCTCTTGTGTTAATTTCATAATGTAGTTGTAAAGTAACAAAAGTTCGTAGAGGAACCTTTAGGGCCGTTTAAAATACTATCGTGATTGTGGACACGTTCGCGTGACATGGATAAAATTTCTTTAAAAATAAATCGGAGTATATATTCGCGTAACTTCGGCTAAACTTTCTTAATAATACAAAGCGTTATTAATTATGGACACGTTCGCGTGACATGATTTTTGACGCGCCAAAGGAAAAGAGTATACGTACGCGTAACTCAATTCTTTAACTACGAATAATCAAGTGATTTAAAAGCGGTAAAGGGTAAATGCACATAGGATCTAAAATCAGTAATTAAATAATTTTAATAAGCCAAGTATGATCAAAGCGACCGTGCTAGAACCACGGAACTCAGGAATGTCTAATACCTTCTCCCGGGTTAACAGAATTCCTTACCCATATTTCTGTGTTCGCGGACCGATAATAGAGTCAAACTTCCTCGATTCGGGATTTTAAACCGGTGACTTGGGACACCCTAAATTATCCCAAGTGATGACTCTGATTTTTAATAAATAAACGATCCCGTTTCGATTGTCCTTTAATTGGAAAAACTCCCTTATATCTATGCCCTTTACGGGGTGTAGGTAAAAAGGAGGTGTGACAGCTCTGGCGAAACCCGACCCTTGGGCCCACGTCTCAAAATCCGATAAAAATCAGAAAACTAGAATCTTTATCTTCTCACGAGTCCATATATACCAAATTTACCAAAATCTAATTTCGTTTGATCCCTCAATCACCTAATTTTAACTCTCAAGTTCCAAGCCCTAATTCCCCAAATTTCCACCCTTAAATCCCATGACTTCCAAGCTTAATCTGCTGAAAATCACCATAGAATCGAGTATTATGTTCAAAAATCTTACCTCAACGAGTTTCCCCTTGATTCCCTCTTCCAAACCCTCCAAAAGCTCTAAAAACCGAGTTGAAATTGTGAAGAATGACCAAAATTCGCGAAGGGTCCTTTATATACTTTCTGCCCCAAGTGTTTCGCATCTGCGGTCATATTGTCGCTTCTGCGACACCGCACCTGCGGAAGAACCATCGCAGGTGCGGTTTCCACTTAACCCTGAAAATCCCGCTTTTGTGGTCTCGTAAGTGCGGTCCATTATGCGCACCTGCGGATTTGCCTCAGCCCTCAATATTCCGCATCTGCAGCCTCCCTCCCGCACTTGCGACCTTGCACATGCACTCCCCAAATCTGCAGGTGCGGATATGACACAAGCAACAACTTCAGCTACTCAAACGAAGTCCCAATCCTTCTGTTAACCGTCCGAATTGATCCCGAGGCTCTCGGGACCTCAACCTACAATACCAACAAGTCATATACCACTATTCAAACTTATCCCAACCTCCGAAACACTCCAAACAACATCAAAACATCAAATTAACCTCGAATTCAAGCCTAAGAACTTATGAACTTTCAAATTACGCAAACAACGCAGAAACCTATCAAATCACCCTCGAATGACCTAAAATTTTGCACACACGTCCCAAATGAACTACAGACTTGCTCTATTTTCCAGAATTCCATTCCGACCCCGATATCAAGATTTCCATTGCTAGCTGAAAACTCCAAATTTCCAATTTTGCCACTTCAAGCCTAATTCTACCATGGACCTCGGAATAATATTCCGAACCCACTCCTAAGTTCCAAATCACCTAACGAAGCTATCCGAACCATAAAAACTTAATTCCGAGATTATTTACCCACAAGTCAACTTTCTGTTGACTTTTCCAACTAAAAACCAACTTAAAAGACTAAGTGTCTCACTCTTCTCCAAAATCACTCCGAACCCGAGCCTACCTATCCAATACCACACAATACAGCAGAACAACATATAAAGAAGCAGAAATAGAGAAATGGGTCTATAACTCATGAAATGACCGGCCAGGTCGTTACATCTTCCCCCTCTTAAACAAATGTTCGTCCTCGAACGAGTCATGAAACATACCTGAAGCGTCAAACATGTGCGGATATCTGCTCTGCGTCTCCTGCTCGGTCTCCCAAGTAGACTCCTCCACGGGCCGACCTCTCCACTGCACTTTCATTGAAGCTATATCCTTTGATCTCAACTTTTGGACCTATCGCTCAAAAATAGCCACTGGCTCCACATTATAAGTCAAATCACCATCTAGCTGAATCGTGCTGAAATCCAAAACATGAGATGGATCGCCAATATACTTCTGGAGCATAGAAATATGAAATACCAGATGCACACTCGACAATTAGGTGGCAAAGCCAACTCATAAGCCACCTCCCCAATTTTTCGAAGCACCTCAAAAGGCCCAATGAACCGAGGACTCAATTTACCCTTCTTCCCAAATCTCATAGTACCCTTCATGGGTGAAACTTTTAGTAGAACCTTCTCACCAACCATGTAAGACACATCACGAACCTTCCTATCAGCATAACTCTTTTGTCTTAACTACGCTGTACGAAGCCGCTATTGAATCACTTTCACCTTGTCCAAAGCATCCTGCACCAAGTCTGTACCCAAAAATCTAGCCTCGCCCGGCTCGAACTATCCTACTGGAGATCTACATCGTCTCCCATATAAAGCCTCATATGGATCCATCTGAATACTCAACTAATAATTGTTGTTATATGCAAACTCCGCAAGCGGTAGAAAATGGTCCCATAAGCCCTCAAAATCAATAACACAAGCACGCAACATGTCCTCCAATACCTGAATAATGCACTCAGACTGCCTGTCCGTCTGAGGGTGAAAAGCTGTGCTAATCTCAACCTGAGTACCCAACTCTTGTTGTACGACCCTCCAAAACTGCGATGTAACTGAGTACCTCTATCTGAAATGATGGAAAGTAGGACACCATGCAGACGAACAATCTCTCGGATATAAATCTCTGCTAACCGCTATGAAGAATAGGTAGTGCACACAGGAATGAAGTGCGCGGACTTGGTCAGCCGATCCACAATCACCCAAATAGCATCGAACTTTCTCAAAGTCTGTGGGAGTCCAACTACGAAATCCATGGTGATCTACTCCTACTTCCACTCTGGAATATCTATCTACTGAAGAAAGCCACCTGATCTCTGATGCTCATATTTCACCTGCTGATAGTTGAGATACCGAGCTACAAATCCCACAATGTCTTTCTTCATTCTCCTCAACTAGTAATGCTGTCTCAAATCCTCATACATCTTTGCGGCACCCAAATGGATGGAATACCGCGATCTATGGTCCTCCTCCAATCAACTCTCGAAACCCATCTACATTGGGCACACATATCCGACTATGCATCCTCAATACCCCATCATCACCAATAGTCACATCTCTGGCATCGTCATGCTGAACTGTGTCCTTGAGGACAAGAAAATGAGGATCATCATATTGGCGCTCTCTGATGTGATCGAACAAGGAAGATCGAGAAACCACACAAGCTAAGATCCGACTGGGCTCCGAAATATCTAACCTCACGAACCGATTGGCTAAGGCCTAAACATCAACTAAAAGAGGTCTCTCCCCAATAGGAATATACGCCAAACAGTCCATACTCACCGCCTTCCTACTCAAGGCATCGGCCACTACATTGGCCTTCCCCGGATGGTACAAGATAGTGATATCATAATCCTTTAGCAGCTCCAACCATCTCTGCTGCCTCAAATTGAGATCCTTCTGCTTGAACAAGTGTTGGAGGCTACGATGATCAGTAAACACCTCACAAGACACACCATAGAGATAATGCCTCCAAATCTTCAATGCGTGAACAATGGCAGCCAACTCCAAATCATGAACAGGGTAGTTCTTCTCATGGGGCTTCAACTGACGAGAAGCATAAGCAATCACTCTACCCTCCTACATCAACACACACCTAATACCAACTCTAGAAGCATTGCAATATACTGTATATGAACCTGAAAATGATGGCAAAACTAACACTTGAGTTGTGGTCAAGATAGTCTTGAGCTTCTAGAAGCTCGCCTCACACTCATCTGACCACCTAAATGGAGCACCCTTTTGAGTCAATTTAGTCAAGGGTGATGCAATAGATGAAAATCCCTGAACGAACTGATGGTAATAACCCGCCAAACCAAGAAAGATGCGAATCTCTATGGCTGAGGACGGCCTGGGCCAACTCTGAACCGCCTCTATATTCTTCGGATCAACCTGAATACCCTCATTGGACACCACATGCCCCAAGAAAGCTACTAAACTAAGCGAAAATTCACACTTGGAAAACTTTGCATAAAGTTTCTCCTCCCTCAACCGCTGCAGTACAACTCTCAAATGCTCAGTGTGCTCCTCCTAACTACGTGAGTACACCCGAATATCATCAATGAATAAAATAACAAACGAGTCGAGAGAAGGCTGAAACACATTGTTCATCAAATGCATGAACGTTATTGGGGCATTAGTCAGCACAAAAGACATCACAAGGAACTCATAATGACCATAGGGGGTCCTGAAAGCCGTCTTAAGAATATTCGAGTCCCTGATCTTCAAGTAGTGATAACCCGACCTGAGATCAATCTCGAGAACACCCTCACTCCCTGAAGCTGGTCAAAAAATCATCAATACGAGGCAAAATGATACTTGTTCTTGATCGTGACTTTGTTCAACTACTTGTAATCAATGCACATCCTCATCGTGCCATCCTTCTTCTTCACAAATAGAACAGGCGAACCCCAAGGCGATGTACTAGGCCGAATAAACCCCTTTATCAAGGAGTTACTGAAGTTGCTCCTTCAACTCTGTCGGTGCCATACAATATGGTGGAATAGAAATGGGCTGAGTGACCGACACCAAATCAATATCAAAGTCAATATCACTGTCCGGTGGCATGCTTGACAGGTTTGAAGGAAACACACTGGGACTTCAAAGTCAATATCCCTCACTACTGGGACTGAATTAATGGTAGGAAGTCTTTGCACTAACATCCCTCACGAAGGCCAAATAAGAAAGGCAACCCTTCCCAACCATTCACTGGGACTTCAAAAACAAAATTACTCTACTGGGAACATAATTCGTCGAACCTCGCCACTCAATCTATGACACACCCGGCATGGCCAACGTTATTGTCTTAGCATGATAGTCTAAAATAGCATGACACGGAGATAACCATTCCATGCCCAATATCACATCAAAATCCACCATATAAAGCAATAAAAGGTCCACTCGGGTCTCCAAACCCCCAATAGTCACCACACACAATCGATATACGCAGTCCACAACAATAATATCGCCCACCGGAGTAGATACACGAATAGATGAAACAAGATACTCACGAGGCGTATCCAAATAACGAGCAAAATATGATGACACATATGAAAAAGTGGAACCAGGATCAAATAACATAGAGGCATCTTTGTGGCAAACTGAGACAATACCTGTAATCACGGCATCTGAAGCAATAGCATCTGATCTGGCCGGGAGCGGATAGAAATGGGCCTGACCACCACCTGATCGACCTTCCCCTCTAGGGTGACCCCTAGATGACTAACCCTCACCCCTAGCTGCCTGGGCGGGTGGTGAAGTAACTGGAGCTGAAGTCGATGGCTGACTTTTCTGCTAAGATGGACCCCCAAGAAGACGAGGACATTGTCTTCTCATATGCCCAAACTCTCCACACTCATAACAACTCCCTGGTGCAGGGGACGGGGACTGAAGGGAACCCCTAGCAACGAGATGACTAGTAGATGCACCTGGCATAGAAGAGCCTTGCACTGATGGAGCACGGGACGAACTCTGGGCTGGAAGCGCACTGCGTGATGAATGGCCCTGATGAGAACTATGAGAACCATGACCCGATGATGCGCTACGATAACCTGGGCGAGCTGACTGAGCATGCCTGAATGGATAATCTCTGCCGTGCTGAAACTGACCTCTCGAAGGAGCACCACCAAAACTACCAGACCCCCGAGGCCTCTTGGCCTCCTCTCATCTCGCTCTTAGACGAACTGACTCAATCTCTCGGGCAATATCAACAACCTGCTCAAAAGTAGCACCTGACACTATCTCTCTAGTCATGAGAATCTGAAGCTGATATGTGAGGCCATCCACGAACCTCCTGATCCTCTCTCTATCCGTAGGAACCAACCAAACAGCATGACGAGCTAGCTCTAAAAACCTTATCTCATAGTGCATCATAGTCATATCATCCTGATGCAACTGCTCGAACTGCCTGCGCAGCTCCTCCTTGCGAGACTGTGGCACATACTTCTCCATAAAAATAGCGGAGAACTGCTGCCAGGTAAGGGGCGTTGCACCAATAGGCCTATGCCTCTCATAAGCCTCCTACCAAGTAAAGGCAGCTCCTAAAAATTGGAAGGTAGTAAAAGAGACCCCACTGGTCTCCGAAATATCTAATGTCTGAAGCATACTCTAACACTTGTCCAAGAAACCCTGGCATCCTCGCCCTCTGTACCACTGAAAGTCGGAGGCTGAAGTCTACCAAACCTCTACAATCTACGTTGCTCGTCATCAGGCATGACTAGAACCACATAATCCTGAGCAGGTGCAACCAGCTGGGCTGGAGGTGACCCCGATGTCTGAAGTCCATACATATCCTGCTCAGGTGTGCGAGCGGTGGGAGTCTGGATGCCTCCCCGGCCTAAGAAGTAGTTGCGGTCGTAGTAACTGAGACTGCCTGAGCCAGGCTAGTGCACACAGATAGAATCTGGGCTAGGGGCTCCTGAAATCCTAGGATAACAATCGGCATAGCCGGTGCCTGAGCTGGTCCTGCTGGAACGTCCGTAACTGGGACCTGATCATAAACGGGGGCGCCTAGTGGATCTGTAGGTGCTGCTCTAGCTGCTATATGGGCTATGCCCCTGCCCCTACCATGGCCTCGACCCAACCTCGGCCTTTAGTGGCCTCAACTAGTGGTCGCCTATCCTGTCCAGCAGTACGTGTCCTCACCATCTATGAGAGAATAGAATAACAAAAGTTTAGTTACAAGAATCAACAGATTCGCAAAACTTGAATTGAAGAATGTGAAGTTTTTCCTAAAGGTTATGTAACCTCTCGAAGATAAGTATAGACGTCTCCATACCGATCCGGAAGACTCTACTAAACCTGCTCATGACTGGTGAGACCTATGTAACCTAGGCTCTGATACCAACTTATCATGACCCCAAACCACCCCGGTCGTGAAGGCGCCTATCGTAGTACTAGTCTAGCCGATTCGACATTCATAACATAAAAGGTCTTTTTCGTAATTCATTTACTAGTCAGATATTATCACAAATCTTCCGTTTAAACATTTCAAAACAAGCGGAAAAATATGCAAAACATCAACCACTGCCCGATCCTAGAGTCACTAGTCATGAGCCACTAAAATACAATCTGATATTGTCTGCTCAATACAAGATGAGTCTGATAAAACAAATACTAATAGATAGGAAAGGAGAAAGGCAAGGCTGCGGACGCCGTGCAGCTACTTTTCTAACTCCGAAAATGCTCTGAAGGAATGGAACAGCTCTCACTCGAATGCCCTGACACCTGGATCTGCACACAAGGTGTAGGGAGTAACGTGAGTACGCTAACTCAATTAGTAACAATTATAAATAAAGGTTAAGTGCAATGATGAGCATTTAAAAAAATCATATACATCTCATAACATAAGAACCTCAGTGGGAATAACAAGATCAAATCAATATATAAATTCTGAACATCTCATAAAAACTCCAGTTTCAATGAAAGTTATTTAAAACATTTGTTCAACATTTTCATTAGAGGCTCAATGTAAAAGAAGAGTGAAAACTGTAATTTCGTAAAACAATCCCCTCGGACAAAGTATCACTCATATATATATATATATATATATATATAGACCCTCGGACAAGCCTCTCAGCCACTCGTGGCTTAACTCTCATCAATCAGCACTCACGCTCAATAGATACCTTATAATAATCGTTGCGGCGTGCAGCCCAATCCATAAATATATAGTTGACTGCGCGGGCTCCTACAGCACAAGCACTATATCGTTGCGTCGTGCAGCCTGATCCAACATATCACTATGGTGTGCAGCTCGATCCATATATATATATATATATATATATATATATATAAACACTCCCACATGCAGCCCAATCCCTAACTATCGTCACAATCTGGCCCTCGGCCTCACTCACTCATCAACCTTACAAGCCACTCGGGCATTCCAGCACAAACTCAAGGAATTCAGCCCAAAACATTTTCATATACTAAAATAGAGTGATGAACAAGATTAAACAATAAATAGGTATAAACCATGACTAAGGATAATGCTTTCTATCACAAACAATGTGAGGATAATAGTGAAATACCCCTGAGGGTCTAAATAGTACGGCACAAGGCCCCAATTATGGCATTCAGCCCAAGTTAGCAGAATCATCTCTAAAACACATAGATATCATATAGAGTTTATCAAAATATGCAACTCTACAATTGCCACGGGATGGACCAAGTCACAATCCCTACTGGTGCACACCCACACGCTCATTACCTAGCATGTGTGTCACCTCATTTATCAAAATAGTATGAAATTCTGAGGTTTCATACCCTCAGGTTTAGATTTACAATCGTTACTTACCTCAAACCGAATGAAAATCTACTCTACGATGCCCTTGACGCTCGACTCGGCCTCAAATCGCCCCGAATCTATCCAAAATCGGAATCATATCATCAATACATGCTAAAGGAACAAAACCCACTCGAAAATTATAAAATTAAATCAAAATTCCCGAAATTGACCAAACCCGACCCCCGGACCCACGTCTCGGAATCCGATAAAAATTACAAAACTAGAATCCTTATACTCTCACGAGTCTATACGTACCAAATTTACCAAAATCTAACTTCGTTTGGCCCCCCCAATCACCCAATTTTGACTCTCAAGTTCCAAGCCCTAATTCCCCAAATTTTCACCCTTAAATCCTATAACTTCCAAGCTTAATCTACTGAAAATACCATAGAATCGAGTATTAATTTCAAAAAATTTACCTCAATGAGTTTCCCCTTGATTCCCTCTTCAAAACCCTCCAAAAGCTCTAAAAACCAAGTTGAAATTGTGAAGAATGACCAAAATTCGCGAAGGGTCCTTTTTATACTTTCTGCCCCAGGGGTATCGCATTTGCGTTCATATTGTTGCTTCTACGAACCCACGCCTATGGAAGAACCATCGCAGGTGCGGTTTCCACTTAACCCTCAAAATCCCGCTTCTACGGTCATAACCCGCATCTGCAATCTCGTAGGTGTGGTCTATTGTACGCACTTGCGGATTTGCCTCAGAGCTCAATACTCTGCATCTGCGGCCTCCCTCCTGCACTTGCGACCTCGCACCTGTGGTCCCCAAATCCACAGGTACGGATATGATAGAAGCAGCAGCTTCAACTGCTCAAACCAAGTCCTAATCCTTCCGTTAACCATTCGAATTCATCCCGATGCCCTCAGGACCTCAACCAACAATACCAACAAGCCATATACCACTATTCAAATTTATCCCAACCTCCGGAACACTCCAAACAACATCAAAACATCAAATCAACCTTAGATGCAAGCCTAAGAACATAGGAATTTCAAATTTCGCAAACAACGCCGAAACCTATCAAATCACCCCCGAATGACCTAAAATTTTGCACATACGTCCCAAGTGACACTACGGACCTGCTCCAATTTCCGAAATTCCATTCCGACCCTGATTTCAAGATTTCCACTGCCGACCGGAAACTCCAATTTTTCAATTTCGCCAATTCAAGCCTATTCTACCACGGACCTCCGAATAACATTCCGAATCCACTCCTAAGTCCCAAATCATCTAATGAAGCTATCTGAACCATAAAACCCCAATTCTGAGATCATTTACCTACAAGTCAACTTTTGGTTGACTTTTCCAACTAAATAACCAACTTAAGAGACTAAGTGTCTCACTCCTCTCCAAAATCATTCTGAACTTGAGCCAACCAATCTAATACTATACAATATAGCTGAACAACATATAAAGTAGCAGAAATGGGGAAAACTGGGTTATAACTCATGAAACGACCGTCGGGTCATTACAACATACAAAAATAGACCCATGATACTGAAGCAATGGGAGCCTAATTTCTAGATGAGTAAAGAACTGACTCAAAATGTACCAATATGGGTCATATTTCTGGGATTACCAATCCAATACTGGACAAAGGAGAATTCGGGGCACATAGCCAGCTATTTAGAAAACCTACATGTTCAGATAAACTCACAGTAGAGGGGGATAGGATTTCCTATGCGCTTATGCAAGTGGAAATGGATGTATCACAAGAGCTACCAGATAAAATGCTCATTGAAGAAGAAGATGGCAAGTATAGAGAACAAACATTGGACTATGAATGAAAACCTTCTTTTTGTGAAGAATGTTTTCAAATAGGACAACATGATGAGAAATGTGGGAAGGATTTAGCAATGAGGCAGCAAAAGAAAACCAATGTCAGCAATGGCAACACGGAGAAAACTGGTAAACAGCAGCAGAGGCAAGGGAAAGAGGTTAAGCAATAGAGCAGAAAAGAATTGAGGGTGAAACCTGTTGTTGAGCAACCACAAGTGAAAAAGGAGTAGATTCTTGAACAACAACAAGAACAATAGGTCAATTTAGCTAATCCAGAGTCATCTACTAAGCAAGAAATGGAAATGCAACCAGTTCAGAAATCTAGAGGCAAACAAAAGATGAAAACTCAAGGACCTACACAACACAAGGGAGCCTTAACTGATACTAATTTAGAGAATATGTTGAAGAGGAACAGATATAGTCCATTGAGAATACAAGATAACAGCAGCACTAGAAAGGTGACTGAAGGGATTGGACTCAATGAGGAAAATCCACCATAATTATAAGCTCTTGGAACATAAGGGGGATGAACTAGCCCTATAAGCAGAAAGAACTCAAGGCCTTTCTGTTGAAACATAAAATAACTTTACTAGGCTATCTTGAGACAAAAATAAAGCCTAAAAGTGTTACTAAAGTTAAAAGAAAGTTTTGCAAAGACTGGAAAGTACACTCAGATGAAGCTATAAGTAACAACGGGAGAATCTGGCTTTTTTGGAAGGAAAATCTGGTACAGGTCCATATACTGTTGGCAACTACTCAATGCTACACTGGCAAGTGAAGGATAAGGGATCAACTCTTTCATGTTGCATAACATTTATGTATGGAAAAAACAAAATGAATGAAAGAAGGGAACTACGGGAGCAGCTAAGACAAATACATAGTAATATGCATGATGCTTGGCTAGTTCTAGGTGATTTCAACAATGTGTTGTCTGTTAATGATCGACTCAATGGGCAACTTGTGCACCAAACTAAACTTGTGGATTTTCAAGAATGGATAAGGGATACTGGACTGGATAAATTGAATAGGAAAGGGTGTCAATGGTCATGGTGTAATAAAAGGGATGTAGAAGGTAGAATATATAGCAATATTGATTGGGCATTTGGGAATGCTTCTTGGCTTACTCATTATAGTAGCCTAGAGGCAGTTTTCGAATTGCTAGGAGTTCCTGACAATTCCCCTATTATTATCAATACTGATGCAACCAAAAATCATCTGCCAAAGCCATTTAGATTATATAATGTGATACTGAATTATAAGGAGATTGAAGGGGTTGTTCATGAGGTGTGGAATCAACAAGTACAGGGACATACCATGCACTCAATTTGGCTGAAGCTATAAAGGTTGAAAGACAAGACGAAACACATGAATATGGAGATGTATTCACTAGACAAAAAGATTGGCCAGCTCAGGGAATAACTGCAAAATACTCAAGGAGAGCTTGATGAAGATCCATTAAACAACCAGCTAATAGCCAAGGAAAGGAGTTGCTCCTATAGATTGAAAAATGGGAAGGGGTACATGAACAGGTTTTGAGACAAAGATCCAGAGCAATGTGGATAAAAGCAGGTGACCACAACACTAAATATTTTCATGCTCATATAAAGGCCAGACAATCCAGGAACAGAATTGCATCCATATCTAATGACCAAGGAATTAGAGTGACTGATACTATATGATAGAACAAGAGTTTAGAGTGTTCTTTCAAACACTCTTGGGCACTTCAGTTATTGAACTTCCTTGTATTGATGTTGAGATAGCCAGAAATGGTCATTGTCTTACCAAGGAACAACAACAACTACTCAATGCATAAGTAACAGAGGAGGACATTGATCAAGCTCTTAAATACGTGCCAAATGACAAAGCTCTAGGGATAGATGGATTTCCAGCTGAATTCTTTAAAACATACTGGAAGGTTATTGGAGGAGAGATTAAACGAGCTATACAAGAGTTTTCCACTAATGGGAAACTACTGAAGAGTGTTAACTGTACCACAGTAACATGGGTACCTAAGGTTGCAAGCCCAACATCTGTCAAGGAATACAGACCTATAGCATGTTGTTCCACTTTGTACAAACTCATCTCAAAGATCATTACAGTAAAATTGAAAATGGTGGTGAATTTTGTTATGGGACCTACCCAATCAACATTCATTGAAGTAAGGAACATATTGGATAATGTCATTATTGCACATGAACTGGTCAAAGAATATACTCAAAAAGGGGTCTCACCAAAATGCTACATAAAAGTAGACATAAGGAAGGCTTATGACTCAGTCGTGTGGCCTTTCTTAAGGATTATACTGTTTGAATTTGGAATGCCTGTGAAGTTTGTTCAATTGATAATGGAGTGTGTGACCACTGTCAATTACTCCTTGATATTGAATCAAGGCCTAACAGCCAAATTCCAAGCAAAGAAAGGACTGAGACAAGGAGACCTAATATCTCTTTACCTGTTTGTATTGGTGATGGAGTATCTAAATAGGTCGCTGAAGAAGTTGAAGTACAATCCAGACTTTAACTACCACCCAAGATGCTCCAGAAATAACATAACACATATATGTTTTGCTGATGATTTGATTTTATGTTGTAGAGCAGACAAGATTTCCATAAAGCTGCTACTGGAAAGATTCACTCACTTCTCTGAGGTCTCAGGTCTCAAAGCCAACATGGAGAAGAGTGCACTATATATAGCTGGTGTTCCTAGGGAGTTCAAAGAAATGATCCTAGAAGAAATGCAATTCACACTAGGAGAGCTACCATTTAAATATCTAGGAGTGTCATTGTCTTCTAAGAAATTGTCTATACAGCAATGGATGCCATTGATTGAGAAGATCACTGCTAGAATTAATTGTTGGATAGCCAAATTCCTATCATGCAGTGGAAGAATTCAACTACTCAAGAGTGTGGTGTTTGAAATGCAAACATACTGGGCGCAGGTATTCCTATTGCCAAAGAAGATCATCAAATTGATTGTCACAACATGTAAAACTTTTCTATGGACATGAAGAAGTGAACCATCTAGGAGGGCCTTAATAGCTTGGGATACAATTTGTATGCCAATGTCAGCAGGTGGGATTAATGTGTTGGACATTTACTCTTGGAATAATGCTGCCCTATGCAAGCTGTTGTGGGCCATCAGCACAAAAAAGGATACTCTATAGATCCAATGGATCCATAACTTCTATATAAAAGATAGAAGTGTTGGGACTATGAGTACTCCTAAGCAGGCTTGTTGGCTGTTGTGAGGAAAATATTTGATGCTAGGGACTAGTTCAGTCAAAAGAGCCCTGCTGATGATTTGAACAGCTGTTGCAAGCAAGGAAAATTCAGCATTAAAAAACTTTACATTGCAACAAAACCTCAATACCAGAAAAGTCCCTGGAAAAGATTAACCATAGCATCCAAAGAATTGCCAATACATCAGTTCATTCTTCGGTTGGCATTACACAAAAGATTAGCCACAGCTAATCGACTACAGAAATGGGGAATATCAGTAACAAGTGACAGTGTACTATGTGAAAAGAACATTGAGGAGACAAGAGAACACCTTATGTTTGCATGTGATACTCCAAAATCATATGGGCTACATTACTGCATTGGATAGGAGAAAGACATCAGAAAAGAAGCTGGGATGAGGAGATAGCATGGATAACAAAAAGGGCAACTAACAAAGTCAGGGGTGATATGCTAGTTTTTCTATTTGCAGCAATGGTTTACCAGACATGGGCTGAGATAAACAACAGAAGATTCCAAGGAAAAAAGATAACCTGCAACAAGAGGATCAAAGAAATTGTATTGGATTTGCATATCTGAGGGCAGACAGAAGTCAAATGGCAAAAAAGAGTTAGAAAGGCTACACAGTTTCCCTAGCTAGTTTACAAGTAGATAACAAAAGCTAGGTACTATTAGTAGCAGGAAAATGTTTTGGTCAATTCTGTTTTATTATCAGTTTTTTATAAATATAGGACAAGGTCTAGCTCTAGAGTCCAAATGAGCTAGCGGATGTAAATATTATACTTGGTTAAATAAAATTTGATAGTTTTAACCAAAAAAAAAAAGAATAAGAAAGGACACGATTTACGAACGTCACCTAATTAGATGTGGTAGGCATTAAAAGGCGCTGATCACTTAGCATTTCAATAAAAAAAATATGGGAGTTTTTACTATGTATATTATAATAGAAACTTATTTATCTATTTTCTCTAGGTTTTGTAATTTTCAAAAAAGTATTTAGGTTTTTTTTTTTACAAACTGTATGTATTTTCCTCCCTTAAAAAGCTCTCACCCCATTATTAGCACCTTTAATTGAGGGATTGAATTATATCCTTTACTTTTTCTCTACTCCCCTCCCTCCCTTTTCTTCTACGCAGGAAGCAACTTCTTTTTCCAATATTATTTCACCAAATTTTTTCTTCCAATTCCTCGAAAACTCTATACAAAATACTCGCTTTTGATATAAGAAGCCATAAGAAAAATACAAATGGATAAAACAATTCTTGAACCAAAAAAGAAGCCATACTCAAGAAATGAAACCAAAGAAATGGTTATTTTTTGTGCGGTAACATTTTCTCAAAATGGGATCCTATACAATTTTGAAGATCCATCGCACTAATTATAGGAAATCTGGAAATTTTCTACCTACACACGTTACTACTCTAAGAACTGATATAATTCTGATACAAAATTGTATCGTACTTGCTTCACTATTGTATCAAATATTCTTTCATGTATTGATGCATCAAATGTAATTCAGATACAAATTTTCATACAATCCTGAAAGAATTCTTACACAATTCTGATACAATTACGATATAACTTAAAACCGACTCTAAACTTAAACTGATACAATATCATATTATACGTGCATTGGTATTGTATCATGTATTGTTTTAGGTACAAATTATGATACAATTATGATACAATTCTAAATTATGATACAACTTTGATCTTCATCTTTTTCAAGTTTCAAATTAAAACATCCACATCTACCTAGAACCAACTCTAAACTTAAATTATGATACAATATTGTATTTTAATAGTACTAGTATTGTATTAGAATTGTCTTAGGTATTGATGTATTAAATAAAATTCAGATACAATTATGATACATTTATCATACAATCGTAATACAATTCCGAAACTTCTTCTTCCTCGAGTTTCAATCTGAATTTCAACCTAAAACCAACTTTAAACTTAACCAATCTCCCTTAAAATTGAGATATAAACTCTAAAGGATATTTTTAATAGTTTTAAGAACAATCATCCAAAAAAATCACAAATTTGTAAAATCTGAATATCTAATTCAAAGCTTCGAAACTTTTTAATGGTATGTCAATGGCAAACCCCTCTACCTGAAATTTCAGAGATAATGTCGATGGATTTGTCAATAGTTGAAGCTTTTTAACGGTTGTTGGTGGAATTGATTCAGAGAAATATATGATGTTACAATTTTAGAGAGATAATAGTTTGATTTGTATGAGAGAGAGAGAGAGATTGGTTCAATAGTTTTAAGAACACCCAATCCAAAAAATCACAAATTTGTAAAATCCAAATATCTAATTCAAAGCTTCGAAATTTTTTAACGGTATGTCAATGACAGACCCCTCTACCTGAAATTTTAGAGATAATGTCGATGGATTTGTCAATAGTTGAAGCTTTTTAATGGTTGTTGGTGGAATTGATTCAGAGAAATATATGATGCTACAATTTTAGAAAGATAATAGTTTGATTTGTATGAGAGAGGGAGAGAGAGAGATTGGTTTATTTGTATGGAAGAGAGAATGACTTTAAAATCTTTTGAAATTGGGAAGAAAATTATGATTGTAGGATGATAATTAAGCCAATAGATGGGATGGGGAATATAGTTACAAATTAATCCATATATTTAAGGGATCCTTTTGTTATCATGATTTTGTACATAAATAGTAAATACAGATACATAATATAATTTTTAAGGAACCTAAGAAAATGTGGTTAATAAGTTTCTAATATAGTATAACTAGGAAAAAATCCCAAAAAAATATGGAAGAATGGCTTGGGACCTCACAGCTGATGATCTCATATCAATATTTTTTGAAAATTATTTTTGTTATGCTTCACATGGTTTTAAACATAAAGGAGTTAAAATAAGAAAAGACACAATTTGCGAACAACACTTAATTAGGTATGTTGGGCATTAAAAGTCTCTAATCACTTAGCATTTCAAGAAAAATTATAGTAGAAGGGATCTTGGGACCTCACATTAATAAAGTATCATTTGAAGTTATATCTCACGTCTAACTTGTTAAAAATTGTCTTTAATATATTTCGCATAGTTTAAATGCAAAGGAGTTAGAGTAAGAATAAACATAATATCGCGACTCAAAATCCACCTAGTCGTGATAGCACCTAACACAACTCACTAGGTAAGCGAAATAACAGTACACATAATTTAATGATAAAATTAAGAGTCAAAAGTGAAATAACTGAATCATTATACAACTCCCCAAGTACTGGCAATACAAGTCATGAGTCACTAAGATTTAGATTTACAAACTAAAATGGAAAATAATACAATATCTGTTTGAAGTGTACATGAACAGAATCTAGAATCTAGAACTACCAAGAACTAGTGGTAGAGAAATTTGGAATGTGTGTGCATCTTCAATGCCAGCTCCCGCCACACACAGCAACATCAACTCCACTATCTGCATGTAAGGTGCAGAAGCGTAGTATGAGTACAACCGGCCACATGTACTCAATAAGTATCCTAGCTAACCTCGGTCGAGGTAAAAGAAGCAAGAACTATAAATGATACTCACTAAAAACTGTACAGTTCATAATTTCAACAAGTACAGAGCTATATATGATTAAATTAAGAAATCTCAGATAAAACTACTTTGATGCTCACAATTCTTTCTTTTAAAGTATTTTACTCCGCCAACAATCCAGCTTTTAAAGAAGATATGCAAAAAAAATCAAGTAAACAATCAAAGAAATTGCAAGTAAATATGAAATGCAATAACCAAATATCAGTCTGTTGCGACGTACAATTCAATCCAATAACCATAAGCCAATATGGCCTATTGTGGCGTGCAACCCAATCCAATAATAGTAATCAACTCTCTTAGAGCTCACATCAACAAGAAACCCGTTGATTTCTTACAATCCGCGTGTACACCATCAAGAGAGAAACATGAGAGGGTGACCCTTGGAGAATGGATCCTTATCCACACGCAAGCACGGTCAATTCAATGTGATACTAGCCCCGCGTGGTCACAGGCACAATATCATAATCCACCCGACATGGTCACAGACTCAATATGATGGATCCGCCCGGCGTAGGCACGGGCTATATCACAATCCACTCGGCGTGGTCACAGGCATATCAACACAATCCGCCCGGCATAATCACAGCATATCAACACAATCGCCCGGCGTGGTCACATGTATAACAACACAATTCGCCTACCGTGGTCACATAAATAACAACACAATCCGCCCGGCGTGGTCACATCCATCTAGTCCAAATCATATCATATAGAAGCAAGTATACAAGAACACATGTATATGATGAATAATTATAAGATTTCATGGTTCTGGACTGGTATAATAATATGCTAAAGTGTAGGCAGATGCAAAGTGTGTTATCATAGCTCAAATCGGCAATTTTATCACAAAAATAGTATTACCAAGTTTATTCAGGGAATTAGCCTCTACGTAATCTTAAACATTGCTCAAATAGTTCACAACAATGATACAAATATGAGAAACATTATATCTTAAAGCTAAACAGTTAACTCTAGGTATATCATAGCCTAAGTAGTACCCCTGGCATAGAAAATACCCCGTGCTTGCACATGGGCCCAACCCCATACATATACGCACTCATAGCACGTAGTTATTACAAATAATTCAGGAAACTAGTGCCTCAATCAAGTTTAGATAAGATTATTACCTCAAATGAGCCAAAATAAATACCGAGTAAGACAAAAAACACTCTAAAAATGACATCCCGTGCGTATCAACCTCCGAACGGCTCTAAACTAGCCAAAAGCAACTCAAAACATCAAATAATGTCTTAGAAAATAAATCCAAACGATAAAGGTCGAATCTTTAATCAATTACTCAAAGTCAACCAAAAATTCAAACACGGGCTCACACCTCAAAACCTGACCAAACTCAAAAATTCTGATAATCCATTCAATTACGAGTCTAACCATACCATATTCACTCAAATCTGACTCGGAATCGATGTTCAAAACTTAAATAATCACTTTAGGAAAGTTTAGACAAAACCCCAATTTCTCTTTAAAATTCATAATTCAAATCCCAAAATCGAAGATAGATGTCACGCCCCAAAAACTGTGGAACGCAACCGGGCCTCAACCGAGTAAACCCGACTGAGCAAGCCTGTTAGATTTCATTCTACCCAAGCTAGTTCATGAATAAAGAGGGAATGTTATCCCATTTATCAAAACACTAAGCAATCTTCCATTAGCAACTTTCATTTCATTTCCGCCAATGACTTCATTCATAGCTTACAAAATATTACAAGTTTATAAGTTTAATGAAAAACGTGCTTATCAAGTACCAACTTTTCTAATCTGGACTCCCAACATCAACCACCACCCACAAACAGTTTACAGAGCCTCTAAATACAATAGAAGAGTAATAGGAAAATGCCGGCAACAAAGCTCCGGCTATACCTCAAAACATGATGAGAAAAATGAACAAAAGATACATGACATGACCCCAAGATGGAGTGGGGCTCACCAAGACTGCTGGGAAGAGAGTACCGATATCACTGACCGATGTCGCCCGCTGTGGAACCACTTGTATCATTAAACGATACAGTGCCCCCAGCAAAAGGGACGTTAGCGCCATCGAATAACACTAGTATGTAAGGCTAAAAGTCCTCTTTCAGAATAGAATAACCATTCAAGCAAAGAAACCACAAAACAGTAAGTCAAAATCAACAATATACTAGCAACCAATTTAAACATGTAAGTCTTCTAGTTTACGAAAATAGTATATAGATCATTAGCACCGATATGAGTTATAACACCGTCTTTGTTAGCACGGAGTTCGATCACGACCCGATCGGCTAGGTCGTCCCTTTGGAGACATGTACCACAATCACAATTTCCAGTTTTTGATTCCCAGCACAATACTACCATGTGTACAGCATGGCATCCGATCACGGCCCGATCGGCTAGGCTGCCTTCCCACATATGTCGTGTGGGTTGGCATTACCAATTTACAAATGTTACCAAGTTCATTCCAATTAAGGGGAATAACCACGATCCATCCCTACACCGACACGTGTAATTTCAGGTGTGAGCCTTATGACCCACCCTTACTCGGTTTTGCTAAAGATACTCCCAAATATATTTTTGATTTGATTTGATATTGGACTCAATTGTAGTATAAATGCAAGTATACAAATATAGAATAAACACAACCATGCTTACCTCAATACCTCTCACATTTTATAGTTTTTATTAATGTCCTCAATCTCTCTCGATAACAGTATTTCTTTGGCCATTTGGGCCTTTCACAAGATTCATCTTTTTCATGGCACGAAGGCCGCATTTAGTTTTCCACATTTTCCATCTCCTTTATTTCCAAGGATCACCAACCAATATCAGTGTACCGAATATTCCGGGAATTATGTATTTTTGAGTCAATAGTAGTAAAATCATCAAACACAAAGGATTCTTCCCAAAGGGGAACATGCCAACCAACAATTTAAATACACGTTGAAGTTATAAGCAAGCAATCACCTCAATTATCCTTGAATTACCCCTTTTTCCATAATGACAATTGTACAATTTCAACATCGGAATATGTAAGGACTAGCATTACATTGAATGTATTTATAAGGTAAAACATTATCTAAAACAGCAACTTATGGGCATAGTTCAGGTATAAGGCTTTTAGGCCATTCTATTTATAAAGTTAGTTCATAAGAGTTGAGTCGAGGCTTATTTCATAATTGTTTTACATTTTCTCATTCAATTCATTTCCAAACATCTTTACAGTTTATCCACAAATAGGCACATTCAATCAAGGCATTTAGTACACATAAGAGCAACTAGGAGCATTAAACAGATCGATTTCTTCTCACCCGATTAGTATACTAACCTTCATTTAAAATGTTACTCAAGGCTATACCATTTTGGTATACAAACCACACTTAAACTTACAAAACAATATGGAATTCACTTCCGAGAGAGAAAGTTTAGCCTACATACATCAATTGAGCTTTCCTTAATTCCTACTATACTCTGAGACTCTTAACAACGTCAATATCTTAGGAACATGACAAATCGAACCACAAATTAGAGAGGTGATCATAGTTCTAGCTCATTTGAGCATATTTTCAAATACTAAGTGGGCGTTATGCTTGTAAAACTATTTGTGAAAGATCCTACCATCCCTCATCCCATCCTTAGCTCAAAACCTCACCAAATACTTTAAGAACTCATGCAAGATATCCATTCTCATCCTCATGGATTACCCTTCTAATGGTCTATCCTAGTTATATCTAGTAATTAAGAGTTTGGGTTATAGAACCTTACCTTTTAGGAAGAAGACCTAGGTGCCTTTCTTGACAAATCTTCAAGGTTTAAGCAAGATCTTAGGAGAAATGTTGATGAAGAACCCCTTCTCCCTCTAGGACCCTCTCTCTCTCTCTCTCTCTCTTTCTCTATAAATGCATCAGAAAATAGGACTAAAATAAAGGGTAGTGTATAATATATCGACATGAGGTTGGGTAAGAAAATTAGAATTTTGGAGCCCCAAAACAGATCTGTGATCGCATAATTGACATGCGGCCCGCAAAAAGGGACCTCGAAATGGGTCCCAAAACATTAAAAAATTGCCCAGGTATGCGACAAGAATGCGGTCCGCATACTTGTTCTGTAGTCGCATAATGCACCGCAGAACTGCCACTCGCAAAAATTCCAAGGAGATTATGCGATGACTATGCGGTCCGCATATTGATTATGGGATCGCATAATTGGCTGCATAGTTGACCTCAAAATTAGCCAACATACTGTCTCACTCTGCGGCAGATATATGGCCTGCATTGTTGTTATGCTGTCGCTTAATGGGTCTCATAAATGCACCCTTCTGAAAAATATTTTCCTTAACTTTTTAATACACAGATCAATCCAAAGGGTCCGAACCGCGGCGAGCTTTCTAACACATTTTCCTAACTTGGCACTACGAGATCTTGGGTTTTGAGCAAAAATTTTCACGGGGCCTTACAATAGATTCATGAAATATAATCAAAATCGAATATAAAACACTTGCTCCAATTCATGTGGTGAAAATACCCAAATCTGAGCTCCATAGCTCAAAATATGATAAAATGACCAAGACCTTCAAAATAGAGTACTTTATACACTGCTCCAGAGGTACCCTTCGTGATCGCGCTCACCAACCTGGCAATCACGATTCCAAAATTTTCCAGCATAGATTTACCTAGGGGTGGACATAATACCAGCCGAACCGAAAAAACCGGACGAACCGTAAATTTCGGTTGTTCAGTTTCGGTTTAATCGGTTATTCGAATGGTGAGCGGTTTACAAATTATTAAATTTTGGTATTCGGTGCGGTTTACGGTTTTGGTGCCTCGGTGTTTCGGTTAACCGGAAAAAAATGAATTACTATTCTATTGTATGCATCAATGCACTGCAATTCGCAACAAAGTACAATTAATCCTTTGATGTATATAGATTACAGTTGTCCACAAAAGTTGTATACAATGCTTTCCTTGGAAACTAAAGAGAATGAGGCCGGGTTTTATTTGTATGTATAGGAAGATTACAGACTTATTTGTATTGCTTGCTTGTGGTTTTATCTTAGAATTTACCATAATTGTTTTGATTTTTATTCAGTTAGGGAACTAGTTAGAGTGTAACTTAACGGGAGGAGAAATTGATATTTTGAAGTTCAAGGTTCAAATATATTAAATTCTATTCTTCGTACATATATATACACAAGATCCCCACGTTTTAAAATTTTATAATGTAGTAAACATGTTAGAATCAGTAAAAAAACCAAATATGATAGCCCATAACCGACTCAACAAAAATCGAAAATCAACCGAACCATAGTTTCAAACACCGAACCAACCGAAATTATATTGGTCCGGTTGTCAGTGTACCAAATCAATAACTGAACACCGAACAAACTGAACCGAACCTCTTGCAAACTGCACCGCACCGACCAACGCCCACCCCTAGATTTACCCTTCGCAATCGCGGGCATTTCTCCACGATTGCGATGAACAAATTTTCATTAACCCTTCCCAAACTCTTTTCAGATAGCCTGTAGTATATCATTCATAACTTTTTATACATAGCTCCAAATGTCAAATGGTTCAACTTTCTGAAAACTAGAAACAAAGGCAAAGGGCTACAACTTTTTTTCTGATCATCTCCAAATTCCTTATAGATTACAATATATAAGTTCCTAAGTCAGCTTAGTGACAGCAGAATTTTTTCTTTGCAAATGCGAAGTTTCCTCTGCAAACATGATTCACTAGTCCCTTTTTTCCATTTTACTCTTCGCAATCGCGATATACACCTATGTATCCAAAAACCAGCAGTTAAAAGGCCTAAAAATGGTCCGAAATCAAATATAAACACACCCGAGCCCCTTGAAATCCCGTACGAACATACCAAAAAGTCCCATAACATAACATAGACTTACTCGAGGCCGCAAATCATGCATAACAACATCAAAACAATGAATCGCACCCCAAATCAAACTTTTGAACTTTCAAATTTCAAAACTTGTGTCGAACCATATCAAATCAACTCGGAATGACCTCAACTTTTACACATAAGTCCCAAATGACATAACAAAGCTATTCTAATTTCCGAAACCACAATCCAAATCTGATGTCATCAAGGTCAACTCCCGGTCAAACTTATGAACATCCCAAACATTCAAATTGCCAACTTTCGCCAAATAGTGCTAAAAACTTCTAGAAACATTTAAATACAAATTAGTGCATACACCCAAGTCAAAAATCATCATCCTCACCTAATGGATCCCTCAAAACTCCGATCCGAGATCAAATATTCAAAAGTCAAACTTGGTCAACTCTTCCAACTTAAAGCTTTCTAGTTGAGAATCATTCTTTCGAATCAATCTCGAATCACCTGAAAACCAAAACCGTTGATTCACACAAGTCATAATACACCATATGAAGCTACTCAAGACTTCAAACAGCTGAACGAAATGCAAACGCATAAAATGACCGGCCGGGTCATTACATTCTCTCCCGTTTAAACATATGTTCGTCCTCGAACATGCCTAGAGTCATTCCAAAGCCGTCAAATCACTGTGTAACTTTACCATGCACATACCCGTGGTTGATATCATGTCACCCCAATCCATATAAGTCTGTCAACTTAAATAACCGAAGATTCTTCCTTCAACCTTAGCCCAAAAACCTTGTAACCTAATTTCCAACATTCGAAATTCTTTACAAAACCAGAATCTCGCATCTACACATTGTATAAGTCTAAACAGGATGTATCAAGCCATAAACATATCCCAAGATGTAATCAAATGATATACCACATAATGCGCATACTCGTAGCAATAATTCCCGATCACCGTAGCTGCTCGAAAACAAACTTGGTACTAGTAATAAACCTCATATCAAATAAAACCTCGTTCAAAACCTTCGCATACTGCCGATGATGAAAGAAACACGCAGAGACTCATAACCACCCATCAAATTAACAAGTCGTGAAGCTCTCTCGCCAAACAAGAACCCTAGCCAAATTCTAACCTGACTAATGACATATTCACATCCACAAACATACCTTACTCAATCTCAACATGGTCATTCCAGGTTCAATAACCTCATCTCACTAAGTACAAGCTGCTCGACCAATATATCACACCAATAACACCTAGAGCCACATACCATGCAATCTTTGCACCAACAAGCAATAACTCGAATGCACCTAAACATGGAAAATGACTCAAATGTGAGAACCGCCCCGCAAACTCAACAAGTACCACCACAAACGTAGTTCTATGAACCCATCACACATAGTAGAACCAAGACACACTGTCACGCCTGAAAACCGAGGGGCGCAACCAGCGCTCAACCGAGCAAACCCGACTGAGCAAGCCTACTAGGTTTCATTCTACCCAAAATTAATTTACGAATAATAAGGAGATGAACTCCATAAATCATACTTTATGAGAATTACATTGACAATTTTTATCTTTGTCTTTCATTAACAGATCAACCATACTAACCAAATTAATACAATTAATAGATACGAAGGAAACATTCTACCAAATGACAACATATCTATTACAAATTTTAAATACCCGACACCACCCACAACCTATCTACGGAGCCTCTAAATACAACTAAAGAGTAATATGGAAATGTCGGCAACAAGGCTCCGGCTATACCTCAAATAACAAAGTATATGATAAACAACGGTACAGGACCCCGAAATGAAGTAAGGCTCATCAAGTCAGCTGAAAGGGAGATGCGTCACTAGCTGCGACCAATACTGTCTGTTATGGAACCACCTACATCCATTTAAAGACATAGTGCCCCCAATAAAAGGGACGTTAGTGCCATCGAATAACACTAGTATGTATAACTAAACACCATCTCATTAGAAAGAACAACCATACAAGAACAAAGATATCATAAGGATTCAACAAAAGCTTTAAGCAATCACTACATCATCAAATAAAAGGAATCGCATAGCTTTCGCATAATTTCCATAGCTTTAGTATGGGGCATTTAATATTGTTCATCATCATCCACAATACCACCGCTTTCTTGAGCGGAGTTCGATCACGACCCGATCGGTTAGGTTGCCTCATTTGAGATATGTACCTCAATCACAATTCATTCTCACTTTCTGGAATTCAATATTAGCACAATACCACCATGTGTGCAGTATGACGTCCGATCACGGCCTGATCGGCTAGGCCACCTTACCAAGGCATTGTTCCTTTCTCATTTCAATCTATATTTCACATATATCAACTCATATGCACTTAGCACCACAATTATCACATCATACTTGGAACTAGGCCACATTTCACAACTCATATTCCATATCACTTTCACTTTCAACATCAAAATTGCAATTTAAGATAATGGGCACATACAAAAGCAATTCAAGTTGTAAGAATAGAGAGAAATTCTCATGATTTGACATAATAATCACAATTTAAACTTGACTTGAAAACTAGGCAATTTAGCATATAGTTCACATTCTTCACATATCCCTAATTTACCAAGAATAGCACATTGAGATACACCTTTCACATATATTCTTGAAACACCAAATTCTTTGAAATAACAAATACTACATAAATCAAATTTCGGACTTACAACATATACGGGGACACCATGGGAGCTCAATTTCTAAGAAGAAGGGGGTTTTAGCCATACATACCTTGTTTAAGCTTTCTTTAAGTTTCTACAATCCACCAACACCTCTAGCAATAACAATCTATAAGGAGATAGCGGGAATCGATTAATAATTAGGAATATTACCCATGGTGTAACTCTCTTAGGAATTTCATCAAACACCTAACATGTGAAGTAGTCTACAAGGTCTGAAAATGGAAATTCCTTCTTCCCTCAACCAATTTTAACAGGAACTACCCAAATTAGTTCTTTAATATCATATACTACAACTTAGTCCTACATGCATGGCATATTTCTAATCCCCACAATATATTGAACCCTTAACCTCCACATGAAATTTTGGAAGAAGGACTTACCCGGATGGAGGACAATCAAGTGGTTATCTTCCTTGTTTAGTGAAAACTTGAGCAAGATTTGGGTGATTATGAAGCTAGGCTCCTTCTCTATCTTTCTCTCTCTATATGCTCTCAACTCTCTCTAAAATCGGTAGAAAATGACCCCAAATGAAGCCCCAAATCCTATATATTAAAATGAGGTCGGGTTATTAAAAATAGGAAAAATAAGCCTCCGAAATCGGGTCTATGGTCGCATAATAGGCCGCAAAACAAGAATGTGGGTCGCAAAATGCATCGCATAATTGGTGCCAAACCTGGGCTACACTGGTCCAGTTTGCGACCAGTTTTGTGATCGCAGATCAATTATGCGAACTGCATAATTGTTTTGCGATTGCAGAACTAACATAGGATCGCATTTTCTATCCTTTGGTTATTTGATCATAACTTTGTGTAGGAATGTCCAAATGACGAACGGTTTGAAGCGTTGGAAACTAAACTCGAAGTCCTTTATATGAAAGGTTGTCCATCACATAAAACCTTATATATATTTAGATATGCTCGTTCAAAGTGTGGACTTGTGCAAACTCATTTGAAATTTTAGCCCATTATGAAAATTTTCCAACTTGACTTACACTTAGGCCTCCCATTAGACCCCACATTACTTATTATATGATTTATACACTTATTTACCAAATCCAATTGATGCCCATAATGTTAATAGCACATAAAACATTATAATTAGCCTAAATGGCACCACGAAATCCTAATTTACTAGGCGAAATTTTCCGGGGCCTTACATTCTCCCCCGCTTAGGATCATTCGTCCTCGAATGAGAGGTAGAGCCCGCCCCAAACACCTAACATAACATATATCTTTTCTAACCTACCTCAAATTCCTAAATTTTGACTAACTCCTAAATTTTTCAGAAATTTGGCAGAGTCTCCTTTGTAACTAGGCCTATCCACCTGCCAGAGAACCACCAAAATCATCCTAAAAACACATTTACAACTCGACAAAGCACCACAACGTATATATCTATATCACTAATCTCAGCATTACAAACACTACATTATCATACGGATCCTTGGACATGAACTGCACATTTCATAATCATAATACCTATAAGGTACCTTTCAAATCAAAACCAATTGTTATACAATCAAGAGAAAATACTTTATCTTCACAACACTCTCGGCCTTCAATGTGGCCTCTTATACTTACAGACTTTGCCAGAACACATTCACATATCACCACCCCCAAACTTACCTAACAAGGATGACAAGTAGATACCCTTCATAGGCCAACTATCTATTACCTCCACCTTCAGTAATTTCCACTGAAATGATGCACAAGGGATTTCCAACTACATTATTAGACATAGACATATGAAAACACAGAATACATGGAGAACAACGATGGGGAAACATCATACTCATAGCACGGTTTAATGTGAACTACACTTATTTCACCTTCATTATCAATTCACGTAACATCTTCAGGGAAAAATATTGAGAATAACTTATTCACCATCCTAAACTCTAAATATCTACGCGAACACTCATGCTAAACCTTTGATGACCTTCAACAATTACTCTAAGATGTGCTATCATTAACTAACCATAAAAATTTACCAACCAAATATATGTGATCATACGGGGATGCTTCCTCTTTGCCATGTTTGAACCTTCAATACCCAATAGATTTAATACAATGAGGAGCAACGGAGTTCAAGATCGGGCTGAAATTATTCAGGAACCCATTAATGTGTTGAGTACAATATTTCACGAGGTTATATGCTAAGAGACACAAAGATTACTACTAACCATACTGACATGGTTAATCATTGTGACGACGTCAATTATTAGACAAATAAGGCATAGGGGTAACTTGTACATTGGCAATAGGAATAATTAAGGAGGAATATTCAAGTACGTGACCCAGTCGTCTCCTGGAGTGTAGGGAAAATCCATTTATCAAGAATGAGAATACTCTGGTACCTTGAATGCGATATGGGTTTCAAAATACATGAAGTTGAATTACACTCCTAACATTAATTGACACAAGGAATCTATGCCACAAGCCCATGAGGATGAAAAGTAGTTGAACACTTATGAGATTATCATATTGCAAATAGCCTAACCTTTCATGATAATTGACCTTATATAAGAGAACTAAAGATATGACAACTTGTCTTCCAAATCAATATGCTCATGATATGTGCAAAAAATTGAAGGCATCTAATCTCAACCTTTCACGAGTGAAACCACATAGCTAGGACATCCTACCATAGGGGTGAAATCATGTATTGGTTAGAGGGGTTCTAATGGTTGACGTAACACTCCGGGAAGAAGGACAATTAAAACTCATATCCTCCTTAAGGAGGTGGAATGCTAGGGGTAGCAAAATTTCCCACACATGACAATGACGTTGTCAATAATCCTAGAAGCCGAGTGAGCAGAAGGCCACGTAACCCATCCAATCTGACCCATTTAAGACTTTTAAAAAGGGGACGCACTTTGGTTCGAAATCATGGCAATCTAAGCTTGAACTTAAGGGAAATCATTACTTTTGAAACCCATGAGACAAGCCTGCGTAGCCCTAGAAAATCGTTAACAATGGCGAGAAAGTACTTAAAACCACTACGAGTTGGTGTAGAATAAGGCCTCAAAGTGTCCACATGAATAAGTTTGAAAGAATGAGACATCTTAATGCATTTATTTGGGAAAAGTAACCTAGGTTATCTAGTCACAGGGACAAGCAGAGCAGGTAAATGGTTGTAAGAAGAACATCTACAAGGAATGCCAGCAATATTTATTTATTCTAACAAAAGGAATATGTCCCCATCCTTGATGCTATAAGACTTCCTCTTTGATGTCATAAAACATAAAACGAGTTTTACAATGAGAGTTATCAGATGAAATAGATAGTAAGGCAGCAAAACTAAAGAGCACCATTTGAAACCAACAAGCTTAAACTGAGTTGAAGACATTAGAAGCCTATATTAAAGGAGAATTTACCCCCAGTGTCCTTTTTAGAAAATGGGCCTTGTAGAGTACATAAAAGTGGGGTGAATTGAATCGAATCATATAGTTAGATAGCTAGTCGAGATAATGAGATAAGACCGTATTGAAAAATATCGAGAAACGACACATGATGCAAGGTAAATGAAAAGAAAGTGAGAGAGCCTATGGAAGTAACCTTTACATTGTAACCACTAGGAAGGGTGGTAATATAAAGGGATTACGAGAAGCTAAATTTTTGAAAGAAGATTTCTGTATGAAGTCACGTGATGTATAGCTCTAGAATTCAAAAATCCAATTATGTTTAGCAACTCTACTTCGCAATGAAGTACTACAACACACTTCTACACAACCAGCTATTACCAACCAGATTGGGAGATGCTATAAGACTTGACTGAAAGAAAGGTTTTGACATATAAATGTGTTACTAGGTGTATTGCTCCTTGGTCAACCCAAAACCAAAAGGCGAGAGTTAGACTGATAAGCAAAGCGTTGGAATAGCACATGTGTAGATAATCCATTATCGAAAGGAGATCATTCAATCTCAGCAATTGCGGCATGCTATCAACCCTTGATGAACATGAACTAAGGTGGGAACCCAATGAGATAGTATAAAATAATCATGGAAGGTTTGCAGATGTTCATAATGAGTTCTCCATGGATTTTGACTTGAGAAATACCCATATGCTAATGAAAGATAGCAAAACATGAGAAACAGGCATTGTGCTATAATAAAACCCAAAGGTGCGCTTGGTCTTGACAGAGAGCCTAGTAAGAGTCCTTATGAGAAAGGAGGTGTTACAATGACACATAGAAGGATATGTTCTCTCATGGTTATCGAATAGGTGTTGGGAAACTAGCACAATGAATTCACTAACTAAGGAACACAATTAACACATGTTGTAGAGGTGTAAAGAGAAAATAAACATTTGTTATGAGCTGGACATGCTTCTGCTATATTAACTCCTAACTGCAATACACGACCATGCCACGAGCAACCATAATACTAGGAACAAAGTGGGATACTTAATGCGGGGTGTCCCAAATGGACACGAAAGTTATACTAAGATGGCGACACAAGATCTTCCTATGATAAGGATGTGAGGATCTCAATTTTCAAAGAGACTTTATGCACACGGTGACCATTTTGATTGGCATGCACTCATGTGATAGGTGTTAAGGTATGCTCTTATGTTACTAGATAGTGAGAAGCTTTCATAGTGATACTTGCAAGAGAGTAGAGTGACTGATCAAACTATATAAGCCATATACACAAGTGAGTAAAATAGTGACTCGAGAAGGATCGCAACACTGGGATGCTTTATATGGAACTTGACACCGCATAGGTAAACTTTACGGTGGTGCATGCATAGGCACAAATAAGCAGACATTGTCCATAAAAAGATTTTGTAACAAATTCATCGGATGTAGTCCCCTATTGAGAATTTAGGAAAGAAAGTGGGAAGTATTAATCCTAGAGTTATAACTACATTTAAGGACGTATTTATAGAACTTAATTCCACAAGAGGATGTAAATAAGAGAAATTGTGATAGAGTGGATTCACGAACAAGACGGCTCCTTCAAGGAGTAGTTACACACAAGTTTTTGTGACTCACATCTTATTAAGACCATGTTTATGAGGACTCTTCAATATGGATGTAGATATGCAATGAGTAAAAATTTTGTGTTGTTCATAATGATGTACTAGGGAGTGACTTTAGTTTGATAGGGCAATAACTTAATCGATTCACCTCGACCCCACATCCCTAACGCACGTTGGTAACATACTAATATACAACATCATCTGGTGGTGCAGTGACATTAATAGGAACAAGGGTACTCCCCTTAGCAACAAGTTCTACCAATCCCTCCATGGCTCGATAATTCTTCTAACAAACGCTTGGGCAATCTCCCTCAGATCCAATGGTGGGGTCATTCCCTCCTTAATGCTTCAAACTCGTGGATTATGGTATCAAGATTACTCATCTGGAGAATAGGACATAGCGAGGAAATTAGCTCTCTATCCTAGGTTCTACCACACGATCTGGAGTATCAAAGAAGGGTGAAATTCCTAACTGTTCGAATAGCCTCCAACTTATAGATGTGGTCGACAACACACCAATAAGAAGGACTCTGCTAGACACAACTCCGGGACATCCTAGGAACTTTAAAACCTTAGGCTCTGATACCAAGTTTGTCACGCCCCAAAACCGAGGGGCACGATCGGCGCTCAATCGAGCAAGCCCGACTGAGCAAGCTTATTAGATTTCACTCTACCCAAAATTAATTTATGAATAACAAGGAGATGAACTCCATAAATCATACTTTATGAGCATTACATTGACAATTTTTATCTTTGTCTTTCATTAACAGATCAACCATACTAACCAAATTATTACAACTAATAGATATAAAGGAAACATTCTGCCAAATGACAACATATCTATTTCAAATTTTCAATACCCGACACCACCCACAACCTGTCTACGGAGCCTCTAAATACAACTGAAGAGTAATATGAAAATGTCGGCAATAAGGCTCCGACTATACCTCAAAATACAAAGTACATGATAAACAATGGTACAGGACCCCGAAATGAAGTGGGGCTCACCAAGTCAGCTGAAAGGGAGATGCATCACTAGCTGCGACCAACATTGCCTACTATGGAACCACCTACATCCATTTAAAGACGTAGCGCCCCCGGCAAAAGGGACGTTAGTGCCATCGAATAGCACTAGTATGTATAACTAAACACCAGCTCATTAGAAAGAACAACCATACAAGAACAAAGATATCATAAGGATTCAACAAAAGCTTTAAGCAATCACCACATCATCAAATAAAAGGAATCACATAGCTTTCACATAATTTCCATAGCTTTAGTTTGGGGCATTTAATATTGTTCATCAACATCCACAATACCACCGCTTTTTTGAGCGGAGTCCGATCACGACCCGATCGGCTAGGTTGCCTCATTTGAGACATGTACCTCAATTACAATTCATTCTCACTTTCCGGAATTCAATATCAGCACAATACCACCATGTGAGCGGTATGGCGTCCAATCACGGCCCGATCGGCTAAGCCGTCTTACCAAGGCATTGTTCCTTTCTCATTAATCATCTCATTTCAATCTTTATTTCACATATATAAATTCATAGGCACTTAGGGCCACAATTATCACATCATACTTGGCACTAGGCCACATTTCACAACTCACATCCCACATCACTTTCACTTTCAACATCAAACTTGCAATTTAAGATAATTGGCACATACAAGAGCAATTCAAGTTGTAAGCATAGAGAGGAATTCTCATGATTCGGCATAATAATCACAAGTTAAACTTGACTTGAAATCTAGGCAATTTAGCATATAGTTCACATTCTTCACATATCTCCAATTTACCAAGAATAGCACAATGAACACATTGAGACACATCTTTCACATATATTCTTGCAACACCAAATTCTTTGAAATAACAAATACTACATAAATTAAATTTCGGACTTACAACATATGCGGGGATACCATGGGAGCTCAATTTCTAAGAAAAGGGGGGGTTTTAGCCATACATACCTTGTTTAAACTTTCCTTAAGTTTCTATAATCCACCAATACCTCTAGCAATAACAATCTACAGGGAGATAGTGGGAATCAATTAACAATTAGGAAGATTACCCACAGTGTAACTCTCATAGGAATTTCATCAAACACCTAACATGTGAAGTAGTCTACAAGGTCTGAAAATGGAAATTCCTTCCTTTCTCAACTAATTTTAACAGGAACTACCCAAATTAGTTCTTTAATATCACATACTATAACTTAGTCCCACATGCATGGACTATTTCTAATTCCCACAATATATTTGAACCCTTAACCTCTTACATGAAATCTTGGAAGAAGGACTTACCCGGATGGAGGACAATCAAGTGGTTATCTTCCTTGTTTAGTGAAAACTTGAGCAAGATTTGGGTGATTATGAAGCTAGGCTCCTTCTCTATCTTTCTCTCTATATATGCTCTCAACTCTCTCTAAAATCAGTAGAAAATGACCCCAAATGAAGCCTCAAATCCTATATATTAAAATGAGGCCGGGTTACAAAAAAATAGGAAAAATAAGCCTCCGAAATCGGGTTTGCGGTCGCATAATGGGCCGCAAAACAAGAATGTGGGTCGCAAAATGCATCGCGGAATTGGTGCCCAAACCTGGGCTACACTGGTCCAGTTTGCGACCAGTTTTGTGATCGCAGATCAATTATGCGGACTGCATAATTGTTTTGCGATTGCAGCAAAATTTTTCGCAAATCTAGCCTTTGGTTATTTGATCATAACTTTGTGTAGGAATGTCCAAATGATGAACGGTTTGAAGCGTTGGAAACTACACTCGAAGACCTTTATATGATAGGTTGTCCATCACATAATACCTTATATATATTTAGATATGCTCGTCCAACGTGTGGACTTGTGCAAACTCATTTGAAATTTTAGCCCATTATGAAATTTTTCCAACTTGACTTACACTTAGGCCTCCCATTTGACCCCACATTACTTTATTATATGACTTATACACTTATTTAACAAATTCAATTGATTCCCATCATGTCAATAGCACATAAAACATTATAATTAGCCTTAATGGCTCCACGAAATCCTAATTTACTTAGCGAAATTTTCCGGGGCCTTACACACACGAATCTATCATAAAGGATCATATCCCAACATAACCCCGCTACAATGCGTGACACATCCAAACACCAGTCCATATGAAATACCCCAAGCCACAATGCTCAAAATCAACAACCACATGCAATTCGACATCAACAACATGAAGTGCATGACCATAACCATGAAGAAGCGAATAACACAATATACCACAACACAGAAAGACCATAACCAAGGCACAATCAACTATTCAACGCCTCATTAACCATCTCGCTCGACTTTCACTGCAAGGCCCCAACAAAAAACGCATCTAGTGTGTAAATAACCAACAGATCACAACCCATTGTAGCATAGAAGAGTAGCACATAGAGCATATCGGAACACGAACATGCTCAACTCCAACTGACTAACACACCCCTCAACAATAACAGTGTTGAGTCAATAAATCCGACCCGGTGTAGAATATACATCCTCATTGGGCCTACCAATGGGCCCTCAAATCAACTCTGGTCACCAGTAATTAGATAAATAACCCCCCAAAGTTCACAATAATCTATCCATAATACATACTACTAGTTGTCTAACTTTGGCTATACTTTCACAACCCACAACTAAGGAACAATCTGCCTCTGAGAACTCCCCGTCTCCAAATCCCTAGAATACTAGAATCACTAAATCTGATCCCAACTTGACCACTCAAGTAACTGACACATCATTCATACACAATTGTTACACGAAAAATACTTCAATAATTCTTTCATGCCACAAAGCAAAATCTGAACACTAGTAGTCAATCAACCAAGAGAGTACTGCAATACTAATGAATCATCCGTAAGTCAAAACACAGTGCGCCTTTTGAAATACACGCCTTTCTCATGTAATACCAAGTAGTACTACCATTCATCTAAACATTTGGAACCGTCCATGTTGTCGAAGAATTCGTGACCTTTCCTTCAAAAATGAACAGTGACCTTGTACATGTAAATCTCAATCTCATACAACACATCGCATCTATCATGCCATCATATGAAAATACGAGAACCACATTATAAATCATGAGTCATAAGTAGAATACATACTCGATCAGTCCGAAACCTTTCACTTGATCCCATCAGGAGAAATCCCAATACACAACATACTTCTCATGCTGGTAGGACATATCTATCTCAGATAGTGGTAGAAATCATCAAGAACTCTACGAAACTCATTTCCACATAACCAAGCCATCAAAACTGAATTCCTCGAACTTAACCAAGTCACGCAGGCCGCCAAAACGCAAGAATATTGTCACAAAACACCGGTAAAGCCTCACCACATCATAAGAACCAAAAGAAACGACCATAACATTACCATATTAATCCAATTTGCTACTAAGCTATCCTATTTTCTCAGAGTTCCTTTTGAGTTGCTTCAAGTTAACACTCCTCCTTGCCGAAACATCACGATTCTCAACCAAAGCTCACCATGAGAGATCCTAGCATAGAACCACATCGTCCTAGGCCCATAAGCCATTGTATTCCCTCTTCAGCATCCAATAGTACCATAACCAAAATGCCCATTTTAGAGAGACCTTATGTGAATCAAACGTTGTTTCCTTAACCGTTCTGATACAAAAATGTAGAACCCATAATGATATAGAAATAATGTGAGTCCCAACATCATCCAATGCAATCTCAGATCTTAGCCTTTTACAAAACCGAAAATTCCTCAAATACCACATATGAATATTGAACTCGTTAGAACCTTCTCGACAGTCATCCACCCTATTTAAATCTTAATGCACCACTAAAACGAGTCGAACAACCTATGCGTCATTCACACACCAACACCTAAAGAAGTAACCCCGCGCCTTAATGCAATCGAGTAAATCCTTACTCCATGAACATTACATCTATCAGGAATAACAAACCTAATTCATCCTATGATTTTCACTTGCCCATAAAGTGTAATACATCATGTATCCAGAAATTTCCTTACTCGATTCATCCTCGAAATCTACCTCTTCAAGTCATAATCGATCAACAAGTATGCCTCATACTAGAACTAATATAATACATAACCATGCAATCCAATCATTGGTAACAGACTCCCTCACTTGGCTCGAAGCCATAGAACAAAACATCTGATAACCCACAATAACCATACTCTATTACTACCATAATCCTGCACTGAAATTCAACTAAATGATTCATAAGCTCATGCAACACAAACCATAAAATAACTCAAATCATCTACTAAGCTTGAACTCATCCTAGTGACAATCAAGTCAACTTTCTTAACCGATCCAAACTCAAATCGCAACACGTATAACCACTGGTACAAAGAAACTCTCCACACAACAGCACAAGTATCACACATCCGTAGATTATCCCGCAGGTGATAACCCACCTACTTAGCCTCAAATTGACATCTTTCTATACCCTTTCACAGCCACAACTACTGCGCAATCACTTAATCTTCCCAAATCTGAACTCGTCAATAAGACATGAGAATCTACTTCATTCCACAAATGAACAACATGAAAGAATCCCTCAAAACACTTATAACTCAAAACTATATAACACATACCACAGAAATCGAGCATTCATAGTCCTTTCACATCCCAAGCAAAATTTTCCCATCATATCAAAACCATCTAAACACATTCTGCAATCATATCATACACATTATATATCTACCCAACCATTTACCGAGCCGTAAATCCCACTTTTAGGATACCACCGGACATATGAGTCCAACAAGCGCATACTCGTACAACTGAAACCATTGTGCCCAAGTTGCGGTCAAACCCAGCCTCAAGTTCTCCAAACTGCCCAGTACCAAAACATAGAAAATACATCTCACACCTCATCCATAAAATTACACGTCATCTATGCACAACCGATACCAAGCGCTCACATAGAATACGAGTTAGTGGAAGGAATTTAAAAAGATATGCTTCAACCTGAATCAATGTTGCACGATAAGAAAGAAAGATGGGATGTTTTTCCTAGATGCCCGATAGCCTCTCAAAGATAGGTATAGATGTCATCATACTGATCCGCAAGACTCTACTAGACATTTGCTCATGACTCATACAACATATGAACCTAGAGCTCTGATACCAACTTATCATGACCCAAAATTTAACTAGTTGTGATGGTACCTAACCTAACCCGCTAGGTATGCCAAATAACAGTAAACATAATTTAATAATAAAATTAAGAGTCAAAAGCAAAATAACTTAATCTTTATACAAAATCCCAAGTCTGTAGTACAAGTCATGAGTCACTAAGACTTCGATTTATAAAATAAAATAAAAAATGATACAACATCTGTTTAATATGTACATGAATATAATCTCAAATCTAGAACTACCAAGAACTAGTGGTAGCAAAAACTGGAAACGGATGTATCTTCACCCCTACATAGCAGCATCAACTCCAAGATCTGCACGTAAGATGCAGAAGTATAGTATGATTACAATCGACCTCGTGTACTCAATAAGTATACTAACTAACCTCGACGAGGTAAAAGAAGCAAGAACTATAAATGATACTCATTAATACCTGTACATTTTATAATTTCAACCAGTACAGAATAAATATATAATAAAATCAGTAAATCTCAAGTAAAACCACTTTGATGCTCACAATTCTTTGTTTTAAAGTGTTCGACTCCGTCAATAATCCAGCTTTTAAAAAAGATATGCAAATAAATCAGGTAAATAGTCAAAGAAATTGCAAGTAAATATGAAATGCAATAACCAAATATTAGTCTGTTGTGGTGTGCAACCCGATCCAATAACCATAAGCCAATAAGGCATGTTGGGGTGTGCAACTCGATCCAATAATAGTAACTAGCTCTCCCGGAGCTCACATCAACCAGAAATCCGTCAGTTTATCACAATTCGCGTGTACACCATCAAGATAGAAACACGAGAGGGTGATCCTCAGGGGATGGATCCTTATCCACATGCAAGTACGGCCAATTCAACATTCTGCCAGCCCGGCGTGGTTACAAGCTCAATATCATAATTCACCCTGCGTGGTCATGGGCTTAATGTGATGGATCCAACCGGCGTGGTCACAGGCTATATCACAATTCGCTCAGCGTGGTCACATGTTATATCACAATTCGCACGGCGTGGTCATAGGCATATCAACACAATCCGCCTTGTGTGGTCAAAGGCGTAATAACACAATCCACCCAGCATGGTCGCAAGCATAACAATGCAATCCTCCTGGCGTAGTCACATGCATAATAGCATAATATGCCAAGTGTGATCACAAGCATAACAACACAATCCGTCCGGCGTGGTCATATGCATCCAATCCAAATCATATCACATAGAAGAAAGTATATAAGAATACATATATGATGAATAATTATCAATTTTCATGCTTCTAGATTGGTATAATAACATGCTAAAGTGCAGGCATGTGCAAAGTATACTATCATAACTCAAATCGGCAATTTTATCACAGAAATCGTAATTACCAAGTTTGTTCAGGGAATTAGCCTCTTCGTAATCTCAAACATGGCTCAAATAGTTCAAAACAATTATATAAATATGAGAAACGTTATAGCTTAAAGCTAAACAGTCAACTCTAGGAATATCATTGCCTAAGCAATACCCCGAGCATGGAAAAATACCTTGTGCTCGCACATGGGCTCAACCCTACACATATGTGAATCCATAGCATGTTGCTATCACAAATAATTCAGGCAAATAGTGCCTCAATCAAGTTTAATTAAGATAGCCAAAACAAATACTGAGCAAGCCAAACAACACTCTAAAAATTTCATCTCGCACGTATCAACCTCTGAACAGCTCTAAACTAGCCAAAAGCAACTTAAATCATCAAATAATACCTTAGAAAACAAACCCAAGAGATAAAGGTCGAATCTTTAATTGATTGCTCAAACTCAATCAAAAAGTCAAACTCTTGCTCGTGCCTATGAACCCGACTAAACTCACAAATTCCGACGACTCATTCAATTACTGGTCCAACAATGCCAAAGTCACTCAAATCCGACTCTGAATTGATTTTCAAAATTCAAATAATCACTTTAGGAAAGTTTAGACAAAATCTCCTATTTTTTCTTTCAAATTCATAATCCAATGCCAAAATCGAAGTTAGATTCATGAAATATAATTAAAACTAAGTAGAAAACACTTACCCCAATCCATGTTGTAAAAGTCGCCTCCAAAAGCGGCCAAATCCGAGCTCTATAGCTCAAAATATGATAAAATGACCAAGACCTTCAAAATAGAGTACTTTATACCCTACTCCAGAGGTAGCCTTTGCGATCATGGTCACCAACCTCGTGATTGCGATTCCAAAATTTTTTAAAATAGATTTTACCCTTCGTGATCGTGGCCATTTCACGTGATTGCGATGAACAAATTTCCATTAACCCTTCCCAAACACTTCTCAGACAACCTGTACTCTATTAGCCATAATCTTTTGTACATAACTCCAAATGCCAAATGGTTTGACTTTCTGAAAACTAGAAGCAAAGAGCTAGATCATCACCAAATTCTTTATAGATTGCAAGATATAAGCTTTCGAATTCAACTTAGTGACAATAGAATTTCTTCTTCGCGAACACGTAGCTTTCTCCGTGAACGCGATTCATAGGTCCATTTTTTCCATTTTACTCTCTGTGATCGTGACCAATTCTGGTCGCAATGTACAACCATGTAGCCAAAAACTAGCAGTTGAAAATGGCCTAAAAATGGCACGAAATCAATCTGGATCACACCTGAACCCCTCGAGACCCCGTTCAAACATACCAACAAGTTTTATAGCATAACATAAACTTACTCGAGGCCTTAAAACACGCATAACAACATCAAAACTCGTGCCGAACCATATCAAATCAACTTGGAATGGTCTCAAATTTTGCACAAAGTCCCAAATGACATAACAAAGCTATTATAATTACTAGAACCATAATTTGAACTCGATATCATCAAGGTTAACTCCCGATCAAACTTATGAACATTCCAAATCTTGGAATTGCCAACTTTCGCCAAATAATGTTGAAACATTCGAGAAACATCCAAATATAAATTCGAGTATACGCCCAAGTCCAAAATCACTATTCGGACCTGATGGAACCCTCAAAACTCCGATCCAAGATCAAATACTCAAAATTTAAACTTGGTCAACTCTTCCAAATTAAAACTTCATAGTTGAGAATCAATCTTTCGAATCAATCCTAAATTACCTGAAAACCAAAATTGATGATTCACACAAATCATAATACATCATATAAAGCTACTCAAGATTTCAAACAGCTGTCCAAAACAACTGGCTGGGTCATTACACACAATTAGTGAACAATGCCTAATTAGGTATGTTGGACATTAAAAGACATTAATCACTTAAAATTTCAAGAAAAATAATTGAAGAAGGGATATTGGATCTTATATTTAAAAATTAGTTATTTAAGAATTAGGTGTTTAAATGTCTAAGAAAATATAAATGGTTGGTAAGAATTCAAACCATGTGAAGTATACTAAAGACAATTTTCAACAAGTGTTAACATGAGATAATAAGGTCAAAGAGAGATAGAGAGGTAATTTTGATCAACTGTTCAATTCAAACCAAGAATAATCTCAAATATTATTTTTCAAAACTTTAAAATCAATTAAATTTTGCTCACCAAAAATGCACAATAGATCTCTTGATGTTTGTCACATACATAAATAATATTTATATGTTGGATCTTTGATGCATTTTGACCAAGTTTTCGGTTAGTATTCTTTCTTTTCTTTTTTAATTTTTATTATTTTTCTTCAATCAAGACATCATCTCATAAATGTTTAAATATTATACTCTATTGTTCACGAATCATAAAATATTTAAAAAATAAAAAAAATTATAATTCAGAAAAAATAAACCATATGGCATTCTATGACATACAGTGTACTCTTCTAAATATATGTTTTTATAAATCTTTTCACTAAAATATTGGATTCTTGTGACTTTATCAAATCAAAGAAAACATATAATTAAAACAATACCTTATTTTGTGTGTTTGCTTCTACTTTAGGGAAATAGACCATAGGAAGATGTTCAATATTACCCTGCCTATTTAACTTGCTTGGTAGACTTCTTATTCGACCCTCTTACTATTATCTGTCATATCTGAGTTATTACTTGCTTGGTATACAAACTGTGTGGGGCTCCATGTGGGTTTTGGTGCGACTTGTCGGTTGGGCTATTTGTATTGGGTAAAACAAGGTTTTTGGATCTGGGATTTACACTATCATATCGGGATAAGGAATGTTTGAAATAATGATAATATATTTCCGCTCAGAATTTGTCAATGGTCCTTGTCGTATGAGAGAGATTCTTGACTTGTTGATTTTATGGGTGGTTACGAGTTTTTACATGCTTCTTTTATCATTTGCAGCATTGTGAAGGTCCGGAATGAGGTTTCATTTGATATGAAGTGTACTACCGGTACCAGGTTTGGCAATGAGCATTGTGGTCTGAAGTTATTGTTGTGAGCGCATGAGTTATGTGGCACATCGCATGGTTTGAACTTGGTAGAGTATTGACAGCCTGATGCAGCTTGTTGGGTTGGACACAGTGTTTATGCACAAGGATCGGATCTTATGATGGATTTCGGGTGTTGGAGACTGGGTTCTAAGGTTTATGAACTAAGGATAAAGTACGAATTTCCAATTAGGTTGTGTTTTCAGGATTATATGGATTAGGGTGACATATGATCGCCCATTTATATGAGAATGGTGAGTTTATCCAGTGATTTGATAGCTTTGGAATGACTCTTGGCACATTCAATGATGAACGTATGTTTAAGTGGGAGAGAATGTTACGATCGATCGGTCATGTTGAGCATTTACAGTCAATTCAGTGTAGGGGTGCTTATCGAGCGGATTGGGCAGATAATTACACTTAACGGTTTGGCTCAACAGTTATCGAATTATAAATGTAGTAATTCGCTAGCCATCCAATAAGACAACGCGCGGATTGGTATCGGATTAACAATTATCGAACGGTTATCAGGCGACTTATCGACTAAATAAAATAAACTTTTTTTGAACAATCATTTAATCAATACCAAGACTACCATACTGTCAAACACATATTAACCAACAAATATTCATTTCGTCCTTATATTCTCACACCTTCACTTTACAGTTTACACACCCTAAATACATGCAAGATGCATAACACATGCACATTATGGGTATTCTCAATTACACATACATCCATTTCATCAATACCAAGACTACACATATTGTCATACATATATTAACCAAATTTGTAAAACTAGAAAGCACATTAGTTCAGTAATCAGTCAAACTTTAAAAAAGACATTCATTCATAATCAATCAAACATTCACATTCATTCTTCACAGGATAAAGGATATTTGTTATTCCAGAAAAACAGACGGACAAAAATGACATAAAACTAGACAATGGGTTAAGCCGTTAATATAACGGTAAAAGTGTAAATATAAAATTTTAAACGGATTAACGGTTTACCCGATAAGAAAATTGAGTATTCGCCCCCAAATCGTTAAGCCGCTAATTATAAAATTTCAATCTGTTCCCCATTCATTACCTCGATAATCCGATACCAATAAGCCAATAAGTCATCGGTTCGGTTCGGTTAACGGTTTTGTTTCAATTTTGAACAACCTTAGTTCAGTGGTTTGAGGTCACGAGTAACTTCGTATGTTGTATTATGACTCACATGTATGGTTGAACTTGATTTTTGAGCAATTCGGGATTGATTTGGAAGAATTATTCTCATATTAGACGCTTTAAGTTGGAAGGATTGACTAAGTTTGACTTTTATGTTTTTGACCTCGGATCGAAGTTTTGATAGTTACATTAGGTCACGATGGTGATTTTGGACTTGGGCATATACCCGGATTTGCATTTGGGTGTTTCTAGAAGATTTGGCTCTAATTGGCGAAATTCAGCAATTTGAAGTTTTAGGAATTTCTTAAGTTTGACCTTGGTTTGACTTTATGGCTATCGGGTTCAGATTTTAGTTTCGGAACTTGGAATAGGTCTGTTTTGTCATTTGAAACTTGTCTACAAAATTTGGTGTCATTCCAAATTGGTTTGATAGGAATCGGATGCATAGTTGTGTTTCTAGCAATTCTTGAGTTTTGTTGTAACTTTCATGTGTTTTGGTGTCCGATTCGTGGTTCCGAATGTTATCATGGTGATTTGATCGCACGATCTAGTTCTTATGATTTTTTATACTTGTGTGGATGTTTGGTATTGAGCACTGGGGGTCGGGTGAGTTTCAAACGCATTCCGAAGCATTTTGGTTTGTTTTAGTTTTGTTGGTTATTAGTTGGTGCTTCAAGTCTTGCAAATGCAAGATTTTGTTTGCATTTGTGGACCTCACATTTTTTGAAGAGGGAACCGCATTTGCGAGGTCTGAGAACTTTGGCTAAGTTCGTATTTGCGATAAAAGCCTCGCATTTGCTACTTTGGCTGGGTTGTGGCCCTTTCGCATTTGCGTTCTATTTGCAGCTTTTGCGAGACGACCAATCTTCGCATTTGCGAGATTTACTGGTGCTGGGCAGATTTCATTTTTGCGATATTTTGTCATATTTGTGGAGGTCGCATTTACGAACCTCCTGTCGCAAATGTGACATCTGCAGATTGTTTATAGCTGGGCATTTTGGCACATAGTCTCATTTTATCACATTTTGTGTCCTAGACTCGGTGGGCGGCAATTTTGAGAAGAGATTTTCATGCACAATCATTGGGTAAGTGATTTTAGCTCAACTTTAATTATATAACATAATTATTTATCATTTTCAATATCTAAATCATGAAATTTGAAGAGAGTTTTTGGGGATTTTAACTAAGTTTTGAAAATGAAACTTTGAGATTTGAGAGTCGAATTGGATTCGGATTTAAAAACCAAATACATATTTGGACTAATGGGGCTATGAGTAGTCAAGACCTACCCTTCAACTCGGGTTTTGACTAGACGGGCCCAGGATTAACTTCATTAATTGAAATGAAATTCTCTTGCATTGTTTGATGTTATTAAGTTATTTTGGCTAGATTTGAGCCGAGCGGAGGTGAACCTTAAAGGAAACAATATTTTTAGAGTATTGATTGAGGGATTTTGAAGTAAGTATCTTGCCTAGCTTTGTTGGAGGAATTTTCTAATAAAATAAAATTATTTGCTACATGCGGGGGTGATGTACATGCGAGGTGGCGAGCGTATGTGCATGTGCTAGGATTATCCACGTTCGGGGTTGATTATACGATTCTTTGTACCTTGTAGGACTATGTGACCTTCTTGCCTCGTGTTTTACTTGACTTTTTTATTTTTGTGAATTTGAATTTCAACACTACAAACCATGATTTAGCTTGTCATAACTAGAATTAATTTGACGGCCTTTTTGTGAAACTTTTGATATGCTAAATTCGATCATCATTATACCTAATCATGAACACATGTATAACTATGACTATAGTTCTGAGGTACTTGGGTTCCATACTTGTGTTGAAAAGATTATTTTTGAGATTTGTTGAGATACTTGTACAATAAGGTTCTTGAGATTTATTGTATTGTTATTGGCTTGAAACCTGCGATTTATGTTCATTTGGAATATTCGCTTAAATACTCTCCTTGATGTTATTCATGCTTCTTACCTTGCTTGTTATTGATATACATGTGCTTGGTGAGGAAGAGTATAAAGCACGAAGGGTGATGTCGTGCCATTTCATATACATTACCATGAGAGGAAGAGTGTAAAAGCACGAAGGGTGATGCTGTATCATTTCATATACATTATCATGCATGAAGGATAATGTTGTGCCATTTAATCTACATTATCATGCGAGGACAAGAGTAAAAGCCCGACGGATGATGTTGTGCCATTACATTTACATTATCATGTAAGGGCGAGAGAAAGCACGAAGGATGATACCATGCCATTGTTTTTATATTATCATGTGCTCATGGCACGAATGGTGTTTCTGTGCAGGAGAGGAAGCGAGACATGCATTATATTGTGATATCTTTTCCTTGCGTATATGTTTATGTCTTTATCCCGTGTCTTCACTGTTGCAGCTATAACTTCTATGACGTTTGTGGTTGTCACATCTTTGCCTTTTTCCTTACTGCTTTCTATCTGTGCCTCATATTTTTTAATTATTGTTATGATCATGTCTACCTCCTTATTTTTTATAATTACATCTATGCCTTTCCTCGTTTGTTGTGCTCTCATATCTAAACCTTCTACTTTGCTAGATAGTGTAATTTATTTTCTCCTACCTTAATTGTCATCATTACTTTTGCGCTTCCCACCCTGTCTGTTACTGTTGTCTATATGCTCTACCTTGTTCGTTTTTCTACCTGTGTATTTTCCACCTCATTGCTACTGTTATTGGCATTTCTTTTACTTGGTTGGTACTTTTACATATATATACTTTGTGAGGATGAGATAAATGCACGAAGAGTGTTGCATGCTATTTGATTTGACATATATTCAAATATTTGGTAAGGATGAGATAAATACACGAAGGGTGTTTCCATGACATTTGATTTGATATCTTGAACATATTCCTCACACTATGGAGATTTGTGGATTTACTATGTTGTTTGGTGGTCATTGCTCTAAGAAAGGGTTTGGTTGTGATATAAGAAAATTGACCATTATTTCTTTAGTAGTCATTTACTACTTCGTATATTTGTTCTTGCCCCCTTCTTTGTTCATTCTAGTATTGTTTTTACTGCATATCAATCTGTACAGGTTATATTAGTGAGTTCCTTTGGATTAAAAATCTCACCACTACTTCACTAAGGTTAGTCAAGATACTTATTGAGTACATGATGTTGGTTGTACTCATACTACACTTCTGCACCTTGCGTGCAGATCTTGGAGTTGTGTAGCAGTGGAAGACGGTGCATGGCATTGAAGGCGTATCAACACTCCAGATAGAGACAACCATTTGTTCGCCAGTAATTTAGGATTTATATTTATGTTCATGTAAATTTCAAACAGATGATGTATCTTTTCTCAAACCGATTTTGTAATCTTATTCGTAGCCACTTGTAACTTGTACTACTAGTCCTTGAGAGGTTGTACAGAATTTAGTCATATTATTTATTGTTATGAATAATCTATCATTTTGATTATCTTGTTCTATGTTTGGCTTAGCTAGCATTAGGGTTAGGTGCCATCACTACCTGGTGGGATTTTGGTCCGTGACACTTTATCTTTATTATAATGTTATTAACTATTAAACTTGATTTGCATATTATTGATAAAAATTTGCTCGTCTAGCAAGCAGTGTTAGGCGTCATCACCACCTCGTAGTTGAGATTTTGGATCGTGAAGAGTTGGTATTAAAGCCCTAGTTTGCATAGGTCTCACGAGTCATGAGCAAGCTTGGTAGAGTCTTGAGGATCAATACGTACACATCTGTACTTATCTTCTAGATGCTATAAGGATTTAGAAAACTTCGCTTTCTTTATTTCTTTATCGTGAAACTTTGTTTTGTCCTAAAGTTTGAATCTTTTTTCTCTTATTCTCTCACAGATGGCGAGGACACGTGCTTCAGCTGATAAGGAGCCAGAGCCCTAGGTCGTAGCTGCTACGATGGGTGGAGGTAGAGCCCTAGTTTGCATAGGTCTCACGAGTCATGATCAAGCTTGGTAGGGTCTTGAGGATCAATACGTACACATCTATACTTATCTTCTAGAGGCTATAAGGATTTAGAAAACTTCACTTTCTTTATTTCTTTACTATGAAACTTTGTTTTGTCCTAAAGTTTGAATTTTTTCTCTTATTCTCTCACAGATGGTGATGATACATGTTTCAGCTGATAAGGAGCCGAAGCCCTAGGCCGTAGCTGCTACGATGGGTAGAGGTCGGGATAGGCGAGAATCTAGAGGCTAGCATAAGGCACTTGCAGCAGCACCCGACACCACTCAGGCTCGTGCTAGAGTCAGTTGAGCATAATATAGATCTAGAGGATGGGATTCCAGTTCAGATTGAGCCCGTAAGACCAGCACAGGTTCTAGATGGGTTTATTGCTACTCTAGTACTTTAGAATACCTTGGTCCGCATGGGGGGCTTTATGGAGAGTATGGCTCATGTAGGTGTGTTTCCTATGGTACTTACCACTTCTCAAGCCAGGGGAGGAGTTCAGACTCCCGCCACTCATACCCCAAAGCAAACGGCGTAGGGATATCAGACCCCACGAGTGTTATTGGTTGGAGTAGTTAAGCCAGTTGTTGTCGCGCATCCTAAGGTTAAGGCCCCCAATGTCAGCTGATGAGTTGAAGAGGCTGGATAGGTTCACGAAGTTGTCTCCTCCTCACTTTAGCGGTATGCCATCAGAGGATGCCTAGAAGTTCTTGGACTGTTGCCATGATATCTTACGCAATTTAGGACTAGTTGAGTCCAATGGAGTTGACTTCATAGTTTTTTAGATGCATAGTTTCGCCAAGTGATGGTGGCAGGTTTATGAGTTGGTCAGACCAGCAAGATCACATTCTTTTAATTGGGCTCAGGTTTCATAGTTATTCTTGGAGAGATTCATTCCACTCGCTCAAAAAGATGAGCTACGTAGCCATTTTAAGCATCTTCAGCATGGTAGAATGAAATTACCCTATATAAGATGAGGTTTGTTGATTTATCTCATCATGCATCTATTTGTATCCCTACTAAGAAGGAGAAGGTACAGAGGTTCACAGAGGGTCTTACGTATGGTATCAAACTTCAGATGGCCAGAGAGGCCAAGATTGAGCAAATTTGCTTATGTATATATCAAACAAATGATATTTTTATTTTGTACCAGCTTTGTAAATTCTAAGTCTTATAAGTTCATGATTTGTACTACCAATCCTTGAGATTTTGTATTGAATTTTTGTTATTTTATTCAATGACTCCTATTATTCTTATTTGAGTTGTGTTGGTTGTTATTTGGATTACCTAGCGGGGTTAGGTTAGGTTAGGTGCCATCACGACTAGTGGATTTTGGGTCGTGACAAGTTGGTATCAAAGTTCTAGGCTCATAGGTTCTACGAATCATGAGTAACTGTCTAGTAGAGTCTTGTGGATCAGTATGATGACGTCCATACCTATCTTCGAGAGGCTACAGGGCATCCAGAATAAATTTTCCATCTTTATTTCCTTATCGTGCGACATTAAATTAGCTTGAATTGCATCTCTTTGAATTTCTTCCACTCACTCGTGTGTTATGTTGAGCGCCCAATATCAGATGCATATCGACGACATGTGATTTCATGGATAAGGTGCAATATATGTTTTCTGTGTTTTAGTGATAGGCCAGTTTGGAGGACTTGAGGCCATGTTTTGTCCGTAGCTTGGGCTCGGTGGTTTCAGTTGTGCGAGTATGTTCTTTTAGACTCCTATGTCCGGTAGTGTCCTTAGGATTGGGACTAGTGGCTTAGTGAGTGGTTAGATGACTATATGATGAGTATGATGTTACTGCGAGATATGTTAGGCTGGCTTGGATGTGATGAGAAGAGTTTTCTTAGGACATAAAAAAGACTATTTGATGTTTGATTTCTATCTTGATGTGTTGTACAGTCTCAACTTATGAGTGTGTTATGGAATCTTTCATGTTGTTCATTTATGGGATGAAGTAGATTCTTATGGCTTAAGGATTGAGTGATTGCATAGTGGTAGTGACCATGAAAGGGCATAGAGAAAGTCTAGTTTGAGGCTAAGCAGGTGGTTTATTACCTGCGGCGTAGTCTACCAGTGTATGATTCTGTGGAGAGTTTCTTTCTACATGTGGGTTACAGGTGTAGCAATTTGAGTTTGGATCGCTTGAGGAAGTTGACTATCACGAGGATGAATGTGAGCCTTAATAGATGATTTGAAATATTTTATGATTTGTATTATATGAGTTTATAAAGGATTTAGTTGAATTGCAATGCGAGATTATGGCAGTAATTGAGTAAGGGCATTGTGGGTTATCGGATGTTGAGTTCTATGGCTTTAAACTAAGTGGGGGAGCCTACTATCTATGATTGGGTCATGGTCATGTATTAATCTTGGTCTGAGGTATACCTATAGATCAGTTATTATTTGAAGAGGCTGGTTTTGAGGGTGACTTGAACAAGAAAATTTCTTGATGCATGATGTATTACACTATGTGGATATATGAAAATCTTAAAATGATTCGGGTTTGTTATTCGTGGTGTATGTAATGTGCTAAGAAAAAGGGAGTCACTCGGTTGCGTTAAGGTGTGTTACTTCTTTGGATGTTGGGGTGCTAATGGAGCACGGATGGTTCGGTCATTTGAGCTGGCATAATTAAGATTAGAGCAAATTGGATGACTTTCGAGATGGTGCTCATGGATTCAAGATTCATATATGGCATTTGAGGAATTTCTAGATCTACAAAAGGCCAAGATCTGAGATTCGTATTGAAAGGTGTTGAAACTTGCGGTATATCTGTATTATTAGAGGTTCTACATTTCAGCATCAGAGAAGTTAAGGAAACAACTTCAGATTCACAAAAGGTTTCTATAGAGTGGGTATCTCGGTTGTGGTACTTTTGGGGTGCTTAAGAAAGAATACCGCGGCTTATGGGCTTTAGGGCGATGTGATTTTATATTAGGACCTCTTGTGGTGAGTGTTGGGTTAAGGGTCATAGTGTACTAGCAAGTAGAAGTGTCAACTTAAAGGTGATTTAGAAGGAACTTGGAGAAATAGGACAACTTGGTATTAGGTTGGATCGGTATGGTAATGGTACGATCAGTTCTTTTTGTTCTTATGATATGGTGAGACTTTAGCGATATTTTGTGGCAATACTCTTAGGCTTGGTGACCTGCGTGACTTGGTTGAGTTAGCGGGATTCAATTCTGATAGCTTGGTTATGTACAAATGGGTTTCGAAGAGTTCTCGATGATTTCTACAATGGCTAGGGATGTATGTCTTCTACAGGCATGATGAGTATGTTGCGTGTTGTGATTTTTCTCCTGGATGGGATCAAGTGGAAGATTTATGGCTGATTGAGTATGCATTCTGATAGTGACTTAGAGTTGCGTGCTTTCATATGATGGTATGATAGAGGTGGTGTGTTGTGTGGAATTGAGATGTGCATGTACAAGTTGGTGGTTCATTATTGAAGGAAAGGTCATGAGTTCTAGATAGCATGGACGATTTCAGATATTTAAGAGAACGCTAGTAATATTTGGTATTACTTGAGAAGAGTGTACATTACATAAGGGCACATTGTGTTTTGATTTATGGGTGCTTCATTGGTATTGCGGTACTCGCCCGGTTGATCGACTGCTGATGTTCATATTTTGCTATGTGGCTCGGAAAACTTATGAAAGTATTTCTCGTAGAATAATTGGGTATAAAGGATGTGGTAGTTACTTGAGCGATCGAGTTGGGATTGGATGTTTTGATTTTGGTATTCTAGGGATTTAGGGACTGGAGTTCTCAGAGGCAGATTGTCCCTTGGTTGCGGACTATGAAGGTATGGCCAAAGTTAGACAACTGATAATATGTGATATAGTTAGGTTATTATTGGTTTTTGGAGGGTTATCTATCTATTTATGGATGAGTAGAGTTGAATTGGGGGCCCATTGGTAGGCCTAATGAGGATGTGTATTCTACACTAGGTCGAATTTGTTGACTCAACATTGCTATTATTAAGGGATGTGTCACTCGGTTAGAGTTGAGCTTGTTCGTGTTCTGACACGTTTTATATGTTACTTTTCTATGCTACTATGGGTTATGGTCTATTGGTTATTTGCACACATGATGCATTTTTGTTTAGGCCTTGTGGCGAAATTCAAGCGAGATGGTTCTAGGGGTGCTGAATGGTTGCTTGCGCCTTTTCCTATTTGTGGTATATTGTGCTACCCATTTTCCTATGGTTATGGTCATGCATTTCGTGTGTTTGTTGTTGATTTGTGTATGGTTGTTGATTTTGAGTATTATGTGTTGAGGTATTTCATGAGGCCCGTTGTTTGGATGGGGTTATGTTGGGCATGATCCTTTCGGTAGATTTCGTGTGTCTTGGTTCTCCTTTGTGTAGCTTTGCGCTCGTGGTGGTACCTATTGAGCTTGCAGGACTGTTCTCTCATTTGAGTAATTTTTTATTTTTGGGTATATTTGAGTTGTTGCTTTTTGGTGCGCGGATTGCACGGTTTGTGGCTTTAGGTTGTACTGGTGTAGTATGTTAGTAAAGAAGCTTGTAGTTGATGAGATGAGGTCATTGGACCTAGAATGGGTGCCATCGGATCTGATTACGATAAATTTGGAAGAATAATGTCATTAATGAGCTTAAAATTTGGCTATGGTTCTTGTTCGACGAGAGAGCTCTATAACTTGTTGAGCTGATAAGTGGTTGTGAGTTTTTATGTGTTTCTTTTATCATTGGCAGTGTACAAAGAGTTAGAACAAGGTTTTATTTGATATAGGGTTTATTACCGAGTACCAGGTTTGTTATTGAGCAGCTATTGTGGTCAGAAGCTATTGCTATGAGTATCTAAGTTATGTGGTATGTCACGTGATTACATCTTAGGTTATGATTATGGCTTGATACAGTTTGTTCAAACTTATATAATGTATAGACATACTAATAAACCTTTTTAAAATTTTATTTATTCTTTTCTTTCTTTCACTATTTTTATTTTTTTAGAGAATAACATACCATTATATACCTTTATAAATATAGAAATCTGGAACTAAAATTTAATAATTTTTTAGTATTCTATTATACTAATAATTATGTTGTAACTTTACAGATTATTGCTGCAGTTTAGTTGTTATAAGTCTATACCTATATCACCAAAGAATGTGGTGCAGTGGATGAGACTGCTCTTCCCTTAACCAGAGGTTTCGAGTTCGAGCCCTGGTATGGAAAATCCTTAGTAGGGAGCGCTTCCCACCGAATAGGGCCCTACGCGGCATGAATCCAGATATAGTCGGGCTCTAATGCGTGTACCAGACACCGGGTGGGAAACCAAAAAATAAGTCTATACCTATTGAAATGACTTATACTTTTCTTTTAAATATTCTTCTTTGTCCTTTTCTCCCCTTCACTAACTTTATTTTTTCTAGAGAATATAATAACAACCGATACTTCTTAACTCTTTCTAACGAAGTTTGCGTAACAACCGCATAAATTTTTATTCTCTCTCTAATATCTCCTTGTCTTTCTCCACACCATGGAACCCCCACCGATCAAGTCACCACTCCTACCGGAACCTCCGGATAAATACATCCAAATGGAGGTAGAGCTACCTCAACACTCTTATAAGGAAATGCTCTTGGATAAACAAGTGAGCAACCAATCCAACTACTACGACATGGATAACCAATCAATTCCAGAGTTGGATAAAGGAAAGCACATTGAAGGCTCAATTCCCATCTCACATGAAGATAAAGAACGCCTTTATCTACCATGGAGATACTCGGTAATCATCAAAATATTTAAAAGGAAGATGCCTCACCACATGCTTCGATCGAAACTAATTGACCTATGGAAGCCATCCAAACAATTAATCTTGATTGACCTAGGGTGGGACTTCTACATAGTAAAATTTAGCTTAGAGGAAAGCATGGTGAAGGCCTATACCTAGGGCCTTGGTTTATCTCTAGAAACTTCCTATCCGTACGAAAATGGGAGCCAAAATTTGTCCCTCAAGAAGCCACCCTCACCTCTACTGCCATTTGGATACGGCTACCCAACTGCCAACAGAATTCTATGACAAGGATATATTAGAAAAAGTTGGGAGGAAACTAGGCAAACTCCTTAAGATAGACCAATGTACATCCTTTAACCTAAGGGGGAGATATGCACGTATCTGTATCCAAGTGCCACTAGAAACTCCAGTGGAAACAACAGTAATCATGAGAGATCATAAACAGGCAGTGATTTATAAAGGCAAAGGAACCCTTTGCACCATTTGTGGCAGGATAGGGCACACTGCTCCTAAATGCAACTATAAGTCACACACATCCACAGCATCCAATGGACCACAAGAAGTTCATCAAAAGGAACTAGCCCCAGAGGAAAGTGAATGGAAGACTGTCACTTTCCCACGAGGATGCAAGCAGGGACAACCAAAAACATTTATCAACAATGAAGGTAAAGTGCATAAACCACAGCATATTCCACAGGTAGAAGAGATACAGGTAAACATGTTTGACACCATTTCAGGTAAATTCTTACAAACCCAAACTTTTAATTACAATTCAAAAACTCATTAAACAGTACACAAAAAGACAAAAGGAGGCCATTTGGACCAATAAAACTCCCCACCGGTGCTCAATATACGCCCAAATACGGGCAGAATACAAGCCCAAGAGACCAGCCCAACAAGGGAGCCAAACGAAAAGTGGGGCCTACAACCGATGACCCTACTGGTTCAATCCACGAGCTCAATTCTCAAGAGGACACCAACCCAAACTCCAATGCCTCAAACATCACGCTTGGCAGAATGCCCAATGGGGCCTGTCCCTTATCCCCAAACGGGTACTCCACCATGGGAACCACTGACAGCCCAACTCCCCACCCAAATACCAAAACCTATGCTTTCCCTACCAAATCTACTGCAACATCCTCTAATGGAGAAATCCCAACAGACACAAATGATAATCGAGTTCCCTATCTGCAACCCCTTCCTTCTCCAGTCGAAAAAACCACAATCATCACCTCTATTACATCCTCAATTAATGAACACTCAACCCACTAGTCCCAATGCTCAGAAACCCTTCCACTATCCAAGATGTGAATAAGAAAGGTTAATGATGGGAGAACAACCCTTAAACTTCACTCCCATTGTTACCCAAAGTAGTAAACCGAAAAAGCACAAAAATGGCAAAAGATTTGCTACCGACCACCATCTCCACCCATCCACTACCACCGGACCACCAACCGGCCTCCTGGTTGGAGGTTGACTTGCAGGGGAAAGGCCTTTCCTACGATTTCACCCTGGACAATCGGAGGGTGACATTGATAGTGCAAAATCCAGCACACCTAGCCAAGGTGACGGTGGAAGCTTTGAACAAGACTTTAGTGGCGTTTGAACCTCTCCTATGACAGTCGATGGCCAACAACGACAGCCCATAACAAATATCAGACCCCTAAACACTCAATAATCACATCCTACAGAGCTTTCATTCCCTCTCCGTCTTCCCATATCTGATGAAAAAGGACCTAGCGGCGGAGCCGGTCTTCATTTCGATCGACCTACCAACCAACCCCTCATCTTCCACTCCAAAGAGAACGAACAACCCACCACCCCTCCAGAACATCCAAAAAGAATCTCCAAAGCACTGGAGATACTCCAGAAGAAGAATGCCCCAGAAGAGCCGGAACAGACTTACCCAATACCAAGGATGGACTCGATACTACTCGACTCGGTAAGATCGATAGAATTCAGCACGAAAGCAAGCGAGATAGTTGTGGTCCTGTGCCCCAAATCCATATCCAAGTGTGGAATGAGCCTAGTCTCAGCCCAAACACACGGACCATTGAAACCACTGCTAAACCTAACCCCAATCCTGAGCTTGAAGAGAAAGTCTCCACCCCCCAAATGCCAGGTCTGCCAGGACCAACGAGCCCTCGAGAGGGATCTCACCAATCACCCACAACTCCAATGATGAACTACATCATATAGAATGTTAGGGGTGGAAACAATGTCGAGTTCAAACGACACTGTTTAGAGATGGTGAGAATGCACAAACCCGCAATGCTAGTATTACTCAAAACAAAGATGGCAGACCACCAGTCCTTGGCCCATCGGCTTGAATTTGACATGATTATCCAGTCTCCAGCGGTAGGCCCATCTGGAGGAATTATGTTATGTAGAAAGAGGAACTCGTTGTTGTGGAAGAAATGGCTACTACCCCGCAAGGTATCCATGCAATGGTGAAGGTAAGCCCAAATCACCCTCAATGGCTCTTCTCAGCTATTTATGTTTGAAACTTCTTAACGGAAAGAAAGCTCCTATGGGAGCAATTAATCACTATCTCTAATAACACAAGAACAAACTGGTTCATATGAGGAGACTTCAATGAAGTCTTAAAGGCCAGGGACAAGTTTAGGGGCAACCCTATAAACCTGAGCCGCAATAACCTATTTTGGAATTGCATAAACAAGTGTCACCTAATAGATCTAGGGTATAAAGGAAGCAAATGTACTTGGTCTAATAAAAGGTATTCCAACAGAACTTTCCTGATTCTGGAAAGAATTGATAGGTGCTTTACCAATGAAGGTTGGATAGAACAGTACCCTGAGGCTACTGTTCTGCAACTCACTAGGACCCATTCAGACCACTACCCTTTAAAAATTCAACTGGTAGGGCCTCCAAACAACAAACCCTCAAGGCCCTTCAGAATTGAAACAATGTGGGCTAGCCAACCCTCTTTCCCCAGCATTATCAATAGAGCCTTATTTGACCAATCCATCCTTCTCCAATCCACTGAAAGTTTCAAGACTCTAGTAACCAAATAGAACCAGGAAGTATTTGGAAACATTTCCATCAAAAAAGAGACTCATGGCCAGAATCTATGGTATTCAAAAGTCTCCTAGCTACAAATTCAGTAGCTTCCTTCTAAAGCTTGAAACAGACCTAAATGTTGAGCTGAACCTCATCCTCAAGAATGAGGAAGACTTTTGAAAACTAAAGTCTACGATCAACTGGCTAAATGAGGGTGATACTAGCACCAGATTTTTCCACACTTCAACCCTTAATAGAAGAAGGAGAAACAGAATCCTATCCCTTAAAGAAGAAAACAGTAACTGGCCCCATGACCAAAAAGATATCCAGTCAGCCATTGTTGGCTTCTTTATTGAACGATACACAACTTCTCACTCTGAAGACCCTTGTGCAACCACTCACCACTCCACCATGGAACCCATTCTGTCCCAAAGCCACAAGGCTTTCATGGACAGACCCTTTCAAGTGTGTGAGATAAAAAGGCCTGTCTTCTCCAATAAACCCTTCAAATCCCCAGGCCCTGATGGCCTCCACCCTTTCTTCTATAAAAAATACTGGGATATTGTAGGGGACTCTGTTACATAATTTTGCCAAAAGTGCTTCAACACAAGCTCCATGGATAACACAATGAACCAAACCCTCTTGTGCCTAATAACCTATCCTACCTCACATCATAGGACCAAGCCAAGCAAGCTTCTTAACTAACAGAAGGACTTGTGACAATGCCATCATTGTCCAAGAATATATCAACCATTTTAGGAAAATAAAGGGCAAGAGTGGCAATATGATTCTAAAAATAGACCTAGAGAAGGCCTTTGACAGGCTGGAATGGTCTTTTATTAGAGACACTCTAGATGCCTTCAATTTCCCCAAGGGCCTGTCCAGGCTCATCATGTTTTACATAAGTACTTCCTCCATCTCCATCCTTGTTAATGGGGGGAAAACTAAACCTTTCAACTCCTCATGAGGCATAAGACAGAGAGATCCTATGTCCCCCTATCTATTCATCCTGTGTATGGAAAAACTTTCTAGATCCATTGACAAGGCAGTTCTGCAAAATCAATGGCACCCCATAAGCATAAAGTAGGTTTGGACCAAATATCTCACACTTATTTTTTGTAGATGACATCACTCTCTTTGCCAAAGGTAACATCAGAAACTGTAATACCATCCTCTCCATATTACACAACTTCAATAGTCAGTCAGGACAAAAAAATAAACCTAACCAAATCTAGAGTCCTATTTTCCTCAAACACTACCCAAGATACCTCCCAACATCTCACCAACCTCCTGTCCATCAAACACACAACCTCCTTTGAAAAATATCTTGGTTTTCCATTTTCCACAAAAAACAAACAGCCTCAGACTTCCAATTCATCATTGACAATATGCAAACCAAGCTGGTTGGCTGGAAAACAAAATACCTTAACATGGCTGGGAGAATAGTCCTGGCCAAGACCACTCTGAGAAACATCCAAGCCATGTAATGCAATATATCACCATCCTACCAAAGTAACCAATCAAATTGATAGAATCTAGAGAAACTTCCTTTGGGGCACCACCCCTGAAAGGAAAAAGCTCATTTGATTAAGTGGGATGTAGTCACTAGGACCAAGTCCGAGGGAGGGCTAGGGCTTCAAAAAGCTAGCTTTAAAAACAAAGCTGTTCCCTCAAACATGGCATGAAGAGCTTACAAGAACACCAACAGTCTTTGGGCCAGAGTTCTGATTCACAAACATTGCAACATGTCTAGACCACTCCATGTTTTGAGACATCCAAGGAACCCTAAATCCCCAATTTGGAAGGGCTTACTAAAGGGTTGGGAGATTTGTAGCAAAACCAGCAGATGGGTTGTTAATAAAGGAAATAGGGTCAACTTTTTAAATGACATTTAGATTCCTAACTAGCCAGTTATCAGGCAAATGATAGAAGGCCACCTAATCCAAAATGACCTCCAAGTCAGGGTTGAAGCAATTCACAATATGGGCATTTGGGACACCTCAACATTGTCCATCACCATCCCCCAAATATCCTAAACCTTCTCAATTTTGTGTTCATTCCCAATTCCATCACCAAAGAGGACAATCTAATATGGGACCTGACTGCCAATAGACAGTTCTCCAATAGCTCTACCTATTCCTTCATAAGTAGGAACACACCAGACTACACTCCTGGAGAAGAAACACCCTTTAAATGGATATGGAAGCTTCAAACCCTCAATAAAATCAAGCATTTTATCTGGCTCCTAACCCATAGAAGACTCCCAACTAGGAGTTTTCTACACTCTATTGGAATAAACTGCCCCCTCAATGCCACTATTGTGGCAATGATCAGGAGGACATTGACCACATCTTCTTTCAATGTCCCAATACTGCCTATTACTGGAATGTCACCTTATCAAAATCATCAAGTTCCACCTCATCCCAACGAGTCCTCAATAGCCACCTTTGGCAATCATCATGGCCAACTCTCAAAGCTGTGAAGTACAACAACTGCCTCAACTGGGACAACCTCATCCCCTTCTGCCTTTGGCACATTTGATTGACAAGAAACAACAATGTTTTCAATAACAAAAAAGAGCATATTAATGCCAACAACACTATATCAAAGGCAACAGAGTACCATGTGCTTACAAATAACAACCCCAAAATGGTAACACATCAGATCATGCTAAAATGGATACCCCTACCCAGAGGTGCCTTCAAACTGAACACTGATGGATCAACAAAAAGAAACCCAAGAATAAGTGGATCAGGGGGGATTTTCAGAAACCATAATGGGAACTGGATATTGGGCTATATGAATAACATACCTCAAACAACAAACACAAGGGCAGAAATTCAGGCCCTTATTAGAGGTCTACAATTAGCTGAACTAAACAACCTAGTTCCGCTAGAGATAGACACTGATTCAGCAGAAACAATCAATATGTTGATAAATGGAAATCTGATTTTTGAGCCTCTAATTTGTGAATGCAGATCAATGATCCAAAGGATGGGCAGCGTGGTGGTAAGACACACCTACCGGGAGCAAAACAGAGTAGCTGATGCGCTGGCGAAGGAAGCAACAAAAGAAAGTTTTTTGAATAAGTCTTTGTCCTTAGCAGTTTCTCCGATGTTTGCCAATGATGTATTGGACAGACATACTAGGAATTGAACTACCTAGATCTTTTGTGGGCTGTAATCTAAGTACAATTATGCAAAATATTGCAACAATGGGTGCCATAAGGTACCACAACAACGTCCCAATTGTGACCCCCGTTTAACTATTTTGGCTAATATAATATAATATCCCTTTTGACCAAAAAAAAAAAACAACCGATACCTTATAAATACAAAGATCTAGAGCTTATACTTAATAATTTTATAATATTTTATTATACTAATAATTACGGGTGCCTTTTATGAATTTATTTTACCATTATTTTAATAACTATATATTATTGTAGTAGCACGTAAGATCAGGAATTAAAATTGCACCCTATTAATTTTTAACGTAATAGTTTAATAATAATTTTAATTATTATTAGAATGGCCTATATTATAAATATATTATATTACTAAAATTTTAATGAGTTGCTTGGAATTTCTTAATTTAAACTTTTGTCAACAATATACAAAAACTTCATCATCTCAAATTCAAAAAAGTTTTATAATTTATTTTTAAATCGATTCTTCTAATTTTTTTCAATCTCTTTGTTTCTTGTTTATCGCTATGTATTATTTTACTTAATACTATTACATTATCATGCAATTTTTTATTTGAAGATAAGATTCTATATATCCCTGTTTTACAATGGTATATCTATCTAGATAATCATAAAAATAAATTAGTTTAAAAAAGGATCAATTAAAAGTAGAGATCAAACTTATCCGTCTATGCACTACTCTTTTTCTTTCCTTACAAAAATAGATTTGATTTATATGTTATTTTTCTTACACAAATTAAAAAAAGTATTACTTATTTGATGAAATGTTGTAGCTTTTAATTGGATCTTGGCTATAAATATTTATACTTATACTTATTATTACTTAACTAAATTTTAAGAGTGCTACTACATGTGTATATATATTATTTCAAACCATTTTTGTCTTTATCTCATTTTTCATAATTATATAATTAAACATTCTCTCAATTCACTTCATCTTTTCATATTTTCGACTTTGGTACATTGCAAACCTCAATTTTGTACTTTTTCGTCCTCATTTCTCCAGCAACATAAAACATTAGTACAATTCTATTTTAGAAGAACCTCATCCCTCTTTCTCCATCTTTACGGCATCGCTTTCTTTTTGATCTCAAAAGTTAGGGTTTTCTCCCTTTTCCTCTATTTCGCTCCAAAAACTTCAAAAAGCCTAAGCCCCTCGGTCTTTCTCGAATCTTCTCTTCCTTTTTTTTTTTTGGTCTCGATTCAGTTCTAGGGTTAACAGATCTGTTTTCAAATATGTTTTGGAAGCTCACATCTCTCTCCGCTTGTTCACCGGTAACGTCACTCGATCCAATTATACATGTCTAAATGCTCTTGTAGTTGTAATTTTGATTTGGATAAGCAAGTGTGATTTTGTGGAATTTGAATTTTGAATAATTTTGAATTTTTGATTCATTCTTTTGTCGCCGCATTATGCGTGGCTTAAGCTCGTGGACAGTGTCTTATGTGTTAAAATTGAATAGTGTGTAGTTTATGAATGTCCTATATCCGAGCACACAGACTACGTAACAACAAAATTACTTTGTGTTCTGCGCTGTTATATCTCGAGCACTTGTTTAGCCTACAATTGCCCTAATTGGATCGTGTAATTTGCTTATGCTATATTGGTGCTCAGTGGTGGAGTCAGGAATTCTGACAATGGGCCACATATGCCATTTAAACATGTATTTCTCTAATGATAAGAGGATTGAAATTCTATATTTGTATAAACAAATTGTTTTTACCCTATTTATGCAGTGTAATTTTCTGGCGAGGGAGAATTTAATTGAATCCCCTTGGTTGCAACTTTGCATGTGGCTCTGCCACTATTGGTTCTACATTGTCAAATGCAAGTTAATTCCTGTCTCTGCTGCTGTTACTTCTTGTGCTTGTTTAATTATATTTCCGCTTATTAGAATTGATTGCAGTAATTGGCTAGAGTCAGGCTTCATTTGATGTTTTGTCCCCCCCCCCCCCCCTTTTTTTTTCCTTTTCTTTTTGTGAATGGGATGAAAATGGAGTCCTGATATATGCCTTAATCAATGTGTGATGGCTGAAATTAATTGCTTAGAAGACAGTGTGGGAATTACTGGTGTTGGAAGTATTCGATTTCGAGATCATTGGTCTCAAATATTAATAACGGGCAAGATCATTAGTCTCAAGTCGTTATTACTTTTCAGTGTTCCTGAGAATTTTTAGAGTCCAATGGGTTATGCCAGGAAGAATAAAACTTGCTCTATGCAGCTGGTATGCATTACCATTTGCTAGCAAGCACACTATTGAAATGCAGTTCCTACTTGCATTCTCTGGAATACTTGGCTGGAGAGAAACAAATAGGTGTTTTAATGAGACGACTGAAATCTAGATGCTGTAAGACAGTAAGAGTTTTTATTTGTGGTGTAGGAAGAACTTTAAATCTGACATAGCCTCATTGTTGGATCTTTTGAATTCCTTCGATATATATAAGGAAGACTTCTCTTCTGATATTCTCTTATAAGTACCTTCTTAGTACTCATTAACACAATCTTTACTGTTTCATCATGAAAAGAAAAATAAGAGAAAACGGATAATTGACTTAGGATAAGAATAAGATAGTGTCTAATTAATAGTCTGCACAATTTGATTGGGTTGTACATGCTGACCAACACTTTCTTTATGCTGTTTTTTCCGATATAATACTACTCTCCCATTACTTATTAAAAAAGAGGGTTAAAGCAATGTAGCGATTCGAAGCGAGGGTTTATTGCTTTGTAGGTCAAGCCATGCACTTCAGTTAAATGTGCGCTTCAAGTAATGACTTAAGTGAATTAAACAAAAAACTGTCGGTTCTTTAAGGCTCAACTTTGAAGAGTTGGAATAAAATCGGTAATAATATATTGGGTGTTGAATTTATTTATTTATTGCATTTTGATTATTATATTACTAATGCATATATGTTTGGTTTTAATTTTCTGTAATTGTGCACTTCACTTGAAAGAAGCGTGTGCTTCACTTCCTGTTTTCGCTTCAAGCTCCAAGGGACCTTGTCGCTTTTATGTGCTTTTCGCTCTTTAAAATACTTATCTATAGGAATTGTTTTCTTGTGTGTTCATGTTGATTAAGTGAAAGTTTAAGTTCTCTATTTATCAACTTAAAAGAATGAACATGACCTGCACAATTTGTGAGTGGTTTTGGTATAGAGTAGTCCAAAGTCTTTTCTTTCATGGATTGATATGGAGTATTTCAGATTGATGATTCTTCCTTGCAACCATAGTTCTCACCTACTTGTTGGACCCATCCGTTATTCATAGTGTGATTTTCCAGTACTTTAACGTGCTTCTGAGTATGGAATTTTTCTAGCTTGACCCTTTTAAACCTCTTTTTTGAATTTCATAGTAAGTTGGCTATTCTCTATTTTGACTTAAAGATGTCTGATGATTTCTGTTCTTTATGTTGTTACCATAATCCGACACTTATCCATTGGCTTCTGCTTTTGTTTTCCTCTAAATTGTAGATATATCCAGATTTTGAAACATTTTTCCCTTGGATTTGCAGGTTGAAGCAGTATTAGACAAGGAAAACTTCACATTGGAAGAGCTCCTCGATGAGGAAGAGATAATTCAAGAATGCAAAGCTTTAAACAGCCGCCTCATAAATTTGTAAACATTCTTGCAGTTTTCATTTATAAATGCCTCTCATTACCTTAAAAAATGACTTTCTTTTATCATGCATATGCTTCTGTTAATTGTTTCATTTTAACCATCAATTGGCATATAGTTCTAGTGAAAGAATTAATAATCGCACAATTCAGTATTCATACAACTTAAAGTCCCAAAGTTTATTGACAAATTTTTATGATTTTGAGGTTTCAGTTTGAGAGATCGAGCCCAGGTTGAGCAGTTGCTGCGCTACATTGTTGAAGAGCCTTCTGAGGATGCCGATAACAAGCGGAAGTTTAAGTAAGTTATCATGGAACATGAATAAGCTTTAATTATTTGAATAATCTAATTGCAAGACAATATGTTTATTTTTTATTTTAGATATTAGGGACCACTTCAGTTTCTTGTTTCTAATTATTGTTTTGCACCATAGATTTCCTTTCATTGCCAGTGAGATATTCACCTGTGAAATTGATGTCATCCTTAAGACTCTAGTGGAAGAAGAAGAGGTATGGTAATTCACTGGATGCAGTTATTACATTTTAATTTTAAATTGCAACTGCAAAAAAAGTCATTACATTTTAGTTTCACAGAGGAAATTGTTTTGCTTGAGAGTTCAATCCTTTTTTATCATATTGGCGCAGCTCATGAATTTACTCTTTTCCTTCTTGGAACCAAGTCGTCCACATAGTGCATTGCTTGCTGGGTATTTTAGTAAGGTATAGCTTCATTCATCCACAAGGTTCATGTATACAAGATTAATGAAATGTTATTTGGTTAAAGCAAGCTGATTTATGTACTCTTACTGCATACAGGTTGTGATATGCCTCATGTTGCGGAAGACTGTTCCCCTCATGAATTATGTCCAGGTAGCGTAGTCTATGCGCAGATGCATTCTGCAGGATACTTTGCTGCTTCATTTATTTAAAGTTTTGACTTTCTATTTTGAAGAAATAATAAGATGTTATTTTTTTATCAAGAAAAGGATTATGTTAGTGGAAATCAACAACTTGGAAAAATTTGTAGTCTGATATGATGATATATTATTTGTCTAGTATGATATGATGCTATATTAATTATTATGGCAGTGCTGAAGAAACAAAGATTTTAGTACAGCAGCAATTTTATATGCAGACCTCAAAGATTGGCTTAAGTATTGGTTTACTTTCATCAGTAACTCAATTCATATGGTCAAACTCAACCTATCTTAATCCCGAGAGTTTTGATTGATTGATGATGAAGGTTGTTAACCACAAAAGTGTCTAATCCTCATATGAGTCCCCGGCTAAATATTATCTTATATTGACACCTTGTTGTTATAAATTGCTCATCTAGTAAGTGATCTTGTGTTCATTTTCATCCAGTTATCAAGTTAGTGTCTAGAAAATCATAAAATTATAATTTTTTGGTAGAAAGAAAAGAAAACATCATTTCATTGATGCTGGTAGATTAAATACCAAGATTTTTGTCCATATTCGGGAATCGCCAAAAGTTTTATGAAAAGAAACAAAAGTTGAAAATTTATAATCTCTCTCCAAAACTAGTTCAACCTTAGAAAGCCACATGTCTTCGTTTGTTACATGTTGCATTTACATTTCAACACCTATTTATTACTTGCTTCCCATTTTATCTTTATACATGAGTATTTATTTATCAAAAAGCGAGGTGTGTATATTTATTTGTGGTCATGTCATTTTAATTTGTTCCCAGCGATGTAGTAGTTGATAATCTTTAGCATCATTCATTTCAAATGTCATATTATTTTTCGATATAAGATTAGGCAACAGTTTTTTTTGGGCAATGGAAATTTATCATTTTCGAAAACCAGTTCCGATTCATGTCGGGTCGTTCGACTACGACAATCATTCATCTTGTAAGGAGGTTGGTGGAGTAGTATAGGGAGAGGAAGAGGGACTTGCATATGGTGTTCATTGATCTAGAGAAAACATATGACAAAGTTGCAAGGGAGGTTAGAGGTGTTCTTATGGCTTACACTAGGGCAATTAAGGACAATGTACGATGGAGCTAAAACTCATGTGAGGACAATGAGAGGGGACTCAAACTACTTTCCAGCTGTGATGGGGTTGCACGAGGGGTCAGCTCTTAGCTCGTTTTTATTTGCCTTGGCACTGAATGCACTGATGCGTAACATTCAAGGGGAGCTGCCATGGTGTATGTTTTTTGCGGATGATATTGTACTGATTGACGAGCCACGAGACAGTGTTAACGCGAGATCGGAGGTTGGGAGACAGACCTTGGAGTCTAAGGGTTCAAGTTGAGTAGGACCAAGACAGAGTATTTGGAGTGCAAGTTCAGTGACGAGACTAATGAAGTGAACGTGAGGCTTGATACACAACTCATCCCCAAGAGAGAGTTTCAAGTACTTGGGGTCTATAATCTAAGGAGATGGGGAGATTGACGAGGATGTTACCCATCGTATTGAAGCGCGGTGGGTGAAGTGGAGGCTCACATCCGGTGTTTTATGTGATAAGAATGTGCCGCTTAAACTTAAAGGTAAGTTCTACTGAGTGCTAGTTAGACCGACTAGGGCAGTCAAGGACTCCCATCTCCAGAAGATGAAAGTAGAAGAGATGTTGAACTTCAGAAAGGATGTGCAGGTATACCAGGATTGATAAGATTATAAATGAAGATGAGGATGTTGAGATGGATGTGCGGGCATACCAGGATTGATAAGATTGTAAATGAAGATATTTTGGCCAGGGTGAGAGTGGCTCCTGTGGAGGACAAGATATGGGAAGCTAGACTTAGATGGTTTGGGCATGCGAATAGAAGCACAGATGCTCCGGTACGGAGGTGCGAGAGGTTGGCCTTAGTGGGTTTGAGAAGAGGTAGAGATAGGCCAAAGAAGTATTGGGAATATGTGATTAGGCAGAATATGGCGTTGCTTCAGTTGTCAGAGGACATGACCCTTGATAGAAAGGTGTGAAGATCGAAGATTAAGGTAAGAAGTTAGTAGGTAGTCGAGTGTGTTTGTTTCCATTCTAGTGGTATTAGTGGCAGTCTTTTATTCTATTATTGGTAGATTTTTATCACTTCATATTGTTCCTTTTGCCTTGTTTTCTTATTTTCTTGCTGTCGTTACTGCTTGTTGATATTTCTTTACTTGCATCTTTTCTTGAGCCGATTGTCTTTTGGAAACAACCTCTCTACCTCACGGTAGGGGTAAGGTGTGCGTGCACACTACCCTCCCCCGACCCCACTTGTGGGATTATTCTGGGATAGTTGTTGTTTATGTGCCCCCTAAGCTTGTTAATTTCATGATGTGTTTGTCCTCCCTCTTTGTGTTGCTTCTATTTCATTTCTATGTTTCTAGAGACAACCACTCTGCATTGCCCATTATCTTAAATGTCTATTTTGCATTTTTGCAAACCTCTCAATTCCGCTGCAGGATACTCTTAGGTTCCTTCCCGAGACTACCAATAATTACTTTCTTTCTTTTCCCTGGTAAGCATTGTAGTTTGAGTCCTCTCAAGGGTGGGTTCTCTTTTTTGAGAAGGATTAGTGGGGGCAGGGTTACATCTTTCTGCAAATTCGAGTTAGCTCTTTTTTTTGACAAAGGTAACAGTTATGTATTATTAAAAAAGAAACCCAGCACAAAGGTTGTGCTGGTAACCATTTACAGATTCCAAAAGAAGCAAAAACCTATCCTTGTTCTTCTTACAAGGATTCTATGATGTCTAAACCTATACGAGTTAGCTCTTTTATTTCTTCATCGTTTCCTCTCATGCTTCTTGCGTCTTTTATTGGTGACCTGTCTCAATTGAAGGCCCTGTCTCCTTTGACCTATATATCCCTGACCTCTGTGTTTGCATCCCTACCCTGTAGACTATCTGAAGGCAGGAAAGATAAAGAACTAATATTTTCCCATTTGTGCTTCTGTTAGTTTTCTTCGCATTGTCTAAGTTGCTTCTACATTTCTCTGTGAGCTTCAAATGTTTTTGTATTTCTAGATCATTGTAAGTAGGTGCTAGATAGCTTCCTTATATAGTAATTTAACAGAACTCACCTAGCTCTGTCTGGATTTTACTGTTGGACAGCTCATGCTTGGTTTCACTGTTGTTGAAAAGTTCAAGTAAGATGCAGTGTGATCTGAAATAGTAATTGGACTATATGTTTACTTATCCAAGGAAAGAATAGATAAGAAAAAAGTAATTATGGGTTTAGTAAACTGCATAACAATTTTTGGAGTTGTATATTTTTCTGTTGGACAAGTAAATTTCTGATGTAGTTTAACTGTATAATTGCATGTCTACTTACACATGGTTAGTGGATGGCTGAGCAAGGAGGGTCAAGAGCTCAAAACTTGCTCAAGTCGTGCATGAAATAATTGCATGGAGTCACTTTTGGGAAGAAATGTTGCTCCAAGCATCTTTATTACAGGGAGTGGGTTAATACATAGGGGACCATATCTAACTCCTTCCTTTCACTTGGCAAACTTAGGAGGATAGTGATTTAATCCTTAATAGGACGCCTTAGCAATGTGTACATGTTTTATTGCTTTTCTTCCTCTCCTCCCGCCTAAAGTATTGGTTATATTCCGGATCATTTTGATTTTCTTACAGGCGCATCATGATGTTTTCCGCCAGATGGTCGATTTGATTGGTATAACATCCATAATGGAGGTTAGTGGTGTAGTTTTCCATTCTTCCATCTGCCACAATGTGTGTATGATTGTGATATAAAGTCAACTACGACAATTAGTCTGATGAAGGCATCCCTCTGATGAGCTGTTTCTTTATAGGTTTTGGTGCGACTTGTAGGTGCCGATGATCAAATTTACCCCAACACATCGGATGTGATGCAATGGTTAACTGACAGCAATTTGTTAGAAATGATCGTGGATAAATTGAGCCCCTCTGTAAGTTAGAGAGATTTGTGGTTACCTGATTATCTGCTACTTTTCTTTAGTATTCCTTTGATATATGTTGTGGTTGACATTTACAGGCTGTCTAGGCATTCATCTTGCACTAAGAATAACAGTATATGATTGTGCACTCGCGCTTTCGTCGATCGATTCTGTCAATTAAGTCTAGTTATCTTTGCTTATTGGCAGTGCATTTTGCTGGCGATACTGTGTATTTTTATGTTTTAAATGTCAGCGTATTGCTTATTGAATGGTATGGCAGTTTAATGACATTCTGCTTCGGGGCAACTGGAGCTGCAATGTGTAGTTGACAGGAATTACGTATTCCTGCAGCAGTAAACTGAAAGACCAAATTCCTTCCATTGATGGATCCATGTCTCTTTGACTCCTCTTTGTTGATTTCAGCAGGTTTCATTTTTGACCTAGAAATCTGTTTTTTCCCTAATGTTCATGTCAGACAGGGAACATAGGGACAGAGATAAAGGGGGCTTATCAACTTGTTCTGCCCTACGATTAATAATTTTTGTTTTACTTTATCATTTAGAGAACTTCTGTTCCCAAGCTTAGCTCAGATGCAGCTTCCTTCTTTTTATGTTTTTTCTTGGGGGTGGGGGGAAGGGAAATGTGAAGCAGTGTAGAATTCAGATACCCGACGTGTCAATGCTTTTTCTTTTTGAATTTTATAAAGAGACCTAACAAGAATTAGCTATCCCTTTAAAGGGGGTGATCTAGCATTTCTGATGTACTGTTTTATTGTCCAGAGTCCTCCTGAAGTACATGCTAATGCAGCAGAGACTCTATGTGCAATTACCAGAAACACCCCATCACCTCTTGCCACTAAATTATCTAGCCCAAGGTCTGTAGGACTCCAGTTGATACTTCTCTTGAAAGCTCTTTTTTCTTTGGGATTCTTTCCTGATGATCTTAATTTTGACTGAATAAGTTGCTCAACTTCCTTTACATGCAGCTTTGTTTCAAGGATATTTTGTCATGCCCTTGAAGATTCACAGTCAAAGTCTGCCCTTGTCCATTCTTTGACTGTCTGCATATCTCTGTTGGATTCAAAAAGATCAATCCCATCATTTATGATGTATTCCTTCCGGAGCCAGCATGTTTACGAGTCACCCATGCATGTCAGTCCTGACACTATTGACGCAATGTTGCCTAAACTTGGTAAGTTTCTTTTTGCAAAAAATTTCATATGATTTTGAATTGCTAAATACTTGTTTAGATACTTTTCTACCCTTTAGATCAATTCAAAGTTTTCTAAAAGAGAGTGGGTGGTAGGAAATCATGAAAACGCAAAGCTGTTGCAGAACAGGCCACCAACAAAAAAAGAGAGAAGGAATCCTTTGCTTCCTAATATAACTGAATGTGTTTGCTGCCCCTTGACCCTTATCTTTAAGAGTTTCATAACCGTTGCTCATTCTGGAACAGGTGACTTGGTCAAGCTGTTGAATGTGACCTCTGATGAGAAGATTCTGCCTACGACATATGGTGAACTCAGACCACCTCTAGGGAAGCATCGCTTAAAGGTTTGTATTGTATACATTCTTTGAATTGAGTGAGCAGATCTTGTTTATATACTACAATTTGATGAATTTAGGTTGATTGGTGTTATTTCAGAAGGATATTTATAGCTAGAATTTCCAATAGTATGGACTTTCATTATCTGTTAGAGATCAAGTTGGCTCATGTTTGTATTCTGGATGAATTGTAAATAGCTTGATAACCTTTCTTGTTATATTTGGTGGATTTGTTGAAACGTATTCAGCATTTAATCTGTGGAGTAGAAGCTCAGAAAGGAGTGTTAGCATGAACATATGTTCAATATTTTGCATGCTTTCTTTCACTTCCACTGTTAAATGATTGAGTTGTTTATCTTAGCCGAGTCTCTTTATCTTTTTATATTTAGTGGTTTGCTTCTTTATTGTAGATTGTGGAATTCATTTCTGTGCTACTGAAAGCTGGCAATGAAGCTGCAGAGAAAGAGTTGATCAGCTCTGGGACGATTGAGAGAGTCCTGGATCTCTTTTTTGAGTAAAATTTTATGCCTATGCTCATGAATTCTGGAACTCTGACTGGCTGGTTTACTCAGCAAAAGCCATTGATTTTGTGTTGGTGGCTTTCTTACTACTTTCTTCTTTGGTCCGAACAAATTACTTGATTGCTGTATAGGTACCCTTATAACAATGCATTACATCATCATGTGGAGAGTATAATATACTCATGCTTGGACAGCAAAAACAATATCATTGTCGACCATCTTTTTGAAGAGTGTAATTTGATTGGGAAGATACTTCAAACGGATAAGCAGGCCACAATTTCTAGTGATGAAAAACAGGTTGATATTTCTAAATAACTGATTTACTTTCTATTAAATTATTAGGTTTTGAAATTGCCTCGTTCTTTTCGAGTTATCGTACCCCATTCTCTCCAAGAACAGAACATGTTAAATGGGAACACTGCAACCTCACTGTATTTAATAGCTTGATATGCTTTAATGGTGTTTTTCAATTGATGCAGCCAACTTTACCTGCTACTGCGAAGCAAGCACCCCGAGTGGGTAACATAGGACATATAACACGGATTTCTAACAAACTTGTTCAGTTGGGAAAGAATGACAACCACATCCAAGAACATCTTGAGGTGTGTGAAAGCTTTATACTTTGTTGCTAGATATGCTTTCAACAACAGCGAACTGCATTTGAGCACATCATCAACCAAAATTGTTCAGTTAGATTCTGAAAGTTCTCTCTGAGTCAATTGTTTATGTCTCTAAGCAGTGCTCTCCGCACAACTAAAAAGGAATTAAGGATGGACGTCGGCAAATAGTTTCAAAATACAGTTACCTACCCTCCTGTGCTTCAAAGGGATATTTTTGATATGAAATTGATCTTAGCTTGTTTTTTAGAAGTAGGGAAGAGAGCTCGGCACTGATTTTACTGTGCATTGTAATAAAAACTGTTTGATTGATTTTTAAGCACCACGTTCCTCTTCACAAATATGTGATTATTTACTTTGTTAAACAAAATCATTCGTCTGCCTTTGATGTCAATATTTAGTTTGTGGTGTCCTATGCAAATTTATTACTGCAGTATCTCATTAGATTCCTGTCACTTCTTTTTATTGTTTTGGGCTCATGATATTGATTGAGCAGCAGAAGTCGGTGAAAGGTTCTGCTTATTGGTTCTATATAATAAATTTTGATGGCATTGGATTTCGTGCAACATTTCATCTTCTCACATGTTAATCTGTATTCTTCATGCCAGAAAAATATGGAATGGAGTGATTGGCAAATTACTGTTTTACAGGAGCGTAATACGATCGAAAATGTCTACCGATGGGCTTGTGGGTACGTTTTGCCTCTTCTTTTTGATTGTGTAACTGATCGCCAATATTATGTCATTGATAGTGTTTTTCCGTCAATCAAATATGTGCTCGTCCCAAATTAGTTAGGGCTTGGCTATATGGTTTCCCTTTGTCCATTCATACACTTCTAGTAATGCGTCTTTTAAGGCAATTAGGAATTCTGTAACTTTAGAGGTTCTTTTCTAATTTCACACTTATCCTATAGGGACATACAAGTTCTAGCCCTCTGTCTAACACCACATGCGACGTAACTATAACAACTACAGCAGCTGAACCACTTATAGTGTTAGTACTTTGTTGTCTTTACTAAAACAATCGTTGTTGTGCCATGTCATTTTCAAGTATCTCAACTCTGCCCTCATCTGGTGGAATGAATAAATGGAAAAAGCAAAACAGATTTTCAAAATGATTGGAGTAGTAAACAGTGAGGAGTTTTAACAATAAAAAGCGGACTATATTATAAAGATACTTCAGAGAGAGAGAGAGAGAGGTGTCTTCGTGAGCACCAATCTCTGTCTGTTGGACCTACTTTGATGTATGAACTTTCTAGTATCTGAAGAAAGGTCGAAAATGGGGTAGAAAAGATAAGGGGTGGGTGGGAAAGCAGGGAATTAACTGCTGATGCGTTTTTGGTGGACCGCTCTCATGTCCTTTACTGTGTGATCTAGTAGTGACAAGAAGTGTCACAATTTATTAGATGAAAAGCTTCTAGTGAAATCATTCAATCAGATAGTCAAGGTGACCTCATCTGAATACTATAAACATAAATGTCACAATTCGTAAGAGAGTGGAGAAGGAGAGGTGGTTAGGTTTTGTTCTCTTTTTGGAGCAAAGAACTAAGTGTTCCAGCTTACTCCCTTCTTACCTATTCTGCTCTAGTGCCCTTGTCAATTCCTACATCAACTACTGGAATAGAGGTCATGACGAATTTTTTAAACATGAGCAGCCGGCCAACTGCATTGCAAGACCGGATGAGGGACAGTGATGATGAAGATGTGCATGATAGAGATTATGATGTAGCAGCTTTAGCCAATAATCTTAGCCAAGCATTTCGCTACACCATATATGACAATGATGATGCTGAAGAGGTAAGGGTTTATCTAATGCATTGTAAATCAGGGTTGCTATCTCTCTTTCTGGTTTTTCAAAATTCTATTTCCCAAAAAAATCAGGGTTGCTATCTCAGCCTATTCTTTCTTTTTGGGGGAAGGAAGTTTAGAGGGGTGGGGGCGGGTTTGGGTGAGGGAGGGTGTTCTGCAAGCAGAAGAGAAGAAAAGCGGAATACCACTCTGGAAACTTTGCCCCAATTTTGGGCTTTGGGATGCTATTGGGTTATGGTTACACATTTGTCAATTCATTCATGGTCTTCATCACTTTTTTACAGGGTCATGCAGCTGTTGATCGAGATGATGAGGTAATACTTTTATTCCGTGATTGACTTTACTTTTGTATGTTTTAAAGGTCACTCACTCTTTTATTGATGATATCATTAGCCTCTGGCATTCTCACTGCTCTGTGTTCATGCCATATAGGATGTTTACTTTGACGATGAATCTGCTGAAGTTGTGATATCATCCCTCCGATTGGGAGGTGACCAGGGGAGGTGAGTTCACAGTTCTGTAGTTTTAAAGGAAAGTTTTGTGCAAGAGTCAATACATTACACGTGTTTTCTGCAGCGTCTGTACTATAATTGGGTGTAGGTAATTAAAAATAAAATGGCCCTCCAAAAAATGTTAAAAGCAAGAAAAAGAAGAAAAAAAGAGGATGAGGAGAAAGAAGAAATTTTTGTATTCCTCCGTTCATTTGACCATAGAAAAATGCACGCCCTTGTGTTCCGTTGGTTCCTTTGCGTGTGTTAAAATGGTAAGTTAGTGATGCGGCGAGGTTATAGCATCTGTTCTTTCTATATGGACTTATTATTGTGTGTGTGTGACAATTTCTTTTTCGTTTCTTCCACTTCGTGCAGCAGTTTATTCACAAACTCAAACTGGTTTGCTTTTCAAGATGATAGACTTGGCGATGCACCTCTGAACACCTCACCTACAGAGGCAATGGAAGAGATCAACCTTAATGGAACATCAAATGATGGGAATAGCAATAGTGATGACGAGGTAGTAGTAGGAGAGGAGGACGAATTGGCTGAGAGCAAAAATTCTACAGATGCAACACCCACTTCTACTTCAAATGCTGTTAGTGGATTGGATTCTGTCAATGGTGGTAACTTCAGTCAACAAAGCGAGAAAGCAGGTGTGTCAGATGACATGGGTTTCTTCCGCTTTGAGACGTCAGACAATGATGACCCCTTTGGAGACAGGCCTATGCCTGAATGGGCAGCATGGGGGGATGCGTCAGATTTTCAGGTTGGTAGATCCTCTGTGAACCCATTTGAAGATCCTAGTAACTCTAGTGGCCATCTGGCCAATTCAGGGGAGGCAACAACTCCGTTGGTAAGTTCCACTTCTGGTGGTAGTGGAGAATCTCTTCCAAATGGTGTCTCAACATCTCCAGATTCTAGCAAAACTTCAACTGGATCTGATTCTAGTCAGAAAGCAACTGCTGTTCCTTCTTTGTTTGAAGAGGATGTTGAATTTGTTGGGGTAGAATTAGAGGGTACTGAAAAGGCAATGGAACATGCTCTTAAGGAGGGGATTGTTGGGGAGGCTGCTCCTTTGAAAAGGAGCACTGTTCCTAAGAATCCTGAAAAGGAGAGTACAGATGATGGTGGGGCAGGAATAAAGGAATACAATGATGCAAACTACTGGAGGGTTGACCAAGAAGTTGCAGTACTGGAGTAACTGTATGCGGAAATCCGTTGATCTTCATTTGAACCTGGGATTCAGCGCTGATTGCTTGGATCCCCATTTTTAGTTGGTGAGGTTATGCAGCCAGTTGTGTACAGTGGACTTGTTCTCTGATCGGGATCAAACGATAGGCTAATATAATGGTTGTAACTTATTATTTACTGTTACACTTCTTGATGTTTATTGTTCAGCTTCTTTTTTTCCCAGTTATCAAATTTTTGATCTCTTCTCCCTATACATCCGTAATATTGTATCTGGTGTAAAATCTGGATAAAGTAGTTCCAGTTTAAGGCAGGCTTAACCGCTTAAGGGCTGCGGTGTTGGAATAATCTGGCTTCATATCTTCGTTTTGTTAAATTATGGATACAGTTGGCTTTGTTATATGTTATTCTGAGTGCATTTTTCCAACAAAAGGCAATAGTTGCTGAATTCCATATTGAGGATCGAAAAGTTGCTTGTTTCATTTTTCTCGAATTGGTCTTCCAAAGTGCCTGGTCCCCTCATCAGAAGAAGTGCTTATTCCATTTGGAGAAGCTACTTGCTTGTTTCTTATTCGAATGACTGGTCCAGATGTTGTCAGAGATTGAGAATCTGTAAGTACCAAACTAAACTTCCATTTTGTGATTATGGGTTTCTTGAGGTTCAGTTTCTGCAGCTTTATTGCAAGTCTTCTACAGAATATCACATCCTGCATGCCAGCGATTGACGCACACTTCTTTTACTGCAGGAAGTGTCCTTTGGCTTCTTTGTGAAAACATGAATGGTTTTATGCTTTTCTTGTTTGGAGTGATTGGCAAATGCCTTGAGCAAATGAAGAGGGTATGCCAAATTATTGGTCTGCCTTGATGTGATTTTCAGCACAGGTCATTGAGCTTTTAGCGGAAATACTGTGTAGTCTAGTGTTCGTTTTTTTGAGTCATATCTGGATAATGCGCCTGGCAACAGTGATAGAGATGAAGATGAAGATTCCGTTATCCTTTATTTCTACGTTGTTTGAGATAAGGGTCCATCAGATGAACTTTGTCCTATTGACAGACTCAGTGTGGGGCAAGTAGTGAAACGGTAATCTCGCAAATTACTGACTTAATATTACAGTTGCATTTACTTCAAATGATGACATTATGAGTCGGGGATTTTTTTTATTTTTAACAAACGATTCATGGCAGTGTGAATGTATAGTTTCCATTTGCGTCAAAGGAATAGTAATAGAAAATATGTATACCTTGACATTCGTAGTAAATCTTTGAAGAAAGTGCTGATTATGTTTTGCAAGGCGCACCAGTAAGGGAAATGAAAACCTGTAGGCTTTAATTGTGGCTACGGAAAAAGGGTAAAATATATCCTACTACTATGGAAATTTTTTTAAAGTTACCCTCCATCATACTAATCGAGCAAAAATATTCCTATCGTTTTACTATTGGACAAATATACCCCCAGGTTAGCGGAGGGGTCACATGTCAGCCATTTAAGCCATTTGCTGGGTTTATTTTTACACTGACTCGACCCAATAGCAAGTACTCACTCTAAAAGTTAAACCCTTATTCAACATCCCTACTCCTCCCCCCAAGTTCAAGTCTTCAGACCGACCTTGTGAACTTCAACAAATTCTTCAGCAATTAAATTTTCGTACTGAATTTCTGTTGTTTTCTTCTTCTTATTGTTATGTGGTTTATTTTCGGATTTTTGGGTAAATAGTGAGAAAGAAACACACCTTTATCCATTACCACTCTAAAAAGTTGTCAACATAATAACTAGATCTTAAAATCCTATTCATTTGACCATTCTCTAGGCTATTACACAAAAAGTGACAAAGAGCTGTGAGAGTGAGACGGACACAACAAAGACTGAATTCTCATTTCTACAGAAAGATCAAGATAACTGAAGTCTCATTGTTGATCTATGCCTGTAACAGCACATAAATTATAGGTTTAATTTGTTCCTTTTCTGTTTTCTTTACTGGAACCCCAATTTTGGATTTAACTTCGTCTTTAACATGAATCTCTCTCGCTTTAAACTTCATCCCTCACAAAAGGAATTAGATGTTGCGGAAGCCAAATGTATATAGTGTGAATAAGTCACAGCTACTATACCAAAAATTATGACAGCCACCAAATAATAAATAAGACAATAAAACAACAATAAAGGGAACACCAGAATTTACGAGGTTCGGCTAATTTTGCCTACTCCTCGGATACAACCAATATTTTATTTCACTCCAAAAAATACAAGTGAAATAATACTAAAGAGAGAAGATACAAATGCCTTAAACAGATGAGAAGACAAATGAGAGGTGTTTTTAAATCCTAAACATTAGGCCTTCTTTTATAGGGGGAAAATTTCCCCAAAACTTAAGAGCCCACCGATGTGGGACAAAAATTTGCCAAATTCAACAAATCTCCACCTTGGCAAAATTCCACATCTTCAATTTTCTCTCAATAACAAATTTTGATTGTGTCTTCATCTTCAATCTTCAGTTTTCAACAATGTTGATCAAATTCAAACAATGTTGAAACTTGACCGCAGTCACCACCTTTGTCAGCATATCAGCAGGATTCTCCGTAGTATGAATTTTCTTCACTGTGACTCCTCCTTCTTCTATGATTTCTCGTACGAAATGATACCGAACATCAATATGCTTCGTCCTTGCATGATAAACTTGGTTCTTCGCTAATTGAATAGCACTTTGACTATCACAAAAAATTGTGATACATTTTTGTTCAACACCAAGCTCCTTTAGCAATCCTTGAAGCCAAATTGCCTCTTTCACAACCTCTGTAATAGCCATGTACTCTGCCTCTGTTGTAGACAAAGCAACTGTTGACTGCAAAGTAGACTTCCAACTAACTGGTGCCTTTGCAAAAGTAAACACATAACCAGTAGTTGATCTTCGTTTGTCCAGATCACCCGCAAAATCTGAGTCACAATATCCAACTACAGACTGATTGTCTTTCTGCTCAAAAACTAACCCGACATCTACAGTATTATGAATATACCGTAGAATCCACTTCACAGCTTGCCAATGCTCCTTCCCTGGATTGTGCATATATCTGCTAATAACTCCAACAGCTTGTGAAATGTCAGGCCTTGTGCAAACCATTGCATACATCAAGCTACCAACAGCATTTGCGTATGGTACCTTTGACATATACTTTCGTTCAGCTTCATCCATTGGCGACATAGTAGTACTTAGCTTAAAATGGGAAGCAAGTGGAGTACTAACTGGCTTAGTCTTGTCATCTATGCCAAAACGTTGAAGTACTCTCTTCAAATATTCCTTTTGAGATAAAAAGAGTTTCTTTGAACGTCTATCTCTAATTATCTCCATGCCAAGAATTTTCTTTGCCTCACCCAAATCCTTCATCTCGAACTCCTTCTTCAGTTGAATCTTCAACTTATCAATTTCTTCCGAATTCTTGGAAGCTATCAACATATCATCAACATATAGGAGAAGATATACAAAGGAACCATCTTTAAGCTTGTGCAAATACACACAATGATCGTATTTGCTTCTCTTGTACCCTTGTCGCAACATAAACTCGTCAAATCGCTTGTACCATTGTCTAGAAGATTGTTTCAATCCGTACAACGATTTTTCAAGTTTGCCAACCATATTTTCTTTTCCAGCAACTTTGAATCCTTCTGGCTGAGTCATGTAGATTTCCTCCTCCAAGTTTCCATGTAAAAACGCAGTTTTTACATCCATCTGAACTAGTTCCAAATCCAATTGTGCTACCAAAGCCAACATAATTCTAATGGAGGAATGTTTTACAACTGGAGAAAACACTTCATTGTAATCAATTCCCTCCTTTTGAGCATATCCTTTGGCCACCAATCTTGCTTTGTAGCGAACATTTACTTGGTTAGGAAATTCTTCTTTCTTTGCAAATACTCATTTGCACCCAATTGCTTTCTTTCCCTTCGGGAGATTGGCCAATCTCCATGTATGATTCTGATGAAGGGACTGTATTTCATCATTCATGGCAATCCTCCACTTATCTTCTTCTGAACTTTGGACAGCATCTTTATAAGTGGTAGGAACATCATCAACTACAATTGAGGTTGCACAAGCAACCGTCTTTATGAGACGAACAGGTTTCGTTATTGTTCTTTTTGGCCTGCTGGTTGCTATTGATTCAAGTTGTTGTTGAGGTTCCTGAGTTGGAATCTCCTCTACTGGCTCTCCTTCCAGAGGGTAATCTTCATTTGTTTCCTCCTCTGCTTCTTGTGTAGGAAAAATAAATTTTCCCTCAAACTCCACCTGCTTAGAAACACCTTTATTTTGTTTGGTGTCTTCTGTTACCTTATTTACCATAGCAGATTCATCAAAGGTAACATCCCTGCTGAATATTACTTTCTTTGTCATAGGACACCATAAGCGATATCCTTTGACTCCAGAAGTAATTCCCATAAAAATAGCCTTCTTTGCCCTTGGATCCAATTTTGACTCCGTCACATGATAATATGCAGTTGAGCCAAACACGTGCAAAGAGTCATAATCTAAAGCAGGCTTTCCATACCATTTTTCAAATGGTGTCTTGCCATCAATAGCAGCAGATGGTAAGCGATTAATGAGGTGGCATGCATATGTAACTGCCTCAGCCCAAAATTCTTTGCCCAAGCCAGCATTGGACAACATACACCGTACCTTCTCCAGCAAGGTCCGGTTCATACGTTCAGCCACTCCATTCTGTTGTGGTGTATGTCTGACAGTGAAGTGTCGGACGATGCCATCATTTTGACAGACCTTATTGAAATGATCATTTTTGTATTCACCTCCATTGTCTGTGCGAATACACTTGATCCTCTTGCCTGTTTGATTCTCCACCATCGTCTTTCATTTGAGAAAAATTCCCAGCACTTCATCTTTGTTTTTCATTGTATACACCCACACTCTTCGAGAAAAATCATCAACAAAGGTTACAAAATAGTGCTTCCCACCCAATGAAGGTGTTTTAGAAGGACCCCAAACATCAGAGTGTACATAATCCAAAATGCCTTTAGTATTATGGATCGCTGTACCAAATTTAACCCCTGTCTGTTTCCCTTTAACACAATGCTCACAAAATTCCAAGTTGCAAGCCTTTACTCCTTTTAACAATCCTTCATCTGATAGAGTTTTCAAGGATTTTCCTCCAGCATGTCCCAAGCGCATGTGCCATAGCTTGGTTGCTTCTGCTTCTTTGTCATCACTGGATGTCACTGTCGCTGTCCCAATAACTGTACTGCCACGATAGCGGTACATATTATTATTCTTCCGATTAGCCTTCATTACCACTAGTGCACCAGAGCATACTCTCATCACTCCATTTTCTGCAATGATTTTGAACCCTTTTGATTCTAGGGCTCCCACAGAGATGAGATTCTTCTTCAAATCCGGTACATATCGAACATCTATCAATGTTCTGATCATTCCATCATGGTTCCTTAATCGTATTGAACCAATGCCATATGAGGTAAGAGGGCTGTTATCCGCTGTGTGGACGACTCCATATTCTCCTTCTTGAAATTCCACGAACCAGTCCCTGTTGGGACACATATGATAGCTACAAGCCGAGTCCATCAACCATATGTCTGATGATGTTGATGACTCTGTTGTAACTAATGAGAAGTCTGAATCATCACAATCAGCTACATTTGAATCCATAATGGCCTTTCCATTGTTATGTTTGGCCTTATTCTTCAACTTCGGACAGTCTTTCTTCCAGTGCCCTTTTTCTCGACAAAAGGCACATTCATCTTTGCTGGGTCTGGATCTTGACTTGGATCTTCCCTTCTTTGTCCTCGTTTGATTTTGAGGACGACCCCTCACAAACAGTGCTTCTCCTTCTCCGCCCTTCTGTTTTTCTCGCTTTCTTTGTTTATAGCTGTACAAAGCCGAACAAACTTCTCTGAGAGAAATTTCGTCATTTCCATGGAGTAGAGTAGTTGCAAGGTGCTCGTACTCATCAGGAAGTGACGCCAACAACATTAAGGCCAAGTCACCATCATCATAAGTTGTATCCATATTTTGCAAATCTGTGACCAACTTATTGAAACTGGTGATATGTTCATTCATCGTGGTACCAGGAATATAGGTGAAGTGAAACAGTCTCTTCTTCATGTACAATTTATTTTGACTGTTTTTCTTCAAAAATTTATCCTCCAGTGCTTTCCATAATTTACTTGCAGAAGTTTCCTTTGTGTATGGATATTTCTGCTCTCTAGCAAGGTAGGATCGAATGGTACCGCAAGCAACACGGTTGATAATTCTCCAATCTTCTTCTCCAATAACATCTGGTTTCTTTTCTTCAATGGCCAGATCTAGCCCTTGTTGAAAAAGGACATCTAGAACCTCGCCTTGCCACATCCCAAAATGTCCGGACCCGTCAAATATTTCGACCGCAAATTTCGCATTTGACACAATTCTTGTCATAAGCGAAGATGCCAATGATGACGTATTGTTGACACTTGATGTAGATTCTTCTTGTTTATTGTCTCCCATCTTTGACACAAATATTATTTAATAGCTGACGACACAAATCAAGATTATTTCCTTTCTGGTGTGGAAGATCAGACTAAGCTGCAACCACAGAGCATACTCAGACAGAACCTTGACTCAGTTACCAAGATAAATCTTTTCTGATGTGGAAGATCAGACTATGCTGCAACCACAGAGCATACTTAGACAATACCTTGGCTCTGATACCAATTGTTGCGGAAGCCAAATGTATATAGTGTGAATAAGTCACAACTACTATACTAAAAATTATGACAGCCACCAAATAATAAATAAGACAATAAAACAACAATAAAGGGAACACCAGAATTTACGAGGTTCGGCTAATTTTGCCTACTCCTCGGACACAACCAATATTTTATTTCACTCCAAAAAATACAAGTGAAATAATACTAAAGAGAGAAGATACAAATGCCTTAAACAGATGAGAATGCAAATGAGAGGTGTTTTTAAATCCTAAACATTAGACCTTCTTTTATAGGGAGAAAATTCCCCCAAAACTTAAGAGCCCACCGATGTGGGACAAAAATTTGCCAAATTCAACATTAGAGAGGGGGGGGGGGTAGTTATCTGAGCTTGGTAGAATGCCAATAACTTGAGGAATTCCAGATTTCACATTGTATATTGTAACTTTGTGGGTCTAAGTGATAAAAAATATAAACAGGTTATCTCGTTTACTCTTATGGAGGTTAACCGTTCTTTTCTTGGGTTTATCAAGGTGGATGTGCAGATAGAGATTGACCTTCATTTCTTGAGTTCTTCAAAGTGCATTTGCAGATAAAAGGCTCCAATGAAGGAGGTGAAGTAACGACCAAAAAGTTAGGTTCAGACTTTAAAGTGGTTGAATAAGGGTTTAATATTTAGGGTGGGTACCGGGTTTTGGGTCGGGTCAGGGTAAAAATAAACCCGGATGGAGCAGATACGGTAGGGGTATCTTTGTTTGATTTGAGGATAAATCTAAACAAATTTCTATAGTAAAGGGGTATTTTTGACTCTTTCCCTTTACCCATGTATTATCCAAAATTGAGCAATTTTGATTTTTGTTGAACTTCTTTTAATCTAATATTACCTACGGTGCTAAGAAAAAAGGTCTCATTTTTGCCTTTATCCCTAATGGAATAATAACTTGAAGGTAACTTAAAAATATTGTACAGTAAAAGTTAAGGGGTAAGTTTGGATCTTCTTTTTCGAACAAATTTGGACACATGAAGTCCATTCATTTCACCCTAGAGCTCCGTTAACGACAAATATTAGATAGGCCAAGATTCTTTCTTTTGCGCAATAGTAAGTAGTAACTCAGGTAGCGATAGATACCTTAGTAATCAGAACTTACACTATGTTTGGATCATATTGTTATTCATCGTTTTATAATGTCTTGTATTGTACTGTATTGTATCGTTTTATGGATACAACATTTGAATAGACTGTATCGTTTGTTATTTTTAAATAATATTTTGTTGTTTGGTTTGATTGTATCGTACTGTACTGTAACTGATAAGTTCACTAAAATACTCCCAATTGTTTTAAATAAAATTTATCAAGAATTACACATAAAAATAATTTAAGACAACCTCTTTCTACTAATTTATGATTAATTATGTAGCTTGAAAACAAGAGCAAAAACTTGGAAAAAAAGGTTAACTAATATTAGCAACACAAAAAAATTAAAACGATGGAAAGAGACAAAGAATTGAACGGAGACTTGGATAAAAAGAACGGGACAAACCAACTCTATAAAAGATGGAAGAAGACAAAGTAGGTCAATAGGTTGGAGATTTGGAGTTAAATAATAATAATAATAATAAAATAGAATTATAGAGTAATAAGTAAGGGCACAATTGAAAAAGAAAATAGGAAACGATCCCACCACACCAAATCAACTGTTTCATAAAATAGGGCTTTTGGTTGTTCCGGAACAATGAATTTAACAATACGATACAACCAATTTTAAATAAACAATCAAAACAAACATTGTTTTGGGATAACAATACAATAAAATACAATGGGTAACAACCATCCAAACAAGCTGTTAAACTATTAGGGACTGTGCTATGAATTTGATGCATATGATTTAACAAATAAAAAAAGCCATTTGGAGGAGACAATACAAATAGTATTGAAGGAGTCCTAGCTTGATGGCCTGAGTGGAGATACGGGCTATATCACATTAGTGAAAAAGAATTTGGAAGACAATATAATAAATTCTTGGAAAATGGTGCATATTATTGAAATGAACCAAAAAGCATCTACATCAAGTGGAATGTATCTAAATTCAAATAATTCTTTTTATTTGAGACAGAGATCATCTCAACTCTAAAACTTAAACAAGAGAATCCTTGGATAACTTCTTCGGTTCATGATTTTCCTTATCTTGATAACCATCCTTCCCTGCTAGAAGTGGTGTAGCAATATCTTTTTCTTTAACCTGAGATGATAACAAAAAATAAATATTACCAGGAATAAATTCCAAACACTAGAAAATGATTAGACTTATATGTACTGATAATGTGAAACACTTTAATATTATTAGTGCTTTTTAACTTACGACCGATAAATTTGTCTTATTTTTAGTACGTTACAAATGTCAGTTTTTATGAACGGTTACATGTAATTATAGTTATTTTGTACTGTGAATGTTTAGAAGTTAAACTCCTAAATAAAGGGAATTCTTACTTGAGGAATGGAAGAATGATCTCCAGGGTGTTTCCTTTTGGTTTCATGTGTGCAAAAATAGGAATACAATCCCATTCCAACAATGGCTACTAGTATACCAAGGATGTTTCTTGATGTGAAGGGATCATGCAGCAGTGTATAACCAAGTCCTAGAACAAGGCATGTTTTTAAGTGGCCTAACACTTGGTATGTAACTGGTGATGTCTTCCCTATCACCAAAAATGTGCTGAAATTCACTGACACAGCAATCAGGCATGACAGCAATATGAACCCCTGCATTTTTTGCAAATTCAATTCATTAAAATATCTCTATAAATCTAGCCAAAGATTTCTATGTTTAAAGATTCCTAAACCTAAAAAAAAAAAAAGGGCAGCCCGGTGCACTAAGCTCCCGCTATGCGCGAGGTTCGGAAAGGGCCGGACCACAAGGGTTTATTATACGCAATCTTACCCTATATTTCTGCAAGAATCTATTTCCACGGCTTGAACCCGTGACCTCCTGGTCACATGACAGTAACTTTACCAATAGATTCCGAAACCTGACTGAAAAATAATCTAACTGATAGTATAATTTTCTGACGAAGAATGGTCAGTTGTATAAAAAATGTTTGACCTATATATATAATATAATTTTTTGACAAAGAATGTTCAACTGACCATCATTAGCCTGGCGTAACTTCGCCCTGATTATAGTAACAAATAATTTGTAGAAACATACATGCACAAGAAACAATGGGGATTAGGATTTTTGCTTACCAACACAACATTAGAGTATTTGTAGGCAAAAACATTCTTTTTGGTAAGGAATTGATCAACCAAAGGCCCTGTCACAAATAGAATAGCTGATTGGAAAGGGGCTGACTGGTACAACAGCTGTGTAGATGAGATGTTGAGTCTCTTCTGAATTGTGTTAGTAAGCTGATTTTGAGGGTCAAGTCAAAGCATGAAATAACCATTGATAAAATATAATCACATCTTTTATCAAAGAAAATAATGAAATAACTTTCATAATCTTTCTTCTTCTGACATAATAATTGGATGATAAGTATTAAGTTATATCACTAACAACGTAGAATTTTTACACCATCAGTGTAGTTTAACTTGCTATATTATACCATTTATTCTACTTTTCAGATTATATGAGATCATATTTGTTATAAACAGTTGTCTGTTATTGCAGATAACTTCATATGCTGATATAAAAATATTATATTGTCAGTGCACATAATATAAATTCTTTACGTAATGAAAGGATACAATTTGTCCAACACAAGTTGTAACAATGGCTAGTAGAGAGAGGACTGTGCCAACAAAATTGAGCTGAAGATCAGTAATGGAGGCAATGCCAACTCCAAGCAGCAAAATTAATAGAGAGAACTTAATATTCCAGCTGCATAAAAAAAAAAAAAAAAAAAAATTCTAAGAGATCTTGTGAGACTAGCCTTTTTTTAGTTTTAGGAAAATATGAAACTTGGAATTAATTACCTGAATTGCTTCTTCAAAAAAATGGTTTCTAAAAGTACAGTGAAAGGTATAATTGCTAACTTTGTCATCTGCAAAAACAACACAAAAGACAGTGTTAGCACATTTTTGATGAGTGAACCAGACTTTTTGATCGCCACTGACGTTTAGGGACCAAAATTTGACTTTTAGAAACTAGTTTTTTCTTATGTGTTATCGAGGTAGCAAACAAGGTATATATATATATATAAATCCTAACTATATATGATTACCACTTACATAAAGACCCTAAACTTTATGAAAGAATAAAGTAATTAGATTGATTTGGGTAATCACAGTATTATCACCATTGGTGGATGCAATGCGATTTGAGTTGATCTCTGGAACGTCAAAATGTATAGCAGAGGACATTAAGCACGATGCCATGACTGTTGGCAAATACTCTCTTGTCAATCCTATTAGGGTTGGGTCAGATTGATTTATTGCATATTTTAGATAAGAAGCCCAAATCAAGCCTACCTACTGGTTGTAGTTAATAAAATCTGATTCAGTTCATAAACTGTCCTATGGATTGCCTAAGTGATATACGAAACTTATAGGCATGATATCTACTATATTGTTTTAAATCTAATTACTTTATTCTTTCATAAAGTTTAGGGTCTTTATGTAAGTGGTAATCATATATAGTTAGGATTTATATATATATATATACCTTGTTTGCTACAAATTCCATGGAATTTCCTCTCCGTATTGTATCTAATATTTCCTATCACGCTTAAAAATATGGAAGGAGATCTTTGTGTGTGATTCTAGGAGAGAAAGAATCCTTATTTATTTGGGTTTTCAATTTTTGTATATGCATGATTGGTTTTTGTAAGTCTATTATTAATGACCGAAGGTTGGTAAGTTAGGAGTTATTTGGGATATTTCCGTAAAACTTGTTATGTAACCACAAAGTTTACTTTATAAGAATGTCTTGAACAACACATTCACTTTTGGTGATTCTTAGGAATATTGATCTAATTACCTGGTAGAAGCCAATAGAATTAAAACCGAGGCTAAGATTGAGAAAGCCAATGGAAACGCCATTTAAGATACCAAAGAGCATCACAGTCTTCATGTCAATAGGTTTGCTCTCAAAGAAATTGAATCTAAGTGCTACATGAAGTGTAACAAATGTCACCATCAGATGCCAACTTGTCAATGTTGTTGCTGCAATAAGAATTTTGTAATACTATCACGTTATCTCAAAAATAATTAATTACAGGTAGTTCGTCCATAAAAAGTGAGATTAATAAATTAAAAACTAAAGAATATTATCTGTTACGACAAATAAAATACCCTAATACTAGAAAAAAGATTTACACTTTCAAATGTTAAAATACAAGTTAATCCCCTCCCCACCAAAATTGTAAGTTAATTTAGCCTAGACAATTTTATGCTTCCGACAATAATTATAATTGATTAGAATATTGATTTTGATTGATAATAAGTAACTAAACTCTAATATAACTAGGAAATCAACTTAATGAAAAGGAATCTATGATATTCATAAATTAATTTTTTATTTTACATATGCCTGCACACCAAACACATGGTTAACTAACATTAGATGTAATGCTATTAAGAGTTGGTGGCAATAAACAAATAATATTATAATGATAATAAGCCGTACGTAACGTATTCTACCAACTGCTGGTGGATTAGGTACCGGTGGAATGAATATGATCCTCAGTTCTTAACTTGCCTATGAGTTTTGAATATGCAAAAAAAATTCTGATAGGAAACACTTTTCCTTTTTAATGGGCCTTATGCAACGGAGACTCAATTTAATTAAAATATAATGCGAGTACCGGACACCGACGACCAGAAAACCAGAAAACACTGCATGCGCTGGTGAAAGAAAAAGGAAGATAGTGGTTACCAAATGGAAAACCAAGATTGCTCATCAAAGCTTTGTTGCAGATAACAATGGAGACTGAGGATGCCACTGACAGAAATAATGCTCCCACCACACCCACCTGCAACTTTGTCTTCTCACCCATCTTTATCAAATCAAAACAAATATAAATCAGCTGCTTCTTCTCTTTAAATTAAATTGTTTCATTAATATTGGCTAAATAAGGATGATCTATAAGCTTAGGCTAAAAATGTCTAAGATAGATATGAGAGATCAAAGTCCAAATTTCAGCAGAAACAAAAATTACTAGGAGACTTTTTTTATCCGTCAAAGTCAATCACAGAACCACATGCATTGAAGGGGATTCAATTGATTCCCTTTCCTTGGAAAGTTATATATACTGCACAAATAGGATACGAATATTTATTTTCATACGTATAATCTTTTTTGAATTCCCTTAACGTAAGAGAAGTAGTGGTGCAAATCTCAAATGTAATATTTTTGTATGTTTAAATTTTTTTATTAGAATTTCTAGCTTCACCACTGACCTAATTCTAGTGGTCAAAATTACCGATATTTATACTGATATTAGGTTCTTTTGGAATTGTTGGATGAACCAAACTATCAAATGGAGTCATAGTGACACAAGATAGACGAAACTCCCATATTAATCTTCACGTTTGAAAAGAAGTGCCTGTGTATCAAGACTATAATGTATCTTTGCATGTTGTGATGGATTACCTCAATATCAAATCAAAGGAGATGATTATGATGAGAGTTTACCTTAAATATGATTAGAAAGGACAAAAGAAAAACAAAAAATAAAGAAGAATACATGAAGAAACTTGTAACAAAATGTATGTAATGTACCTCTACAAAATGGAAATAGTCAATGAATTTTAGGCTCCAAGAAGTCAATTTCAAGAAATTAATTTGAAGGGGTTATGGAGCTTGAAGAGATGAACAAGTGTTTTTCTTTTGTTGGTGTAGGATGAAGAGAGGGAAACTCAATGACTTCTTAGAGAATGTAGAACAAAGAATTGAATCTATCTTTTATTTACACTTCTAGGGTGGGTGGTTGGGGGCTAACCATGTTAACAATTAAAGTTCGCACTGAGAGTATATAATTTTTATATATCATTAAATTAGGTTAATCTACAATAACAAGTTGCTTTTTATGCTGAGCCTAATATGGTAACATGAAAAATAGAAAGATTAGCCATAACTGATTAGGTTAATAGTAATGCAGACAATGACGAAGCAAGTATTTTCATTAAGGAGTATCAAATTATAAAACATAGATATATCGAAAAGTCAAGGGAAGTCAACGTACAATAAATATACATACAAACAGTGTGGGATAATATTAATATACATAAAATTAAATAAATTATCTAGCAATATAGTGTAGTCTTCCGGTAAAAGGTATCGATTAACACCCCTTAATTGAATGTGGCTCCACCACTGAATGCAAACCCTGTGCTTATAGTGGCCTAAATAAAAAAGAGATGCCAAAAGAAAGTTTAGCCCTTAAAATACCTTACGATCGAAAATAAAGAACTGAACGAAGAAAGACAGATAAAGGAATAACCAACCAACCAGAAGGGCGTACCTTAAAGGCACTAATAAATTGTATTTGACAGCGTAAAAATTATACGAGTAGTCTATAAAACTTACATCCTAATTATTTTAGCTGTATTTTGGTTTTTAGGCCAAGTAGTTGATGATCATTTTCCACAGAGGAAGCTAACGACAATTGTAAGCAAAACCATTTGACTGACTTTAGGTTGACAAATATTTCCTTAGACCTAAAAATTCGAAGCAATCATATTAACAACAAAGCAAGAAACCTTTTTTAATTGAATATCCTCATAATTAATCCCCATGCGTTTGTTTTTCCCAATTTAGTGTTTTAACTAATTCATGTACTTGAGTTTCAAAAGCTTGAAATTAGATATTCTCATAACGACGCATCACGCATGGTTTTATTTACGTTCATTATAAGTTATAGCCTAATGAATTAAATACTGGTTTTAATTGGTTAAAAAATAGACAAAATGATACTAGTGTTTTTCCTTTTTTCTTATGAACACTAAGAAACAAATTAACAAAATATTGCTGGTTCACCTAATGGGGAGATAAAGAAATGTATAGTATTTGTCTTGATAGAGAAGTGAGAAAGGTGAAGTGAACATTTCTTAATGTGACAATGTACCTGCAGCCAGAACTAACACAACCGTTGGCACCCCCACAAGACCAATGTTTGGTGAGAAAATATATAAACTTTTATTTTGCTTCAAAAATGCATCTCATATAAAAATGGAAAAATGGTGTCTGAAAAGCTTATATTAAGAATTCTTGATCTATGCATGTATTTTCTCAACTGTCCTTTTGGACTTTCATTCAAATACAAATACAGTGCATGATAGTGCTAATTAGGAAATCTTGAAGATCTTTCCGACTTGAGAAATTAAGATTCTAAGTGTATGAACTTTTAGTGATTTCCTTTATATTTCTCAAGAAATACAAAAAAAAAAAAGAAGAAGAAGAAGAAGAAGAAGAATAACTTTAATATTCTCTGATAATAAAGGCATGCATCACCCTAGCCTAGCTTTTCAACTCTATCTACGTCAAGTGTATTCAGATAATAATGGAAGTAGTTACTAGAATATTGAATAGAGTAATTTACATATATAAAAAGAGTTTTACGCCGACTATGTAAGGATATATTTTCACCGTTAGGTTAATAATACACTCAACTATGCCTATTAAAAGGACTGTGGGTAAACGGGATCTACCCCTAGACTCATGTTTTGACCATGTGGGCCTGAGGTTGATATTTGTTGACTTCTTGGGAATTGATTAAAGATTGAAGCTTTATTGTTTGAAATTGATTTCTATAGCTTTGATTGATGTTATTGAGTATTATTTGGCTAGATTCAAGCGCCCGTTAGAGGCGATTTCTAAGGGAAAAGTGATTTTGGAAGGTTGATTTGGGCTTATTAAGGTAAGTATACTGCCTAACTTTGTTGTAAGGGAAAAACCTTTAGTATATGACCTTATTTGTCTAATTGGAATATATTTGAAGTGACGTATACGCTAGGTGATGAGTGTATATGTCGGTGCTATATATGAATTATGGCCGGATTAGACTTTCGGCTTCTATCATGCCTTGTTTAGATTGTACGCTTTCTATGATTCATGTCTTAATCATTGCATTACTACGTGAACTTCTTGAATCATGCTAGAGATTATGTTTAGGTTTGATTTTCTGTTTGAACATGATGCTCGTTACATGCACCTTAACATGCTATTTTCCTTAATCCACGAGTATGTGAATTGATATTCATTGTTCGTATACATGTGGTATTGAATATTCTTTCTGTGCGATGAACTGGATTGATAGCACGTGAGTTGTCCGTGTAGTTGTTATGATTGTGGCACGTGAGTTGTCCGTACGACGTGTGGATAAGGATCCATCCTCTTAGGACCGTCCTCTCATGTTTCTCCTTGATGGCGTACACGCCAATTGAAAAACTAACCAGTGTTGATTTTTGCGTATTTCTCTATATGCAAACACCTTAGATGTACATAATTTTCATTGCATAGCCTCTATATGCTAGCTTTAGAATGTATACATGCATCTTTATGTATGTCTTCTCTATGTGCCGCTTTGATTGAATAATTGATTCACAGGACATATCTTCTCTATATGTCAATATGTTCCATAGAGCCCAACCCGACATGATTTTTTAAGAAAAAAAATCATGTTTTCTATAAACATAGGTTGACTTAACATCCTTGGTATATTAAGTCTGATAGTATGACCATGTTGAAGTCCAAAGGGGTCTGTAATCCTAAAAAGGATGCCATCATAACTTATTTATATTTTAAGGAATAATCGTGCCTAAATATTGATGTCACGATTCAAAATCCCATGAAGTCGTGATGGCCCCTAATGTAACTGTTAAGTAAACCAACTAACATAGGATACAACTACAACGAGAAATCATAAATAAATAATAAATAAGAATGTGAAAACTATCCCAAGGTCTGGTAGTACAAGTCATGATCCACTACGATTAAGATTTATAATGCTAGTATAAAGAAAATACAACATCTATTTAACATTTATATAAATAGAAATATGAGTCCTAAACTATCATGAACAAGTGATAGCTTGTACTCGGGATGCTGGTATGTCTTCAATGCTAGGCTTCAACCTCCACTACAGCTCAGCTCCCCAAAATCTGCACGCAAGATGGAGAAGTGTAGTATGAACACAATCGACCCCTATACTCAGGATGTATCTTGACTAACCTCAGTGAAATAGTGACAATATTTTTAAGTCAAATAGATACTCACTTAATATAACCTATGCAGCTCAATAACATGTATAATAAAGAGAAGTATCCAAAGAGACAATCACAAAATAACATATATCAATAAATAAGGTACACAACTGGGGTAAGTATAGTAAACAAGCTTTGCCAATTAAACAGATCAAGCAAATACGATTTGCACCAACTCCGCACACCAAAGAGACATGCACCAAAAAGTGTGTGCTCAAATACTCATATATGAATGTAGAGTATCTGTACGTAACAATGATCCACTTCCATATTCATTTATAAGTACCATGTTTATGAAACATTTACATGGGTCCAACATATTAATGTATAATGCTAACTCTCTTTTTCCATTAATCCGACACCCTCTAAGTGTCTAACAACTCATTAACAAGTCTCATACATATGTAAAACACATCAACTAGCATATGTAGATCATATGCATGGATAAAACATGTAAAATACATGAATATGCACAAAAGATCACTTGATAGGCCAAGCTTCCACTTTTATGCTCAATAACTCATCACATAGGATGCCATATCGCAATCAACTAGAAACCCGCATGTTTCTCACAACCAATGTGTACGGTATCAAGAGAGAAATATAAGAGGGCGATTTTAGGTTAATGGATCCAAGTTCACATGTTGTACAGTATAAAACTCGTTCCATAATAGTAAAAATATCATCATAACTGCATGACAAAAACCTCATGCTATTTCCAAATCAATCCGCTCAATATTCACGAACTACGTGTACGCCATCAAGAGAGAAACATGAGAGGGAGACCCTAGAGGGATGGATACATAACACAATGCATGACTGAAGACTCATGCACTGTACGACATCAACCTCATGCTACAATAATATCAATATCACCATAATTTCACAACAAAGACATCATGCCATATTATTAACAGTATCATAATCATCGACGATAAAGACTTCATGTCAAATCAATAACAATATCATAATATCTACACAACAGAAACCTTGCACCATAATCTCAGTTCGTTTTTGAGAACCATATGCAGGAATGTACACATATTAATAAGAGATAAATATATATAATATATATGGATAGAGAAATAACTATGCATGGATATCATGTACACAGGGGATGATGCCTAGGTAAGATGTATGCCTATATATACATATGGACATATACCCGACATATAATATATTATCCAAATAATCATCATACCCGAATAAAAATCAAAATCTATTTCATACTCTGTAATGTGGGTAAGAAAACTCAAGTAGTCATACATCAATTCAAGGCATAACAAAAAAAAAAGTACAGGTATGTTCATAATATGCATGACTATGTCAAAAGAAAGTATAACAATGATCTCAAGAATAGTTCATCGTGCTCAAAAGAAGGTACCATTAGCCTCAACATTAACTCTAGCATTGTAACGATCGAGCTGGTCCTTTTGAGTGTTATAGCCTCGTTCCCTCATTTAATGCTTATTCTATGCTCAATTCTTATTATGTGACTTATTGGGGTGGTTGGTTTAGTTCCAAGGATGTTTCGGAATGGACTGGGATACTTAGTCCCAAGGTTGGAAGCCTAAGTTGAAAGAAATAATCGGATATTGACTTATGTATAAATAGCTCTGAAATGGAGTTTTGACGGTTCTGATAACTCTGTAAGGTAATTTTAAACTTAGTAGTGTGTCGAAATAGTGATTTGGACGTCCGTAGGTGATTTTGGCTTGAAATGGCGAAGTTGGAAAAACGGAGTTTGGAGAGTTGAGAAGTTTGACCGAGAGTTGACTTTGTGATTTTTGGGCTCGAATTTTGGTTCCGAAAATTAAAGTAGGTCCGTTATATTATTTATGAATAATTTGAGGTTAATCATAGTTGATTTGATAGGTTTTGGTATCGATTGTAGAAGTTGAAATTCATTAGTTTTTATTAGGCTTTAATTGGTGTGTGATTCGTGTTTTTGATGTGATTTGAGGCCTCAACTAAGTCTGTACGTGTCATAGGACCTGTTGGTATGTCTGGTTGAGGTCTCGGGGGCCTCGGGTGGATTTCGAATGGTTAATAGATCGAATTTGGCTTAAGTATTATGCTGAGGTGCTTCAAATCTGGTGTCATCACAGCTGTTGTGGGTTTGGCTGCAAGTGCGAAGCCGCAGAAGCGGCTAAGTTTGCGCAGATGTGAAGAGGAGGAAGGCCACTGGGTTCGCAGGCGTGGAAGGGTTTCCGCAGGTGCGGATGTGCCTGACCGACTGCAGAAGCGGATTTAGGCAGGCAGCGTTGGAGTCGCAGAAACGATGGGTGGTTCACAGATGCGATCCCACAGGTGCGAAGCTGGGACCGCAAGCGCACTATGTCGGTTGTTAAGTGGCTTTCACAAAATCAAGGTTTTCCCCTCAAAAGCGGGAGCGCAGGTGCGATCCTAGGCTTCGCAAGTGCGGAAAAGCCTGGGCGGTGTTTCAATTCGAGGGTTCTGAGATTTTTATCATTTTTGGACTTTACAAGCTCGGATTAAGGCAATTTTTGAGAGGGTTGTCGAGAGATTTCTTGAGGTAAGCCACTTTTGATTATTTTTATTCAATAATATTGATTACCCATTGAATTTCCCACCTAGTTTATGTGTTTTTAAGGTGAATTTTGGGAGTTGTGGACTAGGGATTGGAGAGTAAAATTTGGGGATTTGAGTGACGATTTGTAGTCGGAATGGTAATTTTGGTATGGTTGGACTCGTGGTTGAATGGGTGTTCGGATTTTATAACTTTTGTCAGATTTCGAGATATGGGCTCGGGGTTCACTTTTTGAGTTGACTTTTTGACTTTTGATTAAGAACTTAGCATTTTCATATGGAATTGATTCTGATAGCTTGTGTTGACTGTATCAAGTTGTTTGTGTCTAGATTCGAGGCGTTCAGAGGTCGATTCAGGAGGCAAGGGCTTGCTAGCGGAGTAATTCGATTTGCTTGAGGTAAGTATCTTATTTAAACTCGGTTGAGGCACTAGTTGCATGAATTGTTGTGATAGCCACGTGCTTTTGGGTGCACATGCATGAGGATGAGCCCATGTGCGGGCACCAGGGTCATATATTCATGTTTGGGTTGTGCTCGGGCTCTTATAAGCCTAGAATTGACTGTTAAGCTTTAATCTATGGTATCTCACATGTTGTAGCAGATTATGTGATTTATTTGAGACATGCTGAGGCTATATAGAGGTTTAATCCCTGAAAGAACTTGATAAATACTTTTCAGTGATGAAATTTCTGATTTGAGCTATGATAGCACATTTTGCACATGCCTACACTTTAGCATGTCATTTATACCAGTCCAGAAGCATGTGAATCTTATTTCATTCATCATACACATGTATACTTGCTTAATTGCTTTTGTATGATATATTTGGACCAGAGGCGTGTGACTATGTCGGGCGAATTATGTTATTGGCATGTGAGTTATCCGTACAACACGTGAGTTATCCGTGCAGATTCGTATGTTGATATTATTGGCACATGAATTGTCCGTGCAATATGTGAGTTGTCCGTACAACACGTGAGTTGTCTGTGTGGATCAATATATTGATATTATTGGCAAGTGAGCTGTCCGTATCGCACGTGAGTTGCCCGTGCAGGTTTTATTGTTAGCACGTGAGTTATCCGTGCAGCGTGTGGAATTTTCATTTTTCTTGATCATTTATCTGATTTAATTATTTCCTTCCTCTACATGCCATGATATTGTCTGAGCAGGGTATTTGAGAAATTATGTACATGAACACACAGATATTCTTCTCGCAAAACTTGATGAGTTAGTTTTAAATATTATTCTGTGCTGGTTTAAAAGGGGTAGAACTACACCGGAATAGCTAGTATCCTCAATAGTTTAAGCTTCTCTTACCTTGCCTTGTTTATTTATGATACTTATTGAGTTGGTTGTACTCACACTACACTCTACGCCTCGTGTGCAGATTCAGGTATTTTCGGGCACGGTGGTTGCTAATCTTGGAGTTTTTACCCGTTCAGAGATTATCGAGGTAGCTACTTTGGCGTCCGCAGACCTTGACTCTCCCCCTTTATCTCTCAGTTTTACTTATACTGTTCTACCCTCTTAGATAGAGTTTTAGACTATGTTATTGTATAGATGCTCATGTACTCAATGACATCCGAATTTTGGGAAAGTCTGTATTCGAGTCGCAGTTGTTCATATCGGCCATTTATGAGAGTTATTGCTGTTAAACTTGCTTCATCTTATATTAATATAAAAATGTCTAGTTTTATTATAATTGTCTGTTTGCCTAGTTCTGTGATAGGCGCTATCACGACATGTTGAGTTTCGGGTCATGAAAAGTTGGTATCAGAGCCTAGGTTACATAGGTCTCATGAGTCATGAGCAGGTTTAGCAGAGTCTTGTGATCGGTACGGAGACGTCTGTATTTATCTTCGAGAGGATGTCGAACCCTTAGGAAAACTTCACTTTCTTGTATTCTTGTTGTGCAAATATGTTGATTCCGGGAACTAAACTTTTGTTATACTATTCTTCCACAGATGGTGAGGACACGTGCTACTAGATCAGGCAGACGGCCACCAGTACCACCAGCTAAGCCCACGAGGTGCCGGGGCCGCGGTAGAGGCCGAGGTACAGCTCGTACAGTAGCTAGAGTAGCACCTATAGACCCACCAGTTGCTCTAGCTCAGGAGCAGAGTCCAGATATGGTTGAGCCGGTGGGACCAGCTTAGACACCAGTTGTACCCATTGTGATTCCAGGCCTTCAGGAGGCTCTGGCACAGATATTGACTATTTTTGTTTAGGTGGTTTCAGTTACGGACGCAACAGCCACTTCTCAGGCTGGGAGAGGTGCTCAGACTCCCGCCGCCGTACTCCAGAGCAGGTTATGCAGGGACTTCAAACACCGAGGGTACTACCAGCCCAGCCGGTTACAATTGCTCAGGCCCAGGTGGGTCCCATTATGAGTGATGAGGAGCAAAAAAGACTAGAGTGGTTTGGGAGGCTCAAGCCTCCATCTTTCAGTGGGGCTAAGTCAGAGGATGCTTAGGACTTATTGGATAGGTGCCAATGGATTCTTCGCACGGAGGGTATTCTGGAGACTAGTAGGGTCTCATTTACTACTTTTCAACTGAGGGGGAAGCCTTCAGATGGTTGGATACCTATGAGCGGGGCAGACCAACCGGTGTTGTACCACTTTTATGGCATGAGTTCTCCGTTTTCTTCTTGGAGTAGTTTGTGCCACCAACCCGTAGGGAGGAGTTGGGTAGGTAGTTTGAGCAACTATGCTAGGAGGGTATGTCTGTGGCCCAGTACGAGATGAGATTTTCAGAGTTGGTTCGTCATGCAATCTGGTTGATTTCCACAGAGAGGGAGAGGATTAGGAGGTTCATTGATGGCCTCAGCTATCAGTTGCATTTTGTTATAACTCGGGAGAATGGATTAGGTGCTAGGTTCGACGAGGTAGTTGATATTGCTCGGCAGCTAGAGTTGGTCCGTAGTTGAGAGCGTGAGGAGAGGGAAGCCAAGAGGCCTCATGGTTCGGGTTGTTCCTTCGGTGTTTCTTCTGGGGGTCAGTCCCACCATAGCAGGGGTCGTCCTTATAGGCCCGCTTAAACGGCTTGTCTTGTTCAGTGGTGCATTAGTTAGCCACGGTTATTACATTGCTTATTAGGGTTAGTCATCATTCAATGCATTACCAGTGGAGAGTTCTTACCATGCCTCGTCTTCTCAGGTTTTTACAGGCAGTTCCTCGAGTTATCAGGAGCAGCAGCTCCGTCAGAGGAGAGGTTGTTTCGAGTGCGGGGACTTGAGTCATGTCAAGAGTGATTGCCCTATACTATTGAGTAGGGTCCATAGCAGAGTTCTCGGCCGATGATACCAGCACCAACAGCTACACCACCCATTCATCCAGCTCGCGGTGGGCCTCAGGCAGCTAGAGGCCACCCTAGAGGCCGATCAGGCTCGATTCTATACTATTCCTGCCAGGCCAGAGGCTGTTGCTTCAGATGTAGTGATCACATGTATTGTTTGAGTGTGCCACATGGATACTTTCACATTATATGACCCTAGTTCTACTTATTCCTATGTATCATCCTATTTTACTCATTATTTGGATATGTCCCATGAGTCCTTAGTTTCACTTGTGCATGTATCTATGCCGATGGGCGATAATATTATTGTGGACCGTGTGTAGTGACCATTAGAGGATTGGAGACTAGAGGTGATCTCTTATTTCTTAGTATGGTTGATTTTGATGTGATTTTGGGTATGGATTGGTTGTCTCCATGTCATGCTATTCTGGACTGTCACGCTAAGACCGTGACGTTGACAATGTCGGGGTTGCCAAGGATCAAGTGGAGAGGTTTGCTAGATTATGTTCCCATCAGGGTGATTTCATATTTGAAAGCCCAACAGATGGTTGGGAGGTGGTGTCTGTCATATTTGGCTTTTGTGAGGGATGTTGGTGCTGATACTCCTACTATTGATTCTATTCCGTTAGTACAAGACTTTCTGAATGTGTTTCCTGCAGACCTGCCAGGCATGCCACCCGACAAAGATATTGATTTTGATATTGACTTGGTGCCGGGCACTCAGCCCATTTCCATTCCTCCGTATCGTATGGCACCAGCTAAGTTGAAGGAATTAAAAGAGCAGCTCTAGGAGCTTTTTGATAAGAGTTTATTATGCCTAGTATGTCGCCTTGGGATGCGCTGGTTCTGTTTGTGAGGAAGAAGGATGGTACTATGCAGATGTGTATTGACTATATGCAGTTGAACAAAGTTACAATCATGAACAAGTATCATTTGTCGCGTATTGATGATCTATTTGACCAGCTTCAGGGAGTGATGGTGTTCTCTAAGATCAATTTGAGGTCTAGGTATCACTAGTTGAAGATTCAGGACTCGGATATTCTGAAGACAACATTCAGGACCCGTAACATTCCAACAACATTCTCTATGATCATGCTCTGATGAACAGTGTATTTCAACCATACCTTGATTCGTTTGTCATAGTATTCATTGATGATCGCGTAGCTAGGAGGCGCATGCCCAGCATTTGAGGATTGTGCTACAGAGGTTGAGGGAGAAGAAGCTTTATACCAAGTTCTCCAAGTGTGAGTTTTGGCTTAGTTTGGTGGCATTCTTGGGGCAAGTGGTGTCCTGTGAGGGGATTAAGGTGGATCCAAAGAAGATAAAGGCGGTCCAGAGTTGGCTAGACCGTCTTCAACTACTGAGATTCAGAGATTTTTCGGCTTGGCTGGATATTATTGTGTCTTTGTGGAGGATTTCTTGTCCATTGCAGTGCCTTTGACCAACTTGATCCAGAAGGGTGCGCCACTCAGGTGGTCGGATGAGTGTGAGGAGAGATTTCAGAAGCTCAAGACTACCTTGACCACAACTCTAGTTCTAGTTTTGCCTTCAGCATCGGGTTCTTATACATTATATTGTGATGCTTTTCGAATTGGTATTGGGTGTGTCTTGATGCAGGAGGGTAGAATGATTGTTTATGCTTCGCGCCAGTTGAAGCCCCATGATAAAAACAACCCTGTTCATGATTTGGAGGCATTATCTCTATGGTGTGTCTTCTAAGGTTTTATATAATAGACTAAGTTAAAATTGATCTTCCATTTTATATAGGTTAATTTTGAAGAAAAATATACCTATCATGCTACTAAAAAACTTAGATACGCCGAATAACTTATGTAATAGCATACCAATGGTATATAGAATTTTTGACAATAACGTCATGCAAAAACTATAATATTGGTTAATGTGCTTCTAAGCTGTCACGACTCAAAATCCAATATAGATCGTGATGGAGCATAATACCGCCGTCAGGCAAACCAATGGATCAACTTAATTACTCATTTTAGTATTTTGGAATCATAATTTTCATTAACCAAATATCGTGAAATAGAATTTACAGGGTAGAGTGATAATAATTATGTGAACTACCATGCTAAAAATCTAGTAGGAACCCCCAGAACTCGATGTCACAAGTGCATGTGCATCTATTAATGGGTACAACAATATTACAACATCCGTCTGAAATACAAGTTAGACGGGGAATATAAATAACTCTGATGGAGACTCTGTATGTTGCAGATCGTAACAAGGAAGTGCAGCTCACCGTAAAGTCCCCGCAACAACCGCGCCTCTGCACCCAGAGGACCACCAGAAACATATATGTATACCTGCATAATAAGTGCAGCAAGTCCAGCATGAGTACGTAAATAAACGCGTACCCAGTAAGTATCTAGCCTAACCCTAGAGAAGTAGTGACAAAGGGTCGATATCGACACTTACTAGTGGTCCAATAAGACAGATACAGTAAGAAGTAAACAGATATGAGGCAGATAAATACGTGGTACAATCCTCCTCTCGACCGCAAACTAAAACTCTCGATTAGTAGTTACCTCCTCGACCGGAGTATATATATATTATGTAATGGACCTCACCAGATAGATTGTCAGGATTCAAATCAGGAAAATTCCCAGATACACTGGCTTTTTGACAAATATAACGCACGATTCCATAGGAGTATTTTATAGAAATGCCGAGGTGTACGACCCGATCCCATCATAATCTGGTACATAACCATAGATACATCTATTATATTGCTGAGGCGAACGGCCCACTCCCATGAGAGTGTGATACATAATCTTGCCGATACGTACCACCCGATCCCATCAATTGTGTGCACTTCCGAGGGTCGAACAACACAAACTATAGATGTACCTATTATACTGCCAAGACAAACGACCCGATCCCATTAGAATAAGAAGCTTTAACGGGTCCTTGACCCCACTCACGAATAAACATGTGAGTTATATATTTTAAGGGGAACTTTCCGATGAAAATGCATAACGTGGAAGAAATTCGTAAGCAGAGAATTATTCCGTAGCTAATCATGAAGCCCAGCATATCTTTACCATAGCAAGTCTACCTACGCAAGTCTAGTCTCAAGTCATAATGTGAAATAAAGGAATTAAACGAGCAAAGATAACCCCTATAGTACAATTATAACATGGTGTGAACTTAAGGCTACCCGGACCATAACATGAATCTAGCTACGTACAGACTCTCGTCACCTAGTGCGTACGTAGCTCCGGCAACAAGTAGCACATATCAAATACATCACCTAGGGGATGGTTTCCCCCTCACTGAGTTAGAAAAGAGACTTACCTTGCTCCGAAGTTCCATAACCGGCTCCAAAGCCTCTGTAACACCTCAAACCGATGCCTGTCGCTTCAAAACTAGTCAAACAATGTGCAAACTAATAAAAATATACTTTAATACCCATAATTAATCAATTTATAACAATTCTCAACTCCACTCGAAAAGTCAATAAAGTTAACCCTGGAGCCCGCGTGCCCGGATTTCAAAAATTATCGAAAATAATTATAACCCATATTTTATATAGTATATATTTTGAAAATTATCCAATTTCATCCATGAGTTGACCCTCAAATCAAGAATTTACCATCTCATAACTTTGGGGCTCAAAACCCCAATTTTTACAATCCAAACACGGATAAAATTAATAACCAATGAAAATAATCATGAAAAAATATCAAAATAAAGGTCAGATATTTACCCCCTTGTTGAGACGAGAACAACTCCGTAAAAATCACCTCAAATGGAGCTATAGAACTCAAGATATGCTCAAAATACTAAAATACTCGGTTTGTCCATTTTAAACACTGTCAAGGCGATTTTTGTTCTTCGCGTTCATGAAGAGCAATTTTTTGTGTTGACTGATCAACCAAAATTTCCTTCTTCGCGTTTGCGGGACCTCCCTCGCATTCGCGAAGAACAAAGTCCGCACTAGAAACCAGCAATCTTTCCCGACGTGAAAATGGCATAACTCTCATATACGACCTCGAAATTCAAAGATTCTTATTGCTATAGTTACGTAATTACGATATGGATCTAATGGTTCAATACAATCACAAATAAAAGGTTGTTTTCTCAATATGGTACCTTTTATGTCCAAAGAAACGACGTTAAAACATCAAATAAGAGCGTGATACAACCCAAACACATCCGAAACACACCTACGGCCCTCGGGACCCTGTCCAATTACACAAACCAGTCCCAAAACATAAGACGAACGTACTCGAGACCTCAAATCACACCAAATAATATCAAAATCATGAATCGGCGATCAAATCCTTCTTTTAACTTTCAACCATTCAAACTTCGACGAACGCGTCCGAATCACACTTAAAAATTACGGAATAACGCCAAACTTTACGCACAAGTGTTAAATTACAATACGAACCTATTCCAATGCTCGGAATCCAAACCGACATCGTTAACACCAAAGTCCACTTCAAATCAAACTTAGGAATTTCTAAAACCTTCAAAATGTTAACTTTCTACAATAGACGCCGAAATGCTTCCGGGCCATCCGATGCTCAACACGAACACACGCCCAAGTCCGAAATCATCATACAAACCTATTGGAAGCTTCAAATCCCTATTTCGAGGTCGTTTACTCAAAAGTCAAACCTTAATCAATTCTTCCAACTTAAAGCTTCCAAAATTAGAATTTTCTTTCCAAATCAATTCCTAACTTCCCGAAAATTCAATTCCGACCACACGTACAAGTCATAATATCTAAAGTGAAGCTACTCAATGCCTCAAACCGCTGAACGACGCGCCAAAGCTCAAAACGACCAGTCGGGTCGTTACATATGTATATTCTTATCCCTGAATTTAACTTTCGTCTTCCGAAACTAAGGAATATCTTTTTAAATTTGTGTGAAAATAATTTTTATTATGTTTATGTTTTGCAAATATAATAAATAAAGCATAAGGACAAACATCCTAAAAATTGGACTATATTTACCGCAATATGTTTTCTTGCACGAACAACTGTATGTTGAACTTTCAAGAGGGATATCAAGGTCGACAACAAGAGTTCTGGTTAAGGAAGAGCAACCAACAGATTAAGAGGAAACATACACAAAATAATATTGTCTACAAAGAAGTGTTCATTAAAATACCATCACATTAAAATATTTTTAAACTATAATATATAATTATCTAATTAACATGAAAAAATTGATCATTCGTGTAAGTTTTGATGATGTCCTTTTATTTTAAATTCATGCATTATGCTAATGTAATAATATTTTTCGGTATTTAGATAATTGTTGTATTATTATACATAAAATTTCTCTCATTAATTAAATTTTATTGTTCCTTCATATAAATAAATGTTTAAATCATCACGTGCCATTATTAACGTGCAATGCACGTTCATAAATACTAGTGTGTGTATATATTTCTAATAAAGATATATATAAAAATACTGGCCCCATATATAAAGATACTGGGTCAAGTGAACCTGTAACTTACAAACTAGATCCGCCAATATTTCTATTAACTGTTGAAACGCCAACTTCCGAAATGGTTTGGCAGCCCCTCCAAAATGATATATAGCTGAAACGGATAACAAAACGCACAAAATTTCTTGAAAATCTGGTGTAGTATCTATGCACAAGACAGGACACCTTCAGTATCAAACTGTTGTCCATTAGCTGCAGATCATACGGTTATTCTACTAGTACTAGTAAAAGGAATTAAAACAAAAAAGAGATAATGGTAAAAAGAATTAGATATCCCTCCAAAAAAGCAAAAAAGAGAGAAAAAAGAAACAACGTTCAAAAGCAAAAACAGTTGCAGAAGTGTTATACTCTACTCTTTCCATGCTGGACAAAATAAGATTCATCTGCGTTGGCTAAACGATCTTGGAACATAGCCCACTCATTTGTACACCTTTCTCTTACCTACAATACAGATATTCATCCATTTTAACCTCCAGTACAACAACAATAAGTATGTCTCAGTCCCAAACAAGTTGGGGTCGGCATTAATCAAGTTAAAGAACCTACAGAAGTTATCAATAAAATTTTCAGGTGACAAAAGATATGCTTACCCCTTCCCAAGGAGCTTTACCATTCTCAGACTCACCCTGTAATCCAAAAGGAAAAAAAATACAAAAGAAGCAGGAACGTGCCAAAGAATGATTAAAAGACCAACTTAAGTAGGATAAGTAACTCAGGTAATCTGTGAATTCTACAACAAAAGAGACTTATAGCGGCCATGAATATACCCTATAATTTAGCTGCAATAAAACTTGCTACGAAAATCTTTACCGGCATTGAGTTATTTGCCATTGTATCGGGCGTCAGTAAAGGTTTTACCAGCAATTATAAGTGGTGCTTGTAAATATCCCAATTATCGCCAATAAACGACGTGAAACAGTGGCTTCCCCCCTCATGAGCTAGTTTTGTATCCCATATAACACAAATTTAGTCCTAGGAAATACTTGCTTCCCCCTCCTTTGACACCCAAAAGCTCAAAAAGAAACAGTAATAACAACATTTAAGAAAGAAACTAGGTGAGAACAGTTTCATGCACTAGGATATATAGTCACATATGAAGAAGCACGAATAACTCTCTAAATGTTCATATAATCATATCCGAAGAAGCACTAGTTTCTCCCTGCTACCTAATAATTTCTCTTCCTCACATAAAGGAGATCTTCATACCCCAGTGTGACGAAACGGAAGAAATAATTAGCTCCTTGTCTAAAGATAGGTGTATCCAAGGTATGAATTTGATGGATTTAGTTTGCAAAGGTTTTGGCACTGAATTCACTATACTTTTGATATTATAGGTTTAGTTTTTATATTTGTTAAAATTTTAGTGATTTTTCACATATATATTTAAACTCTTTGGTGAAAGTACTGGGTCCGATTGAACCTGCAACACAAAGGTTGCATCCGCCATTGTCTCTGAGCTAGCCTCTTTAGATGATGCTTCAAGCGATCAGTCACGGCTTTTACAAATTATCACATACATAACAAGAAAAAATCATAGGAGTAGATTCTTTTACAGATGCTTCAGATTGAAAGGAGTGAAGATAAATGAAAGGAGAGGAATTTAAGAGATAAGGCTTTTTTTTTTTATTTTAATAGTGACCAGTTTTTAGGGAGTCAAGGATTAGGATGAAAGAACACATGCTTTTTCCGTCCAAAAGTGAGTGGAATCAGAGGGTAGGAGACTCCATTTGATGAAACTTTTTGTAACCATAAACAGGCCTGGGGATTGTGAACAAATAATTCATATTGAGCAATTCAGAGGCGGAGCCAAGATTTGAAGTTTATGGGCTCAGTATTCTAATCTTTTAAGTTACTGGGTTCTAAATTAATAATTTGTACATATTCAATGATTTTTTTAATGTAAACACATAGTTTGGACCAAAGCTATTGGCCGAACCCATAGCTTCTACTCTCCCTCCGCCCCTATTAAGCATACTCATTTCTTTGTTTTTATTCCTAATGATTCCAAACAATAATAATATTCCCTGTTTTCCCTTTCCTTCCGTTCCTCTTCTCTCCTTTTTTGTTGCTTTCGCATGGTCTTCGTTTCCTTTTTCTCGATCAGAAACATCCATTAAGCTTTGGTGGTATTACACAGACTTGCCATAACACTAGTCCACATGAGCTCAACTGCTATAATCACTAACAAAAAGCTTGATCTTTATTATCTCAAGCACTTGGAAATTTCCAGGTGATTGAGTTCAACTTTTACATATTCAAGGATTGGATGGCTGACTGAAGAATTCACAATGACAATAGGAACTTGGTTGGGAAAATAGCTAATGGGTCGTTGTTCATGGATTTGAGTTCTCATAAGATGGGAATCAAGAACTTCCTAATCGGGGATTTCCGCATATATTAAAAAAGTTATTACTTATATCAATAAAATGTAGCTTTGTGGAAATGAACATTGACTGACCTGATTCCCTAGAGAAGGAACAAATTGATGCACAATCCACTGTGAATCAACAACACCAATTTTTACATGAGCAGGCTGCACAAACCATGTTAAAAACAAATTAACATTTCGCCAAAGTGTCCATCATATCTCAAATAAGTCTAAGCTGAGAAGATAATTCTCAGTTGTATCTAATTTTTCAGTGCAGCTCTCCTTTTACCACTATTCTATTACAATTCAAGAATGTATCTGGAGGAACTAAGAAGTAATAACCTCTACACATCTTCTCAATGCGAAATCCAATCCCCATCCATGCACCAAATCATTCTATAATCAATTCAAGTAAAAAAAAATCAGTGTTAATAGCATGTGAAATAATAGAAGACACTCGTGATCAGGTGAAATTGCATCTTGAAAGGATTATAGCGAGAAAAAAAGACATCGCCAGTTGACACATCTGATCCCAAGAGTAAGAACTACCTGAATCATATGCCAAACACATCGCCATGCTTCTCGAGAGAACACAGGAGCCATTATTTCCACAAAACTGAACAGGAAATCAGACTGATAAATAAGATAAATCCTATAAAGAATATACTAGGACTCTGAGGCTATTGCTTGAGTTTGATCAAGACACCCCAAGTTCTCATTTGGACAATGATCTTTTTTAGAACATGTATGATTTTCCAAAAATAGAATATTTTGAGACTACTACTCGAGTGTGTGTGTGTGTGTGTGTGTGAGAGAGAGAGAGAGAGAGAGAGAGAGAGAGAGAGAGAGTACGCTGCACAAGGAGGCAAACGTGGATTGCTGCACCAGCCTGGTTTCTCATCTGTACTCCTGTTGATCAATCCACACAAAAATTTTACATGTGAATGAACATAAGCTAGTTTATACGGGCATTCCATCCACATTAATTGAAAATAGATTAAAATTTGAAACAGAGGAAGGATTCAACAGAATGTACTTACTTGTGAACTTCTCTATCATCCCTCCTCTTAGTCATCTGCCATGTCAATCCGCTGTTGGGTTCAAGAGCAGGCTGAGAAATCTCGAGGCCGTGTTTTTTAACTAGTCTAATATACCTGGCATACTCAGGCGGCCAAGATTAGTCCGAAACAACATATATAAAGAGAAACACAGATGCTTTAACTTTTGAAAAAGACAAACCAACTAAAATATCCAGGGAATAGCGCGTACTTCTCTGCATTGAAGTGCTCAACTCCAAGGTCTTCATCCCATATAAATATGTAATCATAGGCGGCTACTACATCAGGATGTAAAAATCTCTTTGCATACCACCTGATAAAGGAAAGGGAAAGACCAATATTAGATGGAAAAAATAAAAGACCACATTATTATATCCAACAACTTCCTCAATTTCCGTTCAATTTATCATCTCAGTAGGACAAAATCAATGGATCCAAATATGCTAGTTAAAAGAGGCTACTGCCTAAATAGAACAAAGTTCTCGCATCACATTACTGTTTGATTGTTGCATCAGATAGATAAGACTTTAGAATCCCAAAGCTAATACCTAAAATCAAAGTCTTACCATTTGGTCTGTTTCCTCACGCTGATGTGAATTGCTCGCTTGGACCACTCAAATTGATCCCATTCACTCGTTCGATCATCATAATGGAAAAGCAAAATTTGAAAATCATCTGAAAACTAAATAAAGCATAGAAAATAAGACTAGTACATAGGATGCAATGTTAAGTAAAAGAGCTAAAGTAGTAAAGATATCCTTTTAATGGAATCGCTTCATTTTTATTACCTTTGTAACAGCTGCATCAATGTTGTTCATTTGACTCAAACCAACAGTAAATGTCACCAAGTACTTTGGCTTATTTGTTAGGTCCTGATAATTCGACAAAATTTGTAAGATAACTGCACCTAAGCAAAGCACCAGGATGAAAACCTACATGCTTGTCCTTTCCGTTAATATAGAAGTCCTAATGATGCATGCCATAACTCTTCGAAAGCATTGCAATAGAAAAGGTTATTGTCTTTTAAAATAATGCAAAGCTGGAAGCACATGTCGTTCTTTTAGAGAAGTAAAAACTTGAATGACAGCCTAGGGTTGAGCTAAAGTCCTTGCCTTCAGCCTCACACTGCTAAATATATAATAAGCAAGCAAATGAAACCAAAACTTACCCAGAAACCGGTGTCGCTGATGTTTAATCCAAAAACTCATAACATAGACATGCAACAGCATCTTATAAAGGCAGGATGTTGAAGTGTCCATTTTTTTCCACAAGTGTCAAATGCAGGTATCATACAATATATAATGGACATTCCTTTTCATTTTTTCTTTATTTTTTCAAAATCGGAGTTAACCAATGATTATTTGATATATCTGCATCATACCTTACTTGGTTCACCCCACAACCTTCTCAAGTAAAAATCTGATTCAGACACAACGATCCTTGGTGGCAATGACTCTGCACCACGGGGATTTGTTGGAACATATATCTAGAAAATCAAAAGCATTAATAATTTAGAGATGCTCTGATTCAACTATATAATTATCAAGACAGCTGAAACATATATTTTAACTCCTTTACATATGCAAAATAATCATGTAACCAGCAAGTATATAATCAAGTTTCTCATATGTCTCCAAGCAACTACCAATTTTGTTATTGAACCAGTAACTAGAAAAAGTTAGGATACTTCAGAATATGAGCTCAGCGTATAACTATAAGAACATCTCAATCACCACATGGTGCTTTTGAATTTTATGATGTTACTATGTCCAGTTGCCCATACATGGATGTTCAAGTCTCTAATTCCAGAATAAAGAGACTCTCAACAGAGTACCTGATCTAACGAGATGTAAGAAGAATGTCTTAATACCAACTAGTTGATATCGTTCCTATGGACCCTTAAATTCCATAATGTTCTATTCTAAGCTGAGTTTGCATCATTGTAAGGTTTTTGCGAAAATTTCCTTTTTGAGACTTGTTCCCTTTTATCACATTCAACCATCATATTATAGCAACTAGAACTGGTGCAATGGGGAATCTACACAGAATGTAGTCAAACCATCTCAAATGGAAGTATTTGCACTATCAGTGACAATTTTTAATATTATCCAATCTTGTATGACCGCGCATGCATCTGACTATTTTCATTTCTACCAAATACACCTTGTAAGTGTGTTTGGATTTTACGTCCACATAACTTGATGGTTTCACAATCGTTATATTGAACTTGGCTTTGCTGGTATCTTCTTAGCATAGAACTCCTTCATATCTTTTTTTTCTAACTTTATGTCAAATCTTTATCTATCATTGCCATTCTCTTAAAAGACTAATCTAGGTATTTGAATTGTCTGTATCTATCCAGCATAATCCATCTAATCTCATATCGACTTTATTGTTTGATGAGGCTTACTTACAATGCATTAATTTGTCTACTTCTATTTTTCTAAATTCTTTACTCTCTCGAGTGTTTCTAAATAATTCCGACTCTTATCTGACCCACTGACTATTATCATTAATTAACATAATATCAGTTGCAAATAGCATGCACCATTGAACTTCTTACCACATTCTGTATATTATTGATCCGCTCATATATAACTACTGAAAAATAAGTAAAAGTGCAAGGCAGCTCTAAGGAGTAAACCCACTATTACGGGGGAACTCCTTTGTATTTCCTTCCTTGTGATTGCTTCTTTGTTCATCTCTTCTGTGGAGTTTATATATTTGTTATGCATTGCTTTCTTCTCAAGAATACAGAATATTGCACGCTATAATATGATTTATCTAGTTGAGTGTATACCATGCATACATTCAATTTGATTCTCGGTCACAACTATACTCTATCCGTCTTCCAAAAGTTTCATAATATTGCTCGTCGTATTAATACCATGAAAGCTCCCACCATTTTTAATATCTCCGTTGTTCTTATATGTGGGAACCAAGATATTTGCTTCTCCACTCATTTGACATATTTCTACTCCTTAATATAACATTGAAATGATTGTTTATCATACTACCCCGAAGTCTCTAAAGCACTTTGAAACCTCTACAGGGATATGGAGACTGAATAACTATAAGAAACTCTACTGTTGAGATCCAACAACTGCCATAAAGCAGGCTTTAACCATTTACAATACTCACAACTAGTTCTCTTGTAATTTTTTTCATTTTAAGATAAGGAATTCTCTTGCATTTATGTCTGTGGTCATATAAACTTTTCCAGTAAATAAAGTTACAATAGACAAGAACATCTAAGCTATTAGCACGGTTCTTCACTCGGCAGTCGAGCACAAGCTAAAAGCAGATTTTATCAAATCCTAATCCAAAAATTAGACTACAAAATTGATTGGGCTCTGATAATGATAATGTTTATCACTTTTCATTTGCCCGCTACTCAAGCTAGGCAGATAGGCGAGGAACGCCTTCTCTGGAAACAGTTTCTAGTCTGCAACTTTTATATGATGCCAATTATTTTCAACCTCCAAACTAATCGTGTTCAAAATAAATGAGTTATGTGAAATTGATGGTTCTCTCAGGCACTTTCAAGAAAAAGATTAAGCCGGACTGGATATAATTTAACTGCTATGCTAAGGCCTTAGCAGTAAGCATACAAATAGCCTACGTAGGATAATTTTGTTATTCTATATATTGTTATAGGATAAGTTTTATAATAAATCTTTGCAGTTGGCACCAATCCTAACATCACATCTTTTCTTAAGAATAAATAATCAAGAAAGGTTTAATGCACCTACCCTTGCATTCAATTTTACCAAGATTTGGCTCAAAACTAACCAGCTTTGATACAGACAGTGAACCCAACATTCACTACCGCAAACTTTAATTGCAAAACAGGAGCAGATGGCCTAATTGAAATCAGTCAATTTGCAAAAACCACATAAAACTTTGTAGTGAGTTAGTGACCCAATACAATAAATCTGTGCATCTTGTTGAGCCAGGTTTACTTCAAAGAGTTGTTCTAAAAAAGACTATGTAGATACCATCCAGGACTAGTGTGACAAAAGCACAAAATACAACATTTTTTTCTAGACACCAGAAACTGACATTCAGAAAATGAAGGAAATAATGAAAGTAGATATTTATAGACATAATGATGGACGCACATTTAATTAAGAAGTAGTATTAGCGCAATTGATCCATTTGGCTGTCTGATTTTGTTATATGGAATTTCACAAGTGCTCAAAATTCAACACCATAAGGCATAAAGATGCCGATTCAAAGAGTTTTACATGGATTTTGCTGGCCAAATTAACACCATTTGTTTCTTACTGGAGACTTTGCTAGATAAGTCATAATGAGATTCCATCACATGATTATACACGTGAATCAACATAGGGAAGTTGAAGGTGAGAATAATGTAAAGGATCCAAGTGAAATACATACCTTTGGATTTACCAGATTCTCTGGAAAAAAGCGTTCAATTGAAGGTCTACGATGGTCATCACCAAAGGCTACATCAAGAGATGACATAAGACTTGAAGGTAAAGTAATCTGCAAAAAACACCAAAAATTACGAGGAATGACAAAAATTTCTTAAATAACATCAGAGCAAATATGGAAAGATTGGGCTAATTACCTTTGTTAGAGAAACATATGGAGATGAAATGCCAATAAAATATCCAAAAACCATTCCCATGATTGTTGTTATAACAAGTCTGCCTCTATCGTTCGATCTTCTGAAAGCCCCACTGAATCAGAAGAAAGAAGACAAGGAAGGTAATTCTAAGGTATATGCATCGACATAAGCTTCAGTTCCAAACAAAATATTTGGTGAAATTGATTCCAGCATAAATATTGTTCACAAACCTGCGATATAAGGTTCCCATTGTGATAAAAGTTGCTCAACACAAAGCTCGGCAGTAATAAGCAGAAACCAATTCTTTGAGCAACCTCAACATCCTCCACTTTCTAAGAATGTAATCTTGACATTCCTGAAGGATGAATCCTATTAATCATGGCATCAATATGAGAGTGTTCACATCTTTAACCTCAGAGTTTAATGAATAAAACATAATGGAGGCAAATAGATCCATACAAGCAGAGGCGGACCTAGGATTTGGCGGTCGCGGGAGCACTATGACATTCAATATAATTTATTACTACTCATAACGATTGGTACGGGAGCCTATGCCAATATCTGACTATATTTTTAAGACATTTGCAAGTATATATGATGCTTTTGCCGAAGTTTCTGGGTGCTGGTGACCCCTCAACTTATAGTGTAGGTCCGCCTCTGCATACAAGCGATACCAACTGATTGAGATTTATACTTACATTAGGTCCAGGTGTTTGCTACGAGGTTTTTAAGTCTGTTTTAGAGACTTGTATGCCCGATAGACAATATAGAGAACCTCTAGTCTTAAAGAACTCTAAATTATTGAGTATTGCAATGAAATGGATCCAAAATCATTCAATAACTATTCATACTTGTCAATCCGAAACTAGCTGAGGTCGGCTTAATGAATCATCTGACTCGTTTCACTCTATATTTGAGCTCATTTAATCCCAATATCTGTTTTCTTTAAGAAACTAGAGCTCCCTAAACACTCATCCAATAAGACTGCTAATGAATACCAGACATAAGTTAGGATTTTCCTAATTTCTGGACAAACAGGTAAACGGATATTACTATTTGCGTCCATATTAATTATTTGTCTCTTAAAGTTTTTGCACACCCTTAAGAAGAACATTTATTAGGATTAATTATAAGAGTATTTATTTGTCTAAACTACCTTTTATCCTCACTGATTGACACGCCACTAACTGGGGCAATAATGGTGAATTTAGAAAAAAGTAACATATGCTTTCCAAATTTGGAACAAATTCATTTGCCAAAACGACTTATAATCCCCACATTATAACTTGTTCACTAAGCGAACGAGACCTATTTGGATAAAATATCATTTGTGGAATTGGCCATGGAAACTATAACATAAATTGAACTGTTGAGAATGCATAGAAAACTCGGTAGAGAAACAATCGTCATTTTCAACAGTAGTGAAGAAAGATGAGAGTTTTCATGAGCTTACCGAATTTTTCAGATGAGAAGGGATCCTTCCTTAGAGATCGGTAGAAGACGTTTGGCTTTTTTGAAATGTTAAAACTTTGAAACTGAAAAGTACATAAATTTCTTGCCATCATGGAACTTGTTAAAAAAACACGTATAGCAAGTTTTCGGACTAGTCGTTCAAAAATAGCCACCGTTTACGAAGTCAATGAAAAATAGCCACTATTTTACTGCAATAGAAACCGGTTCCGCATAATATACGGGAGTTTGATGCATCTGTGTACGAACTCCAGCATATTATGCTGGACCGGTATACTTTGCTGACTCCTATATAATATACGGGAGACTGGAGCACCTGTGCTCCAAACTCCAGTATATTATACTAGACATTTATACTTGCTGGAACTCCAGTATATTATGCTGGAGTTCAAGATAGTTATCCTGGAACTCCCGTATAATATGCTGGAGTTCAAGCATACTTATGCTGGAACTCCAGTATAATATACGGGCGTATTTTCCGGGTTTTGAACAGTGTTTTCGCTTAGATTTATCTTTACATGAAAAGTGGCTAAATTTCGATTACTTTTGAAACTGGGCTATTTTTGAATGACCAGTTGTAAATCTGGCTATTTTTAAATTTCTCCCTGGAACTTCATGCCACATAAATACTACTCCCTCCGGTCCACAATAAAAGATCAATTTGCTTTTTTATTTTGGTCAAAAATAATTGTTCATTTATATAATCAGGAAAGAATTATTTTTACAAAATTACCCTTATATACATATCCCTAAAAGTTTTCTTACTTCTCACATTAAATATTTAATTAAGGATAGTTTAGTCATACTAGGTATTTTTGTATAGAATTTAGTATTTTCTTAATAGGCGTGTCAAAAGCAAATTGGTCACTTATTGTGGACCGGAGGGAGTAGTAATGAACATAAGTCTAATATTCTGATGGTGTAAGATATATTAATTTACACTGAAAAATTCAAGGTAATTCTTACCAAGAACAAATATACTCCATACGTCTCATAATATGTGTTGTGGTTACTAAAAATAGTTATCTCAAATTATTTGTCATTTTAGAAGTTCAAGACAAAATTGATTATGTTTTTCCTTTTTTACCCTTAATAATCAATTGCATTCACATTTAGTAAAAATATGGATAATGTCATTGATAGAGATGACACATAAATTGAGAAAACATTTAATAAATGTAAAGTAGTCAAAAATTATTCTTTCTTAAGGAGCGTGCACGAAAGAGCCACGACACATTTTATGAGACAAAAGGAGTATTGGTTAGTAACGTTGGTGTAAATTTTTATCGTGACAGATATATTTACTACATTAAAATAGTGGAAAAACTAAGAGAAATTTTCCTGGGAGATACCCGATAGAATGATTTTATGAATAGAAATACCTAAACTAAATTTTGTGATTAGAATAATACTTAAACAATTTGGCCAATAGATTTCACCGGATGTACGAATTTGGCCACTAGATTTCAATTCCCTACTCACACAGCTCACCCAATTTAGTTTAAATACTTCTGTGCAATAAATTAGTACTAAATAACAAATAAAAATATCAAGGATAGCGATGGCAAACAGGCGGGTCGGATAGGATACGAGCGGGTCAAAACAGATAACGTAAGAACAGATAAAATATTTGGCATGCCCATATTTAATATGGATAAAAAAATAGGTTAATCGGCAGATAATATGGATACTCATATGTATTATGCATGGCTTCTTGAACAAGATCACTTTTGAGAATTTCTAGTCTCCCAAATTTGAGGAACCCCGAATATAAGTCTTTGTAAATGTAAAAGTTAAATCTGTTAGTTGTCCATTAAGTATCCATTTTTAAAGCAGATAATATGTATCTTATCCATATTTCACCAATTTATAAAAGTTTATTATCCAACTCATCTTTCAGTGGATAATATGGATGGATATTTTTATCCATTTTGCCACCACTAATCACGGCCTTATGCGTCCATAATCACTTACAAATTGATGAATAGGTGTCCAAATCACTTACAAATATAGAGATTTCTACAGTTGTAGCTCGGTTATACGGACTAGAACTTATAAGTATCGAAAGGATTATGTCACGCCCCAACCTTGGGAGGCGCGATCGGCGCTCAATCGAGTGAACCCAACCGAGCAAGCCTTTTGGACACTTTCTACCCAACTCACTATGATCAAGAAAATATGCTTTCATTTATCTAGACAGTAGGAAAGATCGTACGTATAACATTGCTAGTTCATTTTATATTACAACCCTTAAACCATAGTTATGTTTCCAAAATTCACACAGTTACAGTTTAGAAGAACAAGAGTTTAGAATTACAACATAGTCCAGTCACCTATCCAACGCCCGTACATAACCCACACAAACGTCTACAGAGCCTCTAAAGATACAAAATACAGTGATGATAATGCCAGCAACAAGGCCCCGACTATACCTCAAAAAGTGGTAATTTATAACAAAAGATATATTGCATAACCCCTGGAAAAAGAGGGGCTCACCAAGATTGCTGAGAGGAGGATGCTCCGCTACCTGCGGTCGGCACTGCCTGCTATGGAACCACCTACATCCATTCAAAGATGCAGCGCCCCCAGCAAAAGGGACGTTAGTACCATGGAATAGTACTAGTATGTATAACTAAACACCATCTCATTAGAAAGAACATCCATACAAGAATAAAGAAATCATAAGGATCAACAAAAGCTTTAAACAATCACCACATCATCAAATAAAAGGGATCACATAGCTTTCACATAATTTCCATAGCTTTAGGTTGGGATATTTAAAACTGTTGCATCATCATCCACAATACCACCAATTTCTTGCGCGGAGTCCGATCACGACCCGATCGGCTAAGCTGCCTCATTTGAGACTTATACCTCAATCACAATTTCATTCTCACTTTCCGATTTCAATATCATCATAATACCACCATGTGTGCAGCATGGCGCCCGATCGGCTAAGCCGTCTTACCAAGACGTTTCCCTTTTCCATCAATCATTTCACTTCAAATTTTTTTTCCACATATATCAGTTCATCGGAACTTGGGGCCACAGTTATCACATCATACTTAGCACTAGGCCACATTTCATAACTCACATTTCACATCATTTTCACTTTCAACATTAACCTTACAATTTAATATAATGGGTACATACGAGAGCAATTCAGGTTGTAAGCATAGATATGATTTCACATAGTTTGGCATTATAACCACAGTTTAAACTTGACTTGAAATTTAGGCATTTTAGCACATAGTTCACATTCTTCCCACATCCTCAATTTACCAAGAATAGCATATTGAACACATTGAGACACACCTTTCACATATATTCTTGCAACACCAATTCATTTGAAATAACAAGTACTACATCAATTAAATTTCGGGCTTACAACATTTGCATGGACACCGATGGAGCTCAATTTCTAAGAAAAGGGGGTTTTAACCATACATACCTCAATAGAGCTTTCCTTAAATTCTTACAATAATTCTGGAACTCTTACCAACTTCGATCTATTTTATGAGAATTACAAGTTGAACGAAGAATTAGAGAGATAATCAAGATTCTAGCTCATTTGAGCACATTATCAAGCACTAAGTGTGTATTATGATTTTAAGACCTTTTTGTGAGAGATTCTATCATCCTACACCCCATTTGTTACATTTTTAGTTCACATCTCCCCATACCCTTTTATCGTACATGCATGCAAGATAATCAACCCTTATACCCATGAACCCACTTGTTAATTACTTATTTTAATAGGAATTTCGAAATCAAAGGTTAGGGCACAAGTTCTTACCTCTTAGGATGAAAGCTTAGTAACTTTACTTGATAATCTCCAAATATTTGGGCAATGATTGAATAGTGACTTGGTGAGAATCGCTTTCTCCCTCTAGAATTTTTTCTCTCACTCTAATAGCCTGTTTGGCCAAGCTTCTCAAGAGGCCAAAAGTGCTTTTTTTTTCTTTCCAAAAGCACTTTTTTTTTCTAACTTGAGGTGTTTGGCCAAGCTTATTTGGGGGAAAAAGTGCTTTTGGGATGAAGCAGAAGCAGTTTCGGAGAAGCAGAAAAAGTAGCTTCTTTCCAAAAGCATAAGCAGTTTTGGCTTTTCTTCTTACCTAAAATACCCTTAACAAAATATAGTATATACCAAAATAACCCTTAAACCTAATACTTAGGATATTAATTTATAAATATTTCTTCTTATTTTTAGGAAAATTTTCTAATATATAGTGACTTCAGGGGTGAATGCTTTTATATTTGTTGAAGGAATTTTAATATATTTAACTTATATTAAAAGAATTAAGTACTTTTTAATTTTATTTTCATATTTTACTTAAATAAAATGTTTTTTTTAATTATTGCATGTAATAACAAAATTTTGAGATGATTTATTTACTTATAATATTAATTATTAAGTAAATCTATTCATGTCCTTATTCGTAATTTGACACTTAAAAGCACTTTCTAAAAAGTTTGGCCAAACACAAATTATTTCTCAAAAGTTCTTTTCAGACTGATTAGCCAAACACAAATTGTTTCTCTCCAAAAGTACTTTTGAAAAAAAACACTTTTGAAAAAAGCACTTCTCAAAATAAGCTGATTTCTCCAGCTTGGCCAAACAGGCTATAAATGTAGTAGAAAATGGCGCAAGAGGGTCTAATAGGGTATTTTTAACAGGATGGGGTCGGGTTTTAAAATTTAGAAAATAGGAACCCAGACTCATCCGCATACCAGTTCTGCGGTCGCATAATGCACCGCAGAACTGCCCTTCGCAAAAATCCCAAGGAGGTTGTGCGACGACTATGCGGCCCGCATATCGATTATGCGATCGCATAATTGGCCGTATAGTTGTCCTCAAAATTAGCCAACATTCTGTCTCACTCTGCGGCAGCTATGCGACCCGATTGCTATTATGCGGCCGCATAATGGGCCGCAGAAACGCGCTCTTCTGAGAATTATTTTTTCTTAACTTTTAATGCACAGATCAATCCAAAAAGTCCGAACACATATTCTTAACTTGGCACTACGAGATTTCGGATTTTTAAGTAAAAAAAATTTACGGGGCCTTACAGATTAGCATGTTTTTGTTGTTATTGCATCTTTGCTAGGGTATTACGAACTTATTTTTAAGTTGAATTCATGGGTGGTTTACATGAGAAGAGGCTTAATTATGTATTGTTGGTTGTGTTGCTCGAATTGAAAGAAAAAAACAAGTCGAAAACATGTTTTAGTAATCTGAAAAATCAGTTTTGAGTTGATGAACTTCTGAGACTCTTATGGAGTCATTTTAAAATAGTATTATAGCTAAAAATCAGTAGGGATAATTGAATACGTTGTGGTTAGTATTGTTAATAAATGCTATAAGAAAGAAGGGGTCTTAAACTTTAGTTGTTTAATCATAAATCGAGCTTGTCGCTCGTTGTACTATTGTTTGAAATGTGGAATTGTACTTACATTGTTGAGGGGCTGAATGGATAGGCTGGTTGTTGATATTGTTTTTTGGTGCGGTTTTGAATCGGGGAAGTAAGAAAATAAGGAAAGTGCTGCCCAATTTTCCGTAAGAGAGCTACTAGCTTAGAATTTTTTTTTTTTGAGTTCTTCAATGATATTAACCATAGTTCTAATACCTTGATGTTGATTGAGGTACTACCGATAGTATATATTGAGTTGTAATCAACAAAGGTATCTTAAGGTTAATCCTTCGTTCTTTTGGCATGATCCAAGTGACAAAAAGTAACCGTAATGTTATTCCATAAATGGTTCTACTTTTAGTAGTTAAGGATGTCTATGTTATTCATTTTTATAAAATGTAATTCAAAGCATATCTAAATATATTCCTAAGTCCCTATTGAGGCATACGATAAAAATATTAATATTCATAACATAATTGGAGGATGAACGACTATTAAGTCATTCCGAAAGATGTCCTAATGATCCTAAAAGGTTCTTCATGCATTGTAGGTATATATGTAAACGAGTAATGACATTATATACGCATGTACCATATCTATAAGGGCATGGCTATGGTATTCCTACTTTACCAGGCCGGTTCGGCTTTCGTTTATATTTCCTTCTGGGTTGTTCGGTGTAAATACTCATAGTGGCCTCCTCAGCTCGTACATATAGATATGTCTTGAGTATAACGAGTTGTGGCCATGTTGGCCCATGATAATTTACAGAAAGAATGGGTTTAGCCAAGTTAGTCTATGTATGTTCTAGTTTATGTCGAACTATCACGAGTTACAGAATGGTTTGTTCGGGCCAGTACGGCACCGGGTGCCAACCTGTCACATGTTTGACCTGAAATTTTCGTCTAAAATATATATTATGGAGTCGTTATTACTTTATCTGCTATATGTATTTTACTTCTTTTTTTTCCACATGATTTCTGCCGAAAGAAAACAAGCTAGTTCTCTCTTTTTTTCTTGGTGGCTTACAATTCATTACAAGTCATTTTCAAGTGATTATTTCGTGATCGTGACAGACTTATCTTTTTCTATGTTCTACAGATGATAAACTATAGTATCTGAAGCCTACATGAGATTATTTTTTTAATCAGTGTCCTGGCTTATGGTAATTCAGGTCAGACTCCTTTGAGTTCTTTCATCATTTTATTTCGTATGAAACTTAATATCCATGTGTTTGACATGATGGAAGAAAATATTTTCTGGTGAGCGATTGGAGAATGCAAAATAATTTTTTGAAAAATGTTTTGATGAAATTTTTAAGTATTAATGATTAAAAATAATGTCTAATATTGGTTAAAACACATATGAAGTACAGAATTGAGATAATTGTGACGAAAAGTGAATTCCGTACAAAAAGTGAAGGAAGTCATTTTTCCTCTTTTGGTAGAAAATGTTGTTCCTAAAAATATTTTCTGAAAAATATTTTCCATCGTTCACCAAAAACATGTATTTTTCATTTTCTAGCTATTATGTTCATTTCGTACCAGCAAATTGATCAAACTATATATGACATGGTCTTAAGTTATTTTACTAAATATCCGTTTTGACATAACTTCAGATTTCAACATGATCTTGAAGCAACAAAGTACGCAACAACTAATGGAGATAATGTGATTAAGGTGAAGTACATGATTCAGATTTTTTTTCAATTTAGAACTGCTTATGTTGCTCAATCTTCTCGAGTATTTGGGAGAGGACAGCTTGTTATAGATGCTTCAAAGGTAGCACTAAGATACTTGAGAAACGGTTCCTTGATTGATATCACTAGAAACATGTGTACTTGCTATTACCCTTAGTAGAATGAAATCGAACTTGTTTGAAAGTAATCTATTGCTTTGTCACGTTTCCAGGCATTAATTCGGGCTGTTATCCCTAATTGAAGGGACGATTCAGTGTCATTTTTTACTACCTCCCTAGACTTTATCTCATATTTCCATTGTCATCCCAAATCATCAAATGGTGTTGTGACAGAAAAGCATGGGCTGGAGCTGCTTACAACCTGATGCTCTACATGTTAGCAAGCCATGTAAGTGAATTCAGAGCTTTCTGTTCGGTAGATGATTCATCTCATGCTAAAATAATGCTGTACTGCACTAGATATTTTCTAGTACATATGAAGTTCATTTCGCTATTGCAGTACACAAATGATATTTATCTTCCTCACAGTCCAAGACCATGGTACATAATGTCTGTTTTGGCCAACAAACCTCACAAATTTTTGGCTATGCCACATCAAGCCGAAAGCATGCACACCATGTGAAATTGTGCTTTGTCTTATATAGCATTTCACTTTCTCTTCCCTTTCCAACATGGGATTTGCCTATGGTATTATAAACAACCCCATTTTCAAAAACTTCCCAGCCTATAAGTCTACCAGTCATTCACCTTAATCCGCCCTCACCAGCTGTCCTCGCATCATAGGCGTCACAATCATTCATGTCTTATGAAAATTGGTTTGTTTATGAAACTGAAATCCTCCCTCCATAAAAAAATTAAACATATAAGCAGCCATTTTGCTTTTCGCAAATGAAGGTACTGGGAGCTTGCTGGTATCTTCTATCAATTGAGAGGCAAGAAGCGTGCTGGAGATATGTGTGCAGTCTTGAGAAGCCGTCTGTGATTATGGATATTTTGACCGCCAGAGAGTAAAGGATCCACAAAGAAATGCCTGTTCAATTCCATCAATATTACAAGGCAATGTGACTGTAACAACAATAACCATCCGTTTGGTATTTATGGCGATACTGTGGCAGTTAGTGTGGCATCTGCTTTGTTTTTCAACAAGTATTTCTACTGCTATACTAGACCTTGACTGAATATTTAAACAAATGCTTCATTTTAATATTCGTGCCAATATATCTAAAAATGCTTCATTATCATCAAGCATTCTAACCGAGAACCTAATTAGCAAACCAAAACCTTTGATTGACAAATTTCACAGGGAAAAATCAGGCAGTGTGGAAAACTTTAATCTGGAATTGCAAATTTACCGGCCTGGTAGGAGCAAACTAATATCTAATTCTGTAATTTTGACCTACACACGTACCATGGTCTATTCTTTTGAATCAGTAACAGCATCTTTCAAACATGATCGCATAACCTCACACAGTTTGGAACAAGCACCAAGGCATAGCTCCATTGCCTGCATTTAAAAGATCAAAATAATAGTCATGCCTAGCTCCAAAAATGTGTCAGGATCATATCGGTGAACCTTTTGAAAATAATTTAAGTAGCTCGCTGGGAAATTTACAGTTAAGAAGGAGAACAGATAGCTAAGAGACAAATGTGAAGTGCAATCTCTGGTCTGTATATGAAAATATTAAACAAAACGAGAGATGAAGCAGGACGTAATTTAGTAATCTAGATGAAACTGCCCAGCAAATAGCATACCTCATTAGTCTTTGGTGTTGACCATTCTCCAGTTATAGACAGTTGAGTGACCTCATTACGTGAAGGCATACAAGTAATCATTAAGCTTCCATCTTGGTAGCTTTCTTCCTCAGAAATGGGATCAATGACGAGGTTCTTTCCAAGACAAGACTAGAATACCAGAAAAAGAAGTGAATTAGATGTCTGAAAATTCAGTGGAGACCCTGAATATTTGAGAATCTGGAAAAGCCTATGGTATCATATGATTACATGTCCCATCATTTGAAAGTTGCCATGCTATTTGTAATAAAGATGGCATGATATTATGCCTTAAGAGTACACATCCATAAAGGCTTCTAAACCTTCATTCCATTAGTGAACCATAACCGAGTCTAATTCAGGCTTCAATAACCAATTCTTCAAGTACTTTAAAACTAGCTTGACCTGCCGATAACAATGTTTCTTCTAGTCTCGATGATGATTAGCTGACAAACACTTATTACCAAATTCCTATACAAATATACTTACTTATACTTATAGGTAAACTTCGACTAAGAACAACATGAAATCATTGCCATTATTGCCGACTTATGGTCACAAGGCAAAGACAGGAGTTAAGAGTGCATTTCCAATGGGATACAGGAAAAGCTAACAGCTGGATCTAAGTTGACTCATATTCTGGAAGTGCAACTGCTACGGCATTTCTTAGAAGGTGCATTCACTCTCCCAGTTGCTGGTACTACACTACTTTAAAAAGCCGTGTTCATCTTTATCCAAATCTTGACTCACAAGTTCTTCCATCTCATTCATTCTCTTCACACTTTAAAATAGGAAACTCTTGTATAGATAATGAAATTTTGCAGACACTTCAGAGGATGCATTTTTGAGCTGTCAGCCCAAAGATGATTATATAACTGAAGTTCTTCAATCGCCATAGTGTGGCAGTTGCCTAGACATTGTTTTAGTGCGCATTTACTCCATTCAACTAACTACTAAAAAAAGCAGGAATCGATTCAAAAACAAGTGTGTTTGGATCATGCTCTCCTGGCAATTCGGTTTACCACCCCTAACTGCAATGGATTACATTTGAGTGAAAACACACTTGGACAGATGAAAAATGCATATGCTGAGCTTATAACACAACTACATGCTCAATTTCAACTGATGAAGGTGTTATGGAAGCACAACACTAGTCATCAGCCTCAACCTGTCACCATATCAGTAGAAGGTTCCAGGACCAGAAGAGCTCAAAACAGAGTAATTGGGCAGGTAACTGATTATTTCTCATGCTTTCTTTGAATGCACTGCCAATCTCCTCTATATGCTCAGGTCCAGTTAAAAGCAAACACATCAGAAAGAGTTATCAAATCCAGGCTTTACCATGAAAAAACCAGATGTGAGAAATTTTGTATAATCTCGGCAACATTCATCAATACTTCAGGTGGAGAATTATACTCGCGTAATTTTCTACTCCTATTGTCGTGTTGTTCATAAGGAATAACCACAGTCCACACAGCATACATAATCATAACCAGTGTTTTCTTACCCCTCTACCACCTCCTCCTCCTCTCCCCCCCCCCCCCGGTTAAAAAACGATTTAAAAATATAATGGATTCAAAGCAAGAGATCAATTGCTAAATACAGACTGAATGTTACAGGGTTCGTACACTTTCTTCACTTCCCCAGAAGATGGTAGTCGCTGCGTAACCCCCCCCCCCCCCTCTTCAAATTGAAAGGCATAGCTCAACCTTACTGAATTCTTAGAAGAAAAACACCGCCTTTAAATATTTTACTAACATGACTATCTTAAGACGAGTGAGCCCCAAATGTACGTTGATAGATCTTTTTTATACAGATACTGGGAACTGTGAAGTACGACCCATTAAAAATTTGACTTACAAATTAGGGGATAAAGTATTCCATTAGGAATTGGACAAGAAGGAGGTCTTGACATCAGGAACACAAGGATACATAATAAGAGTCTATTAATGAAATGGTTATGGAGATACAATGTTGAAGAATAAGCTTTATGGAGCCAAGTAATCAATAACAAATATGGTCAAGAGGGTCACTGGTGTAGTACAGTGAAATCTTCTTATGGGGTAAGCACTTGGAGAACTGTCAGATCACAGTGGCCCAGTTTTGTTACAAAAATTGGATTCAACATTGGCAACGGCAGAAGAGTGTCTTTTTGGAATGATAATTGGCTTGGCCAAACCGAATCAAATGGAAAAAAACCAAATCGATTAAAAAACCGAACATAATTGGTTTCGTTTGGTTCGTTATTGAGCAAGGAAAACCAAAACCAAACCGACGTATAAATATATCTATTTCATATATATTATAAGAACTTTATATAGGGTTTTCTTTAAGAAATATTTGTGATCTACTCATGAGATCAACAACTACAAACACCAACATACCCAATGCAATCCTACATAGTGGGGTATGGGGAGGGTAGTGTATACGCAGACCTTACCCCTACTCTTGTGGGGGTAGAGAAGATGCTTCCAAAGACTCTCGGCTCAAGGAAGGCAAAAACGCATGCAGCAAGACTCGAACTCTAGTTCAATGAGACATTCTGTACACCCTTCACCGCTAAGCTATCTCGCCCAGTTAATAGAACTATTATAGAGCAGCAATTTTATTTACTTTAAATAATGCTTGATTCCAATGTGTATGATCCTTCTTTTATCAAGTGGGTTGAAATGCTTCAATCTCTTTATTTTTCAATATTCACTAGTCAAGATCTATTAAACTCTTATGTCTTTCTCGATTTTGAGATAGTGTTTTATTGTAATTTTTAAAATTAAATGAGAGCATATCATTATTTAGGGTTCATACTGATCTTTGAGTTTAATTATTAAAATTTTAAGCTCTTAAGAATATATAAATAAAAGACAATTGTTAGATTAAAAAAATAACTATGATGTGATACGAAAACGTTTCTCCAATGAAGATGTTTTAATAGATCATATGTTTATAAATTTGTTCAATTCTTACTAAACATAATTGACTTGTCAGAATTCTATAGCAAAGAGAGATTGAGTTTATATTTTATATGACAAAAACTGGAGAAAAAAAACGAAATAGCAAAAACTGAACCAACCAAATGGATATGATTGGTTTGACCTTGGTTTTGGTTAAAACTGAACCAAACCGATCCATAAACACCCCTACGTGTAAGATGATGAACATACTTTTGCATTTTTGGATTCTGTAAAAATATGGCTACCCTAACAGTCTTTGAGCTGATATATAATACAATGTTACCTTCCTCAAAAAAAAAAAATGTTGGACATGAATTAGGAATGGCGCCAAAAGAAACCTACCATTCAATTTGGAATATAGCGAACACTAGACACGATATGGCATACACCAAAACTTTTACACTTTCAACTATTCCTCAACAACAAGTTTCCTAAGGCTGCACAAATACATATTTCAAAGGATATCAAAATCTTTTTGGGAGCATACCAAGTAAGGATGAGCTTGTAGCTTAAGGCGAGGAAATGTATTTTTTTATCATATCAGAAGTGGAGTTTCTACTGCAATTAAATGAAAACAACAGCAACCGTCTGGGCTTCTATTCCTCCTAAGTAAACTCAGATAATAAAGAATTAACGAGCAATAGTCTGATGCATACCACAGAAACTGAGGCAACCAAGTCATGCAGCAAAATTCCCGCATCTGCTAAAGCTAGACTAGCACATGATATGACCACAGGGAGATCACCTGCAAGCAAAACAAAGAGTTTGTAATGGCAAAGCATTTATTGAGTTAGTTCAAAAGTCATCAGTACTCAGAAGTAATCTCACAACCCCAATCTAATACCAATAGCCTATTTATGGAAAATGCACAAAATTGGAAGCCAAATACAAGTATACTTACCAGAAGGCAAAATATACAGTATAGCAAACTGAGATAACAATCTAATCCAACTAACTTAATTCTTTTATCTACCCTAAATATTGACACATATCATAAGACCGGTAAAATTCAGGATCTTGCTCTAACCTCTTGGCCTAAGAAAAGGTACTAATCCTGAAAAAGGTACCCATTCTTCAGTAAGAAAGAAGTACTGATTCTGAAACAAACTAGTTGATTAGGATAGAAGTTATACCCCTTTGCAACCCTACAAGTACTTCTTTGATGCATGACAAAAACAGAGTTAACAATTTTCCGTGCTCCTTCCTCTAATCTTTTATCATACAAGGTCCTTTTTTTCATTTCTTGAGATATCCAAGAATAATCTTCTCCCAGTTTCAAGTCAATACCTGTACTATAGAGGATTGCGAATAAACCACAAATGTAAAGATAAAGCTAGGATTCAAAACTTACTTCCACCAGATTCCAATACCAAAGCAAAAACATCCACAGTAGTCTTTGGGAAGGATTCCAGAATTATAGCACCCTCTAAAGCTTTATGTAGCATTGAGGAAAGCTCCTTGTTGTCTGATCCCTAACATAAGTGAAACTTCAGTTAGAGACATGGAAGTTAATCACAGAGCATCAATGACAAGGAGATGGAATGATAAAAGGGGAACTCTGTTCCATCCTTGATATACCTGTCCATGATCAGGGGTGGCAAAAGTTGTGTAACTAATGTTACAATTTAAGCGTCCTGTATCACTATACATCATTGCCTTCTTACTTTCCCTTGGCCCAAACCTAAAAGAAGACAATTAGATGGTTAGACATTTTCCACCTAACAAAATTGGTAAAACATATACAGCAATGCAAATAACACCCTTCCTGGATGAATTGCCATACAATAGGACAACATTAACAGCAAATTGTTGATTAATGTTGACAGCAAACTCTCACATTTATGTTTAGTTCTTTTTCTCTCCCTCCATACTGGAAGATAAAAGTCTACACTGTTTGCTTCCGCTGACTTTTTACATACACAAAAAGCAGGAAATTTTATTTTTTGGGGGATAAATCAGCAGTTTTATTCTTACAAATACAAGTGTGCATCAGCCAGCCAGAAATCTAACCATCTATACATGCCGGGACTTTAACTTATGACGCAAAATAAAAATTGAATCCCCATTTTTAACAGTTTAACTTGTAAATGAGGTGATATACACAATCCAACAAGGTAATAGAGCAGATAAAGGTCTTATATTTGAGTTTCACTGCCGACCAATGAACAACTTTCTTTTTGCTAATTTAAGTGGGGATAGGGAATGTGGACAGCAAAAGAATAGGAATGGTTGACATTGTTGATTATATCACAGTAATTCTCTCCTGAAAGATGTAGCTCTTTCCATCCCTTCAATCTTCTCTCAAACTTTTGTATCAAGCTGCCAAAGATCGTCATCCTTAGTTCCTCCAAAGGCTAGTTCAAGCAATTTGTTGTTAGATCCACCACTCTACATTATCCAACTCATGTATGTTATACATCTCTCTGAATGGTAACAATTCAAATTTCCTCAAAAGGATTTAAAGACGTTATATGAATATTCTATCAAAGGATAGAAGAAAACTTGGTTGGTCATGTGCATATGGCTCGTAAAACCAAGATAAGACATGTGATAGAGTGTCTTCAGTTGTATTTGTATGTCTATCTGATAACAACCATAAATATGCATATTTTATTGTAGTTTTATATGCAAGTATTTGTTTTCTCAACTTCTATTTAGTTGAAGCTACCCTCATCATTGGCATTCATACATTCCTACACCTCATAAATACTAACACTGTCAGTGGTTTAGTAGTTTTATCATTTATGGCGGACAGTTCTACAATAGATAGTAGTTCTATAATCCAGGAAAATTATGGCCAACAGTTCTACAATAGATAGTCATTTTACAATCCAGGACAACTCCTGCACATGGCTTGGGCCTTTGGCAGCACAGTTTCAGCTTATGGCCTTTGCAGGCTTTGCTTGAAACTAAAATGAGAATTAAAGTGTAGATGATAGGACAAGATTCTGACAGGACAGAGGTATTGGCCATACTCCACTTAGATCGGCATATAATGATCTTTACAGTTTTTCCACTAATATAGAATACCTTGTATCCCAATGTTGGAATTGAAACAACTGACGTGTTAACTTAAGAAGACTGCCTTGCTTGGGAAGTTCCAAGATTGGCTGTCTTGCTACAAGATCTGGACAAGATGACTTAGATGAACCTGACCAACTAATCTGGTTGAGGCAACAAAATAGTGTTTTTTCAGTAGGCTTACTACAGTGACTTAAACAAGGGGCTGGATAGTACTCTTAATTGGCCTTGGAAGATGTTATGGAAAACTAAAATTCCTCAAAAGGTAGTCCGCTTTATGTGGCTGCTAGCTCATGATGCTTGTTTGACTTAAGGCAATTAACAAAGAAGGGGAATGAACATTTGCAGTAGATGCTACTTGTGCAACAAGGAGGAAGAGTTCAGCAGTTATCTCTTTTTACACTGTACAGTGCAAGGCAATTATAGAATTTGTTTTTAAAAAATTTCAACTTGTTTTTTGACACGCCTTTCACTGTGAAAGACCTGTTGACTGTTTGGGATAGTTGTGGCATCACAAAATCAGCATGAAGTCTGTGGATTACTGTCCCAAGTCGTATCTGTTGGGTTTTGTGGGCTGAAAGAAACTCCAGGTGTTTTGAAGGGAAAGTTTTTCCATACAGATGCTAAAATCTAAATGTCTTTGGTTCTTGGCTTTTTGGTGCGATATACATGATCTAGCATTCACACCTTGAAAACCAGTCTAGAGGTCAATTTGCTGATCAATGCACGGTGGAACTTTATTTAGAAAATGCAAAACAGATCCGAAAATACACCACATGTACTGCACGCACAATCTGATATATATATATATATATATATATATATATATATATATCTACAAAGCAATGAAAACTTTGAACAGAAAAGGGGATGAGAAATAAAGGGAAAAAGGTGACAAACAATGAAGAGAAAGTGGAAGGTTGGAGGCAGTAACGAAATTAGGTGCTACGAAATAATAGGCGGGAAGCAAATAAAGAGGGAAAAAGGATAATACAAAATTACAATTTCTCCAAATTGTGCTTCTATACCAAGTCTTTGTTGGCCCTTCACTGGTAAGAGAGAAGATAGAATGTTTCATCTTTTCTCATTTTCCCTTAAGTTGTTCTACCCAACTAGGGACAGAATAAAGGTATTTGCTACAAAAGTGAGGAAAACAATAAAAAGCACATCTCCTGCAGAATTTCCACCAGAGATTGATTCTTTCACCTGCTCTCAAGTTTTAAAAAAAACACTGTAGATAGATCACACACTCACACAGATACGATGACCTTGGTGTTTCCAAACTCTGCATATGCTGATCCTGCAGCTGTACTCACAGCACCAGTCCTCAGATCTGCAAAGTTAGATCAAAATTGCATCTAATGAGTGGCCTAAAAATCGATCATGTCGTGATACAAAAACTCAGGAAAAGGAGTAGAAATAGGATGGAATATGCAAATGAAAATGGATATGAGAAAGAACTTAGAGTCCATAGAAATGGCAGGCAGTGCAAAACAAGAGAGTTAGCTCAGAGAGCATTGAAAGCATTAATACATAACACCTTTTCAAAATGCCAACTAACGAAGTGTTCATCACAGCATTTCATGCAAAAAAACTAACAAGAACATATAATACAAGAAAATGTGTCGAAAGTGGATAGCTCGTAGGAGGAGTAACAACCAAGAGATCACAAGTTTGATAACACTTGGTTGAGCCCGTCTGCTCGAAGCTTGATGGGCTGGATTACATTGGAAACCTATGTTTGTAGGCTGGACAGACTATGGAGTGAACTAGCTGAGATGTGTGTAATCCAGCCCAAACACAAATGGACAAAATGCAAGCAATAACTTAAAATAGAGCAGAAGATTGTGATCGTGTCAAAATACCAGAATTAGCACCAATGCACTTAGACTGGTATGGACAGCCTTACTCATCACTCCTCTTCCTATGATTTTACACCTACACATCTGCCCAATTACCCCCCCCCCCCCACCCCACCCACCCCACCCACCCCACCCCACAACAAACCCCCCCAAAAAAACCAGCAAAGCTCTCCCTATAACCATGGAGTATTTTCTTTTTGACGGTGGTGTCCAGGCCATCTAAAATGTATCTCGACTATTCCACCGGGTATCTGCTACCACCCAACATCACAGGTACCGAGCAACTCTACACACCAAGCCGTAGGCAGATGAGAAAGAAATCACCCGGTGCTTTTTTTGGCATCGAGAGGGGTTTGAACTTGAGTCATGGTTCTCCTCCCACTCTATTGACCACTAGTCCACACCCTTGAATGCTCTATGAAATATAATTCATAATGTAGAAAATACATGTTACACATAGAAAGTGCATATTTCGTCATCAGATATTTCCTCTAAAACTTAAACTCATTTAACATCCCACTAACAGATCATCCAGAAAAGGATACCAGCGAAAAAAAAATCACAGAGATAAGAGTGCATGTGTGTGAAAGAGAGAGAGAGAAAGAGGAGTACAAGCAGGACGGCACTGGTAGAAGCTACGATTATCGGGGCGAACCCAATCAGCATCACCAATGGGAGTTCTCTTCTTCTTCCGCGTCGCCGGAGACGGCGAATATGTCGCCGGCGTAGACCCTGTTTTTCCGGCCATCAGCTTCTGAAATGCTTTGTTTTTTTTCCCCCGCGTATGTGAAAAGGATTAACGGCTGGAGTGGGTTTCAATTCGTTGAGAGAAAAGAATGAGTTTTAGGGTTTTAACTATACAAACGAACAAAAGAAGTTAAAATACAAATTTCATCGTATAAATAGAATTTTATTTATGGTTTAGACACATGAATTTTAGTTGCTGGCTAAGTCATTTTTTTCCTACAAACAGAGAGATCCTATTTTATTGTAAATAATTCCAAAAATCAATAAGAATTTATCTCTCCCTACTTTTCTCTACAATACTCTTCTTCTTGTTTTATTGTTTTATAACACGTTATCAGCACGAAACTCTAACCAATTGAGTAGAAGCTTTGGGATTGAGCAATATGATTTATTATTTTATAACATGTTATCAGTACGAGACTCTAACCAATTGAATAAAAGCTTTGGGATTGAGCATAACGATTGTCAATTGTTCCATGAACTTTTTTCGTGATTAAATTTTGGACTTAAGGTAAGTATTTTACTTTATTTTTCTCTTTTAAATTCTTGAAATTCTATAATTTGATTTTAAATACAAGAAAAGAAAATAAATTTTGATTATAACTCTAATGGAGTTAGCAAAAAATTATAACCACTCGAAGTGGTAAAATTTCTATGTCTAGCCATGATCAAAGTCATGTATGATCGTGAGCACAAGAAGCGAAAATGCGTCCCATTGAATTTGCTTCATTCGCATTCCCTTAAGAGAATGTGATAGCAATATGTGATAAGTCTTAAAGAAGACAAAATTATTATCTTAAAGGTATCAATGGATGTGGACGTAGCAATAGACGAAATTATAATCGTCATCATTGTAATAATGAGAATAATACGGATTCTCAAAATAGTCCTTCACTTTATGAAAGTAATATTTGTCATTGATTTGACATGAAATTTTATAAAGCACATATAGATGATTATGACCCATTCATGATGTAAATGTGACAACATCTTATTTATGAATACATATTCATTCTTGAAAGAATATGTGTGCTAGTGGTAGTGAATATACCACACTCACCTCTAGAAGGAGATTTGAGATAATATAAGAAAATAATGTCATTATTATGGCATGAATGGTCATTGGTCACGTACCTGTTGCACACCAAAATATTTTGGTAATGTGATTATTAAAGAATAACATTAACGCAAGAAACATATCTTGCATATAATTTTGACCATAACCATAATGATATAACTTTCTCTTTAAAAGAGATATTTACCGTATGGATGTTGATGAATATGTGGTAGTACAAAATTAACTGAGAACTCTACAAGAGCCAATTATACTATTTTGGAGAAACACAATTGATTACCAATAAGGTATTGTGTTGTAGTAAGTCTCAAAGAAACTTAGTTAGTTTCTAAAATTCGCGAAAGTGGTTGGTTATATTGAGACTATACATAAAGCAAAGATTTAATATCTTCTATTACTACAACTTATAGCGGGGTAATATGTATGTGAAAAGTTACCCGTTATATTCTCCAGTTTGTACTACACAAATAAAAGAATACCACAATAAAGTGGATGTTTATTGATATAAAAACCCATATCATAATAAACTTGGAGTTTATTGATAATTGCACATGTCATGGTCTAAATCTGAAGTTTATCAATATTGATAATTTATTCAGTTGGCATAATTGATTTAGCCATGTTAATCTAAGTATAATGTGCAAAAATAATAGAGAATTTACATGGGTAAATATTAAAGAACTAGAAAGTTCTTTACGAATTCTCTTACATTGCTTGTTCTCATTGATTAATGTCCAACTAAAATTGGGATTGAACCCCATGTATACTAAAAATATCAAAGGTGAATATGAGCCCATTCACCTTCCATATATACCACATAAGATGCATCTATGAGATGGTTACATGTGCGATTATTATTAACCCACAACCTGATGTTTGCGAGGTAACTTGCTCAAGAATTTAATTTAGAGCATAATTTTCTGATTTTCTATTCAAGATAGTTCATCTTGATAAGTTGGTTTACATCACAATTGTTTTAGCAAAATAATTTATTGAGTGCCTCCACTTAATAGTTAAATTATTGCTTAAGAGAACAAAGTTATCTATATCAGTTTGATATAGGTTATATACGGAAGTATATTATATTCTCCCCTCACAAGTGGTTCAGGGTCAGGAACCAAATAGTTCCATCTTATTATTATTGATGTGTGGTGTATATTTTGATTAACACCATAACGCACAAAGATGAGTTCTCAAAGTTGAGGAAGAAAATTAGTTTTTCTAACATGAGGGGGAGACAAGATAAACAGTTGGGAAAGAGTTACGTGGAATGAATTATCATTTGTATATTTAGATCCTCGAATACGATAATATAAACTTGAAGTTCATAAAAAGAGCATTCATTTGCAATATATTGCAAAGCATGCCAGACGCATTTGCTGACCCAAAGAAAGTAACTATATTCTCATTGCAAATGTTCTTATTAAGTCCTAGAAGGACAAATTCTATGGTACACTTAAAGCATATAGACAAATCAATTTAAAATAAACTTCTTGATAAAGAAGATGAGCAAATGATAAAAATGATCATAATAAAAGAGGCAAGTGATCTAGAAGATCACATGACATAACACTTCATAAAATCTCCGTAGAGATTCAGGTACCTGAATATATGAATGGAGAGATCTATATGTGTCACGACCCGGATTTTCCACCCTCGGGAGTCGTGATGACACCTACTAATGAAAGCTAGGCAAGCCAACCGTTTATGCAAATTACTTCTTTTTCCATTTTAATCCTTTAACAATTATGAAACAACGACTTATAAATAGTGGAATTTAAACAAGCGGGAGAAACGATAAAACATTTGAATAATATTCAATACAACATCTTAAGCAAAATCTACCCAGAACTAGTGTCAGCTTCACAAACAGTCTAGAATTACTACAAACAAGGTCTGAAAAATAGCTAATACACTATTTCCGAAATAAGTATATGAAACAAGATGAAGGGATAGAGGGAGACGTCAGGGCCTGCGGACTACCTCGGAATCTCCAACTGGACTGAAGGCAGCCACCCAAGATAAGGTCTGAATGCTGCTGCTCCAGAATCTGCACACAGTACATAGTGTAGTATCAGCACAATCGACCCCATGCGCTGGTAAGTGCCTAACCTAACCCCAGCAAAGTAGTAACGAGGTTAGGACCAGACTACCAAATAAACCTGTGTAGTTATATCATATATAACGGAAAATAAAACATAAATATACAATTAAGGATGGGAGGGGGCATGCTGCGGGGGATATCATTTACCAACAGTAACTCAGAAGAAAAAGCATAAGGAACAATCTAGAATTTGCGGCAGAAAGAATAAGAAAACTGTAACCAATCAATAACCACTTTTATCATTTATTGTTGAGGCGCGCAACCCGATCCAAATCATAAAAATACTGTTGCGACGTGTAACCCAATTCATATCATTATCATTGTTGCGGCGTGCAACCCGATCCAATTATAATGTTGTTACGGCATGCAACCCGATCCAAATATAATATTTTTACGACATGCAACCCGATCCAAATATACAATTCAACACCAATAATAAAAGGAGTCCCGGCAAGAGAACAATAAGGAAACAACACTATCCCGACAAGAAAAATCGACAGAATAAGTAAATACGTCATGGCGAGGGAATTAACTATAACCAAACTTGTTCTAACATTTAACTTCACAAAAGAAATCTCAACTAGCACCAGTACTCAACCATAAGCAAATTTCCACGGAAATAATCATAATCCTTGCCCAATACAGTGATTCAACAAATTAGGCATTCGTAGTACTCCCCCGTTTCATATTAAGTGATATGCTTTCCTTTTTAGTATGTTCCAAAATAAATGACACATTTCTAAATTTGGAAATAATTCACATTTAAACCCTTCCATTTTACCCATTTACCCTTATTAAGAAGTTTTTATAGCCACACAACAGGCATTCGTAGTAATTATTAAGAACACAACGATTTCAATTAAGACTCACGGGCATGCTTGACACCAACGTACAGATAGTTGTCACCATGCCTATACGCCGTACTCAACAAATAACACATAGCAAATAGGACACAACTCCTAATTCTTCAAACTAATGTTAGACCAAACACTTACCTCGAACTTCCCCGGCCAACTCAAGCCTCAAACACCGCTTTTTCTTTAGAATTCGCCTCTAAATAACTCGTATCTAGTCCAAATTGATTTAACAACATCAATAAATGCTAAAGAACTCATACCCAAAGCTTAATTATAGGTTTTCTATCATTTTTTCCCAAAAAGTCAAAAATTGACTCCGGGCCCGCTTGGTCAAAATACAAGGTTCGGACCAAAACTCGATCACCCATTCACCCACGAGCCCGAATATGTATTTAGTTTCGAAATCCGACCCCAAAACAAGGTCTAAATTCTAATTATTCAAAAAGCCTTAACTCTACCCAAATCCCTAATTTTCTACCCTTAAGAACATGATTTAGGCCTAGAAATCTAATGAAAGGAGATGGATTGAGGAACACATACCTATGATTTGGTGTTGATTTTACACTTCAAAAATTACCTAGGTTCTGATTTTGGGGAAGGAGATGTGAGAAAATGGGTTATTTCCGTTTTTGTTACTGTTTTAAATGACTGGGCAAAAATAGGTTATGCGATCGCGACAAAGCCTATGCGATCGCATAGGTTTCCCCTCCCCTGCCCTTCGCGTTCGCATCACAAGGGATGCGTTCGCATAGAGTTAAAACTACCCAGCCCCCGACCCATCTCCTATTCTATGCGTTCGCAATAGCCCGGGTGCGTTCGCGTAGAGTGAACTCCTAAGGCTCTGCGTTCGCACCTGGTTCTATGCAATCGCATAGTGCAAACCTGCCCCCCTCCCAATGTGTGTTGTGCGTTCACCTGGGTTACCACGTGTTCGCATAGAGTAAAAACTCAGACACCAACAACAGCAGAAATACCAGATTTCTAAGTCCAAAAACACTCTGACGCCTATCCGAAACTCACCCGAGCCCTCGGGACTCCAAACCAAATATGCACACCAATCTAAAAACATCATACGGACTTGATCGTGCATTCAAATCACCAAAATGACATCAACAACTATGAATTTAGCATCAAAATCATGAAATCACTTTAGAACATCAAATTTTTCCAATTTTCTCAAATACGGTCCAATTCATATCATTTCAAGTCCGTTTCTTACCAAATTTCATAGACTCCACATAAACCACATATAAGACTTGTACCAGGTTCCAAAACCAGAATACAGACCCGATACCATCAAATTTTAAACACATTTCATTTCCAAAAACTCATAAATATTCCAAAAAATAATTTTCTTTAAAAATTCATTTCTCGGGCTTGGGACCTCGGAATTCGATTCCAGATATACGCCCAAGTACCATATTTTCCTACGGACCTCCGAGACCGTCAAATCACGAGTCCGAGTCCGTTTACCCAAAATATTGACCGAAGTCAACTTAAATTTATTTTAAAGGCAAAATTCATCATTTTCCATAGATTTTCACATAATGGCTTTCCAACTATGCGCCCGTACTGTGCACGCAAATCGAGGTAATACTGAAAGAGGTTTTAAAAACCTCGGAATACAGAATTTATTTCTAAAACAAGTGATTACCTTTTGGGTCATCACATTCTCCACCTCTAAAACAACCGTTCATCCTCGAACGGACATAAGAAAGAGGTACTTGAGTCGGGGAAACGGTAGGGATAACGACTCCACATATCGAACTCGGACTCCCAGATCAATGCCTCAGTAGGCTGACCTCTCCACTGAATACGAACAGAAGGAAAACTCTCCGATCTCAACTAACGAACCTGAAGGTCTAGAATAGCTACCGGCTCCTCCTCATAGGACAAGTCCTTGTCCAACTGGACAGTGCTGAAATCTAACACGTGGGATGTATCGATGTGATACTTCCGAAGCATGGACACATAAAACACTGGATGCACGGCTGATAAGCTCGGCGGCAATGCTAGTTTGTAACCCACATCTTCCACTCTATCAAGAATTTTAAACGGGCCAATGAACCTAGGGCTAAGCTTGCCCTTCTTCCCAAATCTCATCACGCCCTTTATAGGCGATACCCGAAGCAATACCCGCTCACCAACCATGAAGGCCAAATCACGAACCATATGGTCGGCATAACTTTTTTGCCTGGACTAAGCTATACGAAGCCTATCCTGAATGATCCTGACCTTGTCCAAGGCATCCTGTACTAGATCCGTACCCAACAACCGAGCCTCTCCCGGCTCGAACCATCCAACCGGCGACCAACACCGTCTACCATATAAAGCCTCATAAGGAGCCATCTGGATACTTGACTGGTAGCTGTTGTTGTAGGCAAACTCTGCTAAAGGCAAAATCTGATCCCACGAGCCTTCAAAGTCAATGAAACAAGCTCGGAGCATATCCTCCAAAATCTGAATGGTCCGCTCGGACTTCCCATCCGTTTGAGGATGAAACGTTGTACTCAACCCAACCCGTGTGCCCAACTCTCGCTGAACTGTTCTCCAGAAATGTGAGGTAAACTGCTTACCTTGATCCGAAATGATAGACACATGCACATCATGAAGACGAATAATTTCCCGGATATAGATCTTAGCTAACCTCTCGGAAGAATAGGAGACTGCCACAGGAATGAAATATGTTGACTTGGTCAGCCTATCAACAATAACCCACACTGCATCGAACTTCCTCTGAGTCCATGGGAGTCCAAACACGAACTCCATAGTGATACTCTCCCACTTCCACTCAGGAATCTCAATTTTCTGGAACAAACCACCGGGCCTCTGATGCTCGTACTTAACTTGCTGACAGTTCAAACACCAAGCCACATATGCAACAATGTCCTTCTTCATTCTCCGCCACCAATAATGCTGCCGCAAATCCTGTTACCTCTTAGCGGCGCCTGGATGAATAAAGTACCGGGAACTATGGGCCTCCTCTAAAATCAAGTCTCAGAGTCCATCCACATTAGGCACACAAACTCGACCCTGCAATCTCAAAACTCCATCATCTCCTAAAGTAACCTGCTTGGTATCTCCGTGTTGCACCGTGTCTCTAAGGACACACAAATGAGGATCATTATACTGCCGATCTCGAATACGCTCCAATAAAAAAGAATGAGCGACTGTGCAAGCTAACACACGGCTGGGCTCAGAAACATCCAACCTCACGAACTGATTGGCCAAAGCCTGAACATCCAAAGCAAGCAGTCTCTCACCGACCGGAATATAAGCAAAACTGCCCATACTAGCTGACTTCCTACTCAAAACATCGGCCACTACATTGGCTTTTCCCGGATGACATAAGATGGTGATATCATAGTCTTTCAACAGCTCCAACCACCTTCTCTGCCTCAAATTTAGCCTCTTTCTGCTTGAACAAGTATTGCAGACTCTTGTGATCCGTGAACACCTCACATGCCACACCACACAAATAATGCCTCCAAATCTTCAACGCGTGCAGAATGGATGCTAACTCCAAATCATGAATCGGATAGTTCTTCTTATGAATCTTCAACTGCCGCGAAGCATAGGCAATGACCTTGCCATCCTACATCAACACCGCACCAAGTCCAATACGTGATGCATCACAATAAACTGTATATGACCCTGAACCTGTGGGCAAAACCAACACTGGTGCCGTAGTCAAAGCTGTCTTGAGCTTCTAAAAGCTCACCTCACACTCGTCCAACCACCTGAACTAGGCACCCTTCTAGGTCAACCTGGTCATCGGGGCTGCAATAGACGAAAACCCCTCCACAAACCGACGATAGTAGCCTGCCAAACCCAAGAAACTCCGGATCTTTGTAGCTGATGCGGGTCTAAGCTAGTTCTTGACTGCCTCTATCTTCTTCGGATCAACCTGAATACCCTCTACTGATACAACATGACCCAGGAATGCAACTGAATCAACCAGAACTCGCACTTCGAAAACTTGGCATACAACTGACTGGCCTTCAAAGTCTGAAGAACCCCTCTAAGATGCTGCTCGTGCTCCTCCCGGCTGTGGGAATAGATCAAAATATCATCAATGAAGACTATCACGAACGAATCCAAGTAGGGCCTGAACACTCGGTTCATCAAATCCATAAAAGCTACTGGGGCATTTGTCAACCCGAATGACATCACCAAGAACTCATAATGCATGTACCGAGTGCGAAAAGCTGTCTTAGGGACATCGGATGCCCTAATCCTCAACTGATGGTAGCTAGATCTCAAGTCAATCTTCGAAAATACCTTGGCACCCTGAAACTGATCAAACAAATCATCAATAATCGACAATGGATACTTATTCTTTATCGTAACCTTGTTCAACTGCCGGTAATCTATATACATTCTCATCGATCCGTACTTCTTCTTAACAAATAACACCGGCGCACCCCAAGACGAAACACTAGGTCTAATAAAACCTTTTTCAAGCAAGTCTTGCAGCTTCTCATTCAACTCTTTCAACTCAGGCGGGGCCATATGATACGGCGGAATAGAAATGGGCTGAGTGCCCGGAGCCAAATCAATGCAGAAGTCAATATCCCTGTCGGGTGGCATACCCGGTAGGTCTAAAGGAAATACCTCAGGAAACTCACGAACAACAGACACATAATCAATAGAAAGAACCTCGGCACTAGAATCACGAACATATGCCAAATAAGCCAAACACCCCTTCTCGACCATACGCCGAGCCTTCATATATGAGATAACACTACGGGTAGAATGACCAGGAGTCCCTCTCCACTCTAAACGAGGTAAACCCGGCAAGGCTAAGGTCATAGTCTTGGCATGACAGTCCAAGATAGCATGGTAAGGCGATAACCAGTCCATCTCCAATATGACATCAAAATCAACCATGTCCAGAAGTAACAAATCTACACGAGTATCAAGATCCCCAATCACAACTATACACGAACGATGGACTGGATCTACCACAATAGAATCACCCACCGGTTGTGAACACCTAATTTTTTATCACACCCAAATTCTATTTTATTTTAGTGTAAATATTATCTTTTGGTATAATATATATTATTTTATTTCCATTTGTAAAGAGAAAATAAAAATTTACAAAATATATATATGATTTCTTTTAATTAGAATTTGAATAAGCTATGGTATTTTTTTTAGTGTCATTAAATTATATGTAAATATTTATATATATTTGTAAACCTAGAGTTAGTTAATTAATATTTTTGTCCTAGTTTTTTTATTAAATTTTACTTCTAAAAGAAAAAAACCTAACAATTAAACTTTGAAACACCCGTAACTTTTCCAAAGTTTTGTAGCAAATTTTATCTAAAAAAAAAGAAAGAATATTTCCATCATCCCATGATCCCCAATCTCTCATTTCCCTAATTCCCCACTCCCCCATTTCTCACGATCATACACACACACACGACCTTACACATATACACACGATCTTACACAAGACATACACACATGGCATTATACATCTCTATATATAATGAAGAGGCTTCACAACACAGGGGAGGATTAAAAAAAAATCTGGTCTGCTTCTCTTTCTTCATCTTCAACACAAGCAGTATTGTGCGTGGATTTGTTTTGTCTTGGTCGAGTTTGTTGGTTCCGTTCGAAACTCGTCGGCGAAGGTTCGCGGTCTCTGTTCGAAGCTTTGTTTGAAATTTTCCACTACTCTTGGAGTTCAAAAAGGTTGGCATCAGATTTTATAATATAAAGGTCCATTTATGTTTTCAATAATATTGTTCTTTTTGTCTATTCCTTCTTAATTGTATGTTCTACTGTTCAACTTAGCTTTATTTAGGCCATGTATTGTAGAGTAACTTAATTTAAGTCCATGCTGCCTACAAGGTGTTTGAGTTTTTGCTCATTTGAGTTAGGTATTATTATGTCCAAATTCATCCTATATTTTAAATTATATGAATAATCCCTGAATTTTTCCATACTATCTTTACCTTATCCATTTTTTTTTAAAAAAAAATTTGATGCCTTTATTTGTATAAGTTGTGAATTTAAATATGGTTAGTAGAGGATCTGCTTAGCAGATGATTTTATGGCTATTATAAGTTAGAGTATAGCTCAACGTTTGAGAGTTTGAAGTATTCTTAAATTAAAATTTAAGGTTGTGTAATTGATAGAAGAGGAAAGAATAATAAGAGAGAAATATTTTACTTTGTTGGATTCTTTGTGATTATTTAATGACATGAATAGTTGAGTCATATGGAAATTTTTTCCTTTCCAAAATGAAAGACAATTTCCCTTAAGTTACGATAGTTTTGTGTTAATCTTTGAGATTTAGATAAAGTAGAATACTTGATAAAACATTTAGATTGGTGTACTAGTTAATTTTAATAATATGAATAGTAAATTGTAAACATCTCCAAATTTGAATGGCTTGTTAATACTCCAAATAGCTAAAATATTTTTGACTTCCAACATCCCTATATCCATAACTCTAGCTTCACAATAATATCAAAACCTTTTTTTTTTTTTTTGGAGAAATAATTCTCAATTCGTAGAAGGCTTTAGGCATGCTTTAATAAATTATCGTGAATATGTATACGTTCACGTGACATAATTAAGATTTCAAAAATTAAAACCAAGGTATGCATCCGCGCAACTTTGGACGAAACATTCTTAAAAATAATGAAGTGTTATTAATTGTGTACACGTATGCATGACATGATTCTTGACACACTAAGCAAAACGAATACACGTACGCGTGATTTGTTTCAAGATAATTCTATAATTACAAATAATCAAGCAATTAAAAATGATTTGAGGCAAAAGTGCATAAATTTCTCTAGAACATAAAATATCCAGAATTAGTTAAGCCATGTATAATTATTAAAGCGACCGTGCTAGAGCCACGGAATTCGGGAGTGCCTCACACCTTCTTCCGGGTTAACAGAACTCCTTACCCGGTCTTCAGTGTTTCGCAGACTTAATCAGAGTCAATTTCCTTGAATTGAGATTTTAAAATGGTGACTTGGGACACCGTAAATATTTATTCCAAGTGGCGACTCTTAAATACAAATGAATTAATCCCTTTTCAAATAATGTCATTTAAATTGGAAAAACTCCTTTTTTTCCTCCCTCGGGAAAAAGGAGGTGTGACACCGGTGTAGACACATATATGTCACACCTCCTTTTTCTACCCCGAAAGGGATATAAGAGAGTTTTTTCCAATTTAAGTGACAATCGAAACATGATTATTATTTAAGATCAGAGTCGCCACTTGGGATAATTTATGGTGTCCCAAGTCACCGGTTTAAGATCCCAAATCGAAGAAGTTGACTCTATTTACTGTATGCGAACACAGAAATCCGAGTAAGGAATTCTGTTAACCCGAGAGAAGGTGTTAGGCATTCCCGGATTCCGTGGTTTTAGCATAATCGCTTTGATCATACTTGGCTTATTAAATTGTTTAACTACATATTTTAGAACCTATGTGCATTTACCCTTTTTAATTAAGAAAATATCTTTAAACAGGTCATGCGCACGTGTACCCATTTGTTCGGCGTATAAAAAAGCATGTCACGCGAACGTGTCCACAATTAATAACGCTTTATTATTAAGAAAGTTTTAGCTAAAGTTGCGCGAACGCATACTCCGATTTTGTTTTCAAAATCATAATTATGTCACGCGAACGTGTACACAATCACGGTTATAGATTAAATCGCGCCTAAAACAAGCTATCAACATTCATTTTAGAAACCGTAATCATGTCACACTAACGTGTACATAATCACGATAATAAATTCAAAACACGCCTAAAGGTTTGCCTACCCTGGTGTTGACGGCCTAGCATGCTACTAGCGATAATGAAATTAACAAGAACAAAGCAAGAATGAAACACATCATATGAAGCCCAATTGTCTTAAGTGATTGAAATGTGAGAATTGCAAATATACAATGAGGGATTTAACCAAATTATCTTTTAATTGGAAGCTTTTAGTTAGTTATAAAATCTATATATTGCTAGAAGATACTCCTCTTTATGTGGCTCTAATATTTTACGTAATCTAATGAAATAATATTCATATCCCTTTAATTCCAAGAGAAAATAGAAAACATAATAGGTACTTATCTACAATTAACTAAATAGAAAGCCTCCACTAGTCTCGTAAGCAAGCAGTCAAACGGAAACAAATGAATTCAAACAAAACAATTCGAAAACCATGACACAAGATCTGGAAATTAGAAAGATAGGTAAAGTTAGAGCATGACCTTTTAATTGCAACTTCTTTATTTAAACATGAAAAACTCCATTGAAGGCCAGATCTTTGAATCAATGACCAAAACAACTGGCCAAAAAACTTGAGCTAAATGTATGGAAATCTCGAACCAAGACCAGAGCTCAAACGACGGCGGCGAACTCGACTCGATCGGAACAAAATATCACCACAAACGACCTTGATAGTGTCTATTTTTTGTGACTGGTTTTAGGTGTTTTGAAATGAGTTTTATAGCTGGGTTTTGATGTCCATTTTCGGACTATTTTTAGCTGAAATTGGATGTGGTTGAGCTGTTGTTTTGTTGCTTGTTTAGGGCTGGAATTTCTAACTGGTTTGCACCTATTTAGAGGGTGTGGACTGAGCGTTCTTGGTTGTTCTTGGGTACTGTTGTGGCTGCGTTTTGGTGTTGGTTTTGGATGTGAAAGAGGTGGTTCTAATGGAGGTTATGGTGGCTTGGGGAAGAAGAAGAAGAAGGCAATGGTTTGGGGACATCGTTCTAATGGAGGTGTTGATTTCGAAGTGTCTAGATGGCCTGAAAACAACTCGAGATGCTGGATTCTGTGGATGGTGAGGCTGGAACGTAAAATCGCTACTGGCCTGGAGTGGTCTTGGAGATCGATAGGGGATCGGTCGTGTGTTCTGCGGCCGATGTCCTCTCAAAAATCCCAAAAAATGGGTCCTCTTATTTAGTGTAGATGTCTAGGCTTTGTTTTTATTATGTCAAAAATGGCTAATCCCTTCTTTAGGCCTAAGGTCCCTTTTAAGTGTCTTCCTAGAGTTTTAGAGGTATTGGGTTAGGGTTGTCATGGGCTAAGTCCGAAAATTAGGCTTAAAAATGGATTGTTTGAGCCCAAATTTTATTCTTTCTCCATGAACAAGACTAAAAATACGACATCATTTACCAATTAATCCTACTTAAGTAAAATAACTATTAAGATAAGACTAATCGTTAAAACAAACCTATTTTTTGGTATTTTCAGATATCATATTAAAATAAAAATAAGGTACTATTTTTTTGTATTTTTAGTTTTACGAAAAGTAATAAACTAAAAGCAACTAAAAAGAAGAAATATTTTTGTAATTTTCATTTTTTTGATAAAATAAAGTAAAAGAGTCAAAACTAATTGAAATAGCAATATTAGGCCTAAACTAAACATTTACATGCTAAAATATGAAAAATCTTGGGGAGGGTCAAAAATCACATGTCTACAATTTCCCCTCTTTGGCTTGAAATACGAAGTATTTTCAAACAAAGAATGACTAGACAGGTTTTTTGACCCGACCTTTATTTAAAGAGACCAAAAGCTAAAAGAAAGGAGAATGTAACCGAGCCCTGGTATCTAAGCTGCCTACATATCCTTTGCTATAAAAGAATCAGGCCACATGTAGTTTAGAAGTGAGTGAGATGATGGAGTATACCGAGGTGGAGAGCCGATGAAGGTGCCATTCCGTCGAGGTTCCGGTCCGCTGTCCTGTTATTACATCAAAAATAAAAAAATAAAAAAGACTAACTAAGCCTGTCAACTATGAGTTACAAGATTCCTATCTATAAGTCTTCTGAAGCTTGATTTTGAGTCTTGAATGGTTCTTTATGCAGACTTTGGATTTGAACCTTGACGCTTGCTAGTTGCAGGTGCTTGTTCATTCTTCTTCAGCTTTTCGGATCAAAACCGGACATACCATGCTTGTGACTTCAGTCATGTCTTGAGCAGCTCACATCTTTCATCAACTTCTGCATTTGGATTCACTTCTTGTCTTTTTTTTATATTCTGGATTGTGACTAACTTTCGTTGATCATCTCGGACTGTTGACTCGCAATCTTGCCGCGAGCTTCTTTTGTTGCTGACTTGAATTGTATTCTGAAGTGAATTCCCTTATTTTCCAGGTGGGTGCCTGATTGCCAAAACTTGAACTGTCTTCCTTCTAAACTTGAACCATTTTCCCTTATTCTCCAGGTGGGCACCTAATTGCTGAACTTGAACTGTCCTCCTTTGAAACTGCTTTCCCTTGAAACTTGAATTGTCTTCCCTTGTTCTCCAGGTGGGTGCCTGATTGCTGAACTTGCATTGTCTTCCTTCGAAACTGCTTTTCCTTCAAACTTGAATTGTCTTCCATTGTTCTCCAGGTGGGCGCCTAATTGCTGAACTTGAATTGTCTTCCTTCAGAACTGCTTTCCCTTGAAACTTGAACTGTCTTCCCTTGAAACTTGAACTGTCTTCCCTTGTTCTCCAGGTGGGCGCCTGATTGCTGAAACTTTCTGTGTTCCATCAGAACTGCTTTCCCTTGAAACTTGAATTGTCTTCCCTTAAAACTTGAATTGTCTTCCCTTGTTCTCCAGGTGGGCGCCTGATTGCTGAAACTTTCTGTGTTCCCTTGTTTTCCATGTGGGTGCCTGCAATCAAAACAAACAAAACAAACGAAATTTTCTGCCCCAGTTTGCACTAGGAAGATTTGTTAGTTTTTAGCAATATTGTAAACCACTTATACTATTTATGCAATGATAAGAGTAAACTAAAGACTAGACTAGGATGTGCATCTCCTATGAGTAAAATAAAAAACTTTGACTAGCAAATGCATCTGCTAAAAATAAAACCTGAATGAACCAAACTAGGAAGTGCATCTCCTAGGGGTGAAACTTGAATGAACCAAACTAGGAAGTGCATCTCCTATGAATGAACTCTCAATTTAGGAAGTGCGTCTCATATAACTTGAAAGACCCAGACTGGGAAGTGCGTCTCCTACAGGTAAAACTTCAATGAACCAGACTAGGAAATACGTCTCCTAGGGCCGAACTTAAATGACTCAAACTAGGAAGTGCGTCTCCTAGGGGTGAAATACCAATTTTGGAAGTGCGTCTCCTAAAACAAAATATAACTTGAAAGACCCAGACTAGGAAGTGCGTCTCCTAGGGGTGAAACATCAATGACTCAAACTAGGAAGTGCGTCTCATAGGAATGAACTTAAATGAACCAAATAAGAAGTGCATCTCCTAGTGGTAAAATCTCAATTTAGGAAGTGCGTCTCCTAAAACAAACTATAACTTGAAAGACCCTGACTAGGAAGTGCGTCTCCTAACGGGTAAAACTTAAATGACTCCAACTAGGAAGTGCGTCTCCTAGGAATGAACTCTCAATTTAGGAAGTGCATCTTCTAAAAGTGTATCCTGAAAGACCCAGACTAGGAAGTGCGTCTCCTAGGGGTGAAACTCAATTTAGGAAGTGCGTCTCCTGAAAGTGTATCCTGAAAGACCCAGACTAGGAAGTGCGTCTCCTAGGGGTGAAAATGCAATGACTCAAACTAGGAAGTACATCTCCTAGGAATGAATTTAAATGAACAAAGCTAGGAAGTGCATCTTCTAACAAGTATAATATGAAAGACCCATATTAGGAAGTGCGTCTCCTAATGGGTAAAACTTCAATGACTCCAACTAGGACGTGCGTCTCCTAGGGATGAATTTAAATGCCTAAAACTAGAAAGTGCGTCTCCTAGGGGTGCAATCTCAATTTAGGAAGTGCGTCTCCTAAAACAAAAGTATAACTTTAAAGGCCCAGACTAGGAAGTGCGTCTCATATGGGTAAAATCTCAATGAAGGAAATGCGTCTCCTATAATAAAATATAACTTGAAAACCCAGAGTAGGAAGTTCTTCTCCTAGTGGTGATGTGTGATCTTCTCAATAGCCTTTGCGTAGGCAGAATTGCGGCATTACACCTGAAAAATTCAAGCTTCCGAGCTTTGATATGAACATAGCTTTCGTTCCTGTTTCAGACAAAGAAAACTTGTGAGTTTAAACATGGTGGTTGATTTGTGGCCTTGACTTTGAGGGCGATTACTCCTTTACTTGCCATGATGATAACTTTGATTTCGAACTTGACAGACCTTGCCTGTATTCGACTAACCACTTTCTCTGTCACCCTTATCACAGAAAATACCTCTGATCTGTTCAAATCCAATATCCTTTATCTGTTGCATTGCTCATGAATTGACCTATACCGAACCTTTGTATTTTACATGAATCCGAAAACACATTGATTGTTGCCGACTCAGTGCACCTACTGTTCTTTCCTGACTTATGCCACTTTCATGTGCAAGACAGATTCCGTTTTGCGCAATTGAAAAACTGGTAGCAAATTTTGAAGTTATTTCTCACTTGTTTTGACCAAACAGACTCAAGAAGAGGAAGTAAACAAGACAAAAGGAACAAAGTAAGGGACAATAGAAAGAGATATCTAACAAGAAAATTACAAAGTAGAAACTTATCAGATGTAGACACCAACTCTAATGACCATGACATGCACCTTTTGATTAAGTGGCCTAATCTGTTAAACAAGTCTAATGTTCAACTCTTGTTGTACCTCTTCGCCATGAAACTAGGCTTCAATGCTCCGATTATCCTATTTGATTCACGATCCTTATTCGACTTGTAGTGTCCGAAGGGTTTTCACCATCAAGCCTCTCTCATTTCGTTCTTTCTCTCAACTTGCCGTCGCCTCATGGTGCTTGTAAAGGTTTTCACCAATAAGACTCTCTCATTTTTTCTTTCCTTCTTCTTACTTCCTCTGATTCTGCAGATGACAAAGCACTGACCATAGTAACAACATCATATGCTCCTGGTATGTCTAGCTCGGCACTCTAAAAGATTATCTGGGAGGTCTTTTTGGACTGTAATGTGGCTTTTGGACAGGGTTAAAAAGAAAGGATATCATAAAGGCTCAAAATAATTAAGACAACGGGGTTAATTTATTTACAACTTTTGGAATCCATTCTAAAAACTTTGCCCCAATTTCTAAAACAAGGGAATTTGAATCTTTTTTTTGAGATGGAATGTATAAGAAAGACTGTCCTACTCTCAATTTCGTGGGATTATGAAATATTTTATTTGGTATGAACGAACCGTAAGGCTGCCTACGTATCTTGTATTGATAAGAATCAGGTCAAACGTAGTTCACAAAGATACTTTTTGTTGTTACTATTTTTCTTTTTCTTTTTCTTTTTTTTCCTTCCTTTTTTTTCTTTTTCTCTTTTTTTTCCTTTTGTTTTTTCTTTATCTCTATTTTTTCTCTTTTTTTTGAATTTTTCTTTTGGAATGAACTTTCTAAGATAAACCTATGGGGACATGAACTCTTTTTTTGTTTCGTATGACTTTAACTTGATTCCAAAAAAGGGAGGTCAAAGAAATCAGTACAGGCTCAAAAGGGGTACCAAATGGTATAAAGTATTTGGATAGCTGAAAGATGGCCTCCCAACCCCTGAAAATGCCAAGTACAACACATGTAACTTAAAAATGAAAAAGAAGATCATGCACAATATTTCTTTTTCAGCTTTGGCATTGATATCACTAATATGCTTTTCACCTTTTTTAGTGCCTTGTCAAGTACATAACTCTCATTGGGTGATTTCTTCTTCACGATGGATACCCTCAGTCTGTTTGGAGCAAACTCCCTTGACTTTATCTTGTAAATTGAGGTGTACTCGAACTAAAAACTGCTCACTTCAAATTGTTGGGACACACTCTCTTATAACAAATTCTTGTCATCCTATTAACTTCCCAAATTATATGCCCCAGTTTCACACAATTCGGGCTTTAAGTGATCTTAAAATGCCTTTACTTATTTCCCTCAAATGTCTCTATCATCTTCAAATTTATTTCATTGCTTCATGACTAAACTAACTTTTAAGACCAGGCTGAGAATTACGCGTGCATTTCATGTCACTAGAGTCAGCATGAAAAGAACTATAAAAGGGAAAGAGAACTAAACAAACACTGACTAGAAATAACAGAAAACAGGAAATTGCATTAGAAAGATGGTGAAAGGGTTTGAATAACAAAACAAGTAAAATAAGTTGGGGTTACAACCCTGGAACAAAACCAGACAACACTAAACGAGCTACTACGACTAAACAAACTAGGCAAAATAAAAGGATAGAAGGGTTTGAGTCACAAGACAATATCCGGATTACAACCTTGAAAATAACCCGGACAACAAAATACAATAAAATAAACCACCAAGGCTCCTCCCCGGCTTGCCAAGAGATGGAGCGTCTTTCCAATTACCAAACACGACATCTTAGTCACTGGGTTCCACATCAATATTGCCAATACCATTAACAACTTCAATATCATTAACTTCAGTCAGCAAGTTCCCAAGAGGATTTGCATGCTCCCTGTCACTGTCCTTGATCACAATTACCCCTTTTTGAATCATTCTTTCTATTTTCCTTTTCAAAGCACGACAATCTTCAATGCTATGCACTTAGACGTTAGAGTGGTACATGCATCGTACAGTAGGATCAAAACCTTTTGCATATGAGTCTAGAGTATAGCTGAGGAGCGGCTCAATCAGGCCAGAATGCTTTAGCTTTTCAAACAAGCTTGTGTAGGACTCCCCGATTGGCGTGAAACTATTTCTTTTTCCTTTATTCCCCTCATTGCCCCTATTTTCTAGGGTTGTTAGGTGCTCGAAATGTTGTGAAGGCAAGAGTGCATTATGCAGTGCTGGCGCTCGCCATATGGAGTAACCCAATGGTTGGACAAATGACCGGACATTGTTCGGAGGATAATACTGAGGTGGATTATGTGGAGCTTGGGGATAGGTTTGGGGTTGGGGTTGAGGCTGAGTATATTGGTGAGGTGGACCCGTTGAACCATGTCCTGATCCTGAGAGAACCATGGCAACATCATCATGTTCCTTCTGACCCAGCAAGCTTCTTGTGTTGTTTTGAATTGCTTGTGTTGTGGCTTTTAAAGCAGAATAACTCATGATCTTGCTAGACTTCAGCCCATCTTCTACCATTTCTCCTATTTTTACCACATCATTAAAAGGCTTACCCACAACTGAGATCAAATGCCCAAAGTAAGTTGGCTCTTGAGCTTGAAGAAAGTACTCGACCATCTCTTTTTCTTCCATTGGGGGATTGACTATGGCAGCTTTCTCTCTCCATCTGAGCCCGTATTCCTTAAAGCTTTCACTAGGCTTCTTTTCCATCTTGGTGAGGGACATACGATCCGAGACAATTTCTATATTGTACTGAAAGTGCCGGGAAAAGGCCTGAGCCATATCGTCCCATATGTACCACTTGCTAACGTCTTGGCGGGTGTACCATTCCAGAGATGCCCTACTCAAACTCTGACTGAAATATGCCATCAATAGTTTGTCTTTCCCACCGGCGCCTCTCATCTTACTGCAGTAACCTCTCAAATGGGCCACAGGATCTCTGTGCCTGTCATACAAATCAACCTTTGGCATCTTAAACCTAGCAGGCAATTGGACGTCATGAAACAAACACAAGTCTTTGTAAGACACGCTCATATGGCTCCCTATCCCTTGTATGTTTCTTAAAGACTGCTCTAAGATTTTCACCTTCCTGGATATCTCATCTTGCTCTACTGTCTTAGCATGCTTTTCAGTTTCACCGGGAGGCTCAAAATGAGGAGTGTGAGAGAATGGATCCGAGACTTTGAAAGTTGGTTCTGGAGCATAATGTTGGGCATCGGGGACTTTGAACACAATCTCGTTAGAGGATCGAGGAAAAGTAGCTGGAGGAGGAGCTACAAGAGCATGAGTGGCCAAAGGAGCGGGATATGAGGTGATTTTGGTTGGTAGAGTGTGAAAAGGTTGTGGGGTGATATCAGTAGCAGTGAGAATCTGGATTTGTGATAGTGGTGGGAAGTTGCAGGGTTTTCAGTGTAGTTAGCAAGGAATGAAGGTGGAGGATACCCCCTGATCCAAGACTGATACATTTCTACCATTTGCTGTTTCAACATTTGGACCTCCACTTTCAATTCAGACTCCGACTCCACAAACTCCCTCGATGGGTCAACAACTCTTGTGTCCAAGTCTTTGCTAGCCATGACTACCTTGCTCTTTGACCTTGTGTTGTATGGAAGAGTTACCAGTTTAAAAACCACAAACCAACCACCCTTATGCTATAATGAGGATAACAAAGAGGAACAAAATGAAGTCATCATGTTAGGGTTAGAGCATTTAACAGCTAAAAATATTACATTACGTGCAATGCACCTAGCAACAATTAACGGTTCTAGAATGACTTCGAGGGTCACTAGGTCACTTGGCATCATCCCAATTTTGTTCCCTTCAATCTCCTCTTTTCGTTTCTTTTCTAGCACTTGCTTGCTCATTTTTCTTCCTTTTTTTCCTTCTAATTATCACTCTTTTCTTTCCTCTCATTTCTCACATCTCATAATTTCATCTTTTTTTTCCTTTTCACTTTTTTTAATTTTATTTTTCTTTTTTTTTCCGATATTTTTTCAGATATTTTTTCCTTTTAAATAAAAAAATGATTCGATTGAACCCTATGTAGGTTGTCTACGTATTATGATGCCGCATGAATCAGATCTTTGCGTAGTTCGGAAAAATCAAGAATAGACTAATTAAACTAACGTTCTCTTTTTTTAATGACTACTCTGATGAGAAAAGAGAAATAAAAGAAGCAAATCCCTTCTTTTGAATTTTCTAGACTTAATGTTCTATAACCTATTCTAAACTCAAGCTTAACGAGCATATATTTTTTCCTTTTTTTTTTGAAACAGATACTCTATGATAAATTATTACGGAAAAAACCTAGAAGAGAAAAATATTTTTTGTTTCTTTTTTTTAGGAAGGAAATCTAAAGAATAAAATGAAGAAAAATATTTTGAATTTTCATTTGATATCCCTGAAGAAAGATTTCGAAATGAGAAATGAACAAGATAAAAAAATATTTTTGGATTTCAGTTTTGATTATCTAAGGGAGAAACTCTGAAGACAAACAAAAGATAAATTATGTTTTTTTATGTATAATGTTCTAAAGTTCTAGTGAAAATAAAAAGAATACTTTTTTTTGTATTTTATTAAATTTCCCAAAGAAGGACCTCAAAAGAATTTTTTTTTTGTTTTTTGGAATTGATATCTTAAAGAAAACTTCTAAAGAGGTATTAAAAGTAAACACCTTTTTTTAAAATTTTTAGTCTCAATATACTAAAGGAATTATAAAAGCAATTTTTATTTTGAGTTCTAAATATTAATGTCCTAAAGGAAAACCAACTCAAAAGAATTTTTTTTTTCTTTTAATTTCTAGAATTAGTATTCTAAAGAAAACATCTAACGGAAATATAAAAATGTAAAATCTTTTTTTTTACTTATAACACTTCTTTTTAAAATACAAAATAGGAAACACAATAACAAAAACTCAAAAACTTAACTAGACTATGAAAGACTCTAATTACTGTACAAAATTAGAAGGTGAAAGGCGACATAAAAAGAAAAACAGACTCAAAACATAAAATAAATAAATAAATAAATAGAATCTCCTTAAGCGACTCCTAAATGAGCGATCCTTACTGAATGGTCCTGGAGTGTCTGACATGCTCAAACTCCGATAAGTGGACCCACGCCTGTATGAGAAAATTAAGACCAAATAAAGTTAAAGACCTAAAACGCTATGTGAGACAATAACCCTTCCTGTCGGACACATGCAAGACATGATTGTGACTATTTTTCTAAAATTAATCTATGTGGCTAAAAGTGGATAAAAATGCAAGATTTGACTAAGACCCCGCGAAGCCAAGAACCTAAGACTCACTAGGAAGATCGGACCCTATGTAGGTTCCCTACATATCACGCCCCGAAAGACGAGAATCAGGTATGTTTAGTTCAGGCAGATTGGATACGGGCAAGAATTAAAAAAATAACTAATTTAGAAAAAATATATTTTTTGTCTTTTTTTGAATAATGATGACACATGTAAAATCTTTTTGGATTTTCTTTTTCTTTTTTTTTGATTGATTGATTGATTTTTGAAAAAATGATGGGGAAAGTGCAGAATCTTTTTGGATTTTTTCATTTTCATTTTTTTTGGTTTTTTCTTGAAAAAGTGTCAAAGAAAATTATAACTGGGCCCTACTTGCCTCATTTTCACACTTCACCCTTTTTTTCTTTTTTTCATTTGCCCTCAACTATCATTGTTCCGCCAAATGACCTTTTTACTCTTGAAGATTGCAACATGTAGCTCATAGGATGCATCAAGATGATCTTTTATTTTGGGTACACCTGTCCTAGACGGACCCAACCCCTGTGTTGAGTCCCCTAAGTCAAATGCACGTTGTGAGCACGTGATTTTTGCTTCACGGAAACTACTCCAAAAGAAATCGAAAAAGAAATAAAACAAGTTACCTTCGGGTACAATTTTGAGAATTTGCGTGACATTTTGATAGTTGTTCTGTCCGTAAATGCTCGCCTTGCTATAGTTAAAAATACAAAAATACATGTTGCATGCATTTAGGAATAAATGGTACATTTAGGAATTAATTAACCATAATTTGGTTTTAAAAGCGAAAATCACAAAAATATGTATTTTATTCTATTTGTTGTCATGGTAATTTTATTAAATGTTTTAATTCGTGCGTTAATTATTATAGGTGTTAAATAATATGTGTGTAATTTTATTTTGATTTTATAATTTATTTAGGACTTTTGTTTAATTTTGATAATTAAAGAAAGAAGAAAAATGGGTGAAAATAAAGGAAATCGAGATTGGGCCACCCTAGGTGGACCCAAATCCAGGCCCAAAACAACCCCATACCCGGTCCAATTTGGTCAAGCTTCGAGACGCCTCAAACGGCGTCGTATTGGTGCCTTTTAATCAGCCGTTGGATTAAATCAATCCAACGGCCAGGATTTCATCTCCCTTACCCGTTACCTGAACCCGACCCGTTTTCTGGTTCGAACTGACCCCCTACTTAACCAAACGACGCCGTGTTGGTTAACTCCCCTAATCCTGGCCATCGATCTTGATTGATCCAGCGGCCAGGATTAAACCACCCACCCCGTATATAAGACCCAATCCATCACCCCACGCCCCAAACCAAACCCCCTCGCCTACTATTCATCTTCGTCCCAGAAACCCCCCTCAAACCCTAGCCACCTTAGGATTCCCCCACCGTAAACCCGGCAACCACGACTCCGATGACTACCAAAATAACACCCCTGATGCACCCAACCACCCTGAACACGAATCCGTTAACCATTTGCCTCGAATCACCCTACAACTTCTCGAATCTTCGATCGAAGGTTCGAGCAAAAAAACTAACTCACCCCAACCAAACCCAAATTCACATCGTTCATCTTCCTGACCTTCCTCACCCCCTGAATGACCTTGGTTCCGTTAGAATCTAACCAGAAAGGCTCGAACCCCTAATTCAAGCCCCAAGAACCCTAGAACTCAGATCTGTGGGGGTCTGTCCAAATCAACAAAAGGATTGGGGTCTAATAGACTGTAACCGAGGTATTCTCAGTTGAGAACACTTCGATTAAAGTCCATTCGACCCCAAAAATGGTCGTGTCCGAGTTCGAGCTTGGGTCAGTTTTGATTTCAAAACCCTGAGGTAATTTTTCCCTTTTCTTTTGTTCTCATATGACTTCTATCTGTTTTCATGTTTAGTTTAGTTTGTTTTGATTTTTCTGTCAAGTCTGTGAATCCTGAGGTAATGTTTAGTTTGTTTTGTGTGTTTTATTGATTGTTTGTTGTCGATTATAGCTTGTATAGTCGTTTAAATAAGTGTCGTCAATTAATTTGTTTTTGAAAATTAGAGGAAACAAGACAGTAGCTCATTAATACCCTCCATGTATGTTTGCCAGCACCACATTTGTATGCTAACTTATAATGAACCTGTTGAATATGATCAGTCTTATCTTTGAACTAGACTACTCATTTGTTCAGTGACCTCATGATCTTCATAGTCTGCTATGGAAGCCTATTCATCACTGCTTTGATCTTAGCCTGTTGGCTGTTGCTTGTTTGCATTCTGGTTCTGAGTTGGTCAGGATTGGCTCCCAATATGACCAACTCATTTGGTTTGATTGACACCCCTTTGTGATCTAATTTTGAGTTTAACTTAGGCTAGGAATTGGGATAACTGTAGAAATCTTACAGACCAACCTGAAATCAGTGTTAGACTTAAGTTGATACAGTCAGTTCAGTGATTAGCTAAATTCAGAGGGGTTTATATACTGACTGTTAAGAGTTAGGATAATACAGTAATATGCAAGAGTTAAGGGGTAATTTTGGGAGTTTAGTAGCATGTTAACAGGCTGTAAAGTTGGGGTCTGCCTAGGGGTCATTTGTTAAACTTATTTTAATGACAATGGGGAACAAAACAACAAGCATGAGAATTAAGTGAATATTATAATAAACCCATAACTCTTGATTAGAGCAATAGGACAAGCATGGGGAACAGAATAGCTTACATCAAGAAAAGGCACTTAGGCATGGGAATTGAAGGGTATGGGTAGACCTAGAGGCTGTGAAGTTCTAGGCAGACCTTAGGGGTCTCTTTCAGGTTATAAATAGAGCTATTTTTGGCTAAGAAAGGGGCTGGACAGTTTTAAGAGAGAAAAGAAAAGCAAACACAAGGTTGGTCTTTCAACCTTTAGAGGACAATCTGTTTCAGAGTGATATAGAGTTAAGAGTGTGCTAGATTTTGAACATAACAATCAGAGGCTACTGCTTTTCTGCATCTGTTTCCTTCTCTGCTTTGCCTGTATTTGTTTTGGGGTGCTGCTGGGCTGCAAACTGGGTTCTTTGTCTTGGTGTTAAAAAATCTGTCAATAGGTTGTTGCTGCTGAGTACTGTTTTCTTGTTGCTACTGTTGCTGTGTATGCTACTGCTTCCACTGATCATTCCTCTTCTTCTTTTGCTTTCCCAAATACCAGGTACACCACTGATACACTGTCAATGTAAGCTGAAAGTTGAAACATGAATACAGAAATGAAGAGCTGAAGTTGTTTTTTTTCGAATCTGTTTCAGTCTGTATATTGAACATTAAAGTTGTATATATAATAGTTCATATCTTCTATTAGGATAATGAAGGTAGTCATCATGTATAATTAGACATCACGTATGGCTACTTAGTATCACATGATGTATGTATGTTGGTAGATAGAAAAGAAGTGAGAATGTAGTAAACAATATCAGGAATTTTAGTTGTGTTTGTGATTAGCATATCTTCTAACGCATGTTAAGTATTAAACTGTCCATTGCTAGTTAATCTCACTCCATTTAGCGGGCTGCCTCGCTATAACTTGCAACAATACCATTAGAATAAAATAACACCAGTTTCCATTTCAGCCTTATAAATGTTGGGCCTGAGTCGAATGGACTAACAAGCCCTTATAGGAAAAGGAATGGCCCAGGTCCAGTCCATACAGTGTGCGTTGGGCCTGGGCCCATAATATCTAAACGACTTCCCAGACACACGTTCATGTTTCGGATTTTGCAAATCATATTCGGAACCCGACTATAACTAACTTGTAAGCATGTAAATAAAGTTGGACAGTTCTTCTTCTTTCATTATTAGAGACAAACTCAATAGAAAACATAGCCACTATAGGATGACCTTTTAAATAAAAAGGAGACGAGCCTCGCCAAATAAAATGCATATATTGCGGGGCCCTCACAAAAATGTATGGGTTGATTACTTAGAACTCGGGATAGGCTGTTTAGCAAACTCCACGGCTTTACCCAAAATAATAATACGCTAATCGATTTAGGCGCGCATTTTAATAAATCTTACCTTCTTAAACTCGGGTGCACATTTATGTGACCCAAATCCAAATCTCAACGGAGTCGAAATGTGTCTCTAATTACGGGTACATTGATTGTGACGTGGTCCGAGATGCATGTCCATGACGTTGCAAATTCCTTTAAAAAACAAGAATAAGATGAGCCTCGCCGAATAAAAATGCAAAATCGCGGGGCCCTCAGTAAATATTTCCTTTAAAATTGCTTAGACTTCGAAGGGACCGTTTAGCAAAATTTCACGGCCCTACCCAAAGTAAAAATTACGCTAGTCGCTTTAGGCGCGCCTTTAATAATTTAATTTTCTTAAAATTTGGGTGCATATTTATGTGACCCAAATCCAAATCTCAACAGAATTGAAATGTGCCAACAACCACGGGTGCATTGATGTGACGTGGTTGGAGATGTGTTTCCATGATGTTGCAATTCTTGATAAAAAAAATTTATAATAATGATGACAAAAGCGGTTAAAAGTTAAAACTTGCACATGAGCTCATAATCGTATAAAATCAGATAAACAAGCCGAATATGACAGTTGAGCGACCGTGATAGAACCATGGAACTCGGGAATGCCTAACACCTTCTCCCGGGTTAACAGAATTCCTTATCCAGATTTCTGGTTCGCGGGCTGCAATACAGAGTCATTCTTTTCCTCGATTCGGGATTAAATTGGTGACTTGGGACACCCTAAATCTCCCAAGTGGCGACTCTGAAATAAATAAACAAATCCCGTTTCGATTGTCCTTTAATTGAAAAAAACTCCTTCACCCCTCGCGGGGGCGGAAAAAGGAGGTGTGACAGCTCTGGCGACTCTGCTGGGGATTAAGAAACCCAGAATCTCTGGTTCAGGGTTCAAGAATTCGAGCTTAGAATAATTGTTGTATTTGGCTTTATTTATTATATGATTTTTATTATATGATTGGGCTTAAATGTGCAAAACGATGCTTTTTACCGCTTTGATATTATTTGAATTGTATATATAAACTGTGCCGAAACCTTCTCTTCTCTCTCTTGAGTAGAGCACGCTGGTCGTGACTTCTTTCTGTTAGTGTCATATCCCAAAATAGAACGAGGATTCGGAGGAGTTGCAAAATCGGATGGCCCTTTGGTTACCGGTACAGCTCCCATCCTCGGCTCGAGTTGTCCGCTCGGGTAAGCCAGGTCTAGAACAAACACCTAGGTTTTAAAACTTAGTATAACAAAGGCTCATACCGGATCCCTAGTTGGAACGCTTATTTGCGTCATGTGCATTTAACTTAGGGGACTCAACACAGGGGTTGAGTCCGTCTAGGAGTATCAACCTGAAATGAAAAGACCATCCTGCTGCATCCTGTTTGCTTTATGCATTTATTTGCTTCAGACTTGCATGCTGACCGGCTTCGAAAAATCTGGAATATTGGAAAATTGTGGAAAAAAAAAGAGTGAAGTGACAGTGTAGAGAGTTAATTGCCTATTTTAGAAAAATCAATGCCCAAATATTGTCGAAATTTTGGGAAAATGAAAAAAAGAAAAATGTTTTTTTAATAGTTTGTTTCACTCAAAAAAGCAAAAGAAAAATAGAAAAAGAGTCTCTTATTTTTGGTTTGGAAAACAGGTTGGTCAGTGTTTGTTACGAAAAAAGAGTCTTTGTTTTGTCTTATTTTCAAAATAGAAGAGGAAAATAGTTTGTCGTGTCATGGAAAATGAAAAAAAAAGTATTGTTTCCAAAATTTGGTTTATGTTCTCTGCCCGAAATATGCCAGTATGATTCTCGCAGGGTGTGAGATACGTAGGCAACCCCCATCGGGTCCAACTTTCCCTTTTGCAAAAATAGTCAAAAAATATCAAAACCTCAATTTTTCGTCATAAAGAAGTCAGGCGACTCCATTCTTGAAAAATGGCCGAATGTCCCTAAAAAGACGCCGGAAGGTTGTTTTTGCAAGAACGCCGCTCTTGCTCATTTTTCTCAAGGGTTTCGTCCGGTTGGTAAAACACAACTTTTAAATCTGCTTCGAAATGCTGAAAGGTCGTATTGACAAGACCGGAGTTTTATTTAAATGTGCATCAATTTTGGTTTATTCTTTCTTTGAGTCCCACAAGTCCTAATCACCCCAAACCAACATGCAGAATGAGCACAGGTCCAAGTTTGCCGATAACAGTTAGGAGCAAGATCCCTTTGGAGTTGCGCTTGTGGTGGGAGGATTTGGAAAAGTCAGAGCAGGACAAGATCAAACTGCATCTGGGAGGTCTGACTAGTTTGTTGAATGTCAGACCCAGATGCGACATCATAAAGGCTTTGGTTACATTTTGGGACCCGGCCCACAATGTATTCCACTTCTCGGATTTTGAACTCACCCCAACCTTAGAAGAGGTAGCAGGCTACATGGACGTTACTGAGGGGTTAAGGCACAAATATCTGATCGCTCCGAGAGCCGTAAATTCGTACAAATTCATAGATCTACTGAAGATAAGCAAGGGAGTCCCGTACTCTGAGTTGGATAGGGGTTTTTCTACTATGCAATTCACATACCAGAGGTACGGGCATATAGGAGGGTTCGATGATCCGAAAAACGGTGTTTGCAGCAGAGGGAATCGGACAAAGTGGGATGAACATAGGCGGTTCGCCTTCATGGTAGCATTCTTGGGCATTGTCGTGTTTCCTAGGAAAGATAGAAATATTGATTTAAAGGTGGATGGAATCGTCAAGGTCCTGATTACCAACAACAAAAGCATGCTTGCTCCTATGATAGTGTCCGAGATATACCGAGCTCTCACAGCCTGTAAAGCCGGGGCAGATTTCTTCGAAGGATGCAATTTGCTATTGCAGATGTGGATGATCGAGCACTTATGTCATCATCCTCAGTGTATGCGCTATATATCTACGAACGAAGGCTGCATCGAAGGATATAACCTGAGGGTTTCAGGGCTCAGATTACCGGAAGGGTTTGAAGACTGGGTATCCTATCTCCGTGCCATCACTGCAGTACAAATAGATTGGACATTGGGTTGGCTTCCTGTTGAAGAAATTGTTTATATGCCCGCCACTGGTCCTTACTTCCTCTTAATGGGACTCAGAGGTATTCAGCCTTATGTACCTTACCGGGTGATGAGACAATTGGGAAGATGTCAGGTGGTATACCCAGACGAAGATCTCAGTATTTATGCAGTCGAGGTTAGCAACGATGACCAATTTCATGATGGAGCAAATGCCAGTATTTGCCGGCAAATACTCGAGTGTGTGACCTATCCAGAGGTGAAGTCTCACCTGCTTATCTCGCTTGGCATAGAAAGAAGAGCACTGCGAGAGACGAACCAGAACGGCCAACCAAAAGACCTCACCTCCAAGATTTTGTTGAGTCATCGCAAGAACAATGGGGCTGGCTTGCAAAAGAAGAAAACTACAGGGCAGAAATAGGCAAGCTGAAACAACAGATAAAGGATCTGGAATTTGAAAACAATGTGCAAGTTGCTGCCGACAAAGGGGAAAAGAACAAGTTGGCCCAAGAAAATAGGATGCTGAAGGCCCGAATCCGACAAATAAGAAAAGAGGATGACAACCAACAGAAAAATCGGTCCAACGAGAGGTTGATAACAGGGCTGAGGAGTCAGGTCAGCAAAAGCCGAGAGGACTTGCAGAGATCTGAAGCTTGCATAGCGAGAACGCGGGCCAGATGGGCAAAAGGTACAATGGCACGGAGAAAGCATCTGCAACAAGTCATAAGGGATTCTGAAATAAGCATCGGACTATTAAGATAAACAAACTCCACTCTTCAGGAGCGGATCTTTAAACAAGCCCGAGATGCCCAAGCTGACAGAAGGCGCTGTTATGATGTGATGGCCAGAATGGAAAAACAAATGGAGAGGTTCCAGGATCAACTCGCCGACAATGCTCAAGCACTGGGATTGAAAAACCAGTGAATAGAGCAATTATTCAGGGAAAGGGACAACATCCAAGGTAGGATTGACGAGATTGGGCACTACATTTACATGAGATGCTTAGCATGTGAGCAAATTCCTTGTGACACCCTACTCGCCTCCGTCATGGGCTACGTTCACCGGATCATGAATGAGTTGAAAAGCTTACAAAGGGGTCTTACACCAAAGCCCGCGGAAAGGCCGAACGACGCCTCGCGAGCACCTAAATCCTTAATGTATCCCTAGTTCGAGTCTTGTTTGTTGACTTTATGGGTCCATTATCTCCCCTTATGTTGTTTTTTCGTTTTTCATCGAGTCAGGTTAAGAATTTTGGAATCTGTATGTTGCTGTTCTTTGTTTAAAATAAGTAGTTTGTAATAGCAAATTTTGGTGATGAATTGAATGATTCCAAAAGAATTTTGTGTCTTTACTTTGAGGCAGAACTACGCCCGGTCTGATTCACGCGGGGACGTGATACGTAGGCAATCCACATAAGATTTGACCGCCACTAAAAAGAAAGAAAAAGAAAAAAAAAGAAAGAAAGAAAAAGGAAAAAAGAGAGAAGAAAAGAAAGAAGAATAATAGAGAGGAAAGCGGAGGGTTCCCAAAACACTTTAAAGGCACAAATAAAGCAAGCCGGGATGACGCATGTGGTTGAAGCAAAAACATGTTAGAAATGGTTAACTGCCTAGGAGCATTGCATCCCCAACGTGCGATTACCAAATCTGTTAAACTCTAACGCTAACAAGTTTGTTGTTTTCCTATACCAGACAGTTAGTTGTTAAAACGTTCTGGCATCACATCCTTATCAAACCAGATCCAAAGGACCTGTACCAATAATCATGACTACTTCAGAAAATAGTGCCGAGGAAGAAAGTCCAGTAAGCCAGTTGCTGAAAGAGGCAATGGAGAAGATAGAGAGGATGGGATTGGAGATGAATGCGATGCAGTTAGCCTTGGCTAAAGTACAGAAGAGCCCTGAACCACCCATTACTCTTACACTAGGGCATATGCCGGAATACCCTCACTCTGGCCCTTCAACCAGCCTCCCGAATCACCGTTATTATCAGAAGAGAAGCCCTTATGATTCCCAAGCTCCACCACCCCATCAATATCTCCCAACACCAAATGTTCCCACCTTTATGGGACCCACACCAGCCACACTGCAAAGATCAACTAGTGAGCCGTTGTTTCAGGCTCACGATGCGCAGTACTATCCCCCTGAACCCACATTCAATGCACCAGAACCCCATACCTATAATCCACACTTGGAGGTCCCGGCGGAGATTGAAAAGCCGGCTAAGGTTCCAGAGCAGGATGAGGTAATGAGGAAGTTCAAAAGCCTAGAGCAATCCTTCAGGAGCATGCATGGATTGGGCAACCAGGTCAGCGTGGCCTACAAGGATCTATGCCCTTTCCTGGACGTCCAACTCCCGACAGGGTTCAAAATGCCTAAGTTTGACTTATACGAAGGGCACAACGATCTTATGGCACATTTGCGAGGCTTCTGTAGCAAAATGAGAGGAGCAGGCGGCAAAGATGAGCTACTGATAGCTTACTTTGGTAAAAGCTTAAGTGGATCGGCATTGGAATGGTATACCAGACAAGATCCCAGCAGATGGTACACTTAGGATGATCTAGCGCAGGCTTTCGCGGGTCACTTTCAATACAATCTCGAGATAGTCCCTGACCGTCTCACATTACTGAGGACCGGAAAGAAGTCTAGGGAAAGATTTCGTGAGTTTGGTTTCCGCTAGAGAGAATAGGCAGCCAGAGTTGATCCTCCCATGAGAGAGGGGGAAATGGTGGACTACTTCCTGCAAACGTTGGATCCAACTTACTTTGGTCACTTGGTGACGACGGTTGGAAAATCCTTCAATGAAGTAGTAAAGATAGGGGTTATGATAGAGGAGGGACTGAGGTCCGATAAAATCCTGAATTACTCAGCGCTCAAGGCAACGACCCAGGCTATTCAGAGCGGCACGGGAGGTGCGCTTGGGAGGAAGAAGAAAGAAGAAGTCGCCACGGTTGAGACAGGCGGTTGGTCCAGGTCCGGCAAACCATACTACAACCAACCCAGACCCCACAATCCAAATTATCCATACAGCCCGCCACAACACTACTATCCACCCCAAGAACCACACTTCTCCGTGCACCAAGCCCAAACATACACTCAGCCTCCGGTTCACCCGCAATGGCGCGCGCCGGCTCCCCAAAACACATATGCACATCCACATAACACATAACCTCCACCCCAAAACGCCTACCCTCCACCAAGGGCATACAGGAACCCTCCAGGGGCGGGTTTTCGAGGAAATCAAGCTGCTAGAAATGACAGGCTACAGAGACCGAGAGCCTTTACTGAGTTGGGAGAGACATATACCGCTTTGTTCCACAAATTGAGGCAGCTAGGTTTGGTGAGTCCTGTCGAGCCTAGGGGGCCAAACCCCCTACCCTAAAATTTGGACCGATCGATAAGCTGTGAATACTGCTCAGGAATGCTAGGGCATGATACCGAAAAATGTTGGAGGTTGAGGCATACAATACAAGATCTTATTGATGCCAACAAGATCAAGGTCCAGACGCTGGAGGCACCCAACATCAACCAGAACCCATTGCCAGTGCACCACGAAGCTCACATGATCGAGCTGGTGCACAAAGGAGGGGAACCCAAGAAACCCTCACAGACAGTGATGATGGTCCATGCCACTCCGAGAGAAAAGCCGACCGGTGGGGAAGCAGGGGTACAGTTGAAGCGGGAAGATGTCAAGCCAGTGGTGATATTAGGGAAGAGTCTATCCACCGCAACAAGGAAACCAGAGCCAACCCAATTGGTGGTATCGAGAACGTCATCCACACCCGTAGTTGTTGTGAAAGGGGTCTGCAGGGAACCGGCCATCATTAAGCCGGTAGTCCAATTGCTAGTGATTGATATCAAGGCCGTGCCTTGGAAGTATGAAAAGGCAATGGTAATGTACAAAGGAAAGCAAGTGGAGGAGGATAGTTGTGAGGCTTAGGGACTGACTCGATCGGGACGGTGTTTTGCTCCAGTGGAGTTGAGAAGGTCCAACCCAGCAGTAACAAAGAAACCCGTATCAAAAGAAGAGGCGGAGGAATTCTTGAAAAAGATGAAAGTGCAGGATTATTCCGTTGTCGAACAATTGAATTAAACACCGACCCAGATCTCGTTGTTATCACTACTGATCAATTCAGATGAACATCGCCGGGCCCTGATGAAGATACTGAATGAAGCTCATGTGCCCAATGAAATTTCAGTAAACCACCTTGAAACGATTGCCAACAAAATTTTTGAGGTAAACAGGGTAACGTTCTCTGATGATGATCTGCCAGTGGAACGCACGAAACATAATAAAGCTCTCTACTTGACTGTCAAATGTGAAGATTCGGCAGTTACTCGGGCGTTGGTGGATAACGGCTCAAGTGCCAATATTTGTTCATTATCCACCCTGAACCAGTTGAAGATTGACCATGGTAGAATCCACAAGAACAATATTTGCGTCCGAGGATTTGACGGAAGTGGAACGGACACCGTGGGGGATATTATACTTGAGTTAACCATCGGCCCGGTTAAGTTTACTATGGAGTTCCAGGTATTGGATGCCGTGGTATCTTATAATCTGTTGTTGGGACGACCGTGGATCCACGCGGCCAAAGCGGTGCCATCCACCTTGCATCAAATGGTCAAGTTCGAATGGGACAGACAAGATGTCGTGCTGCATGGGGAAGACACTGCGTGCACCATGGGAGGCGCCATTGTGCCCTTCATAGAAACCAATGATGACAAAGGTCCCTGGGTTTACCAGATTTTCGATGCAGTGTCAGCAAACAAGATTCCCGAGGGTGAAAGTATTCCACACCCCAGGGTAGCTCCGCAACCGTCATGATGGTTTCAGAGATGCTGGGTAATGGGTTTGTGCCAGGAAAAGGCCTGGGGGCTGAGCTTCAGGGGATTGTTCAACCTGTCTCCTTGCCTAAGAATTTAGAGACCTTTGGGTTGGGGTTCAAACCTACTGCGGCAGATGTAAAGCGAGCGCAGAAAATGAAGAAGAGAGTTTGGGTTCTTCCCAAACCAATTCCGCGTCTCTACAGATCCTTTATTAGAGCAAGTGCCAAGGGGTCACCGGTCCCGAAAATTCTCGGACCATTGATTGGGATGCACGGGGATTTGAATAGGAGCTTCGAACGGTTGTTTGCTGATGTCCATGTAATAGAAGTTGGAGAGGGTTACAACAGAGCAGACATACAGTTTGTGGGGCTTGAGGCCAATACCAACAATTGTACGGTTACTCCTCTTCCTACCCCGGGGGAGCCCTGGTAGTAGGCTTTGATTTTTCTTTCTTGTTTTTTCGGATTATTCCAGGGTGTAATCCAAATCTCATTTTTTGTAATGTGTGAACCCTGCTATCCTGCATTTTTAATAAAATTCTCTTTCCTTGTCTCATTTTAATTTTGTTTTGTTCTTTTCTCTTTATGAACAGTTCTCTTTTTACTGGTTCTAATGACATGGCCTGCACAACGGATCTTCGACCTAGTCTAATAAATCAATCTGACTCCGACTTAATTATACAAGAGATCGATTTTGATAATGAGTCTGAATATGACGAGGATGAAGCCTTCGAAGAAATAAATCGAGAATTGTGCCAGTTCGAAGAGAAACCCAAGCCTAATCTGAATGACACCGAAGCTGTCAATCTAGGGGATGCAGATAATGTCAGAGAAACCAAAATCAGCATCCACATTGAGCCAAACATCAGGGAGGAATTAATCAAAGCCCTCATTGAGTTCAAAGATGTTTTTGCATGGTCATATGATGATATGCCGGGATTAAGCACCGATCTAGTGGTTTACAAATTGCCCACTGACCCGGCATACCCTCCGGTCAAGCAAAAACTGAGGAAGTTTAAGACGGATATGAGTGTGAAGATCAAAGAAGAAGTGACCAAGCAGCTGCAGGCAAAAGTTATTTGGGTCACTCGATATCCCGAGTGGTTGGCCAATGTGGTACCTGTGCCGAAGAAGGATGGGAAAATCAGGGTATGTGTTGACTACCGCAATCTCAACAAGGCAAGTCCGAAGGATAATTTTCCATTGCCGAACATCCATATCCTGATCGATAATTGCGCTGGACGCGAGATCGGATCCTTTGTGGGCTACTATGCGGGGTATCATCAGATCTTAATGGATGAAGAAGATGCGGAGAAGACGACGTTCATTACGCCGTGGGGAACTTACTGCTACCGGGTGATGCCATTCGGATTGAAGAATGTCGGGGCAACGTACATAAGAGCAATGATTGCTGTGTTTCATGACATGATACACAAAGAAATCGCGGTGTACGTAGATGATGTGATCATAAAGTCCTGGCATCAAGAAGACCATGTAGCAGACCTAAGGAAGTTCTTTCAAAGACTGCGAAGGTATGATATTAAGCTCAACCCGGCCAAATGCGCCTTCGGGGTTCCATCAGGAAAGCTGTTAGGATTCATCGTCAGTGGACGGGGTATTGAGTTGGACCCATCCAAGATCAAATCCATCCAGGATTTTCCATCGCCAAAGAACAAGATGGAGGTAATGAGTCTGTTGGGAAGACTAAATTATATCAGCAGGTTCATCGCTCAACTCACGGAGACTTGTGAACCCATATTTCGGCTGCTGAAGAAAAATGCTGCGGTAGACTGGACGGCGGAGTGTCAAGAAGATTTTGACCAGATCAAAGGGTATCTGTCAAATCCACCTGTGTTGGTCCCACCTGAGCCGGGGAGACCATTAATTCTTTATCTGACGGTCTTGGAGAATTCGTCTGGCTACGTGTTGGGGCAACACGACATTACAGGAAGGAAGGAGCATGCCATTTATTATCTTAGCAAGAAGTTTACAGTATATGAGGTCAAGTACACTCAACTCGAGAGGACATGTTGCGCCCTAACTTGGGTGGCTCAGAAGTTGAAGCACTATTTGTCCTCATATACTACTTATCTCATTTCCCGTTTGGATCCATTAAAGTATATTTTCCAGAAACCTATGCCTATAGGGAGGTTAGCAAAATGGCAAATTTTGCTCACAGAGTTTGATATCGTCTATGTGACGTGGACGGCCATGAAAGCCCAAGCGCTAGACGATCACTTGGCTGAGAATCCTGTTGATGAAGAATATGAGCCATTGAGGACGTATTTTCCGGATGAGGAAGTAACGCATATAGGTGAGCTGGAGTTACCCGAGGAACCAAGTTGGAAGCTTTTCTTTGATGGAGCCGCAAACGCGAAAGGGGTTGGAATAGGAGCAATACTCATTTCTGAAATAGGACGTCACTATCCTGTTACAGCTCAACTATGTTTCTATTGTACCAACAACATGGCCGAGTATGAAGCATGCATTTTGGGTCTGCGACTAGCTGCAGACATGGATGTCCAGGACGTTTTGGTCTTGGGAGACTCGGACCTCCTGGTGCATCAGATTCAGGGTGAATGTGAAACACGGGATTTGAAACTCATACCATATCGACAATGTTTGCACGATCTGAGCAAGCGATTTCGATCAGTGGAATTCAGACACATCCCAAGAGTTCACAATGAGGTTGCCGATGCATTGGCCACCTTAGCATCAATGCTACACCACCCCGATAAAATTCATGTTGACCCATTGCACATTCAGGTTCGTGATCAGCACGCTTATTGCAACATGGTAGAGGAGGAAGTGGATGGCGAGCCATGGTTTTATGACATAAAGGAGTATCTCAAGATGGGGATATACCCGGAGCAGGCCACCAGAGACCAAAAAAGAGCCATTCTGCGTTTGTCAAATGGTTTCTTCCTCAGTGGAGGAGTGTTGTACAGAAGAACCTCAGATTTAGGATTGCTAAGATGTATAGACGCCGGTCAAGCCACGACAGTTATGGCAGAGGTGCATGTTGGAGTTTGTGGGCCACATATGAGCGGATATGTATTGGCAAAGAAGATTCTTCGAGCAGGGTACTATTGGCTCACTATGGAGCATGATTGTATCAATTTTGTGCGGAAGTGCCATCAATGTCAAATACATGGAGATCTGATTCATTCTCCGCCGACAGAGTTGCATACAATGTCAGCGCCATGGACATTTGTCGCATGGGGCATGGATTTCATTGGGCCTATTGAGCCGGCAACAACCAACGGCCATAGGTTCATTTTGGTGACCATCGACTACTTCACCAAGTGGGTTGAAGCTAAAACTTTCAAGTCGGTAACCAAGAAGGCAGTGGTGGATTTTGTTCACTCCTATATCATCTGCAGATTTGGGGTCCCAAAAGTGATCATCACGGATAATGGTGCAAATCTTAACAGCAATTTGATGAGGGAGGTATGCCAACAGTTTAAGATTACACACCGCAATTCCACCCCATATCGTCCCAAGGCGAATGGAGCAGTTGAAGCAGCCAATAAGAACATCAAGAAGATACTGAGGAAGATGGTAGAAGGATCTAGACAATGGCATGAGAAATTACCCTTTGCCTTGTTGGGTTATCGCACTACAGTCCGGACATCCGTAGGTGCAACTCCTTATTTATTGGTATACGGAACTGAAGCAGTAATACCAGCAGAGGTCGAAATTCCGTCCCTCCGAATTGTCGCTGAAGCCGGGATTGACGACGATGAATGGGTCAAAGCTCGACTGGAGCAGTTGAACTTAATAGATGAAAAAAGATTGGCACCAGTGTGTCACGGCCAGTTGTATCAGAAGAGAATGGCAAGGGCATACAATAAGAAGGTGCGCCCCAGAAATTTTGAAGTAGGACAACAAGTATTGAAACGGATCCTCCCACATCAGATCGAAGCAAAAGGCAAGTTCGCCCCAAATTGGCAAGGGCCTTATGTTGTGACCAGAGTGTTATCCAACGGCGCTTTATGTCTAACAGATATCGAAGGAAGATGCGTTGACATGGCTATCAATTCTGATGCAGTCAAAAGATATTATGCATAATTTCTATGATTATGATAGTTATTGGTTCGTTTGTTTGTACTTGGTACTTATTGGATAATGAAATGACGGAGGCAATTCTTTCTTCCATCCAAACACTTTTAACCTTTGCTTCCCCCTTTGAGCCTTATTTATTCTTTCATACCCCTCTTTTGGAGTCACTAATGAAAAAATATATGAAAAAAGGGAAAAAGAAAAATGAAAACAAGATAAAGGTCATAAGAAAAACAGAGGAACCGTGGGAACTACGTTTGACCTGATTCCTCAAAGAGGATACGTAGGCGCCTCACGGCTCGGTCATAGTGTGCATAGTGTGCATAGTTCAACATAGTGTAACAAAAATAAAATCCCCCAAGCAAGAAAGCTGGGGCAGAAGTTATGTTTTAAAGTTTCAACAAAGGTTTGATTCCAAGAGTTGTAGTGGTTCACCCATCAAAGTTATTTTGAATTCTTGATAGCCTTTCTTTTATCCCCATACAAAAACCAACATCGATGTCCAAAAAAGACCTCCCGATCAATATCCGAGAGGTGCCAAGTCAGGCAAATGAAAGCCGAGAATAATACACTGATCCCCAGCAAAGAAGAGGATCATAAACTGGAAATGAAATGATAGCCGAAAAGAATCTCCAGAAGAGAGAGTCATATCGGCAGCACTCCAATCCCCCGCTGAAAAAATAAAATAAAATGAGAGAATCTTATCGGTGAAAACCTTCACAGGTACCATAAGGAGATGAAAGATGAGAGAAATAAAACGAGAGAGTCTTATCGGTGAAAACCTTCACAGGCACCATAAGGCGATGGGAGCTGAGAGAAAGGAGAGAGTCTTATTAGTGAAAACCCCTCGAAGGGCACTATAAGGCGACAAGATAGATTGGCAAAAAGGATCCACATTTGCGAAGAGGTGAGCACCTATTTATCCCCAGCAAGTGAGGCCATCAGGAAGATTGATTGATACAAATAGACTGAGTCGATTAATCCGTAATGCACGACATGATCGTTGGGACCAGTCATACCGCCCTGAAGGGGAGAAGGAGAAAGAGAGGACTGATCCGCAGCAAGATAACCCCAACAGTCCTATCCTCAATAACGTTATCCCCAGATGATAACATTTTATGCCCTGCAGTGCTGAGAGAAAATAAACTTTTAAGGGAGTAGTTTTGGAGTTGAAGAGGACTCCCCCATCATGTTTTGAAACAAAAGAGCAGGGAAGGGATAAATGGAAAAACCATCCCCAGCAGACATATCATCCCCAGCAAGCAACTTTATCCCCAACCAGTTTTGGGAGCACAGAGCGAGGGAAAGGGAAAGGAAAAATCATCCCCCAGCAGGAGTGACACGATCACTCACCATGTTAAAACTAACAAAATTTTCTTTGATTTCTACAGGAAAATAAAGGTTGATGATGGCAGAAAGACACGCCACAAGGAAGGTCACCAAAACCGGGGCAGAAAAGGTTGATGATGGCAGAAAGACACGCCACAAGGAAGGTCACCAAAACCGGGGCAGAAAATTTCCTGCCGTTGTCAAAAATTTTCTCGGAGGAACGAGGAAACAAATTCAAATACTTTTCATAGTTTTAGATAAAAAGGCGCCCACCTGTATAATGAAAGGAATAATTTTATGTCTTAGATAAATAGGCGCCCACCTGTATAATGAGAGGAATATTTTCATGTCTTAGATAAATAGGCGCCCACCTATATAACGAGAGTAATACTTTTATGCTTTAGATAGATAGGCGCCCACCTGTATAATGAGAGGAATATTTTTATGTCTTAAATAGATAGGCGCCCACCTGTATAATGAGAGGAATATTTTATGTCTTAGATAGATAGGCGCCCACCTGTATAACGAGAGGAATACTTTTATGCTTTAGATAGATAGGCGCCCACCTGTATAATGAGAGGAATATTTTTATGTCTTAAATAGATAGGCGCCCACCTGTATAATGAGAGGAATATTTTCATGTCTTAGATAAATAGGCGCCCACCTGTATAACGAGAGGAATACTTTTATGCTTTAGATAGATAGGCGCCCACCTGTATAACGAGAGGAATACTTTTATGCTTTAGATAGATAGGCGCCCACCTGTATAATGAGAGGAATATTTTTATGTCTTAAATAGATAGGCGCCCACCTGTATAATGAGAGGAATATTTTCATGTCTTAGATAAATAGGCGCCCACCTATATAACGAGAGGAATACTTTTATGCTTTAGATAGATAGGCGCCCACCTGTATAACGAGAGGAATATTTTTATGTCTTAGATAAATAGGCGCCCACCTGTATAATAAGAGGAATATTTTTATGTCTTAGATAGATAGGCGCCCACCTGAATAACGAGAGGAATATTTTCATGTCTTAGATAAATAGGCGCCCACCTGTATAACGAGAGGAATACTTTTATGCTTTAGATAGATAGGCGCCCACCTGTATAATGAGAGGAATACTTTTATGTCTTAGATGAATAGGCGCCCACCCTGTATAACGAGAGGAATATTTTTATGTCTTAGATAAATAGGCGCCCACCTGTATAATGAGAGGAATATTTTCATGTCTTAGATAAATAGGCGCCCACCTGTATAATGAGAGGAATATTTTCATGTCTTAGATAAATAGGCGCCCACCTGTATAACAAGAGGAATATTTTTTAGTCTTTGCATTTTCAGGTTTTGAAACCAGCAACTCACCAGCAAACAGAAGGTTGCAACAAGGGATCCCAGCGCAAATTCAAGCGCATGAGCCAAAAGGGAGATAAGACAAATCTCGAGAAGAGCGGCTTTTGAACATCAAATTATTCCCAGCATAACAAAAGTTTAATGAAGGAAGCCATATCCCCCGCGGACAGAACCGGGCAATGAGAATTGGTATTCAGAGAAGCAAAAGGCCGGCATCATCCCCGTCAGTTCTCTGAAGAAAGAAGCATTGGAATAGACACAAGCCGACAAGAAAGCAAGGCATCAAGAACAAATGAAAGATAGATGGGATCTTGTAATCCGGGTCTAGCCTAGCTTCTTGATTTTTCTTTTAAGCACGGTGTAATAAGGAGATCGGTAAGTAGTAGTAACAGCATGCAACAACAGTAACAGCAAATTGCAGTCCCATGGTAGTCCCAGCTACCAAAACTTCCCGAACTACATTAACCTGATTCCCTTTTTGCCAGGGATATGTAGGAAACCATTGAAGCAAAGGTTCGGTTAAATCTTTTCAAAAAATGCTTCACACAGAGTGTTCCAACGGGCAAAAATCGCTCGTATCCGCTCACTTTATCTTTGCATGAAAACTCTGTGTTTTCGGACAAAGAGGGGCAGCTGTAAGCACGTGATTTTTGCTTCACGGAAACTACTCCAAAAGAAATCGAAAAAGAAATAAAACAAGTTACCTTCGGGTACAATTTTGAGAATTTGCGTGACATTTTGATAGTTGTTCTGTCCGTAAATGCTCGCCTTGCTATAGTTAAAAATACGAAAATACATGTTGCATGCATTTAGGAATAAATGGTACATTTAGGAATTAATTAACCATAATTTGGTTTTAAAAGCGAAAATCACAAAAATATGCATTTTATTCTATTTGTTGTCATGGTAATTTTATTAAATGTTTTAATTCGTGCGTTAATTATTATAGGTGTTAAATAATATGTGTGTAATTTTATTTTGATTTTATAATTTATTTAGGACTTTTGTTTAATTTTGATAATTAAAGAAAGAAGGAAAATGGGTGAAAATAAAGGAAATCGAGATTGGGCCACCCTAGGTGGACCCAAATCCAGGCCCAAAACAACCCCATACCCGGTCCAATTTGGTCAAGCTTCGAGACGCCTCAAACGGCGTCGTATTGGTGCCTTTTAATCAGCCGTTGGATTAAATCAATCAAACGGCCAGGAACCCTTACCTGTTACATGAACCCGACCCGTTTCCTAGTTCAAACCGACCCCCCTACTTAACCAAACGACGCCGTGTTGGTTAACTCCCCTAATCCTGGCCATCGATCTTGATTGATCCAGCGGCCAGGATTAAACCACCCACCCCGTATATAAGACCCAATCCATCACCCCACGCCCCAAACCAAACCCCTCCTCGCCTACTATTCATCTTCGTCCCAGAAACCCCCCCTCAAACCCTAGCTGCCTTAGGATTTCCCCACCGTAAACCCGGCAACCACGACTCCGATGACTACCAAAATAACACCCTTGATGCACCCAACCACCCTGAACACGAATCCGTTAACCATTTGCCTCGAATCACCCTACAACTTATCGAATCTTCGATCGAAGGTTCGAGCAAAAAACCTAACTCACCCCAACCAAACCCAAATTCACATCGTTCATCTTCCTGACCTTCCTCACCCCCTGAATGACCTTGGTTCCGTTCGAATCTAACCAGAAAGGCTCGAACCCCTAATTCAAGCCCCAAGAACCCTAGAACTTAGATCTGTGGGGGTCTGTCCAAATCAACAAAAGGATTGGGGTCTAATAGATTGTAACCGAGGTGTTCTCAGTTGAGAACACTTCGATTAAAGTCCATTCGACCCCAAAAATGGTCGAGTCCGAGTTCGAGCTTGGGTCAGTTTTGATTTCAAAACCCTGAGGTAATTTTTCCCTTTTCTTTTGTTCTCCTATGAATTCTATCTGTTTTCATGTTTAGTTTAGTTTGTTTTGATTTTTCTGTCAAGTCTGTGAATCCTGAGGTAATGTTTAGTTTGTTTTGTGTGTTTTATTGATTGTTTGCTGTCGATTATAGCTTGTATAGTCGTTTAAATAAGTGTCGTCAATTAATTTGTTTGAAAATTAGAGGAAACAAGACAGTAGCTCATTAATACCCTCCATGTATGTTTGCCAGCACCACATCTGTATGCTAACTTATAATGAACCTGTTGAATATGCTCAGTCTTGTCTTTGAACTAGACTACTCATTTGTTCAGTGACCTCATGATCTTCATAGTCTGCTATGGAAGCCTGTTCATCACTGCTTTGATCTTAGCCTGTTGGATGTTGCTTGTTTGCATTCTGGTTCTGAGTTGGTCAGGATTGGCTCCCAATATGACCAACTCATTTGGTTTGATTGACACCCCTTTGTGATCTGATTTTGAGTTGAACTTAGGCTAGGAATTGGGATAACTGTAGAAATCTAACAGACCAACCTGAAATCAGTGTTAGACTTAAGTTGATACAGTCAATTCAGTGATTAGCTAAATTCAGAGGGATTTATATACTGACTGTTAAGAGTTAGGGTAATACAGTAATATGCAAGAGTTAAGGGGTAATTTTGGGAGTTTAGTAGCATGTTAACAGGCTGTAAAGTTGGGGTCTGCCTAGGGGTCATTTGTTAAACTTATTTTAATGACAATGGGGAACAAAACAACAAGCATGAGAATTAAGTGAATATTATAATAAACCCATAACTCTTGATTAGAGCAATAGGACAAGCATGGGGAACAGAATAGCTTACATCAAGAAAAGGCACTTAGGCATGGAAATTGAAGGGTATGGGTAGACCTAGAGGCTGTGAAGTTCTAGGCAGACCTTAGGGGTCTCTTTCAGGTTATAAATAGAGCTATTTTTGGCTAAGAAAGGGGCTGGACAGTTTTAAGAGAGAAAAGAAAAGCAAACACAAGGTTGGTCTTTCAACCTTTAGAGAACAATCTGTTTCAGAGTGATATAGCGTTAAGAGTGTGCTGGATTTTGAACATAACAATCAGAGGCTACTGCTTTTCTGCATCTGTTTCCTTCTCTGCTTTGCCTGTATTTGTTTTGGGGTGCTGCTGGGCTGCAAACTGGGTTCTTTGTCTTGGTGTTAAAAAATCTCTCACTGGGTTGTTGCTGCTGAGTGTTGTTTTCTTGTTGCTGCTGTTGCTGTGTATGCTACTGCTTCTACTGATCATTCCTCTTCTTCTTTTGCTTTACCAAATACCAGGTACACCACTGATACACTATCAATGTAAGCTGAAAGTTGAAACATGGATACAGAAATGAACAGCTGAAGTTGTTTTTTTTTTCGAATCTGTTTCAGTCTGTATATTGAACATTAAAGTTGTATATATAATAGTTCATATCTTCCATTAGGATAATGAAGGCAATCATCATGTATAATTAGACATCACGTATGGCTACTTAGTATCACCTTATGTATGTATGTTGGTAGATAGAAAAGAAGTGAGAATGTAGTAAACAATATCTGGAATTTTAGTTGTGTTTGTGATTAACATATCTTCTAACGCATGTTAAGTGTTAAACTGTCCATTGCTAGTTAATCTCACTCCATTTAGCGGGATACCTCGCTATAACTTGCAACAATACCATTAGAATAAAATAACATCAGTTTCCATTTCAGCCTTATAAATATTGGGCCTGAGTCGAATGGACTAACAGGCCCTTATAGGAAAAGGAATGGCCCAGGTCCAGTCCATACAGTGTGCGCTGGGCCTGGGCCCGTAATATCTAAACAACTGCCCATATACGCGTTCATGTTTCGGATTTTGCAAATCATATTCGGAACCCGACTATAACTAACTTGTAAGCATGTAAATAAAGTTGGACCGTTCTTCTTCTTTCATTATTAGAGACAAACTCAATAGAAAACATAGCCACTATAGGACGACCTTTTAAATAAAAAGGAGACGAGCCTCGCCAAATAAAACGCATAGATTGCGGGGCCCTCACAAAAATGTATGGGTTGATTACTTAGAACTCGGGATAGGCCGTTTAGCGAACTCCACAACTTTACCCAAAATAATAATACGTTAATCGCTTTAGGCGCGCATTTTAATAAATCTTACCTTCTTAAACTCGGGTGCACATTTATGTGACCCAAATCCAAATCTCAACGGAGTCGAAATGTGTCTCTAATCACGGGTACATTGATTGTGACGTGGTCTGAGATGCATGTCCATGAGGTTGCAAATTCCTTTAAAAAACAAGAATGAGATGAGCCTCGCCGAATAAAAATGCAAAATCGCGGGGCCCTCAGTAAATATTTGCTTTAAAATTGCTTAGACTTCGGAGGGACCGTTTAGCAAAATTTCACGGCCCTACCCAAAGTAAAAATTATGCTAGTCGCTTTAGGCGCGCCTTTAATAATTTAATTTTCTTAAAATTCGGGTGCATATTTATGTGACCCAAATCCAAATCTCAACAGAGTTGAAATGTGCCAACAACCACAGGTGCATTGATGTGACGTGGTTGGAGATGTGTTTCCATGATGTTGCAATTCTTGATAAAAAAAAATATAATAATGATGACAAAAGCGGTTAAAAGTTAAAACTTGCACATGAGCTCATAATCGTATAAAATCAGATAAACAAGCCGAATATGATAGTTGAGCGACCGTGCTAGAACCACGGAACTCGGGAATGCCTAACACCTTCTCCCGGGTTAACAGAATTCCTTATCCGGATTTCTGGTTTGCGAAATGCAATACAGAGTCATTCTTTTCCTCGATTCGGGATTAAATTGGTGACTTGGGACACCCTAAATCTCCCAAGTGGCGACTCTGAAATAAATAAACAAATCTCGTTTCGATTGTCCTTTAATTGGAAAAAACTCCTTCACCCCTCGCGGGGGCGGAAAAAGGAGGAGTGACACACGTGATGCAACAAACGTTCCTACTAGGGATCCGACATGAGGTTATGTTATTCTACATTTAAAACCTAGGGATTGTGTTCTTGACCTGGCTTACCTGAGCGGACAACTCGAGCCGAAGAGGGGGCAACGTACTAGGAGCACGAAAGTCTGCCCGACCTTGTTTCTGGCCTAGCCTCGTTCTATTTGGTATAACTTCTACAGAAAAAGCGGGCCATGCGAACGTGTGCACCATTTTCAGAAGACTCAAAGGGGTGGCATAAGAGGAAAGTTATATACAATTCAAATAATATCAAAGCGGTAAACAGACAGCAGTTAGCACAAAAGGTTCACAGAATACAGTAATATTAAGAATAAATGAAGCCAAGTAAAATCATTTTAACAAACTCGAATTCTTGAACCCTAAACCAGAAGTTCGGAGTTCGTATCCCCAGCAGAGTCGCCAGAGCTGTCACACTTTCTTTTTCTACCCCTAAAGGGACATAAGGGAGTTTTTTTTTTAATTTAAGTGACAATCGAAACGGGATTATTATTTAAGATCAGAGCCCAAGTCACTGGTTTAAGATCCTGAATAGAGGAAGTTGACTCTATTTACGGTCTGCGAACACAGAAATCTGGGTAAGAAATTCTGTTAACCCGGGAGAAGGTATTAGGCATTCCCGAATTCCTTGGTTTTAGCACGGTCGCTTTGATCATACTTGGCTTATTAAATTATTTAACTACTTATTTTAGAACCTATGTGCATTTGCCCTTTTTAATTAAGAAAATATCTTTAAACAGGTCACGCGCACGTGTACCCATTTGTTCGGCATGTCAAAAATCATGTCACGCAAACGTGTCCACAATTAATAATGCTTTATTATTAAGAAAGTTTTAGCCAAAGTTGCGCGAATGCATACTCCGATTTTATTTTCAAAATAGTAATTATGTCACGCGAACGTGTACACAATCACGGTTATAGATTAAATCGCCCCTAAAGCAAACTACCAACATTCATTTTAGAAACCGTAATCATGTCACACGAACATGTACATAATAACGATAATAAATTCAAAACGCGCCTAAAGGTTCGCGTACCCGGGTGTTGACGGCCTAGCATGCTACTAGCAATAATGAAACTAGCAAGAACAAAGCAAGAATGAAACACATCATATGAAGCCCAATTGTCTTAAGTGATTGAAATGTGAGAAGTGACGTCGGCTAAGTTCCATACTATAAATTTATAGCAAAAACTGAGCATGCTCATCGAATTGCAGATATGCAATGAGGGATTTAACCAAATGATCTTTTAATTGGAAGCTTTTAATTAGTTATAAAATCTATATATTGCTAGAAGATACTCCTCTTTATGTGGCTCTAATGTTTTATGTAATCTAATGAAACAATATTCATATCCCTTTAATTCCAAGAGAAAATAGAAAGCATAATAGCTACTTATCTACAGTTAACTAAATAGAAAGCCTCCACTAGTCTCGTAAGCAAGTAGTTAAATGGAAACAAATGAAATCAAACAAAACAATTCAAAAACCATGACACAAGATCTGGAAATTAGAAAGATAGGTAAAGTTAGAGCATGACCTTTTAATAGCAACTTCTTTATTTTAAACATGAAAACTCTATTGAAGGCTAGATCTTTGAATCAACGACCAAAACAACTGGCCAGAAAACTTGAGCTAAATGTATGGAAATCTCGAACCAAGATCAAAGCTCGAACTACAGCGGCGAACTCGACTCGATCGGAACAGAATATCACTGCAAATGACCTTGATAGTGTCTATTTTTTGTGACTAGTTTTAGGTGTTTTGAAATGAGTTTTACAGCTGGGTTTTGATGTCCATTTTCGGACTATTTTTAGCTGAAATTGGCTGCTGTTGAGCTGTTGTTTTGTTGCTTGTTTGGGGCTGGAATTTCTAGCTGGTTTGCGCCTATTTAGAGGGTGTGAACTGAGCGTTCTTGGGTACTATTGTGGCTTCGTTTTGGTGTTGGTTTTGGGTGGGAAAGAGGTGGTTCTAATGGAGGTTTACGGTGGCTTGGGAAGAAGAAGAAGAAGAAGAAGGCAATGGCTTGGGGACATCATTCTGATGGAGGTGTTGATTTCGAAGTGCCCAGCTGGCCTGGAAACAACTCGAGATGCTGGATTATGTGGATGGTAAGGGTGGAACATAAAATCGTTACTGGCCTGGAGTGGTCTTGGAGATCGATGGGGGATGGGTCGTGTGTTCTACGGCTGATGTCCTCTAAAAAATCCCAAAAAAACGCTCCTTTTATTTGGTGTATATGTCTAGGCTTTGTTTTTATTATGTCAAAATGGCTGATCCCTTCTTTAGGTCTAGGGTCTCTTTTAAGTGTCTTCCTAAGGTTTAGGGGTACTGGGCTTGGGTTGTCATGGACTAAGTCCGAAAATTAGGCTTAAAATGGATTGTTTGAGCCCAAATTTTATTCTTTCTCCGTGAACAAGACTAAAAATACAACCTCATTTACCAATCAATCCTACTTAAGTAAAATAACTATTAAAATAAGACTAATCGTTAAAACAAACCTATTTTTTTTGGTATTTTCAGATATCATATTAAAATAAAAATAAGGCACTAAAAACATGCTAAAATATAAAAAATCTTGGGGAGGGTCAAAAATCACATGTCTACAATATATAGGAGCACTCAAAGAATCACTAGGCTTGACCAGATACAGTGCAAAATAAGACGACACATAGGAGTATGTAGACCCTGGATCAAATAGAACTGAAACATCTCTACTACAAACTGAAACAGTACATGTGATATCGGAATCCTCAGCCTTAGGCCTGGCTGGAAGAGCATAACATCAGGGCTGAGCCCCACCACCCTGAACTACATCTCTGGGACGGCCTGCTGCTGGCTGGCCTCCACCTCTAGCTGCCTGACCTCCAAATCTAATACCTCTACCTCCACCTCTAGCACCTCTACCCCCACCCCTAGCTAGCGAAGAGGGCGGTAAAACACTTGGTGCCTGAACCATAGCACGGGAACCCTGCGGCTGCGACTAAATACCCACCAATCTCGGACAAGCCCTCCGGATATGACCATACTCACCGCACTTAAAGGATCCACCTGAGTGCTGCAGCTAAGGAAACTGAGACTGACCTTGGCGACCTGAATGACTACCCCGAAAACTTTGGAGCAGTGGTGCGCTGATAGGAGCTGTTAGTGCAATGTAGGTCTGCTGATCAGAATATTGCATATGAGAACCACGGCCACCTAAAGCGCCGTGAGAAACCTGAAGTGCTGACTGAAAAGGCCTAGGAGGATGGACTCTACCATGCGAATCCCTGCCTCCAAACGAGGCACCACTGAATCTGCCTAAATGACTGGGCCTCTTGTCAGACCCCTGACCACCCCCCTGCGATAGGACTATCTCAACTCTCCTGACCACATTGGCCGCCTCCTGGAAAGAAATCTCACTCCCCGTCTCCTTAGCCATCTAAAGTCGAATAGGCTGAATGAGTCCCTCAATGAAACTCCTCACCCTCTCTCTATCAGTGGGAAGTATGATAAGAGCATGACGGGCCAAGTCGATGAATCTGGTCTCGTACTGAGTAACAGTCATAGAACCCTGCTGGAGACGTTCAAACTGCCTCCGATAGATCTCTCTCTGAGTGATAGGGAGAAACTTCTCCAGAAATAGCTGGGTAAACTGCTCCCAAGTCAAAGCTGGTGATCCGGCTGGTCTAGCCAAACAATAATCTCTCTACCAAGTCTTGGCAGATCTAGACAAGCGAAAAGTAGCAAAGTCAACCCCATTGGTATCCACTATCCCTATGTCCTGAGAACCTCATGACAACCGTCTAGAAAATCCTGGGGAAAGTAGTAGTGAAGATCTTGGTGAACCTGTCCAATCTCCACAAAGCATCGGCAAACATAGCTGCTCCATCACCGGTCTGAGCTACCACACCCGACTAAACTGCTCCAATTGGCTGAGCTGCTGGAGTCTGAAACAGGGGAGCCATCTGCTCTGGAGTGCGAGTAGCAGGAGTCTGGGTTCCTCCTCCAGCCTGAGAGACGGCTGGTGCTATAAGAAGCAAGCCTGCCCGGGTGACACTCTCCATAAGGCCCACTAGACAGACCAAAGAATCCTGGAGTACCAGGGTAACAATAAACCCCTCTAGGACCTGAGCTGGGCCCACCGAGACTACCTGGGCCGGAACCTCATCATCAAAGTCAACTTGAGGCTCCGCCGCTGGTGCTGCTGCTCTGGGCTGAGTTCTGCCCCTACCTCGGCCTCGAGCAAGACCTCAGCCTCACCCTATACCCCTCGTGGGAGCTGCTGCTAGGGGCTCGGGCTGCTTGTCGGTGGATGAGGAAGCGCGTGTTCTCGCCATCTGCGAAAGAATAGAGTAGAAATTCAAATAGCATTGATAAACCAAACTGCACGACAAGAAAGAATAAATGTGAAATTTTTCCTAACTCTGTAGCCTTTAGGGAATAAATACAGATGCCTCCTTACCGATCCCTCAGACTCTACTAAGCTTGTCTGTGGACTGTGAGTCCCATGTAACCTAGAGCTCTGATACCAACTTGTCACGACCCAGATTTTCCACCCTCGAGAGTTGTGATGGCTCCTACTAATGAAAGCTAGGCAAGCCAACCGTTGTGCAAATTACTTCTTTTTCCATTTTAATCCTTTAACAATTATGAAACAACGGTTTATAAATAGCGGAATTTAAACAAGCGGGAAAAATGATAAAACATTTGAATAATATCCAATACAACATCTTAAGCAAAATCTACCCAGAACTGGTGTCACGCTTCACAAACAGTCTAGAATTACCATAAATAAGGTCTGAAAAATAGCTAATACACTATTTTCGAAATAAGTATATGAAACAGGGTGAAGGGATAGAGGGAGACGCCAGGGCCTGCGGACACCTGCAGGACTACCTTGGAATCTCCAACTTGACTAAAGGCAGCCACCCAAGTTAAGGTCCGAATGTTGCTGCTCCGGGATATGCACACAGTGCAGAGTGTAGTATCAGCACAACCGACCCCATGTGCTGGTAAGTGCCCGGCCTAACCCTGGCGAAGTAGTGACGAGTCTAGGACCAGACTACTAAATAAACCTTTGCAGTTATATCATATACATCGGAAAATAAAACAGAAAGATACAATTAAGGATGGGAGGGGGCGTGCTACGAGGGGGATATCATTTACCAACAGTAACTCAGAAGAAAAAGCATAAGGAACAATCTAGAATTTGTGGCAGAAAGAATAAGGAAACTGTAACCAATCAATAACCACTTTTATCATTTATTGTGCGGCGCGCAACCCGATCCAAATCATAAAAACATTGTTGCGGCGTGCAACCCGATCCATATCATTTATCACTGTTGCGGCGTGCAACCCGATCCTTTTATAATTTTGTTGCGGCGAGCAACCCGATCCAAATATAATATTGTTGCGGCGTGCAACCCAATCCAAATATAATATTGTTGCGGCATGCAACTCGATCCAAATATACAGTTCAACACCAATTACAAAAGGAGTTCCGGCAAGGGAACAATAAGGAAACAACACTATCCCGGCAAGGGAAATCGACAGAATAAGTAAATACGTCTCGGCAAGGGAATCAGCTATAACCAAACTTGTTCTAACATTTAATTTCACAAAAAAAACCTCAACTAGCACCAGTACTCAACCATAAGCAAATTTCCACTGAAATAATCATAATCCTTGCCCAATATAATGATTCAACAAATTAGGCATTCGTAGTAATTATTAAGAACACAACGATTTCAATTTAAGACTCACGGGCATGCTTGACACCAACGTATAGATACTCGTCACCGTGTCTATACTTCGTACTCAACAAATAACACATAGCAAATAGGACACAACTCTTAATCCCTCAAGCTAAGGTTAGACCAAACACTTACCTCGAACTTCCACGGCCAACTCAAGCCTCAAACATCGCTTTTCCTTTAGAATTCGCCTCCAAATAACTCGTATCTAGTCCAAATTTATTTAACAACATCAATAAATGCTAAAGAACTCATACCCAAAGCTTAATTATAGGTTTTCTATCATTTTTCCCAAAAAGTCAAAAATCGACCCCGGGCCCGCTCGGTCAAAACATGATGTTCGGACCAAAACCCGATTACCCATTCACCCACGAGCCCGAATATGTATTTAGTTTCAAAATTTGACCCCAAAACGAGGTCAAAATTCCAATTATTCAAAAATCCCTAACTCTACCCAAATCCCTAATTTTCTACCCTTAAGAATATGATTTAGGCCTAGAAATCTAATGGGTGTTGATGAAAAATGAAAGATATGGATTGAGGAACACATGCCTATGATGTGGTGTTGATTTTACTCTTCAAAAATCGCCTAGGTTCTGATTTTGGGGAAGGAGATGTGAGAAAATGGGTTATTCCCGTTTCTGTTACTGTTTTAAATGACTGGGCAAAAATAGGCTATGCAATCGCGACAAAGCCTATGCGATCACATAGTTTTCCCCTCCCCTGTACTTCGCGTTCGCATAACAAGGGATGTGTTCGCATAGAGTTAAAACTACCCAGCCCCCGACCCATCTCCTATTCTATGCGTTCGCGACAGCCCGGGTGCGTTCGCGTAGAGTGAACTCCTAAGGCTCCGCATTCGCACCTGGTTCTATGCGATCGCATAGTGCAAACTTGCCCCCTCCCAATTTGTGCTGTGCATTCGTGTGGTTACCACACATTCGCATAGAGTAAAAACTCAGACACCAGCAACATCAGAAATACTAGATTTCTAAGTCCAAAAACATTCCGATGCCTATCCGAAACTCACCCGAGCCCTCGGGGCTCCAAGCCAAACATGCACACTAACTTAAAAACATCATACGGACTTGCTCGTGCATTCAAATCACCAAAATGACATCAACAACTATAAATTTAGCATCAAAATCATGAAATCACTTTAGAACATCAAATTTTTCCAATTTTCTCAAATACGGTCCGATTCACGTCATTTCAAGTCCGTTTCTCACCAAATTTCATAGACTCAACTTAAACCACATATAAGACCTGTACTGGGTTCCGAAACCAGAATACGGCCCAATACCATCAAATTTTAAACACATTTCATTTCCAAAAACTCATAAATATTCCAAAAAATAATTTTCTTTAAAAATTTATTTCTCGGGCTTGGGATCTCGGAATTTGATTCCGGGCATATGCCCAAGTCCCATATTTTCCTACGGATCCTCCGGGACCATCAAATTACGGGTTCGGGTCCGTTTACCCAAAATATTCACCGAAGTCAACTTAAATTCATTTTAAAGGCAAAATTTATTATTTTTCACAAATTTTCACATAATGACTTTCCGGCTACGCGCCTGGACTGCACACGCAAATCGAGGTGATATTGAAAGAGGTTTTTAAAGCCTCGGAATATAGAATTTATTTCTAAAACAAGTGATGACCTTTTGGTCATCACACTATGTTATGTCTATATAAAAAATAAGGATGTTGGAACCGATATAAAATGTTCGTCGACGACATCTATGATATCTCTATATATATATATATATATATATATATATATATATATATATATATATATATATATATATATATATATATATATATGAATAAGGATCTTAAGTCTGGAGAAACAATTTTGAATAGAATTGGTTTCATATGAAAGATATGTAGTTCTGAACATGTAGTTCAAAGACTTGAAAGTATAAAGTCAATGGTATGTGCAATCAGTTTTCGATATCTTATTTGTCTAGCATGACATGAAAACTTGATATGCATCTAATTAAAGTCTGTTATATGACTTAACTTATATGACAATCCTTGAAGGATTTAAATCGCTTAAAACATACACAATTCTTTATCTTGAAGTACCACATCTTCAGTGCAATTTGTGCACAAATATATCTTGCTATAACTATATGTATGATAATATGATAGCAAGAGTTTTTGCCCCTATGTGATGATATTGAAATGACGATTCCAACAAGATCATGTGAAGAAAATACATCTCTATCTGGAATGATGATTTCAAAGTGCAACATATTCATTCAGGTTAATATTTGTTTATCAAATCTCTACCAATGATCTTTCGAAAATGGTGCACAAGATTGGAATGCAAATGCTCAAAGATGCGAATTGGTGCTCTCATCAGGAGGAGTTAATATGCGTTGTACTCTTTTTCCCCTACAAGGTTTTGTCCTACTGGATTTTCCTTGCAAGGTTTTTAACGAGGCAACCAAAAGGCGTATTATTAGAATTCATTATTGTTTCCGGAGTCTCTCTCCAAACGCTCTCTGCCAACGGTAACATAAGAGGATCTCAACAGCGACTAGTTCAGTCGCTGGCGATCACCCTCCGCCCAGGTAAGTCCTCTCACCCCTTTCTCCTTCCCATCATCCAACACCCCTCTTTCTCTCTCCGCCCTTCTCTCTCACCCCGCCTCTCCTCCTTTCCCGTCTTGTCTTCTCCCCCTATTACGCCGGCGAGACACGGATCAGTCGCTGGCGAGTGGGAACAACCACAGTTAGGTTTCGGGCCTGGTTGTAGTGCCGTGGTGACACACAAACCAGACCCGTTATTAAGATAGAGGTGCGGATTCTTTTCCGGTGAGGTCAAGCTATTTTCAGGTGGCTTTGGGAGGCGAGCGAGACGAGAACGTGCAAACAGTGAAGAACAACCCAAGTATTAGCAAGGAACGACAAGAGCTGGCGCAAACGAGCTAGGTGGACGCAATATAGTCGAGTATACTAAGACAATTCCCAGGTTATGCTCACGGGAATTGATACCTCCTGTCTGCCTATTTCCCTCTATAGTGTTAGTAAAATTGCTGTACTTTTAGTTCTTATTAGTTTAGTCACCGTGTTAGGGCGCCTGCAGTGACATCTTGTCTTATTCTAGTTTGTTCTGTGGTGTTTGTTAGTGATTACCCCTAGTCCGCCGGAGTTATAGTGGCTGCAGTCTGTGATGGTCAAGTGAGTTCATGTCCTCGGGACGTGCGAGGGGTGGGTCGGGAGGTAGGGCGGGGGCTAGGAGGTGGGTTGGGACGTAAGGGAGGTAAAGGGAACAAGGGTGTCCATCGGTTGAGAATTGGGTCATGGAACGTAGGTTCATTGACAGGTAAATCTATAGAGCTGGCGAAGATCCTCAAGAAGTGGAGGGTCAATATAGCGTGTGTCCAGGAGACAAAGTGGGAAGGTTCGAGTGCGAGGGACGCGGATGGGTATAAACTTTGGAACTCTGGAACCCAGAAGGGTAAGAATGGAGTGGGTATATTGGTGGATAGGGAACTTAGAGAGTCTGTTGTTGAGGTTAGACGAGTGAATGATAGATTGATGATTATTAAGTTGGTAGTTGGTCAGTGCACCGTAAACGTCGTTAGTGCCTATGCGCCACATATGGGCCTAGATGAGGAGGTTAAACGACGCTTTTAGGATGGGTTGGATGAGATTATATGTCAGGTACCACCTACTGAGAAGTTATTCATTGGAGGGGATTTCAATGACCATATTGGGTCGACCGCAGGTGTGTATGACGAAGTGTATGGAGGCTTCGATTTTCGGGAGAGGAACGGAGGAGAAACCTCGTTACTGGACTTCACTAAGGCTTTTGGGTTGGTGGTTGCTAACTCTTGCTTTCCAAAGAGGGAAGAACATTAGGTTACTTGTCAAAATGCGGTGGCGAAGACTGAGATTGACTATCTCCTCCTCAGGAGGCGCGACAGAGGGTTGTGCAAGGATTGCAAGGTGATTCCAGGTGAGATACTCGTGACGCGACATAGGCTCTTGGTGATGGAAGTTGGTATTATGGTGAAGAGGAGGAAAATTTCTGCTCGAGAAAGACCAAGAATCAGGTGGGGAGCCTTAACTAAGGACAAAGCTCAAGAGTTGGAAGGTCGGTTGTCGGTTATGGGAGCTTGGAGGAGTAGTGGTGACGCAAACTCTATGTGGTCAACTACAGCAAACTATATAAGGGAGGCTGCGAAAGAGGTGTTAGAGGTCTCGACGGGCGTCTCTGGTAGGCACAAAGGAGACTGGTGGTGGAATGAAGTGGTACAAGGTAAAGTGGAAGCGAAAAAGGAGGCGTACCGGAAGTTAGGTGGGAGAATAGGAGAGGGGGAGAGGCGAGCGTGCATGGAGAGGTATAAGGTAGCTAGGAAGGAAGCGAAGCTGGCGGTCACGGAGGCTAAGACTGCGGCTTATAGTCGTATGTACGAGGAACTAGGGGAAACAGGAGGGGAGAATAAGTTATTTAGGTTGGCCAAGCTAAGAGAGAGGAAAGCTCGGGATTTAGACCGAGCAAGGACGACGATGGTAGAGTATTGATGGAAGATTCCCAGATTAAGAAGGATGTTAGACTTACTTTCAAAAACTTCTTAATGAAGTAGGGGATCGGGATATTATGCTCGGTAAATTGGAGCATTCTGAGAGTCACAGTGACTCTGGGTACTGCAGGCGCATCGAGGTTTGAGGAGGTCGTGAGAGCTATGAGTAAGATGAGTAGGGGCAAAACGACCGGGCCCAACGAGATTCCGGTAGAATTTTGGAAGTATGTGGGGAAAATAGGTTTGGAGTGGTTGACTAGGTTGTTGAATGTTATTTTTAAGGCGAAGAGGATGCTAGATGAGTGGAGATGGAGTACGATGGTCCCACTGTATAAGAACAAAGGTGATATCCAGAGTTGTAACAATTATAGGGGTATCAAATTACTGAGTCATACTATGAAAATATGGGAGAGGATGGTTGAAGCAAGGTTGAGGATGACAGTGTCCGTATCCGACAATCAATTTGGTTTCATACCGGGTCATTCTACTATAGAAGCTATACACCTTGTTAGGAGGTTGGTTGAATAGTACAGAGATAGGAAGAAAGATCTGCACATAGTGTTTATTGACCTGAAAAAAGCGTATGACAAGGTTCCTAGAGAAGTTCTCTGGAGAAGCTTGAAGGCAAACAATGTGTCGGTTTCCTACATTATGGCGATTAAAGACATGTATGATGGGGCAAAGACTCGGGTTAGGACAGTAGGAGGCGACTCTGAGGATTTTCCGGTTGTTATGGGGTTACACCAAGGTTCTGCGCTTAGTCCGTTCCTATTCGCCCTGGTGATGGACGCGTTAACACATCACATTCAAGAGGATGTGCCATGGTGCATGCTATTCGCCGATGACATAGTTCCGATTGACGAGTCGCGAACTGGTGTTAACGAGAGGCTGGAGGTTTGGAGACAAACTCTTGAATCTAAGGGTTTCAAGCTTAGCAGGACAAAGACGGAATACCTGGAGTGTAAGTTCAGCGTTGAGCAGAGGGAAGTAGGCGTGGATGTGAGGCTTGAATCACAGGTCATCCCGAGTAGAGACAACTTTAAGTACCTTAGGTCGGTTATCCAGGGAGGAGGGGAGATCGACGAGGATATTACACACCGTATCGGGGTAGGATGGATGAAGTGGAGGTTAGCATCTGGAGTATTGTGTGACAAAAGAGTGCCACTGATACTCAAAGGTAAGTTCTATAAAGCGGTGGTTAGGCCGGCCATGATGTATGGGGTTGAGTGTTGGCCGGTTAAGAAATCACATATCCAGAAGATGAAGGTAGCAGAAATGAGGATGTTGAGGTGGATGTGCGAGCACAGTAGGATGGATAAGATTATGAATGATGATATTCGAGAGAAGGTGTGCGTGGCTCCCATTGATGACAAGATGCGGGAAACAAGGCTTAGGTGGTTCGGGTACGTTCAGAGGAGAAGCCCAGATGCTCTGGTAAGGAGGTGCGAACGGCTGGTGGCGGAGGGCTTGAGAAGAGATAGAGGGCGGCCTAAAAAGTATTGGGGGAGGTGATTAGGCAGGATATGACGATGCTTCAGATTTCCGAGGACGTGACACTTGATAGGAACATGTGGATATCGAGTATTAGGGTGGTAGGCTAGGAGGTAGTTGAGTCTTGCCTTATGCCATAACTATGGGAGACCAGTTTGGTAGGGATACTATTTTGCTTTTGCTTTGTATCATTCCTCTTGATTTCATGTTGTTCTTATTATTCATATATATATATATATATATATATATATATATATTTCTTTCATATTATTTCTGTGGTGTTACTAATATTATCTTCTTTTGTCCTTTTGTCTTCTTGAGCCGAGGGCTTTCGGAAACAGCCTCTATACTCCTTTGGGGTAGGAGTAAGGTTTGCGTACACACTACCCTCCCCAGACCCTACTAGTGGGATTTCACTGGGTTGTTGTTGTTGTTGTTGTTTTCCTTCTCTAGAATTTTTTTCCCATTGGATTTATTTTAGGTAAGGTTTTAAGAAGGCACATTATCTATTGAATAGACATTCAAGGGGAAGTGTTATAAATAGAATTTTATTTATGGTGAATGTCTATATTTTAGAGAGATCTTAGAGATTTTACTTGTTGGCTAAGTCACTCTTTCCCTATAAATAGATGGGTCCTATTCTATTGTAAATCATTCCAAAAATCAATAAGAATTCTCTCTCCCTACTTTTCTCTGCAATATTCTTCTTTTTTCTTTTATTGTTTTATAACAGTAATAATTTTCTCTTCTTCGAGTATAGAATATTCTTGACCGTCAAAAGAATTATATATTCAACTGCTATAATTTACTTTTAAAATCTAACTTCTAAATACAATTATGTAAACATGACTGTACACTCACTTTAAACGTAATTTAAAGTAACTACTCTTAATCAGTGGATTTTGTAGCTTGGGACATACAAGATTGTATACAAGCTAATCACAAAATAGTGTAATTAGTATAAATTATTTAAAAATTATTAACAAAAATAAAATATCTTACAGAAATAGATAATAATTAAATTCACGTTACCCAAAATGATAGTTTCTTTATAAATATTGTTTTCGCTACGCACCAAAAGGGGTGATGGCATTTTGCAAGTCAGATATTTTCATTAAATATAATTTGCTTATATATTTTAAATAAAATAATTATGATTTGTCCTTGTTATGTAACTGCAGAATATGCACATTTTATTTTTTAATAATAAAATATAGATCTCCAAACTTATACCAAAAGTTAAATGGAAAAAGGCACTAAGAATTTAAAAAATTATGTCCAAAATATTCTTTTTATTGAAAAATGACAGAATATGCTTATTTTGAAGATTTTATCCCCCTTCTTATGCCTAAGCTCCTTCTCCTTTTTTTCACTATTTTGTCTTGTTCAAGAAAGAATTACAAGAAAATATACATGACTTCACACCATAATAAAAAATGACCCATATTTTTAAGTTTTATCGACCTAGCTCACATTGTACATATTTTGAAAGCACTAGCAAATTCAAAATTTGTATTCTTATAACCATTTCTTTTGGAAACTATTGAGTTAAATCTGTATTCTCACAACCATTGCTTTCACTCTCTCTTCTTTTCACATCTTCTACATATGCTTCAGAGGGCAGTATATTTTCTGCTTCTCCTCTTGTGTCACCTGCTTGCAATGTAAGAAAATTGAAGAGTAGAAGTCCACCATTGAATACCATTCAAAGTTTTGCTTTCGAAAATGAGTTTTTTTGAATTTGTTAGTTGTTTGGATTGGGTGTTGCTCCAATTGATTGAAAATATCAAAATGAGTTCAAAATTTAAATTTGTAGTGATTTGGAGTAGATTTGAGCAAGATTTGAGTTAAATTTCAGAAAAGACGCAAGAAAGAAGACGAAGTCAGTTTTTTGTATAATTATGTATAATCTTGTATAATAGCATATATGAGTGTAGAAACACAACTTATACACTATTATACACATTTATACAAGCGTATGTAGACGAGCTTCTTCCACGATTTTCAGTTGCAATTCTTGTTTAAAACCAGTCCAAATCTCCATTAAATGACTTCAAATTTTATATACAACCTCCTTATACTATTTTTAACAAGTCTAAATAACACCCATTCCAAATTTTTCATAAAATCAAATTCCAAATTTAAACCCACATATTTAATCTTGTTAAAAAACTAATTTCACCACCCAAATAAATTTGGTTTGTTGAACTAATATTTGAGTCACAGTTACTAATTCGAAAATAAATTTAAAAGCTCGAGGAATCTTTTTAAAAAATTAAATAGTAATTTTGAGAACCTATTGGAGTTGAATGTTAAATTTTAGCCTATTATTTTTGGGCTAGTTGGTTGTAAATTGAAATATGGTCTATAAAATTAAAAAGTAGGGAGTCCAGTCGTTCTAATGTGAAAATTTTCCTTTATTTTTTCTATTTTATTGTTGTTTTTTCTCAACTTTTTATTTTCTAGTAAAATTTTGCACTTATTTTATTTTTATTATTTTTTTAATTTATTTATTTTTGTTTGATTGACGAGACACGGGACGATGTTAACTAGATGTTGGAGGCTTGGAGGCAGGCATTGGAGTAAAAAAGGTTTCAAGTTGAGTATGAACAAAATAAAATACTTGTAGTGCAAGTTTAGTAATGAGAATCATGATGCGGACGTGTTAGTGACGCTTGACACTCAAGTCTTCCCAAGAAAAGAAGTCTCAAATATCTCGAATCAGTAATTCAATGTAATGAGTATATTGATGAGGATGTCACATATTGTATTGGAGTGAGGTAGTTGAAATGGAGGCTCGCATCCGGTATTCTATGTGATAAGAATGTGCTGCTTAAACTTAAAAGTAAGTTGTAGAGAGTGGTTGTTGGATCGATTATGTTATGTGGGGTAGAGTGTTTGCAACTCACATGTCTAGAAGATGAAAGTAGTAGAAATGAGAATGCTGAGATAGATGCGCGGGAATACAAGACGAGATAAAATTAGGAATAAAGTTATTCGGGACAAGGCGGGAATGGTCCTAGTGGAGGACAAAATACGAGAAGTAAGGTAAAGATGGTAAGGGCATGTGAAGAGGATAGGCGCAGATGCCCTGTAAAGAGGTGTGACAGATTGGCCTTGGTGGCATGAAGAGAGGTAGAGGTAGGCCTACGAACTGGATGAGTTGATTAAGCAGGACATGGCGCAACTTCAGCTTATTGAGGACATGATCCTTGATAGGAAGGTGTGGAGGTCGAGGATTAAAGTAGAAAATTTGTGGATAGTTTAATGTATTGCTTTGCCATACCAGCTGTATTAGTATTAGTCTTGTATTTTTGTTCATAGAGTAATATTTCTACTTGTTATATCTTTCGTTTTAGTTATCTTATTATATCATTGTTGCTAGTGTTGTTGTTGCTGCTTGTTTTCATTTGCCCTTGAGCCAAGGGTCTTCGAAAATAGCCTCTGTACCTGCACAAGATATGGGTAATGTCGGGATACACACTACCCTTCCCAGACCCAACTTGTGGGATTATACTAGTATGTTAGTGGTGGTGGTGGTTTTGAATTAAATTTTTTTGTAGTTATTTTTTCTTCTTTTTTATTCTTTCTAGTAACAATCTTTCACTTTTTGTTAGGGTTGTGCATAATTTGGTAAATACCGAATTACCTTACCGAAATCGAAAAAATTAGTATTTGGTATTCTATTTTGGTATTTGGTTTAAGTTTTTAAGAAAAAATAGCATTAGATATTTAAGAATAAAATACCGAAATACTGACACCGTACCAGAATAAATACTAAGTTATACAATACACGTATGATCTATTATAACATTAATATTAAAGTTCTAAGTTTTACTTTTAATTATTTTTATAGTTTTCTTTAACCTTTACCACCTTTTTCCCACTATACTTGCCTTTTCCCCTTTTCTTTGGTGTGCCTATTAACATTTCAACCTTTCTCATATCTAGGTTTAACATTTTGGTTTTCATATTTTTTCACTATACTATAATATTTTTATTTTTGTATTTTTGAATAATTTACTTAAGCATACGCACATGTCACGACCCCGGTTTGCCCTCCGTGAACCATTGTGACGGCACCTAGTCTCTACGACTAGGTAAGCCTAAACTTGCGAAAAATAACCAAACTTGCAAAAGTAAAACAATTTAAAAATAAAAATAAAGCAATAACAATGTTTAAATATGCCGCTCGGCATACACCATGTTTAACTCTCAACACCAAACATAAATCCAAGACCCGGAAACCCATGAATCACAAGCTAAGAAAAGAAAGTCTACATAGCTCTAACTCCAGAATTCGTCTTGAAGGGCTAAATACTAAAAGGCAGGAATAGAAAGGGACTCCTCGGTCTGCGGATGCGGCAGATGTACCTCGAAGTATCTAAGTAGTCGCCTCCCTCAAGGATGGTAGGCATGAGTAGAAGTACCTGGATCTGCACATGAAAAATATGCGCAGAAGAGGCATGAGTTCACCACAACGATACTTAGTAAGTGCCAAGCCTAACCTCGGTCGTGTAGTGACGAGGAAGGTCAGGGCCCTACTGACGTTAAATACAATATAAGGGTTAACAGTGTGGAATAAAATAATATAAATAAGTGCAACAGTAAGAAATAACATAGAATTGACAGAACAACAACAACTAGAACAGAGACAAAACAAGCCACAGAAAGAAATATAGCTCAACACAGAGATAACAACCGGGGCACCTTCCAGGATACCGTCATGTAGTCCCAATTACAACTCTCCAGTGGATCTCCCGGGATACCATTCCGTAGTCCATCATATATATGTCCGAAGGATCTCCCGGGATCCCACCCCGTAGTCTAACTATCAATGTGCGGGGATCTACCGGATTCCCGATCCGTAGTCGCAAATGTAAATACCCAGTACTGGGGGAATCTACCGGGTGCATTCCCGCAGTTCCATATAACTGTGCAGGGGGATCTATCGGAATCTAACCCGCAGTCCCAAAGTAAATGTGCAGGGTATCTATCGAGAATCTAACCCACAATCCCAAAGTAAACAGACAAGGGAGAGCTACCGGAATCCCACATCCGTAGTCCCAAAATAAATACATAGCAACAGTAGGAGGTATACAGAAATGGCAAAATTTCATATTAAGGCAATAAGTAATTCTAGTCTAGCATGCTGCACAGAATTCAAGTAAGGCAGGTTGAATCAATTAAAGCAATTAAGTCACTTAGACATGCTTTCCTAAGCTAACAACAGGCTTAATAGTGCAAGTAATAGAAACATGAAAGGAAACATACTAGTAATTACTTAAGAAAACTGGATTTCCAACAATTAGCATAAGTACGCACTCGTCACCTCACGTACAAGGTATTTCAATTACCAAATATACCAATCCTAAGGGGAAGGTCCCCCACACAAGGTTAGACAAGCCACTTACCTCGAACCGGCTCAAAATCAACCCGACACCACGTCTTTGCCACGAGTACTCGACTCTAAATGTCTCAAATCTATTCACTTCAATTGTATAATGTAAATAACACTTCAAGTAACTGATTCTACAATTAAATTCTAAGCTAATACGCGAAATTATGTAAAATGACCAAAATGCCCATCGGGCCCACGTCTCGAAATCGGGTGAAATTTACATTTTCAGAAAACCTCGTACTCTCACGAGTCTATACATAACACGAACACTGATATCGGAGTCCAAATGACCCCTCAAATCCTCATTTAAAGGCCTCTTAAACTCAAGCCCTAATTACCCATTTTTTCCAAATTTTTCCACCACTAATCAGGTATTTAATCACATAAAAACGAGTTATGAAGTCAAAAATGTTACCTCCAAGTGATTCCCCTTGAATCCCTCTTCAACCCTCTTTAAAAAGCTTCAAAATCGCCTAACAATGGAGGAAACTAGGCTAAAATTCGTGAAATAACCCTTTGCAAACATTCTGCCCAGGTATTTTAGTTCCTTCTTCGTGAACGCGGTCAAGGCCTCGTGTTCGCGAAGCACAAAAAGTCGTTGACCAAAAGTCCTCTTATGTGAACGCGACACTGCTCTCGCGAATGCGATGCTTCCACTGACCAACCCTTCGCGAACGAGTTAAAACTTTCGTTAAGAGCAATTCCACCTCGAGCCCAGCTGACCACTTCCTTCTACGCGAACACGAAGAGCAATTCCACCTCGAACCCAGCTGACAACTTCCTTCTATGCGAATGTGATACCCTTACCGCGAACGCAATGCTCAAACATCACCACCCTTTGTGATCGCGGAGACTTCCTCACGAATGCGAAGGAAAAATTCCATCAACCCTTCGCGAAGGGTAAATATCTGCAACAGCTGAACCTGCAATTCTGCAACTCTTTGACAACTAAAAATGATCCGTTGAGCATCCGAAACACACCCGAGGCCCCCGGGACCTCAACCAAAGGTACCAACATGTCCTAAAACCTTATTCAAACTTGTACAAATCTTCAAAACACCTCAAACGACATCAAATCAACCAAAACACATCGGATTCAAGCCTAAGCTTTCCAAAATCTTTCGAATTACGTTTTTGATCAAAAACCCAACCAAACCACCTCCGAATGACCTAAAATTTTGCACATACATCCCAAATGACATAACAGAACTACTGCAACTCTCGGAATTCCATTCCAACCCTCGTATCAAAATCTCATTATCGAATTGGATACTTCCAAAATTCAACTTTCAGCATTTCAAGCCTAAATTAGCTACGAACCTCCAAAACACAATCTGAACACGCTCCTAACCCCGAAATCACCCAATGGAGCTAACGAAACCATCGGATTTCCATTCTGAGGCCGTCTTCACACTGTTCCGACTACAATCAACTTTCCAACAATTAAGCTCTCATTTAGGGACTAAGTGTCCCAAAACTCCCCGAAACTCAAAACCAAACATCCCGGCAAATCACATTAGCAGAAATAAACTTGGGAAAAGCAGTAAATAGGGGATCAGGGCGTTAATTATTAAGGCGATCGGCCCGGTCGTCACATCCTCCTACACTTAAACATTCGTTCGTCCTCGAACGAGCATAGAGACATACCTGAAGTAGTGAAAAGATGAGGGTAACGACTGTGCATATCCTGCTCGGTCTCTTAGGACGCCTCATCGACCGGCTGACCCTGCCATTGAACCTTCACTGATGCAATGTTCTTTGACCTCAGCTTTCTGACCTGCCTGTCCAATATTGCCACTGGCTCCTCAACATAAGATAGATCCTTGTCCAACTGGACTAAAATGAAATCTAACACGTGAGACGGGTCACCGTGATACCTCCGGAGCATCGAAACATGAAATACCGGATGAATTCCAGCCAAGCTACGAGGTAAGGCAAGCTCATAAGCAACCTCCCCAACACGCCTTAATATCTCAAAAGGGCCAATAAACCTCGGACTCAACTTCCCCTTCTTCTCAAATCTCATGACGCCCTTCATAGGCGAAACCCAAAGTAGAACCCGCTCTCCAACCATATAGGAAACATTACGAACCTTCCAGTCCGCGTAACTCTTCTGTCTGGACTGGGTTGTATGGAGTCTATCCTGAATCACCTTAACCTTCTCCAAAGCATCCTGAACCAAATCTGTGCCCAATAGTCTAGCCTCACTCGGCTCAAACCAACCCACCAGAGATCTACACCGCCTACCATATAAAACCTCATACGGTGCCATCTAAATGCTGGACTAATAATTGTTGTTGTAAGCAAACTCCGCCAATGGAAATAACTGATACCAAGACCCTCCAAACTCAATCACACACGCACAGAGCATATCCTCAAGAATATGAATAGTGCGCTCAGACTGTCCGTTCGTCTGAGGGTGAAATGTTGTACTCAACTCTACCCAAGTACCTAACTCATGCTGAATGGCTCTCCAGAACCGTGATGTGAACTGGGTACCTCTATCTGAAATGATGGAAACCAGGATGCCATGCAGACGAATAAACTCCCGGATATAGATCTCTGCTAGCCGCTCCGAGGAATAAGTAGTACACATATGAATAAAGTGAGCGGACTTGGTTAGCCGATCCACAATCACCCAAATAGCATCGAACTTTCTCAAAGTCCGTGGGAGCCCAACTACAAAGTCCATGGTGATCCCTTCCCACTTCCACTCCGGAATCTCTATTTGTTGAAACAATCCACCCGGTCTCTGGTGCTCATACTTCACCTGCTGACAGTTGAGACACCGAGCTACGAATCCAACTATATCTTTCTTCATATGCCTCCACCAATAGTGCTGTCTCAAATCCTGATACATCTTTACGACACCCGGATAAATGGAATACCATGAGCTATGGGCCTCCTCTAGAATCAACTCCCGAAGCCCCTCAACATTGGGTACACAAATTCGACACTGCATCCTCAATACCCCATCATCACCAATAGTCACATCTCTGGCATTACCACGCTGAACCTTGTCCTTGAGGACAACCAAATGAGGGTCATCATACTGCCGTTCCCTGATACGATCAAATAAGGAAGACTGAGAAACCACGCAAGCTAGAACCCGACTGGACTCCGAAGGATCCAATCTCACAAACTGGCTGGCTAAGGCCTGAAAATCCATAGCCATAGGCCTCTCCGATGCTGGTAAATAAGCCAAACTCCCCAAACTCTCTGCCCGGCGACTCAAAGCATCGGCTATCGTGCCCCCTTTTTTTCTCACGAAATAGGGTTTATAATATTGACAACTCTTTTAACGGGTATTAAAAGAGAAGATTCGTCACCTAATGATTAAAGTGCATTAGGACACTAATAAGAGTTTGATTTAGGAAAACCAGAGATCGAGTAAGGGCTTGAAATTATCCCGAAGGGAAGGTGTTAGGCACCCCTCAGGATCCACTAGTGTGGTTCCTGGCCATACTATGATTGTGACTTTAAGTAAGCAAATAAGAGTTTCAAATATGAGGGGGTTTTCACATAAGGGTTGCAAATAGATAAAATTAAAAGAAGTGAAAGGCAAGCTGAAATTTGAGAAAAACGGTTTACAATTTTGAAAGGTAAACAACGAAATAAACAAGTAAAGGAAAGGAGGGGAGGGTCCTAAGTTTATAAATAATATGGATCACCACACACAATGACTGGTAATCGCTCCTCGATGAGGGGTTACACGTGACATTATCGCGTGGTCATCACATCCATATCTACCATTTCCCACCCCGTTAAGGTGTTAAAGCGCGGAATAGTCTCCTTTACTTATTGCATGCTATTACCCGCGCCAATTCTATCAGCCCCGGAGGTGGTTAGGACTACTAATCCTATAATGGTGGAAAAGTTGGCTTATTGGTGGTTTCAAAAGGTAAAAATACTAAGGCGACAAACAAAACATGTATAGCAAGTATTGGGAAAATACATAAATATGTATGGCTCAAATAAACCTCCTCAAATCAAAGAAAATCATCTAGTTTAGCATGTCTTGCATATACTGATTAGAGTCTAATTAAAACTTAAGAGGGGAAAGCAGGATGATTTATCACATATTTTCAGATAAGAAGTCCGAATTAGACCTGCCCGCTAGTCGTAATTAATAAAGAAAACTGGTGTAGTCATAACTTTTATCCTAAGGCTTGCCTAAGTGTTAGACGAAACCTATAGGCATGATATCTACTGGTTTCAGAAAAGATGAAGTGTATTGATTTTAGAAGAGGTCGTCAGTTATTCAGGGAAGACGAGTTTTGACAAAAGATTCTGCAGATGTTGGACAATGATATTGCTGATTTTAGACTTATAGGTGAACGAAAACATTTCATACTAGGTTGTTAATTCCTATAGGCATAATTTCTAGGTATTGTTGACTTTAAAAACATTGTTATTGACATGCAAAAATCCTATAGGTAAGTCATCTATATGCAGTTAGTTATTTAACTCCTATAAACAGGTTTGTCTAATGACAGATGCACATGCAAATTACAGGAAGTCCTATAGGCATATTATCTATATGATATGCAGAATTTCAGAAATGACTTATGTACATGGTCTCTATATAATACAGAAGTGCATAAACCTATAGACATGATCTCTATATAATGCAGAAGTGCAGAAACCTATAGACATAGTATCTATATGAAATGCAGAAGTGCAGAAGTATAATGATTCCCTATGATCATGATATCTATATGAAATGCAGAAGTGCAGAAATATAATAATTCCCTATGAACATGATATCTATATGAAATGCAGAAGTGCAGAAGTATAATGATTCACTATGAACATGATATCTATATGAAATGCAGAAGTGCAGAAGTGAAATGATTCCCTATGAACATGATATCTACCCCTTTGCAGGCATGATTCCCTCCCTTTTCACTAGCCATCCCCAATAGTTATTAAAAGTTATTACAGCCCGTAATGAAATAAGAAAAGCAAAATTAAAAGTACAACCAAGGGGAGCCTAATTCAGACTCCATGTCTGAAATATGAGATGAACCAACTCTAAAGATCATGATCCAAAGCCTTTCTCTCATCTTTGGATGTGTCAGAGTTCCCTAAGAGCCTCATATGGACTTCGGGCAGTGCTCACATCCAAATGTTACCAGATTAAGAACATAGTGCAGTGTGGAAGGGCCAGCACTCAAGTGTCCAAGTTCAGAGGGAACTCAAGGTCCTAAGGTAAGGCTCACAGGAGGGGGGCAGAACCTAGAAGCTATGAGAGAGTGCAAGTGCAGAAGTGAAATTCTGGAAGGGGAAAGAGGGAAAAGGGAACAACTTAAAAATCAGTGCATATAGGGGTATAGAGGAGTACGGAATTTGCAAGAACACAAGAGAAGCAAGCTGATGGGCATACTCAGCAGTGGGATATGCTGGCACACCCTCCAGCCTGTTAGAGGTTAGGACCTCACTGGTTCAGAACTCAAGTCATGGGCAACAACTCATGTTGCCATGCCCTAAGTCACCACTTACAAGCACATAGGGGTAATGGGGTAGGGAGCAAAGATTCACAATAGAAACAAGCAGTAGAACATAGGCATATTAAGTTAAATATTGAACTCTACATAAGCAGTAAGGTAGCCATGGATATAAAAACTTTAAGTAAACACATTGGGGTGATGCTGAAACTAAAATTAGGACATACTAGTTTCAGAGAAAACAAACAAAGAGAAAGCAGTAGTCTTGTAAAGCCAAAGTGCAAACGAGCAATCAGAATGCTATGAGTTTAGAAGATAATTGTGAAGTGTGAAGTGTAGAAGTATTGAATTGAAGGTGTCCTAAAGTGCAGAAGGGTCGTGCCCTTTTATAGTGCAGAAAGCAAGTAGAAATAGGTAAGAAAAATAGTTTGTAATCAATTACACAAGGTCTCCCTTTAGTTAAGGGATTCTGATTTCAAACGGACAAAATAATTAAGGAAAGGGGTCAATCAAATACTTTTCCAGAGAAGTACAAGGGGGGTAAATACATAGAGGTTTATTTAAGGACAAAGTCTTGATAGTACACGATTTGTGCAAATAAGGAAAGGAAATCAGTTAACAGCTAGTAAATCAGAAATTGAGGATTTCATATGAATGAACCAGGTCAGAAAGATGGGAAGGATTTCGACTTAAGGAAAATCAGTACCAATCAATTAAACTTATTAAAAGGAATTCTAAATCAATCACAAGTTGGAAAACCATTTTGAAGAAAGATTCCTCATATATAAAAGCACACAGACACGTTAAACATGAAGAAATTTGTCATGCTATTCAATAGAAGAGTCTAGTGTAGGAGAATCAGAATTGTGTGCAAACAAAAGAAGTTCACACTTAGTTCATAGACCCAGAAATAAGTCTGAAATAGTCAAGGGTCCTCAAATAGAACCCTAGTTTGATCATATGACCAAACTCGGAGGAAACCCCCAAATTCTAAGGTTCCGACTCGAGTGAAATACAGACATGAGGAGGCAACAGGCTCAGAGATTTTCTTTCAGAATCTCATGAGAAGACAAGCAAATACAAATAATATTCAAAGCAGACAGATCGTAGGAGCATAATGAGAGAATAGTCACGACAGTAAAAGAAACGTGTTTAAGAAAACCTTTTAGAAGGGACTTAAACAGAGTTCAGTAAAAGGCAAACAAAACTTAAGAACTCAGTAGGAAATACATACAGTAGAAGAACACAAAAATACCGGAAAATCATAACAAAATATCATATAGGAAAATACAGAAAGATAAACATGTGAGCATGGTACAAAGCACAGTAGAAAACAAAGCACAAAAGACATGCATGATAAAGGAAAACATAAGAACACAGTAGAAGAACATGCGTGGTAGAAAAGAAAACATAAGAACATAGTATTGACAAATACACACAAAGAAAAGAAGAAGAAAAGTCAGAGAAACATTTTAAGCTTTTCAGAAAAACCCTAAATCGGAAAGAAGTAATTTTTGAAAGAAAAATTACAGAAAACTTTAAAAACTCAAGTAGAGCACAGATATAGAACAGATTTAAGAAAACAATCAGAGAAAACCTCGAATAGCTAGGGTTTCAGAGGAACCCTAAATCGAGAAAGGCTTGGAAAAGGTCCGATCTGAGTTGGATAAGTCAGAAATAGGCTCATAATGCTTGGATATGCCGGAGCAAGGTCGGAGAGGCCATAAAACCTTGAATCGGAGAGGATCTGAACGGACACCATTGAGGTCAGACCTTGAAACTTCAAACACCAAGTGTTTAAGAGCAGAGGGAGATGAGTTTAAGCCATCCATGTCCTGAGAGGCCATGGATTCCGGTGAGCCGAAGGTAGAAGACAGTAGGAGATGATTAGGGTTTCAAGAACTTTCGAGAGAGTTTGAGAGAGGGGGGGTATTCAGAGGCGGTTGATAGAATGAAATGAGTTAGGGTTAGGGGTGTGGACGGATTAAAAAAGGAAAGGGGGAATCGTGGCCATTGATCAGATTGATCAACGGCCTGGATTAAAAGGGGTTTGGGTCGGGTAGTTTTAAATGGGTTAAGGGTTGGGTTAAATGGAATTGGGCTATTCCGAAATTGGGTTTGAAATTGGGTCAATTAGGGGAACCAATTTTGGCTATAATTGAAGCAAAATGGGCCAGATTTTAAATAGCCACTTTTCCCTATTTATTTTTTATAAAAATAGTAAAATGACTTCTGAAAATAAATTAAAGGTACTGAGTCAATTAATGATATATAAATATTAATTTAAAAATATTGGAACCAATTTCATAATTATAAAATGCTATTAATCTTAAAATAGGCTAAAATTGCAATTATATGCAATTTAGCTTTTAAAATACCAAATAAATTTGTAAAAAATGTATAAAAATTACCCTAGATATATTTTGGTATAAATATGAGAATAAAGTAAGTTATTCACCAAAATGATAATTTTGGGAATAATTATTGGTTTTTGTACTACTAAAATGGGCAATAAATCAGTTTAAAAATCTTTTAGAAATTAAAAAAATTATTGAAATACTTGGACATACTTATATATATGCATATATGCTATTTTGAAAGTATTTGCATGTAAAAATATATAGGAAAAAATTAGGTATCAACAGCTGCCACTTTTTACCCGGGAAGGATGAAAGAGTTGTCGGGTAAAGATATGATGGCCAATTTGACCGAATGAAATGGTTTGAAAAACTTGACCGTGCTCTGGTTCCTGAGCAGCCTACATATCCCTGGTCTTATAGAAATCAGGCCATATATAGTTCAGGATCCGTCGACGGAATATGCCGATAGAGATTTCTTCAAAGACGGACGTGATACTTAGGTTGGGATGGATGGTTAAAGTCTAACAGGGCTGCGGGAACTGGAGTGAGATTGCTCCTGCTGAGACGGCTGTTGCTAGCCGGTTTACCTACAAATAAGCAACACAAGTGTATGTTGTGCGAAAAATTAAAGATGATGCAAGTTCCCGTCAGACCATGAATGTTGTCTTTGGATGGTTATGATGACGTCCTCAGACCATGACATCCTGGGCCATGAAGCGCATGATAAGGATTTGCAAGCCATGAAATGATGTTCTCGGGCTATGAGAATGATGCCTTTGAATAATGATATGCAAAAGATAAAAGGGGTCCGCAGGCCATGAAATGGCGTTCTCGGGCTATGAAAATGGTGCCTCTTAACAATGACGCCTTTGAAAAATTTGGCGATCTTTCAACCCATGAGATGCAATAGGTGGCGATCTTTTAGCCAATGAAATGCAATAAGTGGCTATCTTTCAGTCGATGCAAGGTATAAATGAAGCGGCGATCTTTCAGCCGATGAAATGCAATAAGTGGCGATTTTTCAGCCGATGCAAGGTATAAATGAAGCGGCGATATTTCAGCCATGCAGATGTATATAAGTGGTGATCTTTCAACCGATGCAGGGTATAAATGAAGCGGCGATATTTCAGCCATGCAGATATAAATAAAGCGGCAATCTTTCAGCCGATGCAAGGTATAAATGAAGCGGCGATCTTTCAGCCATGCAGATGTAAATAAAGCAGCGATCTTTCAGCCAATGCTAGGTATAAATGAAGAGGCGATATTTCAGCCATGCAGATGTAAATAAAGCGGCAATCTTTCAGCCGATGCAAGGTATAAATGAAGCGACGATATTTCAGCCATGCAGATGTAATAAGTGGCGATCTTTCAGCCGATGCAAGGTATAAATGAAGCGGCGATATATTAGCCATGCAGATGTAAATAAAGCGACAATCTTTCAGCCGATGCAAGGTATAAATGAAGCGGTGATACTTCAGCCATGCAGATATAAATAAAGCGGCGATCTTTCAGCCGATGCAAGGTATAAATGAAGTGGCGATATTTCAACCATGCAGATGGAGGTAGAGTTTAACCTCGGAAGGCAGAATGGTAGCCTTATGCAATGTAGAATATGCAGATGGAGACATAGCTTAGTCCCGGAAGGCAGAATGGTAGCTTTATGCAATGCAAAGAATGCAGATGGAGACAGAGCTTAGTCTCGGAAGGCATAATGGTAGCCTTATGCAATGCAGAGAATGTAGATGGAGACAGAGCTTAGTCTTTGAAGGCAGAATGGTAGCCTTATGCAATGCAGAGAATGCAGATGGAGACAGAACTTAGTCTCGGAAGGCAGAATGGTAGCCTTATGCAATGCAGAGAATGCAGATGGAGACAAAGCTTAGTCTCGGAAGGCAGACTGGTAGCCTTATGCAATGCAGAAAATGCAGATGGAGGTAGAGCTTAACCTCGGAAGGCAGAATGGTAGCCTTATGCAGGAAGTAAAATGGCAAATGACAAAAGAGTTTTCTTAGCTGATAGCGGATTGCGTTATTGCGACTGTTGGGGACAATTCATGCGGATAGCAGCTGTGAGTAAGTGCAACGGTTCTGAGAGTAGTATTTCTGAGTAATGTGAGTCTTGTGAGTGTACAATATATTTGATGATTTTGCAACTCAAGTGCCTGCATCCAAAGAAAATCGTGAGTTTTGTAAAGGGGGGAGGTTAGTTCGTATTCCCGCTGGCTCTGCTTGACTTGCTCGACTCTGTTCCGGTGATACTGTGCGTATCATTGGGGTAGCATTGCTAAACAAAGCAACTTTGGTAACAGACATGCATGATTTAGTAAAAAATATATAACATAAATACATAATCGAGTTTTCCTTAGATGAACATACGACTACGACGTGGTTCAAGACATTACAACTTCTCTTATTTCGGAATTTTGAGGTTCCTCCTCAAAATTCTGCCCCAGTTTACTGGGCTGCTGCTTCTGACAGCTGTTAATGATAAATGGCTGGAATCGGCTTTGGAATTTTGAGGGTCCTCCTCAAAATTCTGCCCCAGTTTCTAATAGCAGGGAAATGGAAATTTATTACAATGTGACCGAACCCATAGGTTTGCCTACGTATCCCCTCTCAAACGGGAATCAGGTCAGGCGTAATTCAAGTTACATCATAAAGGAAAGCATACAGGTTGTATATAGTATCGCTTCACTGCATCTGAATTGATCGACTTCGGCCAAACTTCTCCATCCATTTCTGCAAGTACGAGGGCTCCTCCTGTTAGAACCCGATGGACCATGTACGGACCCTGCCAGTTAGGAGAGAACTTCCCTTTGGCCTTGTCCTGATGCGGGAAATCTTCTTTAACACTAGCTGCCCTGGTGTGAACTGTCTTGGCTTGACTCTTTTGTTGAAGGCTCTGAACATTCTGTTCTGATAAAGCTGACTATGGCAAACTGCGTTCATTCTTTTTCCATCTATAAGAGCTAGCTGCTCATAACAACTCTTCACCCATTCTGCATTGTCGAGTTCTGCTTCCTATATGATCCTCAAGGAAAGAATTTCTACCTCGGCAGGAATGACCGCCTCTGTACCATAAACTAGTATATAGGGAGTCACCCCGGTTGATGTACGGACTGTGGTGCGATACCCCAATAAAGCAAATGATAACTTCTCGTGCCACTGCTTATGCTTCTCTATCATTTTCCTTAGTATCTTCTTGATATTCTTATTGGCGGCCTCTACGGCTCCATTCATCTGAGGTATGTAGGTTATAGAATTCTTGTGTTTGATCTTGAAGGTTTCACACATGGCTTTCATCAAATCACTGTTGAGATTGGAACCATTATCAGTAATGATTGATTCTGGAATTCCGAACCGACAAACGATACGGTCGTGGACAAAGTCTGCCACAACTTTCTTAGTCACTGCCTTGTACGATGCTACTTCAACCCATTTGGTGAAATAATCAATTGCCACTAGGATGAACCTGTGCCCATTTGATGCGACAGGTTCGATTGGTCCGATAACATCCATTCCCCAAGCGGCGAACGACTATGGTGAGCTTGCTGTATTAAGCTCGTTTGGAGGCACCTTTATCATATTTGCATGTATCTGACAGCGGTGGCACTTCCGGACATACTGGATGCAGTCCGTTTCCATAGTCATCCAAAAATAACCAGCTCGAAGTGTCTTCTTGTCTAAGACAAAGCCATTTATATGTGGCCCGCAGGTCCCAACATGGATTTCTTCTAGTAATTTAGATGTTTCCTTTGCGTCGACACACCTTAGTAATCCCAAATCAGGAGTCCTCCTGTACATGATTCCCCCGTTGTGAAAGAAATTGTTGGATAACCTCTGGAGCGTGCGCTTCTGAATAGCATTTGCGAGCTCTGGGTATTCCCCTTTTGCCAAGTATTCCTTGATATCACGAAACCAAGGCTTTCCTGATACCAAGCTTTCTGCCTGCTTCTTCTTCGACATGAGCACAATAAGCTGGCTGATCATGGATCTTTATCGGAATGGGATCAATAAAGTTCTTATCTAGATGCTGTATCATAGATGATAGGGTAGCCAATGCATCAGCAAATTCATTCTGGACCCTGGGGACATGCTGGAATTCTGTCTTTGTGAACCTCTTTCTCAACTCCTGCACATGATGCAGATAAGGGAGTATCTTGGAGTTCTTGGTCGCCCATTCTTCTCGGACCTGATGTATAAGCAAGTCTAAATACCTGATCACTAGCAACTCTTGGACGTTCATATCAATGGCCATCTTGAATACCAAGATGCAGACCTCGTACTCAACCATGTCCTCGGAATCTAATTTTGGCAAATACCGGATAATGCTGACCGATTTCTGACACTAGGACTGCCCCTATGCCAACTCCTTTGAAATTTGTTGTTCCATCGAAAAACATTCTCCAACCGTCATAAGATTTTGCAATGTCTTTTCCTATGAATGATATCTCTTCATTAGGAAAATACATCTTTAAGGGTTCGTATTCTCCGTCCACGGGATTCTCGGCAAAATAATCTGCCAAAGCCTGTCCCTTGATTGCTTTCTGAGTTACGTAGACAATATTGAATTGAATTAGCAGGATTTGCCACTTGGCTAGCTTGCCAGTGGGCATGGGTTTCTGAAAGATGTACTTCAACAGATTCATCCTTGATATGAGATACGTGGTATAAGCACAGAAATAGTGCCTCAACTTCTAAGCTACCCAAGTCAGAGCACAATAGATGCGTTCTAACAGAGAATACCGGGCCTCGTAAGGGGTGGACTTCTTGCTAAGATAGTAGATGGCCTGCTCCTTCCTCCCTATTTCATCATGTTGCCCAATAACACAACCGAATGCTCCATCTAGCACTGCAAGGTAGAGTAATAGGGGTCTACCTAGTTCGGGCGAGACCAAAACTGGCGGTGTTGACAAGTACTCCTTGATTCTGTTGAAGGCCTTTTGGAAGTCATCAGTCCATCTGGTAGCGACGTCCTTATTCAACATCTTAAAGATTGGCTCATAGAAGATAGTAGATTGAGCTATGAACCGGCTGATGTAGTTGAGTCTTCCCAGAAAACTCATCACGTCCTTTTTGTTCTTTGGCGGTGGCAATTCTTGAATGGCTTTAACCTTTGATGGATCTAGTTCTATTCCTCGACGACTTACAATGAACCCAAGTAGTTTTTTGGTAGGAACCCCAAATGCACATTTCGCGGAATTCAGTTTTAGGTTGTACCTTCTTAATCTGTTGAAGAACTTCCTCAAATCTTCCATGTGATCAGTGGCTTTCTTGGTTTTGATGATGACGTCATCTACATACACCTCGATCTCCTTTTGTATCATATCATGGAAAATGGTAGTCATGGCCCTCATGTAGGTGGCCCCTGCATTTTTCAGGCCGAACGGCATCATCTTGTAACAGTACATTCCCCACGACGTAATGAAAGCCGTTTTCTCAGCATCTTCTTCGTCCATCCAGATCTGATGATATCCAGCGAAGCAAGATACAAATGATTGCAACTCATGCTTGGCGCAATCGTCGATCAGGATGTGTATGTTCGGTAAGGGGAAGTCATCTTTCGGACTGGCGCGTTTGAGATCCCGGTAGTCGACACAGACTCTGACCTTCCCGTCCTTCTTTGGTACTGGCACAATGTTGGCTAACCATGTTGGGTATTCTACTACCCTGAGAACCTTGACTTTGACTTGCTTAGTGACTTCTTCCTTGATTTTCAGACTCATGTCAGGCTTAAACTTTCTGAGCTTTTGCTTTACCGGCGGACATGTTGGATCGGTTGGCAGTTTGTGAGCCAGAATAGATGTACTCAGACCAGTCATGTCATCATACGACCAAGCAAATATGTCCTCATATTCCCTTAGAAATTCTGTGTATTCCTTCTTTTTTAATGGCGATAAGTGGACACTGATTCTCATTTCTTTGACGTTCTCTGTATCTCTCAGGTTAACAATCTCGGTCTCATCCAGGTTGGACTTAGGTCTGTTCTCAAAATTTTCAACCTCTTTAACAATCTCTTCTGGTATGTCATCTTCCTCTAAATCTATGTCCGTTTGTTATGTTGTCTCGTTGCATGTCACAGTCATTGGTTCATCAAGATAAGTAAAAGTAATGTTGTATGAGTAAAGTAATGAGAGAAAAATAATAAGAGTAAGATTTATAGAGAAAATGTTTGCTAAATTCCATAACTGTTTTGAATATTGAAGATCTTATTGTGAAAATTCAAAAATGCGAAAGGAAAATCAACTAGTAAAAATGAAAGATAGTGCATGATGCTTTGTTCAGCTTTGCTACCCCGAGGCTTTCTGGGCTCTGGTGGTTCTGATGGTCCAATTGTTGAGGCATTCTCCTCGGCTTACAGCCTGTATAGAAGGGCCTTCCTCCCCCTCCTTCTTGAAAATTACACAACAATCCATGTCATCATCTTCCACGAATAAATTCCTCATTGCTGCCAGTGCTTCCTCTTCTTCTGACCCATATATAACATTGGCTGACTGGAAAGTCTGTTCCAAATAGGGGATCGGCTGCTCTAGTGGGTAGTAAGGTCCGCGCATGGTGGTGACCAATTGTTGAACTCTTCCCAAGTGTACTCGTATCCCAGATCGAAAGTGGTGCCATGCTTCTGTAGCTTGATAGGTTTGGCGATTTCTTGAAGGTTCTTTCCAAGTACCTTGCCAGGTTCATATCCGCTCCAGTTCAATATGCTTTCGATTTTGTTGTCCCGCCATTTATCCTTATCAATAGCGTTGACTCGCTCGATGTGGTGATAGGTCTCTCTGTCTATCTTTCTTCTACCTCCAATCACTGGGATAGTTTGGCGACTATATATGGGATTGCTACCGTCGCTGTGAATGATCACCTCTTGGTAATTCCACTCAAACTTCACTGCCTAATGTAGGGTTGATGCTACAGCCCCAACGGCATGAATCCAAGGCCGTCCCAAAAGCAAGTTGTAAGATGCCGGCACGTCTATTACTTGAAATTCAACATTAAACCAAGTAGGCCCCATCTGCCAACACAAGCTAATTTCCCCAATAGTGGACCTTTGGGAACCGTCGAAAGCTTTGACATTGATGGCCCCATCCTTGATCTCATGCAGCCCCTTTCCCAATGTCCTGAGTGTTACCAACGAACAAATGTTGAGGCTGGACCCTCCGTCAATCAAGATTCTGGTGATGAAATAATCCCCGCATTGCACAGTGATGTGCAATGCCTTGTTGTGACTCAACCCTTCTGGTGGCAACTCATCTTCATGAAAAGTGATCTTGTGACTCTCCAATACCTTCCCTACCATGTTTTCCATTTCTCCTCCAGTGATGTTGCTTGGTACATATGCCTCACTCATCACCTTCAACAAGGCGTTCTTATGTGCATCAGAGCTTTGCAGCAAGGCTAGGATAGAGATCTGTGCTGGTGTTTTGTTCAACTGATCAATGACTGAGTACTCCTTTGCTTGTATTTTTCTCCAGAGATCATCGGGCCTAGCTTCAGTGATGGTCGGCCATCCAGAGGCCTGCTTGCTTGATTCAGCTAAATGTTCCGGGGTGTATACTCTGCCGGTTCTTGTCATACCCTGCGCTGCGACTGTTTCTCCGGATTTGGCTTTCCCTTTCCTTCTTGCCTCAGTTGTGTAGTCCCAAGGGATGGCCTTTGTATGGAATGGTGTTATAGACGACATTGCAACTGGAATGGGCGCATTTACCCCAAACAGAGCATGTATTTTGGACAGTAAAACTGTAACTTCAAACGGCGCAGGTGTGTTTGCTGGAGACCCAAACTCGACCTCAATTGGTGTTGGTGTCTTTGTGGTGGAAGGCGCTTCAAACTCAAGTGGTATGGACATATTCACCTCGGTGTTCCCAGAAGGCTGGATCTGGACTACAATCATATTAAGGGTGACTGTCGGTTTCTTTGGATCGTCACCTTCTGCGATCAAACCGATCGATCCCTTGGGGTCCCAATCATCTTCCATCTCAATCATGTGAATGCCTCCACCCTTGTGGTCGGGCAGAGGGTTGTTGCGGATATTCAGAGCAGGCTCATTTGCTACAATAATCTTGTTATCAATCAATGCCTGGATCTTATCTTTCAGAGAACGACATTCATCAATGGCATGTCCTTTCATGCCGGAATGGTATGCATAGGATTTATTTGGATTGACCCATTGGTAAGGGTTTTTAGGGGTTATAGCAGAGATAGGGGTGACATAACCAGCAACTTTGAGCCTTTCACACAGCTGTTCAATTGGTTTAGCAATGGCGGTATATTGTTTGGGAGGTCTGCGGTCGAAATTCGGTCGGGATCTAGGAAAGTTTTGGCAAGTGGGAGGTGATTGATAGTGAGAGGGTTGAGCATTGTAGGCTTGGTAGACATGTGCGGGTTGGGAATATATGGGTGAAGTAGGCTGATATGTGGGAGGTGGAGGTGATTGGTAAGTAGGTGGTGGATTTTGGTAAGAGGGCGAGGGTGCTTGGTAATTTGGAGTAGGTTGATATGTGAGTGGAGGCATCGGGTAGGTTTGGTATTTGATAGGGGATTTGGTTCTCAGTGCAACCATTACGGCACTCACGTCCCTTTTCTTGGATGTGCCACCAGACTGTAGAGCCTTGTTAGTAGCCTGCAAGGCTTCAAAGTTTGTGACCATACCACTTTTGATGCCTTCCTCGATCCTATCACCTAGATTGATGATGTCGGAAAATTTCTGGCTTTCAATTAGCATCAACCTTTCATAGTATTGTGGGTCTTGAGCTCGGATGAAAAACCTGTTCATTTGTTCTTCTTCTAAAGTCGGTCTGATCTTAGCAGCTTCTGATCTCCAGCGAGTAGCATACTCCCGGAATGTCTCCGCAGGTTTCTTCTTTAGGTTCTGGATGTAGAATACATCTGGCGCATTTTCTGTGTTGAACCTGAACCTGTCCATGAAATTGGACGCCATGCTTACCCAGTTCGACCACTTCTTCGGATCTTAGTTAATGTACCAAGACAGAGCATCTCCCTTCAGACTCCTCATGAAAAGTTTCATGCGGATCCTTTCGTCCTTTCCTACTCCGACCAACTTATCGTAGTATGTTCTTAAATGAACTCTCGGATATCCTGTACCATCGAAAATCTCGAACTTCGGAGGTTTGTACCCCTCGGGCAGTTCAACATCGGGCTGTATGTAGAGATCTTCATAGTTTGGCCCCTCAATTCTTTTGCTTCCTTCGACGCCCTGAATTCGGCTAGTCAACTTCTTAAGCTCTTCAGCCAAACTCCTGATGAGTGAGTCTTTATCATCAGACTCGGGTGTGCTTGAAATGGGTTTGGTGGGGTGTGGCATGGTTTCCACGTAGATGGGGGTGTTATGAGTGTGGAAATGGTCATTTGTGGAGTTTACCGGTTCTGGGATGAGCAGTGGAGTATTGTTAGAAGTATGACAGGTGTTGCAGTGGTGGTGATGAGCGGGATGGTTTTGTGGTTTTGGGATGTTTTGTGGAGATGTGGGGTTCTGAGCGTTTGGAAAATTTACATCTGGGGTGGTGAGGGAAAATGATAAGCTCGCCAAGTTCCGAACCTGATCAAGTTCCTCCTGAAATTCCAACAGTTTTTGCTTGAGTTGGGACACACTTTCTTTGGAGACCTAAGTACCATGAGTGACCTCTACCCGTTCAGTTGAGTTGTTCATATCCTCCATCTTTTCTTTGTTCTTGTTTTTGACAGGACTTGGAGGAGGAGTGGGTGGATGTCCCTTTGATCTTGTGGAATATGATGACGATGCCAGAGTGCACGAACTAACCTTGGAGGAGGGGAATAAATAAACAAAAATAAAACAAAAAGGTAACAAGTCAGTGAGGATTATAAGAAAAAATATTGCGATATTTAAACACATAGTGCAAGAATGTAAATCGTGTCCTAATTTGGGGAAACTCTTTGTGCCCAAGGTAGGCCTAGTGACAAGTTGATTTGGATATCTTATAATGCTAAATGCCTCATTTTATTGATAAAAAGGAGACGAATCCCAAAACGACGCTAAATAATAGGAAATAAAATGTCACTAGTGGCCATGGGCCTTATTATATTCATAAAACGAAAAGTAAAGACTCCTATCTACTTGGTCCCAGAAGGACCTTCCCCAGACTCGACATTTTTGGCTCCATCGAACAACTTCACCAGCTCACGAAGTCCCAGCAGCAAGTAGGCTCTAGCCAGGTGTTCACCTTCGTTTCCCTCAACATTCTGGCAGTCCTCGATCCTCTTGATGAATTTCCTTTCCAGCTCCACTAGACCTTGTTCCAAGTATCCTAGTCGCTTGTTGGCGCTGACAGCCATGTCTTTCTATTCTTCAATCAGCTTTTGGTGGGCTTTTTGAATCTTGCAGTGTTCGCTTTCACATTCCCGAATCCTCTTGCGCAGTTGGTTGTATTTGACATGTGCTCCAGCCCTTTCATCGATGATTCTATGACCTCGAACAAACCCAGGTTGGCCCAGAACATTGTGATTGTCCTCCAGCCATCCTGAATAGTATGGGGTGCAGCCAACATGGTATTTGTCTAGCTCGATAGTGTCTCTCACCATGATGATCTTGCAATGCCACATATGCTGAGCTTGGCACTTATAAGGACTGTCATCAGCTTGGAAGTCGGCCTGGAAGTGACTTATCTTGTCGACCCTTGGTATAACCTGTTTCCTACCAGTCTGTCTCATAACCCGAAGAGGGACATAAGGGTAGGTTCCTCTCAAACCGATCAGTATCATAAATGGTGCGTCCCTGGATCGGGCGATGAACTCTTCAGTAGGGAACCACTCATTGTATTTGATCCTCCGTCAGATTTTCAAACAGCTCCACCCATCCCTTGGCATCTTCTGGATGAGCAAACATGTTGGGCATGTAGTTCATTCGCCTTGGTTGATGGAAGGCTATATGATCGTCCCAGTCTCTATGCTGAATCTCTTGCCAATATTCACCCCTTTGGAGATGATCCATGAGCCATAGTTGGAGTAGCAAGTTGCAACCCTCGAAGTGTGGGGCTCCTTGTTGACACTTTTCCAGGGCTCAGTATATCTCTGCGATGATCATGGGCACTATGCTAAAAGGTTGTCCCCTAATTCCCTCCATCAAAGTTTTGGTGACCATGGCTAGCCTGGTGTGGATCCTTGCTTTCTTCATTGGAAACACTATCATCCCCAAGAAACAGAACATGAAGACAAAGACCCTTTGTTGAATATGCCCCAACGATGTAAGGGCAAACTCATCCGGATAAGTACGACAGGATTTGTTGTACCTTTGTACAAATAATCAAAGGGAATGTAAGACTCCTTCAAACATGTCAAGTCTGGATTCTTCTTTAGGCCCATCATTTTGAGGAAACCTCTACCCTTGCGATTTTCCGGCATTAACAAACCCGGAGTCTCCCATGGTATACCAGTCAATACTCCTATTTCCTCTAGCAGGGGTGTCATCTAAATCTCCCTGAAGCGAAACACAAACCTATCACAATCCCAGAACAGAGTAGCAGCTTCTATGATTTTGTTGTTGGGTTGGACCTCCAGGAGAGAAGGTAGATTTCCTAGGTATTTTCGGACAAGAATCTGATCACTGGAATGAAGATCCTCCCACCAGCTTAGCAACCTTGGGTGGATGTTTGTGACCGTGCCGAATCTGGGGACTCCATGCCTCATGTTTCTACAAGACAAAAGGGTCAGGCCCTTACCCCCACCAGACTCAACTATTAAATACCAATAATTGGCATAAAGCATTTAATTCTCCAAATAAATGCACAGAATGTGGTAGTGTCCGTTTGGGTTTTTTGGAAAACCCAGTGGACTTTGGATGAGGCTATCTTAAAGAGTCATTATGCGGATAACATAACTGGCTCGGCTAAGTTTGACCATAATGCATGCACAATTAAATAGAGTAAGGTTTCTATGGGGTATTAGACTGGTACCCTTGAGCGGACAACTCAAGAGGGAAAGGCACGAAACTGTCGACTACACCGTTGATCGACTGGTTTTACCGCAAATACGCCTTTGCCGGATTTAAAGGGTGAAAATATCGGAAGAGCGCAACCACTCATTATAAGCGTTGCTATGGTATTTGTTTGGCAGGAGTGGAATATGATGTTGAAAACATGTTTATGCAATGATTAAACAAGTTGTCACATATTTGCATGTTCATAAAGTAATAATTACAATAATTTAAAACAGTCATAAAAGAGTGTAGTAGAGGAAAGCAGTAAAGGAGACAAGGGAAAGAAACAAGAGAGGAGTAAGTTTCGCAATCGAAAAGAAAATTGAATGCTTAAAAGAAATAAACAAATAATTGTGCATAAAGAAGCATAAATCACAATAATAATCTAAAATGGTAAAAGCCTAAATGTCCCCAGCAGAGTCGCCATGTTATCGCGCCCCCTTTTTTTCTCGCGAAATAGGGTTTATGACATTGACAACTCTTTTAACGGGTATTAAAAGAGAAGAGTCGCCACCTAACGATTAAAGTGCATTAGGACACTAAGAAGAGTTTGATTTAGGAAAACCAGAGATCGAGTAAGGGCTTAAAACTATCCCGAAGGGAAGGTGTTAGGCACCCCTCAGGATCCACTAGTGTGGTTCCCGGCCATACTATGATTGTGACTTTAAGTAAGCAATTATGAGTTTCAAATATGAGGGGGTTTTCACATAAGGGTTGCAAATAGATAAAATTAAAAGAAATGAAAGGAAAACTGAAATTTGAGAAAAACGGTTTAAAATTTTGAAAGGTAAACAACGAAATAAACAAGTAAAGGAAAGGGGGGGGGGGGCTATGTTTATAAATAATATGGATCACCCCACACAATGTCCGGTAATCGCTCCTCTACGAGAGGTTACATGTGACATTATCGCGTGGTCATCACATCCATATCTACCCTTTCCCACCCCGTTAAGGTGTTAAAGCGCGGAATAGTCTCCTTTACTTATTGCATGCTATTACCCGCCCCAATTCTATCAGCCCTGGAGGTGCTTGGGACTACTAATCCTATAATGGTGGAAAAGTTGGCTTATTGGTGGTTTCAAAAGGTAAAAATACTAAGGCGACAAACAAAACATGTATAGCAAGTATTAGGAAAATACATAAACAGGTATGGCTCAAATAAACCTCCTCAAATCAAAGAAAAGCATCTAGTTTAGCATGTCTTGCATGTACTGATTCGGGTCTGATTAAAACTTAAAAGGGGAAAGCAGGCTGATTAGGGTCTGATTCAGATAAGAAGTCCGAATTAGACCTGCCCGTTGGTCGTAATTAACAAAGAAAACTGGTGCAGTCATAACTTTTATCCTAAGGCTTGCCTGAGTGTTAGACGAAACCTATAGGCATGATATCTACTGGTTTCAGAAAAGATGAAGTGTACTGATTTTAGAAGAGGTCGTCAGTTATTCAGGGAAGACGAGTTTTGACAAAAGATTCTGCAGATGTTGGACAATAATATTGCCGATTTTAGACTTATAGGTGAACGAAAACGTTTCATACTAGGTTGTTAATTCCTATAGGCATGCTTTCTAGGCATTGTTGACTTTAAAAACATTGTTATTGACATGCAGAAATCCTATAGGCAGTTAGTTATTTAACTCCTATAAACAGGTTTGCCAAATGACAGATGCACATGCACATTGCAGGAAGTTCTATAGGCATATTATCTATATGATATGCAGAATTTCGGAAATGACTTATGGACATGGTCTCTATATAATACAGAAGTGCAAAAACCTATAGACATGGTCTCTATATAATGCAGAAGTGCAGAAACCTATAGACATAGTATCTATATGAAATGCAGAAGTGCAGAAGTATAATAATTCCCAAGGTCCCAGAAGTATAATAATGCAGAAGTGCAGAAGGAACTCAAGGTCCCAAGGCAAGGCTCACAAGAGGGGGCAGAACCTAGAAGCTAGGAGAAAGTGCAAGTGCAGAAGTGAAATTCTGAAAGGGGAAAGGGGGGAAAAGGGAACAACTTAAAGATCAGTGAATATATGGGTATAGAGTAGTAGGGAATTTGCAATGAACATGATATCTATATGAAATGCAGAAGTGCAGAAGTACAATGATTCCCTATGAACATGATATCTACCCATTTGCAGGCATGATTCCCTTCGTTTTCACTAGCCATCCCCAATAGTTATTATAAGTTATTACAGCCCGGAATGAAATAAGAAAAGCAAAATTAAAAGTACAACCAAGAGGAGCCTAATTCAGACTCTATGTCTGAAATATGAGATGAACCAACTCTAAAGATCATGATCCAAAGCCTTTCTCTCATCTTTGGATGTGTCAGATTTCCCTAAGAGCCTCATATGGACTCCGGGCAGAGCTCACACCCAAATGTTACCAGATTAAGAACATAGTGCAGTGTGGAAGGGCCAGCCTTCAAATGTCCAAGTTCAGAGGGAACCCAAGGTCCTAAGGCAAGGCTCACACGAGGGGGGCAGAACCTAGAAGCTAGGAAAGAGTGCAAGTGCAGAAGTGAAATTCTGAAAGGGGAAAGGGTGGAAAAGGGAACAACTTAAAAATCTGTGCATATAGGGGTATAGAGGAGTAGCGAATTTGCAAGAACACAAGAGAAGCAGGCTGATGGGCATACTCAGCAATGGGATATGCTGGCACACCCTCCAGCCTGTTAGAGGTTAGGACCTTACTGGTTCAGAACTCAAGTCATGGCAACAACTCATGTTGCCATGCCCTAAGTCACCACTTACAAACACATAGGGGTAATGGGGTAGGGAGCAAAGATTCACAATAGAAACAGGCAGTAGAACATAGGCATATTAAGTTAAATATTGAACTCTACATAAGCAGTAAGGTAGCCATGGATATAAAAACTTTAAGTACACACATTGGGGTGATGCTAAAACTAAAATTAGGACATACCAATTTCAGAGAAAAACAAACAAAGAGAAAGCAGTAGTCTTGTAAAGCCAAAGTGCAAACGAGCAATCAGAATGCTATGAGTTTAGAAGAGAATTGTAAAGTGTGAAGTGTAGAAGTATTGAATTAAAGGTGTCCTAAAGTGCAGAAGGGTCGTGCCCTTTTATAGTGCAGAAAGCAAGTAGAAATAGGTAAGAAAAATAGTTTGGAAATCAATTACAAAAGGTCTCCCTTTAATTAAGGGATTCTGATTTCAAACGGGCAAAATAATTAAGGAAATGGGTCAATCAAACACTTTTCCAGAGCAGTACAAGAGGGGTAAATACATAGAGGTTTATTTAAGGACAAAGTGTTAATAGTACACGGTTTGTGCAAATAAGGAAAGGAAATCAGTTAACAGCTAGTAAATCAGAAATTGAGGATTTCATATGAATGAACTAGTTCAGAAAGATGGGAAGGATTTCGACTTAAGGAAAATCAGTACCAATCAATTAAACTTATTAAAAGGAATTCTGAATCAATCACAAGTTGGAAAACCATTTTGAAGAAAGATTCCTCATATATAAAAGCACACAGACGCGTTAAACATGAAGAAATTTGTCATGCTATTCAATAGAAGAGTCTAGTGTAGGAGAATCAGAATTGTGTGCAAACAAAAGAAGTTCACACTTAGTTCATAGACCCAGAAATAAGTCTGAAAGAGTCAAGGGTCCTCAAACAGAAGCATAGTTTGATCATATGACCAAACTCGGAGGAAACCCCCAAATTCTAGGGTTCCGACTCGAGTCAAATACAGAGATAAGGAGGCAACAGGCTCAGAGATTTCTTTTCAGAATCTCATGGGAAGACAAGCAAATACAAATAATAGTCAAAGCAGACATAGCGTAGGAGCATAATGAGAGAATAGTCACGACAGTAAAAGAAACGTGTTTAAGAAAACCTTTTAGAAGGGACTTAAACAGAGTTTAGTAGAAGGTAAACAAAACTTAAGAACTCAGTAGGAAATACATACAGTAGAAGAGCACAAAAATACCGTAAAAGCATAGCAAAAGATCATATAGGAAAATACAGCAAGATAAACATGCGATCATGGTACAAAACACAGTAGAAAACAAAGCACAGAAGAACATGTGTCACGACCCAAACTGAAGGGCCATGACTAGCACCTGACCACACTTGCCGAGCACCAACGTACATTTCATCTAACCTTCATTATTATCTTTTAAGGCTAAAGAGATCAATATAAATGGTAGACCTAGATCATGGACAACCAACAATAAAATATGACGGCATGAACATACATAGCAGGGGATGACCAGACAATCAAGAAACTACATATAAGGTATGAGCTACCACGCTACTATGAAAGACTATACAACAAAAACTAGCCGACAAGGCATACCAAACTATACATGAGCCGACACTTGTCTATGAGCCTCTAAAAGAACATAAGTGTTGCAACATAGCCGGAACAGGGCCCCGACATACCCATAATGTCTATAACAAAAATTGCATACCAAGACCAAGGCAAGTCCGGAGAAGGGATCTCGCCAATCACCGCTGAACTGGACAGTCTACTGTGGTGGGGAGCTGCACCTGTCTGTCTATCAGGACCTGCAGCACGACATGCAGCGTCCACAAATAAAAGGACGTCAGTACGAATAAAGTACTGAGTATGTAAGGCAAGGAACCATAAATACGATCAGTAATGTAAGCAAGGATAAAGAATATACCACCTGTAACATCTTAGTACCTCTGAGGGCTACTTACATGAAATGCATGATACATATGTATAAATACATAAACCTTTAAAGCATTCGCCTCTGTGGGCATCATCATCATCATATCGTACCCGGCCATAATAGGCTCGGTAGAATCGTACCTGGCCACGTGGAGCTTGGTAAAACCCAACTGATCAGTGGTTGCACAATAGGTGCCGTACCCGGCCAACTATAGCGTGGCTCGGTAGAGTAAAATAGATACATATATATAATGCATGCTCGACTCATGGAATCACATTCTAAACCTTTCGGAGTGACGTAAGGTCGGTATCCTCTGTACACGTTATTAGGACTAACTCTTCACTATGAACCTTATAAGAATCAGGAAGTACCAATAACATTGATAACATAAGAATAAGAGAAGCAACATTAACATCAATCGTTCCATAAGAGGGAAAACAATGTAAGTACTACTAGCTTCTAAGAGTAGAGTATCTTGGAAGCTCGTTCATTACATTATGTACAATCGGAGTCGTGCAAAAGAAGGAAAGGGATAGCCTCACATACCTTGTATATACTTCCCCAATCTCAAGCTATGCAATTGTCAAAACTCCTTAGTCTACAATAAGAGAAACGATACTATCGTTATCATTTAAGCGTCATAACTATTATGTATCGACCACAACCTATTTTACGATGAAACGGACAGCACCTCCCCTATATATATGACCTCACACCATTCAAAATAGTCACCAAACAGCCCAAACAACATCAATAATAAACATATTGAGCCTCCCAATATAGTCCACACACAGCCTAATCACTCCATACATACGACGACCACCATAGTCGTGTCAAACAATCTGGAAATGTTACGAATAACTATCAGCCCATAACCCTACATATATATGGTGTTTCCCCACACCCTTCCTCCTCCAACAATCCACAAGATAGTAGTAAAATACGCAGCCCAACAACAACGCAAAACAGTCCACAAAACAATAACATTACTACCAAACCTTTCGATATATATCTCACAAGTTCTAGCTTCAATGGCTTAGCCGCAACTTGGATAATCTTAAATACATATAGAGTAAGAGGTTCCTTACCTTTATACAGAAAGAACAACTCCAATTTGACCTTAAATTTCCATGAAATATCCCTCCAATGCTGCCACACAACAAAAAAAATGAAACTAGCGATCAATTAGTGTTTTTCGGCACTAGAATCACTTTAGAAGGCTTGAAATCACCTAGGATTGATATTAAGAACATGAGGGAGTATTTACAGAACATAAACCCTTTAAAACAACCTCCCACACGGGCTGGAACGACACAAAAATGAGCAACAACAAGAAGAACAAGAGACTTACTAGCGCCACGGAATTCCCGACACTTGATTTGTGTTGTTTGCCCTTTTTTGGGTCTTGAATCTTGAGAGAACCTTGAGAGGATGTTCCTAGGGTTCTAAGGTCTGAAAATAGTGAAAATAAATTACTTAAAACGGGTTGTAGTCATCCTATATAGGTCCAAATATCTTAAACCGACTTAGTGGGCCCCATAGAGAGGTGCTTGGCGCAGTCTCGCGAAAACGCGGAATATCTCTCTACTCCGAGATTGTATCGATGAACGGTTTAATGCGTTGGAAACTAGACTCATAGATATTTAATTTGGTGGGTATATCACCCCGTAATTCCTTGTAAATTATGAGAAAAGATTAGAAACATTTGACCTAATGTTTAAGTAAAATTATGAACCTAAGTTGCGACAACTTTTGTCGACTTTTGTTTCATAACTCGTTTGACTTCAAGACTTATGATACGGATATTATATGATTAAAATACCTTAATAAATGACCTCTTGAGTGTATTAAGCACCGCTAGATTACCTGAAAATACGAGTTACAACATCCTTGATTCGTTTAACTTCTAATACTGGTTAATCACCCTTATACACTCTTGTATCACTTAAGACCAATAGGATTGACTTCTTATAATCTCAAAGATAATTCCTTATTGGATTTATGTTAACTAATATATGGCATGAACTAACACATGTGGATATGGGTTGTAACAACATGCATGATAAAGGAAAACATAAGAACACAGTAGAAGAACATGCATGGTAGAAAAGAAAACATAAGAACATAATATAGACAAATACACACAAAGAAAAGAAGAAGAAAAGTCAGAGAAACATTTTAAGCTTTTCAGAAAAATCCTAAATCGGAAAGAAGTAATTTTTGAAAGAAAAATTAGGGAAAACGTTTAAAAACTCAAGTAGAGCACAGATATAGAACAGATTTAAGAAAACAATCAGAGAAAACCTCGAATAGCTAGGGTTTCAGAGGAACCCTAAAGCGAGAAAGGCTTGGAAAAGGTTTGATCTGAGTCGGATAAGTCAGAAATAGGCTCATAATGCCGGAGCAAGGCTAGAGAGGCCATAGAACCTTGAATCAGAGAGGATCTGAATGGAAACCATTGAGGTCAGACCTCAAATTTTTGAACACCAAGTGTTAAGAGCAGAGGGAGATGAGTTTAAGCCATCCATGGCCTAAGAGGCCATGGATTCCGGTGAGCCGAAGGTAGAAGACAGTAGGAGATGATTAGGGTTTCAAGAAACTTCGAGAGAGTTTGAGAGAGGGGAGGTATTCAGAGGCGGCTGATAGAATGAAATGAGTTAGGGTTAGGGGTGTGGACAGATTAAAAAAGGAAAAGGGAAATCGTGGCCATTAATCAGATTGATCAACGGCCTGGATTAAAATGGGTTTGGGTCGGGTAGTTTTAAATAGGTTAAGGGTTGGGTTAAATGGAATTGGGCTATTCCGAAATTGGGTTTGAAATTGGGTCAATTAGGGGAACCAATTTTGGCTATAATTGAAGCAAAATGGACCAGATTTTAAATAGCCACTTTTCCCTTTTTATTTTTTTTATAAAAATAGTAAAATGACTTCTAAAATAAATTAAAGGTACTGAGTCAATTAGTGATATATAATATTAATTTAAAAATATTGGAACCAATTTCATAATTATAAAATGCTATTAATCTTAAAATAGGCTAAAATTGCAATTATATGCAATTTAGCTTTTAAAATACCAAATAAATTTGTAAAAAATGTATAAAAATTACCCTAGATATATTTTGGTATAAATATGAGAATAAAGTAAGTTATTCATCAAAATGATAATTTTGGAAATAATTATTGGTTTTTGTACTGCTAAAATGGGCAATAAATCAGTTTAAAAATCTTTTAGAAATTAGGAAAATTATTGAAACACTTGGACATACTTATATATGCATATATATACTATTTTGAAAGTATTTGCATGTAAAAATACAAAAGAAAAAATTGGGTATCAACATAATGCCGACATTGGCCTTGCCCGGGTGGTACACAATAGTGATATCATAGTCCTTTAGCAACTCTAACCACCTCGTCTGGCTCAAATTTAGATCCTTTTTCTTGAACAAATGTTGCATGCTCCGATGGTCAGTATAAATCTCACAAGGCACACCATATAAGTAATGGCGCCAAATCTTCAGGGCGTGAACAATGGCAGCTAACTCAATGTCGTGAACATGGTAGTTCTTCTCATGTATCTTCAATTGTCTGGACGCGTAGGCAGTCACCCTACCGTTCTGCATCAGCATCGCTCCGAGGCCAACCCTCGAGGCATCACAATAGACCGTATAAGACCCCAAACCTGTAGGTAGTATCAAAATTGGGGCTGTGGTCACAGCTGTCTTGAGCTTCTGAAAGCTTGCCTCACACTCCTTCGTCCACTGAAATGAGGCAGCCTTCTGGGTCAACCTGGTCATAGGGGCTGCAATCGATGAAAACCCCTAAACAAAACAACGGTAGTAACCCGCCAAACCAAAGAAACTACGGATCTCTGTAGCTGAGGATGGTCTGGGTCAACTCTGCACGACCTCTATCTTCTTCGGATCCACCTGAATACCCTCACTCGATACCACGTGGCCTAAGAATGACACTGAATCCAACCAAAACTCACATTTCGAGAACTTAGCATATAACTTCTTCTCTCTCAGAGTCTGAAGCACAGTCCTCAGTTGCTGCTCATGATCTTCCCGACTCCGGGAATACACCAAAATATCATCAATAAAAACAATGATGAACGAGTCAAGATACGGCCGGAATACACTGTGCATCAAATGCATAAAGGATGCTGGGGCATTGGTCAGCCCAAATGACATAACAAGGAACTCGTAATGGCCATACCGAGTCCTGAAAGAAGTCTTCGGGATATATGGTTCCCGAATCTTCAACTGATGGTAACCTGAGCGCAAATCAATCTTAGAAAACACCCGTGCGCCCTGAAGCTGGTCAAACAGATCATCAATATGAGGCAAAGGATAACGGTACTTCACTGTAACCTTGTTCAACTGGCGATAATCAATACACATACGCATAGACCTATCCTTTTTCTTCACAAACAAAATAGGAGCACCCTAAGGTAATACACTAGGCCGAATAAAACCCTTATCAAGCAATTCTTGTAACTGATCCTTCAACTCCTTCAACTCAGGAGGAGCCATACGATACGGAGGAATAGAAATGGGCTGAGTGCCCGGCAACAGATCAATGCCAAAATCAATATCTCTATCAGGCGGCATGCCTGGAAGATCAGCTGGAAATACATCGGGAAAATCCCGTACTACTGGGACTGAATCAACTGAAGAGGTATCAATACTGACATCTCTCACATAAGCTAAATATGCATCACACCCCTTCTCAACCATACACTGAGCTTCAAGAAAAGAAATAACTCTACTAGGGGTGTAATCTAAAGTACCTCTCTACTCAACACGTGGTACACCTGAAATAGCCAGTGTCACGGTTTTGGCGTGACAATCAAGAATAGCATAATGGGGAGAAAACTAGTCCATGCCCAAGATAATATCAAATTCAACCATGTTGATTAATAATAGATTGGCTCTGGTCTCAAAACCACTAAGAGCGACCAAACACGACCGATAAACGCGGTCTACAACGAGAGAATCTCCCACAGGAGTAGAAACATAAACAAGGGAACTCAAAGAATCCTGAGGTACACCCAAATGCGAGCAAAATAATAAGACACATAAGAGTAAGTAGAGCTTGGATCGAATAGAACCGATGCATCTCTTTGGCAAACCAATATAATACATGTGATGACAGAATCAGAGGCAACATCCTCGGTACGGGCAGGAAGGGCATAGTATCTGGCCTGGACTCACCCTCTAAGGCAACCTCTACCTCCCCGACCTCCACCTCTAGCTGGCTGAGCAAGTGGGGTAGCAACTGGAGCTGTAACCATAGCCTGAGAACTCTGCGGGGCACGCTGTGGCTGAGAAGTCTGTGAAGGTGCATCCCTCCCAAGTTTGGGGCAATCCCTCACCATATGGCGTGTGTCACCACACTCAAAACAAGCTCTAGGAGGACGTAGTAGCTGTGACTGGCTAGGGCTAGGTCTGCTGGACTGACCTCTGAAAGCACTCCGCGCAGGAGGCGCGCAAGAAACCAGAGGTGCATAATAAGGCTCCTGAGGCCTAGAAGGAGCTGGAGCACTACTGGCTGCTGGAAGAGCTGAATGAACAGGGCAACTCATATAACCCCTACCATGACGACCTACAGCTGGGGTATGGGCACCAGAATAATGGCCCGACTCTCGAGACTTCTTGGCCTCCCTTTCCTCTCTGTCCCTAGCATGCATACCCTCCATCCTCCTAGCAATGCTCACCACCTGCTGATAAGAAATATCCATCTCCAACTCCCGAGCCATGCTAGATCTGATGTTGGGAATAAGGCCCTCAATAAATCAGCGAACTCTGCAAGCAGTAGCAACCAAGGCTGGTGCATGCCTAGCCAAACTGGTGTAATGGACAGCATACTCTGAAATAGTTATAGCACCCTGGTGCAAATGCTCAAACTCTGCGCGTCATGCGTCCCTAAGGCTATGAGGAACATACTCCCTCAGGAACAGATCTGAAAACTGAGCCCAAGTCAGTGAAGCAGCCTCATCTGGACTGTCTAACTCATAGGTGCGCCACCACTCATAGGCAGCTCCTCGAAGCTGGAAGGTAGTGAAAGAAACCCCGCTCGATCCTGAGATACCCATGGTATGGAGAATGCGATAACACTCATCAAGAAATCCCAGAGCATCCTCCGATGCTAGACCACTGAATACAGGAGGTTTGTACTTCTTGAACCTCTCAAGCCTCAGTTGCTCATCCTCGGAAGCAGCTGCCTTGTCCTCGGGCTGAGCTGGCACTACAGGCGGTACAGGGATAATCTCAGGGACCTGCTCAACATGCACTCACTGCTCAGAAGTGCAGGCGGCGGGAGTCTGTGCTCCTCCCCCGGCCTGGGATATGGCGGCAGCAAGGGGAAGCAACCCTACCTGAGCCAAGGTGGTGTACATGCTCATGAACTGTGCCAAAGTCTCCTGAAGAGCTGGAGTAGTAGTAGCAGTAGGCGTGTCAGGTGCCTGAACTCCGGCTGGATCTGCTGGTGGTACCTCGGCGGCAGCTTGCACAGGTGCTCTGGCTGCACCACGTGCGCGTCCTCGGCCTCTACCCCGGCCCCGACCTTTGACGGCTGCAGTAGGGGGCGCGGGTGCCTGATCATTTCGAGTAGCACGTGTCCTCACCATCTGTGAGAGAATAGAAGACAGAAGTTTAGAATTGTGATGTCAAAAATATCGCACGACAAGGAAATCAAATGAAGAGGAATTGTTTTCCTAATAGTTACATAGCCTTCTGTAGATAAGTACAGACGTCTTCGTACCGATCAGCAAGACTAATAAACCGGCTTATGATCCATGACTCCTATGAACCTAGAGCTCTGATACCAACTTGTCACGACCCCGGTTTGCCCTCTGTGAACCATCTTGACGGCACCTAGTCTCTACGACTAGGTAAGCCTAAACTTGCGGAAAATAACCAAACTTACGGAAGTAAAACAATTTAAAAACAAAAATAAAGCAATAACAGTGTTTAAATGTGCCGCTCGGCGTACACCATGTTTAACTCTCAACACCAAACATAAATCCAAGACTCGGAAACCCATGAATCACAAGCTAAGAAAAGAAAGTCTACATAGCTCTAACTCCGGAATTTGTCTAATAAGAACAGAAAGTACAGAAGGGCTAAATACTAAAAGGCAGGAATAGAAAGGGATTCATCGGTCTGCGGACGCGGCAGATGTACCTCGAAGTCTCTAAGTAGTCGCCTCCCTCAAGGATGGTAGGACTGAGTAGAAGTACCTGGATCTGCACAGAAGGGGCATGAGTACACCACAGCAGTACTCAGTAAGTGCCAAGCCTAACTTCGATCGGGTAGTGACAAGGAAGGTCAGGGCCCTACTTAGGTTAAATACAATATAAGGGTTAACAGTGTGGAATAAAACAGTATAAATAAGTGCAATAGTAAGAAATAACATAGAATTGACAGAACAACAACAACAACTAGAACAGAGACAAAACAAGCCACGGAAAGAAATAAAGCTCAACACGGAGATAACAACCGGGGCACCTTCTAGGATATCGTCCTGTAGTCCCAATTACAACTGCCCATTGGATCTCCCGGAATACCGTCTCGTAGTCCATCATATATATGTCCAAAGGATCTCCCGGGATCTCGTCCCGTAGTCCAACTATCAATGTGCGGGGATCTACCGAATCCCGACCCGTAGTCCCAAATATAAATACCCAGTACTGGGAGAATCTACCAGGTACATTCTTGTAGTTCCATATTACTATGCAGGGGGATCTATCGAGAATCTAACCCGCAGTCCCAAAGTAAATATGCAGGGGGATCTATCGGGAATCTAACCCGCAGTCCCAAAGTAAACAGACAAGGGGGAGCTATCGGAATCCCACATCCGTAGTCCCAAAGTAAATACACAGCAACAACAAGAGGTATACAGAAATGACAAAATTTCATATTAAGGCAATAAGTGATTCTAGCCTAGCATGCTGCACAGAATTCAAGTAAGGCAGATTGAATCAATTAAAGCAATTAAGTCACTTAGACATGCTTTCCTAAGCTAATAACATGTTTAATAATGCAAGAAATAGAAATAGAAAAGGAAACATACTAGTAATTACTTAAGAAAACCGGATTTCCAACAATTAGCACAAGTACACATTCATCACCTCACGTACAAGGTATTTCAATTACCAAATATACCAATCCTAAGGGGAAGGTCCTCCACACAAGGTTAGACAATCCACTTACCTCGAATCGGCTCAAAATCAACTCGACACCCACGTCTTTGCCACGAGTACTCGACTCCAAATGGCCCAAATCTATTCAATTCAATTGCATAATGTAAACAACACTTCAAGTAACTGATTCTACAATTAAATTCTAAGCTAATATGCGAAATTATGTAAAATGACCAAAATGTCCCTCGGGCCCACGTCTCGAAATCGGGTAAAATTTACATTTTCAGAAACCTCGTACTCTCACGAGTCTATACATAACAAGAACACTGAAATTGAAGTCTAAATGGCCTCTCAAACCCTCATTTAAAGGCCTTTTAAACTCAAACCCTAATTACCCATTTTTCCCAAATTTTTCCACCACTAATCAGGTATTAAATCACATAAAAACGAGTTATGAAGTCAAAAATGTTACCTCCAAGTAATTTCCCTTGAATCCCTCTTTAATCCTCTTCAAAAAGCTTTAAAATTGCCTAACAATGGAGGAAACTAGGCTAAAATTCGCGAAATAACCCTTTTTACCCAGGTATATTAATTCCTTCTTCGCGAACGCGGTCAAGGCCTCGCATTCGCGAAGCACAAAAAGTCGTTAACCAAAAGTCCTCTTACGCGAACGCGACACTGCTCTCACGAACGCGATGCTTCCACTGACCAACCCTTCGCGAACGCGTTAAACCTTTCGCGAACGCGAAGAGCAATTCCACCTCGAACCCAACTGACTACTTCCTTCTACGCGAACGCGATACCCTTCCCGCGAACGCGATGCTCAAATATCACCACCCTTCGCGAACGCGGAGACTTCCTCGCGAACGCGAAGGCAAAATTCCATCAACCCCCCACCTCCCCACTGACTCTTCGCGAACGCGAAGGGTAAATATCTGGAACAGCTGAACTTGCAATTCTGCAACAGCTGAACTTGCCATTCTGCAACTTTTTGACAACTAAAAATAATCCGTTGAGCATTCGAAATACACCCGAGGCCCTCGGGACCTCAACCAAAGGTACCAACATGTCCTAAAACCTTATTCAAACTTGTACAAATCTTCAAAACACCTCAAACGACATCAAATCAACCAAAACACATCGGATTTAAGCATAAGCTTTCCAAAATCTTCCGAATTACGTTTTTGATCAAAAACCCAACCAAACCACCTCCGAATGACCTGAAATTTTGCACACACATCCCAAATGACATAACGGAACTACTGCAACTCTCGGAATTCCATTTCGACCCTCGTATCAAAATCTCACTATCGAACCGGAAACTTTCAAAATTTAACTTTCGGCATTTCAAGCCTAAATTAGATACGAACCTCCAAAACACAATCCGAACACGCTCCTAACCCCGAAATCACCCAACAGAGATAACGGAACCATCGGATTTCCATTCTGAGGTCGTCTTCACACTGTTCCGACTACAATCAACTTTCCAACAATTAAGCTCTCATTTAGGGACTAAGTGTCCCAAAACTCCCCAAAACTCAAAACCGAACATCCCGACAAATCACATTAGCAGAAATAAACTTGGGGAAAGTAGTTAATAGGGGATCGGGACGTTAATTCTTAAGACGACCGGCCGGGTCGTCACAATTATAGTCTGCGGCTTTATGCACTAGTTAATATTCGAGCTGAACAAAGCGAAGTTGCCAAACCGAATAAACCGAACCGAAATCGAAAGGAGATAAGCCCAACCATACCGAATTTAATTAGGTATGATATTGTATAATATTTTAAGAAACCAAATACCAAAAATACCGAACTAAAATGTCTAAATACATTATAGTACCGACCGACGAACACCTCTACTTTTTGTTACTTTATTTTGTTGTCTTAATTTTTTATTGTATTCCTTATTTTTTTAATTTTGTTGTTTCCAGTAAAATCTCTTCATCCAAAATATAATTGTCACTCTTTTTTACTTTTTTTTAATTATCTTTTTCCTGTTTTATTGTTATTTTTTTACTTTATTTTTTCTTTTTAATAAAATTTTGCACTCTTTTTTAGTTTTTTATTTTATTTTATTTTATTTTTGTTGTTTTTAATTCTTTTTTTGTTCTCTCTAGTAACAATCCCTTACTCTAGCACTTTCTTTTTCTTGTCTTTATTTTTATTAATTTTTATCTTTTCACTAAAATCTATTCGTCCAAAATATTTGTCAGTTTTTACCCCCTTTTATTATTACTAGATTAGAGTACGCACATTGCGCGTGTATCCTATCTAAATGAGTAAAAAGTCTTTTAAAAAATTATATAAATATTATATTAAAAATTATATTTTAGTTATTATATATAAAAAACGGAGAGAGGTATTACAATAGAAATCAAAAGATCATTGTATAAAAAAGGATGTTTTGTTGGATAATGTTCGCTTGGACATTAAAATATGTTAACACTGATATCAATGATAAATAACCAAATTATTTAAAGCCAAGCTAATTAGTTTATTTGATAACAATATGAAATAAGAGCACGAAGAAATGTGTTGATCACATTAGCTAGCTTAATAAAAGAATAAATTCTATCCCACTAAAGTTCTCAAGTGCCTTATTGATTTACGTTTAGGATCGAATTCTCGTCCTCTTAAAAATGTATATTAATACAGATAGTGATTATACGTTGCACATGTATTTCGTGTGAATTTAAAGAGCATATTCTTTAACATATCTTATGAAATATAATTTTTATTTTAGTGATCTAATACTATATCAAAACTTTGTGTGTGAACTTGCTAATTCGAAAAACAAAATTTGTTAAATATATTTTGTTACCCACATTTAATAAAATTCCGACAAGATAAGTAAACTAGAACTTTTAACCTATCGAAGCAATGATGAATCTAGCTGAATAAAAGTAGGTTTCTGATCACGCCCAACTCTAATCCTAAAAAGGATAAGCGGTCGCTACAAATATAACCTGGCTTATGAGTCTAGGGTCAAATCCCACAGAGAACTAAGGCTTAGCTATAACTATTTAATATTCCTAAGGAAACAAGTTCAAACAATTTTCGAGTGACAAACAAGTTCAAATATAACCCGCTCGTACCCAAAGTTAGGATGCACATTTCAAATTTATTTCTAAATCGTTTTTCGATACAAATGCGGAGAAAAGATCTGAGGGTAATAAGTAGAGCCGTCAAAATGGGCTTGGCCCGTGAGGCCAGCCCAACCCAGCTCGCTATTTAGGTAGGGCTGGGTTGAGATTTTTTAGACCATTTAAAACTAGGAATTTTTACATTCCTATGCCATATAGAAAACTATATTACCCTCAATGTTTAAGGTTTGATATAATTACATTTAGTATACCTAATTACCATTTATATACCATTAGTGGGTTTTAAAGGTATTAATTATACTCCTAATTTAATGGTACTGTATATTCCTTCTAATACCACTCCCCCCACGTTTCTCTCTCCAATTCCCACACCTTCACCCACGTTTTCCTCCCACACCCATGATTTATGTATCAAAATCCCATTATTTCTTCCATAGCCAAGGCACCGTAGGCACCTCTGCAATCTTGTTCCAATGTTTTTGTGCCCGGGGAAGATGAGCACAAGCTTGGTCGATTTGATGGTTATGATTTCGGGTTCCTTCTGTAATATAAGAGGAAAGGAAAAGAGAGCAGTAATTCCACCATTGACAGCCATTAAAAAGCTTTGAAGCTTTGAATTCAAATTTGGATTTTCAAGAATCATTATTTGTTTGGAATGGTTGTTGTTATAAATAATTGGGAATATGGTTTGGAGTTTATATCTCAATTTTGAGGGGTTTTGGTGAAGATTAGACTTGGTTTTGGCTGAATTTCAGATTGAAACTCGAAGAAGAAGAAGAATAAGAAGAAGAAAAAGAAGATGACATGACATATATTATATTGCAGCAATTGTAGAAAAATTGTAGACTGTTGTTTATTTATTTTTGAGCTTTTATGTTTTTGTGTTAAAAGTTTTGATGGGAGCTTGTTATTCCATTTCGTCTGTTTTGGAGATAACTTGTGCAAAGGAGAAGATGTTTTTTAAGTTATATATATTGCTATACCTTTAAATTCAAGAAAGTATGGTTGTATTGTATTTAAAAAGGCGTGAATTTGTAGAATAGGTTGAATGTGAGTAATGAGTCAAATAAGACTCATAATGACTTGTTTTCTATATTTAATCTACAACAAAACTACATATCATTTGAAAAATTAATATGAAAATATAGAATTTCAATGTTTCTACAAATTATCTACAAAATTTTTACAAACTGTTCATAACAGAATTTATCTTTATTTTCATGCATGTTTGTCTGTAACACTAAAGTTACTTGATATGCCAACATCTCCCTTTATAGAGGAATACAACTTATCTATAATTTTCTACAACTTTCACACATTATTTCCACCTAGTTAAATATAACTACAATAACATAAAATTTGAGATTTGTGTTTTTGTGTTAAAAGTTTTGATGGGAGCTTGTTATTCCACTTCGTCTGTTTTAGAGCTAACTTGTGCAGAGGAGAATATATTTTTTAAGTTATATATATTGCTATACCTTTAAATTTAAGAAAGTATGGTCATATTGTATTTAAAGAGGCGTGAATTTGTAGAATAAGTTGAATGTGAGGAATGAGTCAAATAAGACTCACAATGGCTTGTTTTCTATATTTATTCTACAATAAAACTGCATATCATTTGAAAAATTAATATGAAAATACAAAATTTCAATATTTCTACAAATTATCTACAAATTGTTCATAACAGAATTTATCTTTATTTTCATGCATGTTCGTCTGCAACACTAAAGTTACTTGATATGCCAACATCTCCCGTTATAGAAGAATACAACTTATTTGCAATTTGCTACAACTTTCACACATTATTTCCACCCAGTGAAATACAACTACAATAACATTAAACTTACATACAAATTTTATACAAAATTATACAATATGTCTTTTGTATATTTTGTATCTGATTTATACATAGTAAAAATAATTTTCATACAACTAATTATATATTATACAACTTATGTACAAATTATCTACACTTTTCGTACATTATTTCTACTAAGTTATATACAACTATAATATAATATCACTTAAATATAATTTTTATACAATGTTGTTCAACTTTCATACAATAGCTAAATGAATAAAAGAAAAATAAATAAACAACGGAATACAATTTTTCTACAATTTCTGCAATATAATGTATGTCATGTCTTCTTCTTCTTCTTCTTCTTCTTCTTCTTCTTCTTCTTCTTCTTCTTCTTCTTCTTCTTCTTCTTCTTCGAGTTTCAATCCGAAATTCAGCCAAAACCAAGTCTAATCTTCACCAAAACCCCTCAAAATTGAGATATAAACTCCAAACCATATTCCCAATTATTTGCAATAACATCCAATCCAAACAAATAATGATTTTTGAAAACCCAAATTTGAATTCAAAGCTTCAAAGCTTTTTAATGGCTGTCAATTGTGGAATTGCTGCTCTCTTTTCCTTTGCTTTGTATTACTGAAATTTGGACATAATTGTATTTGATGTAGAAGAATTGTAGAAGATTTAGTCGTTTTTGATTTGTGAAATCAGAAAAAAGTTTAAAACACAATGTATCAAAAAAGCAGAGACGCTAAATTTGAAACAAAATTGACGAAGAAGATTAATGTGCGTGATTTGCGTTGTGGAAGATCTGGAAGAATATTTAATCCCCCAATTTTAGCACGCCTAAATAAGGAAGTCTACAGCTATAATGATTCTTTATTTAATGCATTGTCTATATTATGTAGAAATACTATTAGCATGAAGGGTAATATGCAAACTATAAACATATTTGGTAATATAGTTTCCTATATGGTATAGGAACGAAAATTTCCCTTAAAACTAAGGCTTATAAGCCCAGGCCAAGTTAGTCCGCTGGCCCTTGAGGCTTGACCGAGGCTGGGCCTGGGCCTGGGCCGGCCCGTGGACCAAAAATTAATTAAATTCAAATTTAAATATTTAGAAAAGTAAAAATTAAAAAAATCTTAAATATAATCCTCATTTTCCAACCTTAGATTGCTTATTTACCTTTCCATATCAACTAGAATTTATATTTTGATATGCATGCAGTTGACAAGATTAGTTTTTCTTTTGCTTAATTAACAACGAACTAGAAAAGTTTTAAGTGGTCATTAATAATTTTTTCAAAAAGAAAATATTACTGTAAGTGGCCAATGATCAGTTTGGCAACATATTATTAATTGTTAAATTGTCCTTCAGTAGAAAAAGATCAAGTTTTAATAGCCAAAGAAAATTAACAACGCTAGCAGATTTTATTAATTTTAAGATTTTTTTGGACTATAATGATGAAATCAAAAAATAATGTTAAACCTAAATTAAAAAACCTTAACATATAAACTTATTGAAGCAATCCTGAACCTAAAGAAAGTGAAAGGAAAGTACTAAAAAAATATTTATGTAACATTAAAAAAAGAAGAGCTAGAGATATAGAGAATTTGCATTTCAATTACGAGATTCCTTGTCAAATACCAAGATTCTTGTACACTCTAAATAAACAAAAATCGTTCATATGATTAAGAGATTATGCCACGGAAAAATATATAACGATTTAAAAAAAAAAAATTCTAAAAAAATTAAAGGGCCGGCCCGCCCTAGCCCCCGACCCTCTTAAGCCTGGGCTGTCCATTATAAGGCCCGTATAGATGGAGGGTCGGCCCGCCCTAGCCCAGAAAATTTAAAAGCCCACGAGGCTTGGGTTGGATTGGGTTGGGCTAGCCCGTTTTGACAGCTCTAGTAATAAGCCTCGTTGTACCTCAAATTGCTGTTCCAAATCTTAACCTAAATGATCCAACGACGCCAATGAGTCACAATCTACGTATGCGAGCTCACATGCATCAACAATGTATCTCAACAATATCCTTTTAATCCACAAGTAGCCAATACTTACATTAATTTCTCTAAATTTCTTAAATTAACCCATTTAGGTGATATCATGAATAATCGCTTAAAAAACTTCAACAGTGGTGTTTTTACATCTATTTAGATCCTTATAAACTAACATTAAAGTCCCAACACCACTATCCGTCATCTTTTCCACCAAATAATCAACCACAATTAATGCCAAGCTAAGATGACACATTATGACCTCCAGCCACCAACCAATGACTTTTAAGCATTTATTCATACCATAAATATTCATTAATCTTCCAAATGTTCTTGGTAGATTTTAAAAATCCAGAAAAATTCCATGATTATTTGATGTTAGTAGATGTTCTAAAACTTGTATTTAACACTAAAAATAAGGGTAAATCTTACCTTAGTTGATGGGGTTAATGTTGGGTGGAAGGATTCTTGAAGTTCTATCCAAAGGCCCCTTTTTCCTTTACAAAAAATCCATCGCTTCACCATAGACTTCTTTCACTTTTCCAACTTCCATTTTCGTTCCTTAAGTATTTTATATCCACTCATACACTTTCATACCACAGTACAAACACTTTTATACGCTTCTACAGTATAACTTTATTTGTTTCTATAATTTGGCATGCATAACAAGGATTTTAATGTCTGTTAAGCCTCTAATGGACTTTAAATATTACGAAATTTTCCAGAATGCTACACTCCGTCCCTACTCCTTCCCATTGAGGTTTGTCTATCGTTTCATTTGGGTAATTCCATAGAAGTTGATATTTCTGTAGTTTTGGCTTTACCTGAATTGATATCACTACAAGAAATCTAACTTTACAAAAGCAATTACCAGATTAATAGGGGAAAAAAAATTGTGCTCTTAAGCACATAAATACACATGCAGGGGAGCGAACCGTTGGTATACTTGGTCGTAGCTCTGAAGCAATCTCATAATTGCTTCACCATCTATAATGTCCGTAGGAGATAATAAAAGAGTATCGCCTTTCACAAGGCCAATATATATCTGAACAACATGCACTTGCTGACTTTTGAGCAAGCTGAAAAACTTTCTCAAGAATATGGAGAGCGGGACTCTTTAACCTGGCAAAAGATAGATAAAGAAATGCAAAAATGGGAGTCGTGGTTTATGCTGAATTTTTTTTCTTAGATAGAATAAATAGAAAAGGGGTGCGTATGTTGTGGTTTTCGTAATTGCAAGAATTTTTTTTTCGAGAAAAAGTCCCCTCCTTCAATATCATGATTGGGTCGACCAGGCCAAATCATGAGTGAATAGGAAAAAAAATGTGGAAATACTTGGAATAATTCGTACATTTTTCCCCACTTCAATTTACCGGATCGTGTTATTTACCTACTTATCCCTAGGCCATATCATCTGTTCTTTAGCCTCATTCTTCCCAAGCAATAAGCAATTCTCGCAGGAAGAAAAGTAATTTAAAGATGCTGCTTAGAATATGATAAAGTGTTCACTGGGAACTAATCTATTCATATTGAGATCTAAACTGGAACTGGGAATTTATTCTTTTTCAGCAACTAAACTTTCATTACCTCAGTCTCACTGCTGTAGTTAGTCGCGAAGCAAGGTGCATTTTGCTCATACTTTTGAGGATCCTTCTTCAGTGGTTGTAAAATGATTCAGTTACATGACAACTCATGAAATTCACGATCTATCATGATTCTCATATCAATCTATTATGCGCCTCTTCAGTTCCAAATCAGCTCCGTAAAGTGGCAACGTATTTTTTCACATTAACTAGTGTTTAGATTACATATGCAGGAAAACTAACATCTTCAATCACTGGCCTGGAAACCATGCTCTGTTTACGGGTAATGGGCAAAAATATAACAGGCATCAGAACGCACCATACTATCGAGGAACTTACAGAATTAGCCATACATATACTAGTATCAGTGTTTTAAAAGGCGTGGGCGTAAGGCGAGGCATTTTACATATGCCTCGGCAAGGTGTAAGCCCCGTAGATATTTAATTTTTAATATTCTATAAAATAATATAATTACAGTAAATATTTATAAACAAGTAAAATTGTATAAAAATTAAAGAAAACTATAAATGTGCAAAAAATATATATAGATGTGCTCCATCCCCACAAAAAACTAATCAAAACAATCTATTATGCGCTACTTACAAGCACAAGTAACATGAATTGAAAAAATAAAGTTCTTTACATGGAGGAACAAAAAAGATTGAATATTTGTAAAAGAGAATTTTGAAATATTTGAACTTTGAAATTGATGCTATGAAAGAGAATGAAGTTCCCTTTATATTTGTAAAAAAAATTAAATATTCGTTGTTTTTGGAAGATATTAGCAGACTGGTAGACAAATAAAGAATCGAGAAAGACCATAAATTAGGATTTCAATCAATAACAAAGGTCTTGACTTTTAAATTTAATACATTTCAGAAGAATGAAGTCTATCCGAATCGAATTAGCACTTCTCAGATCAAGGCCTCTCCAGCTGAGCTGGGCGCCGGGGCCTTGGATGCGCTAGCGATTGGCACATAGGGGAATGGTTGCCCGGGTTTCTCGGTCTGGTATCCTGCACCTCGCGTTCATGATATCTATATTCAACTGTGCCCCGGAAACACGGTCAAAGCACTTACAAGCTGACTTTTGAGAAATTGGGTATTATATGAAGGAATTATTCAATAAATTTTGTTTTAATTTGAAAAAATCTCTTGAGCTTACACCTTACTGCAAAAACGCGCCTCAAACGCCCGAACGTACATACACCCGGGAACGCCCCGGCACACGCCTCTTGAGACTTCCGCCCCACACCATTACCTCAGGACATTTTTGGTGCGCCTAGCCCCAGGTCTCACCCCGAAAACGCCTTTTAAAACACTGACTAGTATAGTGCAATATTTACTTCTATAAACCTTCCTTTTTAACTTCAAATTCAAATACTCACTATTTTTCCAAACATCGACCAAATGCCTCTAAGTATGAGCAAACCAAACATTGATTAAGAAAAACACAACAAAAGAAACACATGAACAGATGATACCGTCCCTAGTATAATACAGAAAGATGAATGGACCATTTACAGCTGCATTCATGGAACCCCAGAGGAAAAGAGGGGGGGGGGGGGGGGATGCAAGCCCATGTAATCTTGTCAAGCTTCCTCCTTTTACCTTTCTCTTTTTTCTTTTTTATAAATAATTATTCTTTAGATCCATTTTTACAAACACATGATAAAGCTGACCCACAGACAACAAAATAAACTTCATCGTCAACAAGTCACTCATCATCAGACACACAAACAACATCAGTTACATTAGTAGCTATGGCTGAAGAAGTAGAACCTCCCTGTACACTATCCAGCGTTTGAAAGTCGGATAGGTCCAATGAATCAAAGTTAGAGCTCATATCTGGTAGAGGTGGCATAATGTTCCGCCTGTTTGCATGAGGTCGATTCTCCATATTCAAAAGCAGTTCCCGCGCAGACATAGGCGGATTTCGTGGAGCAGGCAACCTGCCAATGTCATGCTGCGAATTCATACTCCGAGAAGCAGAGAGATCTACCACAGTAGAAAGATCTGTAGCTAACTGTGAAGGGGAGGATGTTGTTTGTAGAGAAGCAAGTTGGGGAAGTGAGGGTGATGATGCAGCCATGTTAGTGGATAGCGGTTGATTTTGCAAACCATGTGCAAGCGTTGAGGGGCTGCTCGTAGACATGGATGTAGGAGTTCTGAAAGGCTGCAGATGGGGGGCTGGAGCACGGATCTCACCAGCTACCCTGAGATTGCCAGTGGAAGGGGTAATTGCACTGATGAGAGGCGGCCTGCCAGGAATTCCAGCAGTAAATGCTGGTGAACGACTAACAGCAGCGGTCTGCTGAATGGGTGCTTGTTGGCCAGCTAAAGACAACCCGGTAACAGGTGTAGATCTAAATGCAGGCTGAGGAATCCCACCAGAATTTACTGAACGATTAATAACTGGCAAAGAGGGGACAGAAGGCTCCTGCCCAACCTGTGCTTGGCCAGCTGAGGACAAACTGGTGGCATGAGAAGCTCTCAAAATACCTGGGGCTAAATTTTGCTGGTTAGCTGCAGACGAACCAGTCACAGGAGAAGACCTCAAATTAGGCTGCTGTGACACCTGATGTAGATGCTGCATATAACTAGAAGGCACAACTGCAAAAAAAAAAAAAAAAAAAAAATACGAAGCTTCAGTACACAAAGAAAACTTTTACTTGAGAAATCACAAACCTGACTTGTATAACCTAGTAAAAATTGCCAACTAGCACTACCTTTTATCACCCTGATAATAACGTATTCTAGATAATATCTGGACACAAGTGTCAGTTCAAAATTCTGACAGGAAAAGTTAACTACTCTCCTAAAAATGCATAACCAACAATGATTACATACCTTGACGGATGCCTGGAAGCCCCGAAGGTTTGAGATTCATGCACTTGCATCTGAAAGCGTCTGCCAAAAGCTTATTCATGAGAACTTTGTTCAGACTCGTATCAAGTTCATTCTTCTTCCGAAGAAATGCTGCCTCAGTTTCCTGAAGATTAAGATCATACTTTTTACGGATTTGTGCAACCAATTCCTCTATCGCCTTCTCGCAATCAGATCTCAAACGCAATTTCTGCTCAAAAAGAGGAAAAGAGCTTGAAGAAAATAGAGAAGGACTAGGAGCAAATACTCACAACGAAGGAAATTGGAACTAACCGTGTCCTCAAGAATTTTAGTGGCTTGTTCTCTTTCTTTATGTATCCTTTCCCATTCTTTATGCAGAGGATCAGCATTGAAAGGAAGAATTGGATTCCCAGCGGCCATCTGATGGGCAGGATGAACTGGTATATTCCTAGGTCCTTGGACGAAGGCAACATTAGTGTTATGTTGCAGGACTGCTTGACTAGGAAGCTCAGCGGAACCTGGCACTTGAACAGAAGCTTCAGATCTCTTAGAAGATGCACCCTGTTCTGAAATGGGTCGAGGATCCACTCTACTGATTTCTGATAAATTAGGCCGATCACAGCTCAGAGGCGACATCTCAACATCGACAGATGGACACTCTCCCGAATTACCACCAGCCTGCAAAGTTTCCATCATCTCTCCATCCAAATGACGAGAAGACCCAATGTTTGGGATAAAATTCCTTTTATCATCATGGGTTTGACGTGCAGTGCCGCTTGGTGGCTCGTGAGCAGCAAGAGAAAAACCATCAGAAGCTGGCTGTTGTCGCTCGGAGCTATTAATTAACACGGCTTCAGAACTGTTGGGTCCACATTGGCCAGCATCAACATCAGCTTGTGTTCCACTCTGATTTTCTTGGAGTGGCATCTCATGAGTGAGTGTTTCATTATATCCTGAAGACTGGAAACATACGTACTGATTTAGCTGATCCAGTTTAAGTGCAAAGCCATCCATAACAGAACAGCCAAAAAAATTCTACAAAGTATCGGGAAAAAATGCATTGGGTTGGCAAATCACACATATTATTTTTTGAATGGTAGAACTGCAATTCACCAGGAAAAAATGATCCAATTACTTGTTTTACGGCTTGGAATAAAACTAGAAAGTTAAAACTTTCCTAGGGAGAGCTTATATACATGTGTCCAGATTCTGAATCCAGATGTTCTACAGAAACAACACAACACAAGCACCTCATAAATTGGGAAGACAAAGAGCACTTACTTGATTTTGAGGTATAGAACCACCACCATCAGAAGTAGGAACTGCTGCTGCCAAACGCAAGTCCACTACCACTTCCTCAAGAGAAATTTGGTTTCTATCAGTGGAGCTAACTGCATCTCTCGAGTTTTCTTCATCATTTGGTAAATGAGAATTATTTTCCAGACTACCATGTTCTGTATTCAATTCTTCAATAACATTATTTACTTCTGAATGATCATTCTCCACAACTACATTAACACCTGTTCCAGATACTTCCAACATATGCTCTCTAGTTGGATTCCCTAGTGGAACTTCAGTATGTTCTTCGGAAAGAAGAGGAAATACAGAAGCAATTTTCTCTGAACCACCACCTACTTCATTAGGCTTCTCGTATCTAGCAACCAACGCTCCAGCCGTGGACGCAATCTCAACTTGCTCCTCTGCTGCTGGTGCTGCTAAAACATTTGTATTTCCAATAGGACGAATATTTGACTCATTAGAGGTAGATGAAGGTACATCTGGATCACCTACTTCATTAGGATGTTTGGATGCAGCAACCAAAGCTCCAATTTTCTCTGAACTACCACCTAAATCACCTACTTCATTAGGCTCCTTGGATGTAGCAACCAATGCTCCAATTTCCTCTGAAATACCGCCTGAATAAACTACTTCATTAGGCTGTTTGGATCTAGCAACCAATGCTTCAGCCGTGGAAGCAATCTCAACTTGCTCCTCCATTGCTGCCGTTGTTAAAACATTTGAAGTTTCAACAGGAAGAATATTTGACTCATTGGAAGTAGATGCAGGCACATCCGGGTCACCTACCTCATTAGGCTGATTAGATGTAGCACCAAATGCTCCAATTTCCTCTGAACCACCACCTAAATCACCTATTTCATTAGGCTGCTCCAATCTAGCAACCAACACTCTAGCCATGGATGCAATCTCAACTTGCTCTTCTGTTGCTGGTGTTGCTAAAACATCTGTAGTTTCAATAGGAAGAATATTTGACTCATCAGAAGTAGACGTAGGTAGTTCAGATGCTACCCTGTCACACTGCGTTCTATCCACAATATTACCATTCAGTTCCTCAACATGTTGTCCAGATACAGGGTGAACAGTCTTGGGACGATTATGAGAGACATTTACATTTTCCTGAGAGCACCCTATGTCATCTATAGGATTAGATCCAACACCCCTAAAGGAATTTGCTTCCGCCAACCAAGAAGCCGCCTTTTGCATTTCCTTGTACCTCATAGCAGTGTGTTCTACCTCAAGCTCTTTAAGCTGTTGGTCCTTGAGGCATTTGAGCTTTTGTATTTTGCTTGAAAATTCAGTTTCTAATATTTTTTGTTTATCCTTTATTGCAGCATTCTGACCAAAGATAGACCGAATAACAGAAAAATTCACTCTGTAATCCAGCTCAAGCTCTTCCTTCTTCTTCTCCCATATTTTCTGGAACTCTTTGATTTCCTCCTTTTGCTTCTGTACCAGCTTTGACATTCGCCTGTCACATCTATACTGGACCTCCTTAATGAATTTTTCCCTTTCAATATCCACAAGTTCTTCTTTAGGTGTGACAATGCATTCCATGGATAAGTTTTTAACTTTAAATCCTTCAACCATTTCATTTTCCACATTCAGCTGGGAAGATTCTACAGCTTGTGACATGCTTCCCTTCGATGGCTCTTCTGGAACAGATCGCGCAGCTAATAAAGAAGACTTAGAAGAACTTGAAGCATTATCATTTTGATCCAACTGCTGCAAGAACATCTTTTTCAAGGAATGGATCTTCAGATAAACACCGTTTACCTCTTCCTCGGTGCATCCGAACTGTAAGTGCTGCTTCGCCAGCAAGAATGTCTCCTCTTTGTCAATTTTTTGCTTTAACATTGAAGCTGCAACCCAACACTGATAATTCACAGTAAACGTCAAATAAAAAGAATCACATCGACATGTTTTTCTTGAAGCAAGAAGCACACTAAATATATATGATAAAGTTGAATGCTAATTTAATGATAATCTAATAAGACTTGAGCTTGACATCAAACTAAATTGGCTGTAGCACTACCATCAATCTATAAGACATGATTGAATTCGAGAACATGCATACTGCCAGCTTAATGGGATCTGACAACTCGACAGGTTAGTTGATGTAGAGTGATAACTAGACAAATATGGAATGCCAGTTTGAAACCTAAACTGGACTGATACGTCAAAGTGAGGCAGTAGAAACAAGAGCCGCAAGTGCGGAGTTTGGAGACGAGATTTTCACTGTTGTATTCATCCTGACAAGATGAACCAGAAGTGAGTGGAACAAAGAACACCAAAGACAGACACAACAAGAGATGTAGTCTCCCTGAAAGAATCATTGAAAATAAACAAAGATAGTAAACTAAAAAAGTAAAGAATAACTTTGGTCGAGCGGCCTCCAAAGAAGCTACTTAGATTTCTACCAAGATTGTAGAAACTCCGATACCGAGTTTAACTAGAAGAAATAAGACACAAAACTTCTTACTGACGGTACGATTAATAACAGGCTCCTTATATAGGAACTTTGAGCCGCATGAAACAAAAAAGTACCTCATTTTTTAGGATTCCTAGTTATTATGACGTGATTATATTTCACCTGAACTTTTAAGATTGTCCATGAAGAGAAGGATAAATTCCACTGACAAAATAACATAATTAAAAGGATGCAAGCAGATGATATGGGCAGTGAGGCAAGAAGATACTAACCAGAGATAACTGGAAAGCCTGTAAAATTGTTGCACATTCCCTACTAACATGATGATTCTCCATGACATATTCCAGAAACTTTTCTACAGTATGTTTGACATCGTCCTGCATTTAAATTTTGGTCATCTGGCCAGCAAGCAAAAGACTAGAAGGAAAAACCTTGGCTTACCTATTCCTTTGGTATATTATAGAGTGTTTACAAGCAGGAAAAGCCACAACTATGGCAATCATTCCGCAAAATATCCTTTTTATTCATTTACATAGAGTACCAAGTTGTTCTAGCTTGAAGCGTGGTTGATATAACCAATTAGCAGTACGGAATTTGGTAGTGGCACAGAACCTGGTTCGTATTATTATTAAGATTTGTAGATACTAACAATAAACCACTGTCATGAGGATTGAATTACAGGATGAGATGGTGATAAACAAACAAGACGGCACATTATTTACGAAAAAAAACCATTTAAGGAAACAATTAGAAATCAAAAGCATACACCAAGCAAAGAACCAGGTGGAAGGCCTTCAATAGAGCCATAAGAAATCAATGACAGCCTTTATAGAATTAGCAGCAGAACTCTTCGGATAATAAAAGAAATATAAGAAAATAAAACCTCAAAGTAGCTAAACTATTGGAGTTCTGTAAAATCCAAAAATTTGAGGAATAAAACACAAACATAAAGTTGCTGCCCTTTATCACAAAGACAGCAATGAAAGAAGTTCCAAATAGCAAAATTTGTGCCCTTGATTAGTTTTGTAGAAACAATTTTACCCATTTTATGGGAAGATGAACTAGTTTACTGGCTAATTTTGAAGTGGTCTCAAAAATGCAGATGCTGCAAGTGTTAGAAAAAAGAGCTACAGCAGCACACTGTCCTGTCATGTGAGTTCCCAAGATGAAAAATGCAAGATGCATATCACTCATGTATTCCTGATTCTTTGTTACTAAACTTAAAGCTACTAAAACAAAGATACAAAAACCCATTTAACAACTACGACATACACCTTTACGACAGATGGTACAAGCAAATGAAGAACACCCTTTCTCATGCTACACATGTCCTATACCATTTGACATAATAAATGTATCACTCTCTGCATTTTGGCAAATTAACTAGGGCAGTTAACCCTCCCTGAGCACAGCGCGATGGCGGTCTTAACGACCATACTAGGTTTCCAAGATTTAAACAGGTTTGGATGTACGAGTACCGCAAATGCAGAAAGAATGTAATGGTGCTTACCATTGTGCCAAAAACTGCAGTATTATATATCTACTTGAAGAGAGAGTTTAATCAAAGAAAAATTGCTAATCCAGAGGCAATCACAAGACCAGGACTCATAGAAAAAACGATTAAACCTTTGACAGGTTAATATAACACTTATTCACCTTATCAAAAAATAAATATCATACTTATTCACTAGAAGCTATCAACAAATGCTTACAACTCTTTTGCCATGAATACGAAAGGTATGATTTCCCAAAATGAAGAGCTTTATCTTTTATACATAACAAATGTTTCACAGATTCAGAATATGACCTTCCAGAACCCACTCATTATGATTAATCTGGACAAGCAAAGATTTCTATTTTTTTCATTGTTCATCAAAGAGCCTATATATGCTCCAAAGACAACATATAACTCAAAAAATTATAACTTCTAAGAAAGGGCAGGCAGGAAATGAATACCGGAAGTTTTAGCACTTCAAACAGTTTTGCAAACTCAGCTTTCAGATGGATATGAAGGCTTTTCTGCTGTATGCGTCCTTCTTCAGGCCGCCCAACAAGGTTTACCTCATGCAAGACATGAGACGGAGACCTAGAAACATGCTTCGCACCAATACCATCCTTTTCATGAACACCTGGACCGAACCAAGAATTAGCAGCTGATATTTCTTGACATATTTAAACTTATGGAATAACAAACAAACACTAACAGGAAATATATTGAAAATAGGTTAATGAAGTGATAGCTCCTTTGGGAGCTACAATTTCACCTCTTTCAAGCGTGCGGTGAGTGGGGTTTGCATCCACACTATGGTTCATTACCGCCTTCCTGCGCTTCTTTCCTATATCATCATTTCCATTAGGTGGATCTGGGGATTCATCAAAGTATTGAACTCTCTTTCTGTTCCTTGGGGTTGCAATGCTTAAATTTCTCCACAGTGGATTTCTTCCCTCCAACAGCTTTCTCCAAAAAACATGAGGTTCTTCTCCAACTTTCAACTCCATTTTTTTCTCACCAAACAGCGGGATATCAACACTGTAAGTTCCCATGCTCATTTGAACTTTTGAAATAATGGAATGGCATGTGTCCTTGTAGTCAGAGCTTTTACAAATTATTGCAGAGAACTCGCTAATAACATCATCTAAACGCAACTGTCCTGATGAGTTATTTGAAATTAAGGTCGGACTGCCTCCAGAGTGGTACTCATCCAATCTACTGAACAAATTTGAGGCTCCCCACATAAGGGTGTTATTGGGGCTCCGATTTATGATATGCAAGTTACTATCAAGATTCAGGTCCTGTTTAGCAAGGAATAGGGCTTTTTCTTCTACAGTAAAACTTGAATACAGCCGGAAAACATATGTGTGCTTAGACTGCGAATCTATTGACAGCTTCTGTAGTTGTCTCAAATCATTCGTGGGATTTGTGTCACTATCATATATAATAACACTATCAACTGACAATAGTTTAATGGTTTGATGGCAAACACGATTCTCTAATAAAAGAACAAAGCGCCCACTTTTCTTGTCGTTAAACCTGTTAAGAGAAGCTTGTTTCTTGGAATGAATAACACACGTCTCAACTCTTTCATAAGAGTTTTCACCAAATCTTTGACGCAGAAAATCATCCAGAATATCACCAATTGATGCCCCGGAGCCAGCAATAGACTGCATTAATTAAAGGCAGGAACGAAGATTTTAACAATCAGGCGAAGAAATTAAAGGCAAAAGTGACAAAACACTTCCACAGAACATCAATCAGGATGCAGGTCCACTTATCGTGTATGTTTATCTGTGTATGTGCGCATGTAAGCATATACACGCGCGCACACACACACTATCATATAGAAAGAGGAGACGCGTAGCGATTTGTACTACCGGAGAAGTTTCGCTAACCGGCAGGCAATAGTATCAGCAGATAGCCGCAGGCAAGCGTAGCGAATCACATTGATAAGCCCCTACCTGCCCGCACATAGATGGATAGGGCGGGCAAAGCACAAAGAGGATGGATGTCTGAGCGGTTGAAGGAGTCGGTCTTGAGAACCGAAGTATTTATAGAAATACTAGGGGTTCGAATCTCTCTCCATCCGCGAGGTCATAAGTTCTCTCTTGCGTTATCTATAGAAAGAATGAATTGTATATATATATATATACTAGTCTTAGCGTGCGCGCTTTGCGCGTGTCCCCATATCAATGTGTAAATAATTATATAAACTTTTAAAAATAATGTGTTTGAGTTATAAAATAAAAATTAAATTAGAAAATGTAAGTTCCTAAATATAATTTAAATATAATGAATGTTAATTGCATTTAGCTAGCTCTATAAACAAAAAAAACATCGAGTTGTCATTTGTTGGAGTGAATGCAAGAATATAATGATAATAATAATAACAATTAATGATAATTTAATTAGAATACAATTTGGTCTACAAATTTCTTCCTATTACTTCAAACGTATCTAACAGCTTGCTTGGATAGTTGTTACACATTGTTTTATAATGTATTGTATTGTACTGTATCGTTTGATGAATATAATGTTTGGATAGATTGTACCGTTTTCCGTTGTTTCATGATATCACACACCAGCAATAAAAAGAATAAACTTGCAATATTATAAAGAAAAATTATGAGACAGAATAAATTTATTATATATAAAAGGTAGGGTAAATGATAAATTATCAAATAATAATGAAGGGTGAGATGGGAGAAAAAGATAAGATAACGACGCAACCACACCAAATCGGTCGTTACATAAAGTGGCACATTTCGTCTTTACGTAATGACGGATTTAACGATACGATACAATAAAATTTAAGTAACAACCAAAACAAACATCGTATTTAAAGTAACAATTCGATACAATACAATAGGTAACAACCATCCAAACAAGCTGTAAGAGTTTTGTCAACTTAAAAAATAATTTTACTTAGAAGATGCATTTGAAAAAATAATTGAATTGTATTTTTTTGGCAAATAATTAATTCAAAGACTTATTGTTGGTTCTTATCATTATAGTAACTCGTTAAAATTTGTTAATTCATATAAGGTAATTCAAATTTAAATAATTTTAAATTACAACATAAATTAGCCCAATAGTTTCTATGATGCTCAGCTAGATTTTCTTGCCACCATGGGACGTGCAAATGTTGAGTACAATTTTGATTAGGTGAGTTTATTGAAGCAAGTAAGGAATCAATTAATAAAATTTTAGTTGATATCAAAATCTTAAATAATAAGAAACTAAATATGAAATGTATTATAGTTATATTAAATGATTCAAATAAGGAAAGAATTTATGTAAGGTAAAATCTTAAGTTATTTTGAACTCCTAAATATTAGGACTTTATACAAAATTCAAATAAGGAACCAAGTCCTAAATATTAGGAAAATAATTTAATTTACAATGTTGAACAATGTGAAATTTATTTTTAAAGTGTAAAAGAAGGCGCAGAATCTATCAGACAAATATTTAGGACAACCAACATGATGATTCATGAAACTTCACAAAAGGAGGGCAGACTATGTAATTTTTTCCATAGGTGATGTAACTACCAAATAGTTTTTTTTTTTTTTTTGTGAGAAGGTAACATAATGTAACTACCAAATATTAATAGGCTATTAATAATAGCTTTGCATCCAGAAACAACCCTTAAAGGGGAGCCTTGACGTAACTGGTAAAGCTGCTACCATGTGACCAGGAGGTCACGAGTTCGAGCGGTGGAAACAGCCTCTTGCAGAAATGTAGGGAAACTGCATACAATAGACCCTTGTGGTCCGGCATAGCGGGAGCTTAGTGCATCGGGCTGCCATTTTTATCTAGAAACAACCCGAGGCAGCACCCTACGACTTCTCAAGGTAGTTGGGTGATAGTTCTTTTAGTTTGTTTTTTTGATAAGTTAAATGGTGCCTCGGATAATAGCATTCAAGGGGGATGTAAACCGTATACAAAAAGAAAAGCCTAAAATAAAGAGAACAGCCCCTTCACAGTGGTCATATTTAAGATGTTTGCTTGACCTACATGGCATCGACACAGGTGCTGATCCAAAGTGTCAGATTTGCAGCGACTTAAATATTAGGTTCAGGGCTACGGATAAGCTACGAGTGTAGTTACTGGGATTTGAAAATGCATAAATATTATATATGATGATTAGTTACTTAGAATATTCAAAAAACATCTCATTTCTTAGTTAAAAATGTGTGATTGTTATCAGATTTGTATTTCACAGATCGTTATAAAGTAATTGTGATTTAATATTCAATAAACCTGGTTTTTAATTAATTGAATGTTCTCAAAATATGATTAAACTTCACCAGCTACATTGAAACATTATTGAACTTAGATATCTAATGATGGAGCCATAAGCAAATGGAAAAGAGGAGAGACCCAATAACCGATATAGGCCTTTATTAGAGAAACGTCAGGGTCAGACAAGTCCACTACATTCTAAAAGAATCTGGGTCTCTTTCCAAATTGTAGAAGAAACAAAAAGTTAAAAACCCAATGAAAACGCAGAGTTGGTGGCCCAAGACATAACGGATTCTCTTCGTATCATCCTAACAAAAGAACACATACAGGGACGACCACAAATGCAGCCGCAGCCACAGCCACAATCAAACCCTAGGAAAGGATCATGTATCTCAAAACCTTTTATAAGCCTTTCAAGGGTCTAGGTCGACCCATAATCCAGCGCCTCTAATCTCTAAAATTGGATCATTTAACCGGCCCGGCCCAGCCCAACCCAACCCATTTTTTAACCAGATCAACCCCTAAAGTAAGAGGCATAAACTATTCCAATTTGAATCGTGAATTGGACCCAGGACCAGTTATGTGAAATGAGAACCAAACTCATACCGGACCAGCCCAGTTACATAAAAATCCTACAGAGTGATGAAAGGCTTGCTTGACACTCACTTAAACCCTAAAGCTCGGTGAAGCCCAAGTTGTCTGCTTTGGCGCTTTAGGTAGGCGTTTTGGTGCTAAGGTGTGGGAGCTTCCACCGCTACCTTCTATTTTTAAGGTAATACAACATACATATAGCTCACTTAAAGTGTTTTCATTCTTGTGTCCAATTTCAAATAATTGTTTTTATGTTTATAGTTACATTTTTGTGCATTGCATTTCTAATTTATTTTTTCTTCATCGACACATTTATTCGACAAAACCCACGCTTTTATTGCGCTTTGCGCCTAAAGCTTCAATAGGCGCGGGTGATCTTTGCACTTTTGGCTTTGACTACACTGATCCCAATATCCCCACCCAATTGTCGACTTGACCATTATGCCCCCTCCACTTTGCACCTCCCACTGATCCCACTCACATCCTAGTCAATTTGACTGTTAACCCCACTCACCCCCCCCCCCCGCCCCCTCTCCCTTCTCCCACACGGCCATCAAACCATTTCCCCCCTCACCTCCATTTGTTTTTTATGTTTCAAGAATTGCAAATAGGCTCCCCAAATTTTTTTAATAAATACCCCCACCTTTTAAATTCCTAAATCACACCACCTCCATCATTCTATTATCTCTCTCAATCTCAAAACTTCTCAAGGCTCTTAGCTTTCAATATATATATATATATATTATACTATGATCATTCATCGGTAATTTGGGATTAAAGTTTGAGGGAGCAACTTGAAACGAGTCAATTCAAACTTCATTCAATTATATCAATTTCTGAATTTCCATCTCTTTGTAATGTTTTAATTCTAATTGTGTTATTTGCTTCACATCTTCTTCTCAATCTAATATTGGTAGAAAAGGAAAATGTTAAAGTTAAAGAGGAGAAATATGAAGAATTGAAATTACAAGAAATATAGATTTAGATCATACACTAGATTATGATGACACAGAACTAAGATTTTGGTACTTGTGGAAGTGGTGCTACAAGTAAAAACAACAAAGTTATAAGAGAGAACCTCTAAGGTTAAAGGTATGACCATATCTCGATCGAATTCCCAATCAAGATAGGCTAGTATGTACAATATGCAGAACTACACATAAGATAGGGAGGGGGTGAGGGGAAAATAGATCGTCGTCGGGTAAAACTATAATCCTTAGGAAGGTAACTAGTTTAGGTACCAGTGGCGAAGCCAGAAATGTTTCCAAGGGTGTTCAAACTTGAAAGAAGTAGAAAAACAATTCCAAAGGGTGTTCAATAAAGGTTTATATATCTAAAATTAATAATTTAGTTATATACACAGTGTAATTTTTCGTAATTTTTCAGCGAAGAGTGGTTAGTTGACCACCCTTTGCTAAAGGTGGCTTCACCCATGTTAGGTACTATTCAAGGTATACTACTCTCTTCGTCACGATTTATGTGACGCTCTTTTCTTTTAAGCCAGTTCCAAAAAGAATGACAACTTTCTATATTTAGTAACAATTCTACTTTATATTTTCCTTTTTACCCTTCATGAGATGATTTCTAGCCACACAAATTTTATGGTTTGTTTTAGACCCCAAGTTCCAAAAGTCTTCCTTTATTTCTTAAACTCCGTGCGCAGTCAAACACCTCCACACAAATTGGGACGGAGGGAGTAAAAATTAAACTGGTAAAACCTTCAATTATAACAAAAAGATGGACAATAATTAATTAGCAAAATATATAAGTACATAAACCTTTTACCACAGGTAAAAGTCCTCAACTTGCAGAATATATTATTGTTGCACATAATCCTTTGTTTTCTCTAATCCCTAGAACAACTCTTAGAAGATATTTTTATTAAATACTAGTCTTACAGTATAACCATATTAATGAGCACACAAGTTTTTAAATTAAGAAATACGTATTTAAGTTATCTGATAACATTATCTAAATGTTATTAGATAATGTATTTGAGTTACTTAAAAATATATAACAAATATTAAAGAAATTCCTGAAAATGATGAACGTTGTTCTTATTTAGCAAGTTCAATATATGAAGAAGTCATTTCCCTCAGAAGTTAAGATAACTTATTGTGTTTTATGAGGCCTTATGTGAAAATATTTCATGAAAATTGTTGTTATTTTTGCGACCTAATACTTGAAATAAAATATAAAAATAATTTAATCACGCTTCTTTAAAGATTTGTGTATGAAAATGTTGGCCCTATATGTTTCTGAAGTTGTTATGCAACGCGGTTCAAATAATGAAATGATTTAGATATGATAATTGAAATCTTAATTGATTTTAAAGACTTCCTACCTACTTCAAATAAATAAGCATTTAGTAAATAATTTTTCAGTTAATTTTGAAATATTAAATATTAAAAAAATTAACTTGGATGTATTACAGTTAACATGTTGATCCATCTTCACCTTTAAAAATAGATTTTACCAGTGAATAAATTTATATTTTATTATTTTTATAGTATTTAGAACTTTAAAATCAACTATTAGTTATTAAATGTTAAAAAGGTGATTTAACCAATTGAATAACAAATCAAGTGAAACACATTTATGTTATCTTTCTCACCATATAATATGCATATATAAAATATACTTAAAATATTAAAAAATATTTATTTTTGGCTTAGACGTCTTAATTAACTATTTATTTATCAAAATATGATACTAATGGTATGGACTCAAGTTAATTTGGTGTTGAATTTTCTCGATCTTTTAGAAATTTTAATAATTTGCCTATGAGTTGATTTTAAAATTCAAAAATTAACATGTACAATATTATATTTATATTACATAATTCAAATAGAGAAATAATTTGTGACTTTAAAGTCCTTAATATTAGGACCTTTCTACCTAATTCAATAAGGAAAGATTTTAATAACCAAATTTTAGTTGATTTTAAAGTCCTAAATGTTAGGAAAATAACTTATTAATTACATATTTGTCCCATGTGAAATCTATTTTAGAAGGGTAAAAAAGGCGAACGACATTTCGCTAAGGGTCTTCGTACTTTAATATAGTATAGATTAGAAATATCAAAGTATTTTACATGAATTACTTCATCATCTTAAATATAGAGTTTCATAAACTTCCAATATTGGATATGCCAAAAATAATTTAGAATTTTTTTAGCTGTTACTTGTCATTAGATTAATCATAATTGGATAATACAAAAAAAAAATTAGCTTTTCATGCGATTGATGAAACGAAAACTGGATTTGTTATTTCAAGAAGGGGAAAGGTCCTGATGCCCTTTACTATCCAAAATTATTCAATTTTTCTATCCACTAAACTTTTAGTCCAATTCATATGCTTGCTTTCTTCATAAAGAAAGAATATGTATTGGTTGGGCTCGAACCCCAAACCCAAATTCATATTTGGTTCATTCATACGCTTGCTGTTAAAAATTCTCATATTTGCTCTTACCATTGACGAAGCTCCATGGTGAAATTGGTGGACTCCATGTGTCAAAATTCTTCGAGAAAAAAAAGGCTCAAATTCACCCCTCAACTTTTGAAGTTGGTTTAAAGTTGGAATTCAGTTAGGGGTACAAGACGTTTTATGGGATAAGATTAGACCAAAAGTCTAGTTTGGGGTTGGGGGGGGGAGGCAAAAATTAGCAATTTCAGATAGTGCAAGAACAAATTTGACCCTTTTCTCTTTCAAGAATGATTAGCAACAAGTTGCTTTTTATGGATTTGATCTTAAAATGCTCTAATTTGCTTTTGACAATGCTAGCAACAAGGTTTATTTTTTGATACGGAAATGCATATATTTAGCTTATGTTTCAAAAGTCTTGATTAATTTCTTAAACTCTATATCCCATCAAACACCTTCCTATAAAATGGGATGGAGGGAGTATATTGCTTTATTTAGTTGAAAGTTCACTATTTCATAAATTTTTGAGATGTGAGTTAATTAGACCTGCTATTCCTTTTAATGAAAGAAAAATTAAGAAAATTTGTCTATCTTACTTGATCCATTCTATAAAGGAACTCAAATATGATTCTAAGAATAATCAGTCAGTCCTCAGACAAGATACAGGAAATACATACCTGAAAAAGGATAACCACTCTGTGCTGTCGGAGCCTCATTTCTGAGAGCATCTTGTCAAGGAGATGTAGTTTTCCACTTGCTTTTATTCCGACTTCAAGAATTTCAGCAGGAGAAAGCCCCTTATTGAAGGGTTGCAGGAATGGATCCAGAATATATGGATGATCACAACACTACAAACAAAAGCAAGAACATATAATTCAGATAACTATCACTATAGGAGTGGCTTTCATTGACTTTTGACCAGGAGGATGAACAATGAAAGTTAATATTGTCTATGGAAATGGAACACCAACAGTTCTACGTAAATCCTAATTTGAAAAAAGTGCTTTTCACTTCCATTGTGCCATTCAGCAAACTTTTTTTGTTTTCTAATTTCTTTAAAGTGGTCTCAGAGCCGGCTCCGGTGCACCTCGACTAGAGATAACCAGCACAGGTACCAAGTGACTCTACCCACGAAGGCTGGGACAAATGGGAAGAAATTACCTAGATTTTTTTTTTGCCTCAGCTAGTATTTGAGCATGAGACCACATGGTTCTCCTCCCACTTCCTTAGCTACTAAACCACTAGGCCATACTCTTGGGTGCCACTAAGCTAGTTATTTAACAATCCTCAAGATTAATGTTTCTATTTAGAAACTCCCTTTTTCTCAACATTCACTGCCGCTAGAACCAATCACCTTTGCCCACCTCCAAAGGAAAACAGAACAAAGAAAATGATAACAACACAACCATCATCCAAAAATGTAGTAATGTCAAATGAAATGACACACCTAACCTTTCGCACAGAGAGAAGAGTATCGCGGAGAGCCCCAACAGGATCACTTTTATAGAAAGTGCGAAGAGCATTAGAATTTGTGAGTAATGTAGCACAATATTGCTCAAGCTGCAAGTCAGACATCTGAACAGGAACCCAATACTCCACAAACTTGGAAGATTCAGGCTTGCTGCAAGGTGCAGTGACCTTTGAGAGTCCTTTCAGTTTTCCAAGATGGTCACTGATATCAGATGCCAAGCCACCAGTCTTGTCCAAACCAAATTTACATTGGAGCAAAGAGAGTAGATTAATGTACTCAGATGAGGTGATCTGTTAAAATTAGAGGGTCTAGTAAGGACGATGTATTAAATGAAAGCAGTTCTATTAAGGAAAAAGGCAAGATGCGGAAGATACCTTCATAGGACCATTAAAGAGAAGCACCCTTAGACCCGTAGAAAGCATTTTAATTTGCTCCACACCAGCAGATATTCCTAAGTTTTGGCAGTCATCAATAACAGTCACTTCCCAATTCAAACCGCTCAACATTTCTACATCCTGCAGAAATAAGAGACTGAATAAAAACGACATGGCTACAGAACTTTGAAGCAGTAAGAACTTTCAAATATTTGGGGAAACACAAGAATTAGAAACTTCCCACTTTTGGGGGAAACAAATGAAGAATCCATTCAATAAAAAGACTACAATCTATCTAAATCACAAAAGAGAAACTTTAGGGCAGAATTTGAAACGTCATGTGTGAGTGACTTCTGCAAGTTTCATCTTCTTACCCAAACCTAGGATTTAGGAAGTTCATCAGCCATCAGGAAATATAGTTTCCTTTTTTTATAAGGCCATCAGGACTATAGTTACAGTCAGATACTAGGTGTCGAGTCACGCAAGCGTGCACTCGAATTACTATTTAATAGATTCATGCTCTGCCTTAGTTACACTTATTACACCAAAAAAAAATTACAATTTTTAATAGTCAACAATGGTGCAAACCCCGTCTCCCTCATCACCACTGTAGACCAGCAAACATCCAGCTAAGAAAGAAAACAAACAATATTATAATCCAGATCTAGCGTTTATTACATGGATCTAGCGTTTATTACATGGATACCTCTACAATAACTACAATCCAATTCCCCGTACTAAAATATAGATTCTAACACAAGCACAACCAATACCCCTTTTCCTTCACATGATTCCTCCATCACGCCAATTTCAAACCAACTGTTGACAAAAATTATAAGCTTACATATCCAGTTATCATCACCAAGGAAATGTTTGAATCATCACATACTATAAACAGGTTTTATCAAACTTATGATTAATGACAGGTTGAATAGCAGATTTTAGACGTATAGGTCACACGGGACCATCATCCTCAACAGATTTTAGATGCTAGAACAAACAAACAGGTTTAGTGTAAATGATAAAGGAGCATCAAACAAACAATTTCATTTGTACAAAAGTCAAAACGCAATACTCTAACCAACTCTTCAACCTCTGCCTCTATGATGTGCGTCAACGTCAGAATCTCCAATTCCTAACTTACAGGTTGTGTGTACACCACCCAATCTATCGACATACTTTAGGGAAAACCAGGACCCACCACCTCCCAGCAGGACTTTAGCCACATGCTGCCTCTACTTCAAGTATAGACAGCTCAGCAACCACATGATAGTGTTGGAACCACAATCCATAGCCTCCTAGACCCACCAGCTCCCCCCCCCACAATTTAGGATGCATAAGAATGGGAACTTCTCTTGCTATACCAATAAAACTTAGAATGGATGAGAATGACAACTTCTCTTGTTAAACTGATGAAAATCCGAAACCAAAAGGTTCTACAAAGATCTATCAAGGCTTTTGTGAGAAAGCACGGGGGAAAATATTATTGATTATCTAAAGTGTTGTACAACGCCCTATTTATATATAGCGATTACATAATAATAGGTATCTACTTCCCGTTGTGGGACACTATACATGACTAACTACTTTTTTTTTTTGATAAGGTAAATTGTATTAATCAAAAGGGGGAGAAGTCCCGTATACAGAAAGTATACCAAAAAGTAGAGAATTTACATCAGAACATGATTCTCTACAAAAGACACCCAATCTTCTATACAAGTAGGGGCTATATGAGTGCACCAAAAAGCGATCAAAGAAAAAAAATACTATTCTTAAGATGTGAAAAAGTAGACTCAATCCCCTCAAAAGCTCTCCTATTTCTCTCCCCAAACTATCCACATGAGAGCTAACGGGGCGAACTTCCACGCCTTTTGCTTTCTTCTTCTACGGAAACCTGCCCAACTATATAACATTTCCTTTATGGTTAACTACTTAACAGCTTTATTATCAAAAAGTTCACAGCATGAAGCATAGAACATCACTTGAATTAGGATCAAGGAATATATAAAGATAAGAACGGACTAAGGAAGCCAAAATACAGAAGAAAGAACAACTACACCAGGTGCAGAGAGGAAAAGGGACTGTTACCCAAGGGTGCTTGTGCTCGAACTTTTTCCTTATCACAAAATCATGAGTATCATAAAATCATGAGAATCAGAGAGTAATGGTTGGCCTCTCTATTAAGTCAACAACGCACTGAAAACCCGTTAATAATGGCATCAAAGGCTTTCTCGCCACAAACACAACATAACAAGAAAAGAAGCAACAGACAACTTATAGAAACTATTCTTGAACTCTAAAGCCACACACCTAATGACACAATGACGACACCCAAATTTTTTTTTTTATGACACAATCACATAAAGAAGAAATTTGCACCGTTTGGCACCAAGGAATTCAATGCAATATAAGGGTAGTATGGCCAGAAAACCTTTTCAAACTGAAGCATCACGTTGCTATTACAAAAATACGAAAACTTCCCAACACAGAGATTCCAAAACTGAATTGGAAGTAGCTAGTTCGTTGACTAATTCCTAACATAACTTTAACCTAGCTATGAACCCAAAAAATTAAGAAGTCTAAATTAATTTTTAAAGTAAAAAGTTGCTTGACCTGAAAGGGGGCTAGGATACTAAGGAGGAGCCTTGAGTCCAAAGGCAGCAAATTTTAATTAAAATCTGCAATGCTGAAAATACAAGAGAACTTGCACGAGAAAGAAACTGAGAGAGACATCAAATACAAAGCTCTATTTGCATTAACAGGGCTAATATACATATTCATTTTATTATATCTTTATAAAAATGAAATCTTAATCTTAATCCAAAAGCAGCTCTCTACAGGGTTGTAAAAAGCGAGCGCTTCCTCGCTTTAAGCGAGGAAGCGAAGCGAGGCGAGGTATCTGGCGCTTCTCTTAGTTGAAGCGTAGCAGATTTACAAAAGCGCTCGCTTCCCCTGAAAAAGCCAGAAGCAATGAAGCGATGCGAAGCGTAAGAAGCGAGCGCTTTATAACTGGGCTGCCAACGTATTTAATTTAGAAAGCTGTCTTTTTTTAAAACACCATCGGGCGGCAGCAGCAGAGGAAGAAAGAGGCAACCTAGGGTTCAAGTTTTCTACACTTTTCAACTTCAAGATCATCAAGTTTGGTCCCAGGTATGTGATTTTTTCTTCCTCCTCCTCCTCCTTTTTCTTTCACTGTTTCAGCGTCCAAATATCAGCAAAATACTGGCAAATTTTTTTTTTCCCTTCAGTTCTTCTTTCTCATTCTTCTCCTCCTCTTCTTCTTCTTCATTTTGTTGCATTGTTGTAGAAGAATAGGATGCTCATTTTGTGCTTTAATTGATGCTACTCTTTAGTTTTTACATTGAAGTATTGAACATTTGCTTACAGTAACATGTGTTGTCTATGCAGTATTTATTTTAATATTTTTTTGTTAAATTCCGCTACACTTCAAAATAGCGAGCGCTTCGCTTCTCGCTTTAAGCGAAAAGGGGCTTGTTGTTTTTCCTCGCTTCACGCTCTTCACAACACTGGCTCTCTACAAGTACCACACTTAGATAGGATGGAAGGTATTGGGATGAACGCAAAAATAAGGAATAGGTAAGAAAGAAATGCATTTCTTAGTCAAAATATACTTGGTCATTATTTTCCTTTCATTTACATCATCACAAACTGACCCCCAAAAATTAGGTGAAATCCTATTCTATGAAAACAAATAGTCATGTATTATCCACCAAGCATCCTATATAAATAATAAATAAATTTTATCACTTTGTTGGGATTTAAAATTAGCCAAAGGAGGAAACTTTTATTCGGAGCTGCAAGAATCATGCAAATGCATAAGCTGCTTGAATGAGTTTATACTTCTTGCGAAGAAGCACGTCTGCATAAATACAAGTCAATTTCCAATAGACTCCCGCTTTCATTCTCTGAGAAACATGAATCCCCAAGAAAGTCGGAGCTAAAATAACAATCAACTAAATATGATATGATTGAAAAGTAAAACAGAGAACATTTCACCAAAATGATACATCTTTAGCGGAACGTTCAATATTCCTGATGAAAACATCATAACAGGTTACTTAATTAGGAATCTTGGCCCTGATTATCTGTCGAAGTCCTGATATCTAAATTAATTCTAAAATAATCTATTTTTAGACAAACCTCAATGACGGCCTCCAGAGATGATAAAAGCACTTGAAGCATCATGAAACCCCCTTCGTCATAGAACTCCAATGACTTGATTCTTCTTCTAGAATCTCTGTTTCCACTGTACACTACAACATCAATACTTGGTGCCCATCGTCTAAATTCAGCTTCCCACTGGGAAAGCAAACTTGAAGGTGTGACAACAAGGAAAGGACAGCAGACATCTGACATAGATAGAATAAATAAAACCATCTTCATTGTACGATCCTGCAGAAACAATTAGTCATATTAGTCAAACCTTTCTTATGCACCCATAGATGATCACATTTCAGGTTATTGTCTTGAACTAAAGAACTAATGGTAAAAAATGCAAGTTAGCAGTACTATGAGAAAGAATTTAGACTCGCAACTATAGAGAATTGATATGTGAAGTCCAACTACAATTATAGGTTTACAAACATAATCTTACTGCTATTTGATTTTGATGTTGATGGTAGGACGAATAATCAAAAGAGGAACATTAGAAGCAGCGGAGAAAGAGGAGAATGGCAAGCAACTCATCCAAAAAAAGGGAAGAATGGGCTAGCTCTAGTTTTCTCGTGTTTAACCGAAGGTAAAGGATTCAAGGAAGCAGAAGTCTTAAACGGGGAGATTAAATATTGTCAATTCACTTTGATATAGATGTCTTAAGCAAAATGAATTGTTGGAGAGGACTTCAACTTGGTGAAGAATTCTTAAGCCGAGGAAGAGAGCTTCCGTAATGTCGTCAAAGGCTCGGTCAAGGCGTACTCAGGTTCCAGATCTAGGTGCATAACACGTTGAGCGATTTGGCTCGACTAAACAGCTTATTAGTTTAGGCGTTAAGGCTCGAGTCTTATCACCTATGGTTCTTCTAAAGTGCAACAATAATCAACAACTATTTCACTTAATAATGATATTTTCACTTCTTTAGTCCTAATAATTGTTGTTTGGGTTTATAGTTATTATTCTTGAATTACATATATATTTTTTATTTTTTATTCTTTTGTGATATGCACATAGACAGATGTCATGGATTTTTCTTCACTTGTCAGCTTTGATAACACAGATCGCAAGGACCTCCTGTTTTGCAGTAAATACTCCTTTTGGAGAAAGAGACTGCTCTGCCAAATTGCCTATGGCTCAACCATTGTGAGTTTTGCTTAGATGAGCACTTGTCTCTCACCTCTTTTACAAGGCTAACATATTCACTTTCAGTTAGCTTCAACTACAGCCTTCCACAACATAGTAATCCTTCAGGAAGCAGTTTTTCTAGTAAATTCTATGAGAGACAGAAATCAGTGTAACAACCATTCTGAGGTTTATTAGTTTTTAAGTAAGTTACATAGCTCAACGTGAAATTTCCAAGTACAACCGTTCGAAGACAGACGAAATGCTGCATCATCAGTTGGACCAAAAAGAGACGAACTCTCTGGATGTGAACTAGGTAAGTAAATAGTTATGCATGAACATCAATGAAGGATAACCGGTGGCTCATCTCCTAGTTTTAGCAATCACAAAAGAAAGGATTCACCCCATGAAGTATCCTTTAGAAATGGATGCTAACGAAGTTCCAAACAGTTCGTCAAAAGCCAACAAGAAAAAACAAGCCATCACAAGAGCGGATAAATGAAGAGGAAGATTTTAAAATGAAACTAAATACACAAGAAATAAGGTCCTAGATAAGGTGAAGAAAGCATCAAATGACAACTTCAAAACAATCAATCAAACTCGACATTCAAATCCTTTTCTACTGCTTTGACGTGTATATATAATAGTGATCCATTATTTATTCACATTATATAGTATGTTTAGCAATATCTCATTACCCACCTAGAAGAGCATTCCCTGTAGAATGAACTCACCTGGTCATCAAAGACAGCAGTGTTCTGGCACTTCAACCAACACTCCCGCAGCTTGTTAACATTGTTCAGCAGACTAGAATCTGTTATATGTGAACCTCCAGCAGAAAGTTCTGATAGTTTGACAAGTGGCCCCTTATGATTCTGCAGCAGCAGAAGAAGACATACAATTAGTATTACAAAGTTGACGAGTACTACCAATATATGACTTCAGGCACACAAACACATAGCAAGTTTCTTCTGGACTGATCACTCAAAATATCCTCAACAAACGGCCAACCTCTTATGTTTAGTTAAGAGATGTCCTATACCCTTTTTGCCGACAGGCAGCAGGAAACTGAGGTTGCATAAACAGTAGAGCAAAATGCTGGGATTATAAGTTACAACACCAACTAGTACAAGGCATAGATACTTATCCATTAGCAGACTAAAGAAGTGAAATCATAGAATAATTTTAGCACTACCACGAAAATCATAAACACCTTGTCAATTCTTCGTTTTGCCTTTTCGCGGCGAATATTGAAATCCTTGATAAGGCTTTCACCATGCTGTGAGTTCAGTAAATTAGCATTCCCCAATTCCCATGTAGCATACTCATAATCAAGGCCCTGCCATTTCACAAGCCACTCAAACAGGCATTTGCTATTATCATCTGCATCTTGACAATGCAGCTTGGAGAACATCAATGATCTTTTCTTCAAGAGACGATGTGGCACTGTCCACTCTGAGTTCCACCTCACATCCTAAAATGATGGAAAAAGTCACTACTCGTGAAAACTATAAAAAGTATTTGTTATGCTAGATGGATATCATTCTTTGCATGTGTTTGGCAAATAATGATCCATTTACTTAAGTTGGCAGAAAATATGAAGAGAAGAAAAAAAAAAATGAAAATCTTCAAAGAAATAATTCTGACCTGATTCTTATGATTATAGTTTGCAATAAGCAATGGTGCATCAATAAGCAATTGTGTCTCTGCAACCCAATGATTGTGTGCATGAGCAAGACCCTGGTATTTAACAAGATACTGCTTCTGCCTATGCATTCCTAACATAAAAGCAAAGAAGAAAAAACAAAATAATCAAGAACGAGAATTAACAGGAGCAAAGCAACATTAAGAGATATGACAAACGTTAAAACTATTCATATCACATAGTCATCCAGCTCCCGTACAAATGTCTACAGCATGTAAATACTTGTCCATCAAACCTTTGGTACCTGCTACTTCCACTTCTCTGACATCCTGGATTGATTCTACTCCTTCCGTCACTGAATGTACACCAGATTCAATCTTTTTCTTGACACACCAGGAACAATGCCAAGCTCCTGGTGGGAAATCATCTAATGGAGGATCTAGGCAAGAGAGGTGGTAGCATCTCTTGCAACCTCTTCCATCACAGATCCTAAAAAGTATGTCAAGTACAAATGATAAATATCAAGACATACACATGGCCATTCTAAGTCAGGGCTTTAGTACTACTTGACAATTATTAATGCATTACCCAAATGGAACAATCATTATTGGGTGCATCCACAATCCAGTAACTAGAAAAAGTCTAGGGAACAAAATAAAAACAGAAAAAAAGTCAAAACAAGTTTTCTCCCTTTTGATTAATACAATTTACCTTATCAAAAAAAAAAAAGTCAAAAACAAATGCTTTTTAGATAGAGCCGATTTTTTCCTCAGTTATGGTTTGAAAGATCTTTATTGGCCATCAAATTAATTGTGCATAGTTGCAAATGGTACCCACAGTATCTCTCCACCTTGCTTGCATACGGCGCACATTTTTTCATCAGCACCCCTTTGAGAAACTGCAAGTGCCTGATTTAATTGCATATTGCATCCTTCTCCAGAATCCAAAGGAATTGCAGCTTCAGAACCAACTCCATCCTAAAACGGAACGCATTTGAGCACAAGAAAATTATAAAATATTGAGAAGCAAACTAATTACAATAAAATAACTCTGAAATGCTTGGCAAAAAAGGATATGCACAGCTGCTAACCACATAACAGAAAATCCCTTCATTCTGACATGTGATTAAAGAATAAACAGTGAAGTGGAGCATAAACAGTGACAATAAACGAGGAGAACTGATATAACATGTCTCATTGTTTCCTAATTCAAAAAAAAAATCCTATTAAAAAAAACATGTCTCGTTACTGTTAGGACAAAGTGGTAAAGACACGATGATGCTCATACTACAAAGAAGAAACGAATAATCGCAGTAACTGACAGCTAGTTGACCATTTTTTTCTTCCCAGCATTTTGACAACCGAAAAAGTTTCTCAAATTGCTACAGTACAAAATGTGTTGTATTCAGCTGCTTCTATGTTTTTGTCATATGTTGTATAGCCTAGGTTACGTGTCCAGTAGGTCTTATAGGCTCCAAATATATTTTATGACCAATAATCTCCAAATCTTATAGCCATTAGCTTTCTTTTGCAGTCACAGAAAAAACTGTTGCATATACTGTATATGGATCCTATAGTAATTTTAGATAGTCTATTGGGTCTTTACAACCACTACGTCTACTATGAATATAAGCTGCTTCTACTTCTCCACGTCTTACAGCACGAACCTTGAGCCTAGATAGGTTATAGTAATCCCTGCCTGACATTCCAGCACATGAGCACAGCTCCGCTTCTGGTGAGTCATGATTTACCCTGCAAGTTATGAATGAGAAATAGTAAATAACTGCAGAAGAAAATAATAGAAAACTTTAAACCATACTTTTGTCTCTGGCAGATGGAAGTACAGACTGTTAACCTGATAAACTATCCAAGTCCCAAAAGTAATAATACATCTAGCATTATGATGAATAAAAGATCAAGGATGATTTAGAAAAACCTAGAAATCCAAGACCAATGATGCAAAAAAAAAAAAAAAATGAGCAACTTCCCTTGCAGGGAGGTATACAGTCTTATCAGACTGAACTCTAAAGAAGGTTAACAAACCTCATCAACTTGAAGTTGAGGCAAACATTAGATAAATTACAGTTGCTCGATGCTTAAATTTCAAATATCTAAGCTAAGATGCATGATACATGAAGATGTAACACAGAGAACAAGAATAGGATGACTGAAATGAAAGTGCACAAAGTGTTATGCAGGTGAATATTGGACATCTACCACCCAACATATCCACAAGTGTGTGGTGGAAAGTACAATGTTAAGAAGGATGTGTTGTTATCCAAAATAAGACAGGATTAGAAATTGTTGAAGTGTGTGACCATCTCATCTAAAAGCTTAAGGTATTAAAGAGAACACACCATTATTTACTTAATTATGTCTTTAAAACACACCTCACATGCAGCCTGTTTCTTTTTCATGGCCAAGCACGTGATATTCTTTTTAACAATGGGGTGGCGATGTGCTCGCACTCAGGACCTCTTCTTGCACTGTAAGTTGTTAGAGGAGAACAAAGTTTTTATTTAGTTAATTAAGTCTTTACCAGAAATGATAACATCTGACATAAGGCCCAAATGGAACACAAAGGATAAAATAAAATAATGTTGCCCGAATGCTTTTGTCAATTGCAAAGGCCCATAGGTGTGGCACGGTAATGATTGAATGCTTTAAAAGATAAAATCATGTTGAGAGAATGTCTCAAAAGGACCTATAATCTCTAGGAATTCACAAGAACTTAGTGTAAAATAGGCGAAATAACTAATTGGTATTAAGGTTTAATCGTTGTTGGTACACTTCTGTTAGGTTTAGTGTTTGTCAGGAGTCCTTTTTGTTTGTTCGTTTGATTAGAGATTGTATGTCAGTATAGTGACAAGTGTGAGATATAGAAAGTAGTTGGTGTAAGAACCCCTAATTTGTTATCAAAGACGACAAACTCTCATTGTGTGGGCCTTGGAAACACATTAGCAAGTTGTGGCTGCAGTCAAGGGTGAGGTTACAGGTTGGTGATGGTGAGAACACCCTATTCTGGAGGGATAAACGGCTAGGCACATACCTCTCAAAGATGAGTTTCCAGATTTATTTGGTTTAGCTAATGATACTGAAGCTACAGTGAAACAGAGATGTTTTGAAGGAACAGCAACTCCTACACATTTTTTAAAATCTAGATGTCTGTTTAATCTCTTTGCTTGGTGCATCCATTTTTATGTAAGCAATTACCTTTTGCTTCTCCACTTTGTAAGCTCTTTGAGCAGTAGTAAGTAGGAGTGGCAAACGGGCAGGTCGGGTCAGATATGGTTCAGGTCAAAAGGGGTAATGAAAAAATGGATAAATTATCCGACCCGACCAATATTTAATACGGATAAAAAATGGGTTAACGTTAACCGGCAGATAAAATAGGTAACCATATTTTTTTTGATAAGGTAAATTGTATTAATCAAAAGGGAGAGAACTCCCGTATACAGGAAGTATACCAAAAAGTAGAGAATTTACAAAATAGGTAATTATATTATCCATGACTTCTTGCATATGATCATTTTTGGGAGAATTCAGTCTCCCTAACTTGAGGAACCCCCAATTTGAGGCTTGACAAATATAAAAGTTAGACCCATTGGTTATTCATTTTCTAAATGGATAATATGGTTCTTATCCATATTTGACCCGTTTTTAAAAAGTTCATTATCCAAGCCATTTTTTAGTGGATAATATGGGTGGTTAACTGTTTTCTTTTAACCATTTTGCCACCACTAGCAGTAAGGTGCTAGAAATTCTGCGTGAGGCTTACTTTACTTTTATTGCACTCATTCTCTGAGCAATTTTACTTTATTTTTTTTTTGAACAGGTAAATGATGTATTATAGCACAACATTAGAAGCATTGCACTAAGCTAGTGCCAGGCTAATTACAAAGTTTGAAACCCTTTCTGTACGAAAACAAACAAAAGGTTTCCACCAGAATATGCTCCTATGCCTGTATTAAATCTATGAACTCTAACATACTATCTTCATTTTTAACATATTGTAAATTACACCAAAAATCCAAAAGCCATAAGCACTTGAATTTGAGCCAAAAGCCAAAAGCTATAGCGTTGAGCCATCGTTGATGTTGTTCTTGTTGTATAGGGCACAATGCCACATTTTATTTTATTTTTTGATGAAATAAATTGTTGTATTAAAAGGCATCAAGAAGATGCAAGAGTACAAGAAGCTACTTACAAGAAGTAGATATACAAAAACAAAAAGTGAGTTGCTAGCCCCTATACAATGTCTAAATCTAGGACAAGAGAGCTAATAAACTCCAAAAAGTGTTCAGTACTAACTATTGAGAACAGCTTTGTCCAGCAAAAAAGATTGGTTAAACATTTGGCTTTAATAGAGTGGTTTGGAGTTGAGATGCCATCAAAACATCTTTTGTTTCTCTCATTCCATAGACACCAAAAAATAACTGCAGGTATCATAATCCAAATCTTTTTGATGGACTTATCAACTGGCCAAAGACTCCAACTCAAGTACGCGTCTCTCAGATTTTGTGGCATGACCCAAATTATCCCAAAAATACTATAGAACATGTTCCATATATCAATGGCTATTGGACAGTGCAGGAAGAGGTGACTGATAGATTCCTGGTTCCTCCTGCATAGATAACATCTATTAACCAGTTGAAACCCTCTTCTGTTGAGATTATCTTGAGTTAGGCAAGCTTCATGTAAGGCTGTCCAGTTGAAACCAATGACCTTCACTGGTAATTTGGTCCTCCATATCAGCTTCCAAGGCCATGCATCAAGAACTTGATTCCGAGAATTGAGTTGCCTATAACATTCTTTGACAGTGAAACTACCCTTACTGTCCCATCTCATCATGTCTGAAGCATTCCCATCAATATTGTAAGCCTCCACTTTGGCTATCATTTCCATCAAGCTTTCAATCTCCCAGTCTTGAGCTGCTCTTCTAAAGTGCACATCCCAAGTCCAGTCTTGAGCTGCTCTCCTAAGTGCCACAGTTTTGCCAATAACTTTTTGTTTTATCGCAAAAAGGGTCAATGGGGTCACTTCAACTTGGTCTTAGGAAGCATACTGCTTTATATCGTTTCTAAACTGATGCCTAAGAAAAGGGACTAGCAGTCTGGATGATCAAACACATTATCCCTGAGAGACACACAGAGAGAAACTATTTTTTTCTTCCTTAAACATCCTCACACCAATTGATTTCAGTATTAAGAAAATACTTGGAAGCATTTCCACACAACTAAGGTCAAGATACACTTGCAGGATCTGCACACATTCAAGAGATATTGTGGCTTCCCTCTCTATTGGCATATAATGGATATTGTGAAATCCTCTAGGGGCATCAGGATCAGAGTCCCTGCTGTGATTTGGTGGACCATATGAAGAAAAAGAAATGCTAGAGTTTTTGAAGACAGAAGGGCAATGTAGTTAATCTTAAACAGATGGTGTATATTTTTGCTTAGTTTTCAGTGCAATGGGGCCACAGTAAATGTGTTAGAGCTGGACGTCTTGGTTGACTTCCTCAGTTCTTAACACACATTGTGAAGTTACTTTTTGGATGTATTCTTCTCCTAATGCTGGTTTACATCAATAATATTCTTACATTACCTACAAAAAGACTAAGAAGAGAGAAATTTTGGATATCTCCAGAATATTTTATAAGTGAAGTGCAACATCAATTGGTATGTAATAAGTTTGAGTCTTTAGCATATGTGACACCTAAAATATCTGAAAGGACACTGTGCTTCTAGGTTTTAAATGTGATGATTCACCAGGCTAAAGTCAAGTTAGTAAAGCAAGGCAGTATAGGTAGAAACAAAATGTAAATAGAAAGAGTGGAAAAGTCACCTTATCCGTCTAGAGCATGAAGCACAAGTCCCACCATAACCAAGCTTTTCATGGTCAGCAAGTGGTGGAGGAGAAACTTCAGCCAAGTCACATGCATTTTTATGCGTTTCGGAACATTTACCAATGCCTAGTTCACCACTTTTCAGAATAATATCACCACCTGTAGAAGTGGAACATGACAAGTCAGGGATATGCAAATTATCCTCAATCACAGAGCAACCCTCTGGTACCCTTTCGGAATCACCAGAAATTTCTCCCACACTGCAACCATTTTTAGATACTTCCAAACCATTTTCTGCAGGAAGAGCAGCAGATTTTCCCTTAGAGCAGCATCTGCGGTTTGAATCTGGCAATATCTCAACATCATTTACCGAAGCATCTGCATCAGACGCTTCTAAGCTAGAAATGGACCTTGAAGAAGCAACCCCATCAGGATGTTCTTTCAACTCTTCTACAACTCTTTCCTGAGATTCATTATCCCCATTGATTAGCTTGGAGTCAGTCTCATCACTGGCAATGCTATCAACTCTTGATGACTTCTTTGGTCTTTCCAACTTGTCAATAATTTCTGGTCAGGGGAAACAAACATCTACATCAGTATAGAAATTTCAGCAATTCCAAAACACCAAGTTAAGACTATACCAATTCAGTTATCTTTAAACCTTCACTCTTAGCATCGAAATTGTAAAGGCTGAGCACATATATGCCTCGAAGTTATCCACTTTTTTCATTTAGACACCTTATCTAAGGGTGTGACCTGTTGAAAACCTATTGTTAGTGGAAGACGTGTCTATTAAATACACACTAATGACATGGCACAATAACTGACTTTGAATTATGCTGATACATGGTGGTGGAGATAATTAGTTAGTTTTTGCCATGATAAAGCTATAGTCAATTCAGTAAGTCTTTTTACGCTTCCCAGCATTCCAGGAGAGAGTGTACTTCATAATGCGTTCTGTTATTACAAGAAGAAGGAGAAACAAGGAAAACATTGACAAGAAACAATAGCGCTTGTTATAGGAGGATGAGAATTACAACAGAGAGATTAGTCTACCTGCTGCAGTAGATCTCTTTCTTTGCATTTTGAATAATGCCTTATAACTCCGGGCATCCATTAACTTCCTTTTCAAGCCTACAGAAGCTGCACCATTTTCCCTCCTAGTGCTAACACTTTCAGATTCCATTATCAGCTCCTTCACACTTTTCTCTTTTTGTTCCTTCCTCTTGACATTAGATGAATCGGGTCCTCTTCCTACATAACTAGATCTTGACAAACTAGATGGGGTATTTTTCTTGCCCCTGTCAGACCTTCTTAAAGGGCTCGGAGTATTCTGTTTCTCAATTACTCCAGATTTCTTCTTAACAGCTGGCGGGGATGGTGACTGCTTTTCAAGACGCTCGGATTTCCTTGTACTCGATGGGCTTGAAGCTGCTTGCTTCGTTTCTCGAACTGACTTTCTTAAGCTATCTGTCTTTCCGGAGCCAGAACTTATTGATCCTTTATCTGATTGTTTGTTCTTTGATTTATTGCACTCAGTATGCTTATTTTTCCTCCCAGACCGAGTCTCACTAGCCATCTGTTCAGCTGGGAACAATAAACCATAAATTATTTCAGACTATCCTTATAATTACACAGTATCCACACTATAAACAACAGGCATGGAAAACTAATGATCTACTGATGACAACTATTAATAAAGATTAAAAAAAACGAAGAGTGTGATATCAATCACCATCCATTAATCATAATATATTAAAAGCCAAATTACAGATTTGGCTGTAAGTTGAAAGTTGAAAGTCAAATTACAGATTTACCCTTATCATACTAACTTTTTTTTAAAAAGAAAACCCTACAATTACCCGCTACAACTCAAGCGTCACCTCTGCTCGGTGATAGATGTGAAGAGAACTAACGATCATATCCCAACAGTTGCACTGTTTAAATTTTTTTGTCTTTAAAAATTTGAGCCCCTATGGTATCCTCTATCAATCTCGCTCTTCTCTGTTAAATCAACAGGTTTGGAATCAAATTCTCCTTCGCCAAATTGTTCAATTTGTTCATTAGTCATCTATTTCTCATAGTTTCCTAGAATCTACTTGCTTATCAGATTTTTGAATGAAAGGGTTAGAATTTGGAGATGACTAGCGTTTAATTGAGTATTAATTTTCATGGCTTGAATACAGTTTACTTTAGTTCTAATTTTTACAGCCTAACTTTTCTATATTTCTCTTTTGCCTTTGTTTATTGTTGTGCAATTTGGTGATTGAAACTTTTACAAAATTCTTCATAATATTCATAATCCTCATGATTTATTTGCAATATAAATGGTTAGCATGACAACTCTAAATCAATAAAACTTAGGTATTTGGTGTGTTCATGGAGAACAAAAAGAAGGATTTGGGGTTAAAATTTGCTGTAATAGCCTTTCTCTTGCTGCTATCTGCTATGGAAAAGCTCTATGCGACCATGTTCTGTACAAAATTTCTTCCCTAAAATTAAAGCATAACAATGACAAAACATTCGTTGATGATGGTTTGTTTGACGTTGTATGGTCTAAATGCCTACAACCTTTTTTACAACAGCCCAGTGATCTTGCAACCTTTTCTTTTACAAGGAAAAATGCAGCCTATTGTTTGAAAATTATTTTTAAACGGCCACGTTTGAAAGGATCTTATTTAAACTGAAGCACGTGACATGTTATAAAACTATTAAATTAGATGCTTTTGCTCTATAATTCTGTTCATGTCCACTTTACAAAAAGTGCCTAAATTAAAGTATTCTATATTAATTCTACCCATATCCGTGTGTGTAGATATAAGTGTTGTAAACAGTCAATCTTATTAAAGGAATCTGAATATTTTTTTATGCTCATGCTAATATAATAGTGCTTTGATTAAGATTCTGCAAACTGGAAGTTAAATTTTGGAACCCACTATATACTCATGCTATTCTTCGGAACTATCTTTGGTAAACCTTTATAGGAATAAACAAATCATTTTCGTACATAAATACTTGATTCTTATCAATAATTTTAATCTCATGTTTTTAGATACAGGTTGCATGGTTAGTTACAATGAACCGCTTATTGGAGAAGGGTGTAGCAGGAGAAGAAAGATAATAGTTACAAATGAAAAACAAGCTAAAATCACAAATTTCAATGAAAAATGATCATTTCACATACTATATATATATGGATAACAAACCACAGTTAATTTAATTGGAAATTTTAAAATATAGATTTAATTATACAGTTGTTACTTTATGGGGTAATTTTACGGGAAAAGATCGATGAAATTCTTGAAAAGATGAAAGATGATAAACCAATCGTTAGCTTTATATCTAGTCTAAATTTTTTCCTTATTTAACTAGGGAATTTTGGAATATCAACTATTCATGTTAGTAATGTGCTAATCTATCCGACAATTCAAAAAGCAACAGATTTACGCAATTTGGTAACATAACTTTATCATACTGACTTCTAAGTTTAGGTTACATATGCCAAACTTTGCTGTAAAAAATTTGAAGAATACACTAGCATATGATAAGCATGCTCCTGTCTTAACTTTATTCCTTTTCATACCATTTGATTATCCGATTTTGATGGTGATTTTACCATTTGCAAAACTGTAATATCCTCACACGAAAATTTACATGTACTACAAGCAAGTAATTAGTTAATTCTAAAAAAATTATTTTCACTCTCTTTACCTGTTGTTAGCCCTTTCCCCTCCATTATGATTGGGTAACCTCTGTGCTCAGCCATTCACTCAGTTACCGCTGTTTTATGCGTGAATCCTTTAACAGAGCTACAATCATGATGTCTACATTTTTCTGTATATTACTCTGATCATAATTTCGTTCATATTATTTTGTGCAAATTTTTTCCTCCTTTAAATATATGAGACAATTTAATAACAGAAACTAAAATACAGGCGTGATACCACGAAGACAGAAATTAAAGATATTGCATTAATACCAAATAAAGTAATAAAACAATCCAAAGAGATAAAGTTAGTCAAGATTACGAATGGTTTACTTGTTGATGCGCAGGTAATTCTCCTAGAATATATTGGTTACTTGTTATGTCCTAGAATCATATTACAGGTCCAAACCACAGGGTCAAACAATTCCCATATTGAATTTTATCTGCCACAACGTATTTTCTCACATGAATTATGTTTCACTTTCAAGATGGATATATATCAATGTCGACCACAAGAGTCCTGATTATGACAGAAAAATCAAAGTGGATGGAAGGAACATACACGAGGAATATCGTCTATAAGGAAATATTAGATGAAATACACATAATTACATGTTTTACCTCATAAAAACGAAATAAGTATGCAACTCATATGTATTTAAGGAGGAATAATTCACCTAACGATGATTCACATTGATCATGCACAAAACTTATACTATATTTTTTCATGTACACTTACTAAAAATATTATTTTACGACAATGTGTACTATATATCTTAGCATACACGTGCAACGCACGTGCAGAGAAACTAGTAAGCTATACAAAATAACAAAAAGTCTACATAAATATGTCATATTTAACAGTCTACCGAAACAGTTATCCTGTGAAGCATTTCATTCAGTTGCACCAGTTAACCAAGCTTTCCCATCCACCCCCAGTTCACCTTAGAGGCGGATCTAAGATTTTATGCTTATGAGTTCTAGATTCTAAGACAAGAAAGCAACTGGTTCGAGATAGCTTATTTATGCATATTAAGTGGATTTGTTAATACAAATAGAGGTCTGGGCCAAAGCCACTGTGTTCTACCAAACTCAAAACTAATGCACTAGGTCTGCCCCCTGTTCACCTACATGCCCTATTCTTCAAAACAATGACAAATTACTTACTTCCTACATCCAAATACTTTTTCAACAAAAATTAGCTTTAAGCACAAATGCCTAAACATCCATAATTCAATAGGTTGTGTTTAGGCCAGCTTGCATGCGCCTACTATTCTACCGGGTAACTCTGCTTACTAAGGTTTACGCAGGTGGGAAGAAATCACCACATGGTTTTTGGTTAATATTAGAAAAGAAAAGTGCTACAATTTAACTATATTTGTTTAAGCACAAGGGTTTAATGTCTGCAAGTAAATTCTGAAGGAATATAACAAAAATCAACAACAGTAGAAAGTAGTAACATTTAAGCTCCATATCAGGATGTGAAACTCTATGGTCGCAATGCTGAAAATATAAATATAATTACCGACATTTCATCTAATTCACACATTAACCAAAAACCAACTTCTGCATGTAACTACTGAAGAGACAAATTGAAACAAAAACCAAAAGTAAAATGTGTCATAATTAACTGAATATTCACTTAAAGAAAAATGCATACAATATACAGAATGAGGGAAGAAAAGAAGTTACCTCAAAAAAAAACCCTAAAGTCCTTCAACTGCCTGAAACAACAACAATAGTTTCAGTCAAATTGTTCTGAAGAAAAAACCCTAGTTTCAACCCTTAAACTGAAATTTGTATGCGAATTAACACGGGACATTACAGTCTCCAATTTCTGGTAGAGTCCCTTAATCTGCTCGGCATATACAAGGAGAAGAAAAAACAGAAAATTTATGAAGGATGAAAAGCATATAATAACAAGAAGAAAGGAACTTTTGGTGTGTGTTTTTTAGTTCCTATTTTGCCCCCAATTAACACGTGGAAGTGAGACGCAAAAATAAAACTAAAACAAAATACTTAACCGAAAATATCGATGTACTGGAAAATACTAGTAGTAGAACTTAGTATAAGGTGCTTGTAAGCTATATGCCTAAGGGTCTGAAATCTCCTACTTATCCGAAAAAAAGTTGTGTAAGCTGATACTGCAAGTTGTTGTTGTACTAACTACAAATAATCTTTTATATGAGTAATATTTATATATAATGGAGCACCTGTATTGGAGAAAATAAATATTATACGTGAAATTAATTATGTGACTGACATGGCAAGATATGTGGATCACTAAAAAACCAACAGCTGTAGAAGAATATTTGAAAAAACGCGAGTTTTAATAGGTACGAGCAAAACGTCTAAGAGATAAGAAGAAACGGTTGCTCGAGTCTCTCTAGCAATTTAAAGAGGCACCGGTGGAATGAACCAAGACCATAAAAAGGGCAGATTCATTGATCTTCAATTAATGAGCATGAATGGTTACAAACGTTACAAAATCTTCACAAAACCGTTACGATTACCAATTATAACGTTTCATTAATGTCATTAATGCTCATAATGACTCGATCATAAAAGGAAAAGGACGTTGTACTTAGAGATGGTTATATAAGGAAAAGAGATGTCATTTGTATGGATACGTTTTGATTGTTATTGGAATACAGTTATTTATTTTCGATTTCTATTGATTGCTTTGCTATTCTAATTTTCTCTCTTACTACAAGAATATCAATTTCGTTGATTATCAGTAACCCGAGTACTTTTAAAAATAGGTTTGATCGAAATTCCTATTTTTTGGTTAGATAAATTGGTTCCATTATCGGGAATCTGATAATCTTTTCACTTTCCAAATTCATTTTTCTGTCAAGAAATCATGTCGAACGTTAACAACAACAACTAACAAAATCAACAACATCAGTTGAACCAGCAAAATCAACAAGGGGATGTCACTCCAGTCCCTTCACCACGAAACTCTCCTCGACAATCCCGAGAAGGGACACCTGACAGATCTGAATCACATATGAATGACCAACATGAGGATGATCAAGCTATTGATAAAGAATTAAAGCAATTGATCGTTGAACAGGTCAACAATGCTCTTCAAGATTTTGTTAGTGGGTTGCCAACTGTACTATCGACTCCACCTCCGAATACACCGCAACCATAAAAAAACCATGCTAGGGACTTGCCAATTCCGGCGGTGGAGGAACTCCTAGTGAATCTCGTGATGGAAGGTTAGGTATTCCAATTAATTCTGATTTACAAAGTTTAGTACTAACTTTGCAGAAACAGCTCAAGGAGCAGAACGATCGCATAGAGCAGATACCTTGTGTTCCACCTATAATCAAAGGAGTAGACATGGATAAATATTCTCAACAACCTTGGAAGCCAAGTGTCGCTCCTTTTCCTTCCAAAAAAGTTCAAGATACCCGATATCCCGAAGTATGATGGGACAACCGATCCACGAGACCATGTAACCGCGTTTACAACCGGCATGAAAGGCAATGATTTGACTAAGCAAGAGATTGAATCAGTGCTGGTCAAAAAATTCAGTGAAACACTCACAAAGGGAGCACTAACATGATATTCTCTTTTACGTGAAAACTCTATTGATTCTTTTGCTGAGCTTGCATATTTGTTTATAAAAGCACTGTATACGGTAAAATCGGAGGGTCCAATTTTCGGTCAATACGATGCTTCATAAGCACGTTTCCATAAGCTCGAGATTATGGTCGAGATTAATACCCGAGGGGTTATCGACGTCGAGCCTCGAGGCAGTGTAGATCGATAGTTATGGTGAAAAAGTGGGAGGCTCCCAAGGCATGTGACTAAAGCTAACCTAGTCTATTTGGCTAGCTCAAGCTCGTACCGTGGCATTAAATAGTTATACTAACCATGTATCTTTGTAATAAATGTATTTGTACTATGTTAGGATTCTCCCTCATATATAAAGGGGACCCTTGTCATTTTGTAAAGGAGCTTATATTCAATATTAAATATACAAGAACATTCTTTCTGCTCTCTAACATATTCTCTTGATCTCATTTATTGCTTATATTCATTGTTTTCTATTTATTGTTTTTCATTTATTGCTCATTATTGGTCATAAAAGGATTCCATCAAGGCTATCATAACTATTAATCCTCCATCGATTGCCCTCGATCGGGCGTCCGATTCGACTTCGAGGCCCCGTGTACGCAAGCTCAAGGCCCCGATCTCCAGCCATTTGGTTTGATTATTACACTATCTACAGGCTATTATCTCATTTTCTAATCTCTTACTTAACATCCATTGCCTAACAACTAGCATAAAATAGATCATATATTTTTAGAACCACAAAATCAAATCAAATTATAATTACCATTTTCAAGGTAAACAGTTTGGCGCTGTTGATACCCAATTTTTCCCTATATATTTTTAATATGAAAAATACTTTCAAAATAGAATATGTATGCATTTATAAGTATGTCCAAATGTTTTATTATTTTTCTTAATTTTTTAAAGATTTTTAAATCAATTTATTGCCCTATCTTATCAAGAATAAAACCCAGTAATTATTCCCAAAATTATCATTTTTGGTGATTCATTTGTTGGACTCTCATATTTATACTAAAATATAGCTAATGTAATTTTTGCATATTTTTACAAACTTATTTAGTATTTTTAAAGCTAAATTGCATATAATTACAACATTAGCCTCTTTTAGATTAATTATCTTTAGGTCTATAAAAATTAGGTCCAATATTTTTAGTTTGACAATTATGTGTTATTAATCATTTTAGTACCTTAAATTTATTTCCAGAAATTATTCTACTATTTTTTATAAAATAAATAAGGGAAGAGTGACTATTTAAAATATAGCCCAATTGTGTTTCAATCGTAGCCTGAATTGAACCCCAATTTTAAACCCAATTACCCAGCCCAAATCCTAGCCATACCTAACCCATGACCAATTAGAACAACCCGCCCGGATCCCCTACCTACCCATTCAATACGGCCACCACCAACCCTTTTCCTAAATTAATTCCCAACTACCCCCAAACCCTAACCATTTCTCGCCTACAGCCGCCTCTAAACCCCCTTCTCTCTCAATCGTCTCTCAATCCCCTCTCAAATCCTAGCTGCCGCCCTCAATTACCACCTGAAAATCCCCCAAATCCATGGCCTCCGAAGCCATTGGAGGCATGTATCCACTTTCCTTGACTTCTATGTGTTCGAGTACTATGGTTTCAAGGCCAGATCGGGAAAGCCCGGCCCAGACCTTGGTCAGTTTCAGTTCTTATGGCTGTCTCCGGTCATCTTTGACTTTGCTCCAGCCAGCCATGGCTATTCAAGTCGAACTCTTGACTTCTACTGCTTAGATCGATGGTTTCCAAGCCTTTCTCACCATCTGGGGTTCTTCTGAAACCCTAACCTTTGAGGTTCTTCCGATTTCTTTAGATCTGTGTTTACTCTAAACTTTTAAACGCTTTCTCAAGGTTTCTTCAAAACTCTACCTTCAAGAACCCTTATCTTTTCCGATTTGAGTTTCTGTTAAGTTATTTCGAAGCTTTCTCTGATTGTCTAACATGTTCTACTGTGTTTCCTTATGTTGTTCTTTTACTTGAGTTTGCATGTTAAGGGTTTTGACCTTTTGAGATTTCTGAATCTATTTTGTTAGTATTTGTCCGATTTACTTGCTTTTCATCTCTAGAACTCGATTAATGGTGAAAACCCTAAAATTTTGGGTTCATTCGAGTCTTGAGACTACTTTCTATGTGATTTACTTGTTCGTCATACTCTGAATTCGATTAATTTCAAAACCCTAATTTCTCTGGACCTATTTGAACTTCTAAAAACTGCTTCATCTGTTTGAATTAGCTCGACTTGATTCGAAGTCTTTTTTGTTTCAACTTCTGTTTCTCTATGTGATTTGGTTTCTTGCAAGCATCGAAACTAGATTATATTTTTCAGAAAAAGTCTTTTTACCCGAACTTTTGCATTCATCTGATACCCTTTTTCCCTATTACTAAGTTGACCTATGTGACTACCATGTTGCGATAATTCACTATCTACTGATTTTGTGATTGTTATTCTCTTTGTCACAAGTTCAGCCTCGCATGCCTAATGTTTATGCACTCTTTTATATGCTAAATTCCCCTCTAAAATGACCTTCAATTTTGGACTGATTTCAAACCTCCCGTGTAATTCTGATTGCACTAGTGTAATTGATTCTTTCCTTGTTTTACTGATTTCCCTGTTTTTTGAATTGGTTTGAAAACTTCCCCTTAGACTTTCGATTCTCTTGTCTTTAACTTGGTTTACTTGTTTATTCTTGGGAACCCATGCCACTCTCCTTAAATCAGTGATTTTGAAATCCTTGACTCCCTGATTTGCTATGTACTGATTTTCGATTGTCTCCATATGCTGCAACTTTACTTTGTTTTCTTACCTTATTTGGCTAACCGAGTATTTCAAAGATTCTTTCCTTAATTAAACCTCTATGCACTCACCCCTAATTGTCTACCCTGCACATGATGCTTACTTGATTTCTTTCCTTAAATGTTTTCTGCCCATTGCCGTTTGATTTTAACTCCTTAATTAAAGGAAGTCCTTATACTGATTTGATTTTAGTTGGTACATAGTTCCATAATTACTGCTAAACTATGATCCTTGCCTTATTTTCTGCCTGTCTTCAAACTAGAAATACCCTGCTCTTTCATTAATACAGACGAACACACTTAGTTATGAAATCACTTACACTCAAAATATTCTCTCTTGCTACTTGTTCTGTGGCCTATCTTCAAAGTCCTGCTACCTGCTTTTACTATATTTTGCTTCTTTGAACTGGTATGTTCTGATTAAGATTTCATCATCATAACAATATGTTTACTTAATACTTTTGCCTTCTTGTTTGCCTACTGCTTGTGTTAGTCCAGTACTTAATTTAGCATGTTGTAATTTCCTTCTACTTGTTTTGAATCTATTATGTGTCCTAAACCCCTACCCCAATGTGTTTGATGCTGATGGTTTATTTGAGGCACGACAGTAATAAGTATTACTGTTTATGACTCAAACGTGATTCCCCTGGGATCATAACCTTTATGTTACCATTATGTGATTGTGTATTCTGATTGATTTTGTAAGCATAACAGCACTCCTTATTATTATGCATGCCCAGAATTAACTAATGCCTAAGCGCATAGGCTCTTTGTAATCCCCAATACCTGAACCCCTTTGTGTGAAGTTCTTAACTCTGTAACTGTTTCCCAACACCTCTTTCCCTCTTCTTTACTCTGTTTCTTAACTTGCACTCTCTCTTAGACTTAAGTTCTGCCCCCCCTCTTGTGAGCCTTGCCTTGGGACCCATGAGCTCCCTATGAACTTGGACACTTGAGGGCTGACACTTCCACACTGCAATTGTCCCTATTCTGGTAATACAATTTGGGTGTGAGCATTGCCCAGAGTCCCATTAGTCTCTTAGGGAACTCTGACATACTCAAATTGGAGAAAGGCTTTGGATCAATGGTCTTTGAGTTGGTTTATCTCGTAACTCAGAGATGAAGTCAAGAATCAGGCCTCCTCTGATTGTACTTTCTTTGTATTTTTCTGTTTTGATGTAATTTGTTATTCTGGTTTATAATAAGTTGTAATAAACACTTGGGGCTGGCTAGTGAAAAGGGTTGGGTAACTATGCATGCAAGAGTAGAAAATATGCCTATAGGGTGTTTTAACTTCTGCATATTCAAACTTCACGAAAACCTGCCTATAGGGTACTTTTAATGCTGCATATTCAACTTCATGTAGAAAACCTGCCTATAAGGTACTTTTAATTCTGCATATTCAAACTTCATTTAGATGTCATGCCTATCAGGTTTAAAACGAGTAATGCATAGAAATCATGCCTATAGGAGTTTCTTAAATCAATCTGATTTGCTATCATTCGCAGTCAATGTTAGATAACATGCTCCTAGGAATTAAAGTCAGTAATAGTAGATACTACCACCTGCAGAACCTGTAACCAGTTCACTTTTTTTTGTTCATTCTTCTTCTCTTAATAACTTAATTCCCTCGCTTAACAAGGTTTAACAAACATGCTTATAGGATTTCGAATAATTTATTTCAAGCTTCTACTATCTCATCACCTTTTAAATGCAGTAGATATCATGCCTATAGGACCCCGTCTAAACACTTAGGCAAACCTTAGAATAATAACTGTAAAACTGAATCTGTTAATCACTACAACCAGCAGGCAGGCTTGATTCGGACTTCTTATCTGAGTTATGCAATAAACTAAAACTGCCTCAACAATCTCATCTCCCTCGTCTTTAATACTTTTCAATCAGACCTAAGCAGTATGTGTAAGACATGCTACTTTGGGGTCGTTTGGTAGAAGGTATTAGAAAAAATAATGCAAGCATTAGCTCTATGCATTACTAATACATTGTTTGGTACCTTTTTTCAACTTGTGTATAACTAATACTTGTATTAGTTATACACCATACTTGGCATTATCCTATGCATAAGTAATGCATAGAAAACCATGACATTAGTAATACCAAGGCTTTAATGCATGCATTAGCATGGTTAAAGACAAAATTATCCTTAAAGTCCCTTAAAACTAGAGAATATGGAGGGCATTTTTGTAAGTAACTATTTTTTTAAAAAAATTATGCAATGCATTATAATTTTAATACACCACACCAAACAATAGATAAGAAATAATATTTGCATAACTAATGCTTGCATTACTAATACATGCATTACTAATACACCTTATTCCGCACTATTCTTATACACCCTACCAAACGACCCCTTTATGTGTTTGTTCGAGGAGGTATACTTGAGCCTATATGCTTATGTGTTTCCCCTTTCATATGCAATATGTGTTTTTGTATGTCGCCTTAGAATTTTTACCTTTGAAACTCCAAATAAGCCCAGCATCCCTCCCTTTTAGGATTAGTAGTCCTAAGTGTCTCCGGGATTGATAGGAATGGAACGGGTAATAACATGCAATAAGTAATCGAGACCAATCCGCGCTTTAATACCTTAATGGGGTGGGAAGGGTAGATATGAATATGATGACCACGCGATAATGTCACGTGTAGACCCTCATTGAGGGGTGATTACCGGACATTGTGTGGGGTGATCCATATTTTTAATAAACCCAGGACCCCCTTTCCTTTATTCTTTATTCTTTTAGCAATTTAACTCCTTATTCTAAAAAAATTAGCTTTTCTAATTGTTCTTTCAAAACTTGTTTACTTTCAAACCATTATGTGTTGAAATTCTCTATTATTTGAGCCTTATTTGCTTATACGTTAATTGCACCTCAATTCACAATAATTGTCTGGCCGGGAACCACACTAATGGATTTTGAGGGGTGCCTAACACCTTCCCCTTAGAATAATTTCAAGCCCTTACCTTATCTCTAGTTATTCAAATCGAACTCTTTTGGTGTCCTAATGCACCCTAATCATTAGGTGGCGACTCTCCAAATTCAAACCCAGTTCCCAAAAGGAATGAGTTGTCTCTCCAAATGTCATAAACCCGATTTCCGCTTAGGAAAAAAACGGGGGCGCGACAGGTGCCCACCATGGGGCTAAAAATAATAGTGATTATTTTCTTGCTGGTTTACTACATAACGCAAGTTACCTTTCAAACTTTTTCTTGTCCAAGATATTTGATTTCAGGTCAAAATGTCTAACTCAGAAAACGCACGTGAAAACAACAATCGTGAGAACAATGGAGAGAATGGTGTGGATGTTCCGGGTGTTGGTGTACCACCACGAAATCCTGAGAATGCACCAGAACTAATTCCCGTGGACATGGTCTCGCGCAACGCTCCTCACATCGAAATAAGCTCCCACACCAACAAGAGCATACACTAGGAAGATCAAGAAGACGCTAAAAAATACACGGCTCAGGAAGAACAAGGGGTTAGCTTTCACGTCATCTTCGAAATGTTACAAGCACAACAGCTAGCAATTGCTCAGCTGCAAAGCCACTAAAAGACTCCCAGCACGGTGGCTCGGGAAACGGCTCCTCGAGCCTAGCAGGTACCAGAAAGATCAAGCAACAATGGGTCGGTAGCCGACCCCGCCATCATAAAGATGCTCGAGGACCTCACAAAAAAGATCGAGTCAGGCGAGAAGAAGATAGAAGCCAACGACAAGAAGGTAGAGACCTACAATTCTAGGGTCAATCAAATTTCGGGCACACCCCCGATTCTGAAAGGTGTAGATTCAAAGAAGTTTGTACAAAAGCCGTTCCCACAAGAAGCGGCCCCAAAACCCATTCTCAAGAAGTTTAAAATGCCCGACCTTCTGAAGTGAAACGAAACCTCGTACCCCAACGAGCACATCACTGCTTATACTTGTGCAGTGAAGGGCAATGACCTGAAGGACGACGAGATCGAGTCGTCCTACTGAAAAAGTCGGAGAAATGCTTTCAAAAGGGGCAATGATGTGGTATCACAACCTGGACCCAAACTCGATAGATTCATTTTCCATGCTGGCAGTTTCTTTCATAAAGGCACATGATGGTGCCATCAAAGTAGCTACAAGAAAATCCGACGTCTTCAAAATCAAGCAAAGGGAGAACGAGATGCTGCGAGAGTTCGTATCTCGCTTTCAGATGGAACGAATAGAACTACCATCGATCTCCAATGATTGGGCGGTGCAAGACTTCACTCAAGGTTTGAACAAGCGCTCAGTAGCTTCGAAGCAGCTGAAGCAGAACTTAGTCGAATATCCCATCGTGACTTGGTCGGACGTCCACAACCGATACCAATCAAAGATCAGGGTCGAAGACGACCAACTAGGAGCCCCCTCGGGCTTAGTATACCCTAGCAGGCTTCCGACAAAGGAGTCAAAGCCGAATAAGGAGAGATACCAACCATATACTGAAGATAGAAGAAATTCCCCAAGGTGCAACGTACCCCACAACGAACGGAGGATGGATTGAGACCAGAATCCTCGAGGACTCGTTAGCAGGGCTGGATTCGATAGGCACACAGGGCCAACAGAGGCGCCCCGCTTGTCGGAATACAACTTCAATGTCAACGTTTCAGACATCGTATTCGCCATCAGTAAAATCAGAGACACCAGGTGGCCAAGTCCTGTACAATCAGATCCTTTTCAAAGAAACCATAACTTAGTATGTGAATTTCACAACATGCACAGTCACAGGACCGAAGGTTGCTGGCAACTCCGGGATGAAGTAGCCCTATTGCTCAACAAAGGTCACCTCCGAGAATTCCTTAGCGACCGGTCCAAAAATCAGTTCCAGGAAAGAGAGGCAACCAAGAAGAATGAAACAAATGAGCCGCAACATGTCATCCACATGATCTTAGGAGGCATTGATGCTCCACAAGAACCCATGATCAGAAGAACAAAAATATCAATCACTAGAGAAAAGCGAACTCGAGGTTACATACATGAGGACGCTCTCACATTCAGTGATGAGGACATCGAGACCTTGTCTCAGCCTCACAACGACGCACTGGTAATCTCTTTCCTTGTAAATACATTTCAAATTAAACGTGTACTTATGGATCCAGGTAGCTCGGCCAATATTATCAGGTCGAGGGTGGTAGAGCAACTCAGACTGCTTGACCAAATATTTCCCGCCTCTCGAGTCCTCGACGGGTTCAACATGGCGAGCGAAACAATGAAAGGAGAAATCACCCTCCTAGTCAATGTGTCCGGCACAACCCAAAATGCCAAATTCCATGTCATCGAAGGAGACATGAGGTACAATGCCTTGTTCGGGAGGCCATGGATACACTGCATTAGAGAAGTATCATCCACCCACCATCAAATGATGAAATTCCTGACAAAGGATGGGGTAAAAACTGTGTATGGGGAACAACATGCGGCAAAAGAGATGTTCGCAGTGCATGATGTGGCACCAATACTAATACCTCCACCATCAAAGGAGCCAAAGGATAAGCAAACAGTAAGATAGCGATAGCAAGCTACATTTTTGGCTACGCCTGACTAAACAAAACGAAGGACCGTACCGGGTCCTTATAACAAATGATTGTATCACATCGTGGTCCGAAACGTCGTCAGCACTAAGGTATGATCATCTCCCTTTTTCAGTTACATTTTATACTAACCTGAGTGTAGGTATCTGATCGAAACGACCAAAGAGCTTTCCAACTCGAAGGCCTTAGGTTCCAAAAGTATATATTTCACTCTTTTCATTCGATCAGGTTTTTATCCCAAAAAAGGTTTTACCGGCAAGGTTTTTAACGAAGCAACATCTATATGCTACCCAAGGAAGACTCAACAAATATTCAAGGCTTCTTTTTCAATCAACCTCGAATATTGGGGGGGGCATCCTGCCAGAAGGTCACCTCCTCGGAGAAGCCAAGATGTGCTGAGCGAGGTCTCGACAGGAAAATGATGTATCGGGCCAAACGGTTGAACGAACCATATCCGTATAGAATAACCGAGCCCTTAACAGCAAAAACATGTGTACTTGTACCAAGTAATCTAAGAATACTTTCCCCTCCGTCAAAGCATTTCGCATTTCTAAGGAGTTCGGTATTTTTTGCAAAAACAGCTCCAGTGCCAAAAATGTCCCGAACACTCGGGGACTGGCGTCAAAAAATCGAAGCTAAGCTCTCAATGAGGCAACATCAAGTTTATAAAATGGCTCTAAAGCCAAAAAACATCCCGAGCATGCGGGGACTGGCGTCAAAAACTCGAGGATGTATGACCTCTAGGTCGGAAGATTGGAACTCGTAAGCCCTCGATGAGGCAATACCAAGTTTTCAAGGAATGGCTCCCGAGCCAAGAAACTTTCGACGACTCGGGGACTACCGCCAATCGCCACCCCCATCGACTTATCAAAAACCCGAGGCCATAAGACCCTATATGGGTAGCCTCGGTTTCGTAAGACCTATATAAGGCAACAACAATATCTGTAAGACCTCAAGCAAGGCATGAACCATACTTGTACCAAGTAACCAAAACTTAAGACCTCAAAGGCATGTAAAAATTTGTAAGACCTTACGAAAGACATAATCCCGATCTTAAAGTTAAGGCTATATATCGAACTTATAAGACCCCTAAAAAGGCATACCCTCGATATAGATGCTGAAACTACTTCACTCGGGGATTGAAAGGCTCTGGCCAAACACAATGACTACGGTCACAAGGCTGTACTAGCCAAACTAACGTGACTCGGGGACGCCCGACAGTCGCTATAAAATCACAGGCCTTCAATTACTTCGAAGATACTTTAAAAAGAACCGGTTAAACATGCTGCCCTCAACATAGGTAAAAGAACTTCTACCATGTCAGCTCCAAACTATGGGTTTCGAAACACTCAGCCACCGAGCAAAACCTCCCGAGGTGCTCGATCATCGCCATATAACGACTCACAATCTAGGTTTCTATCAAACCGTCGAAGAGTCAGGCAAACACAATTTCAAAAAGGTCTTTAACGAGGGAAAAATAAAGCCTATATGAAAGGTCATACTGACTCAATGCGTAAGAGCCACTACTGCCAGCCCATACTAGAGGTCGTACCGACACAATGCGTAAGAGCCACTGCTGCCATCCCATACTAGAGGTTGTACCGACCCAATGCATAAAAGCCACCGTCGTCAGCCCATACTTGAGGTCGTACTGAACCAATGCGTAAGAGCCACTGCCGCTAGCCCATATAAAAGGTCGTACAGACCAAATGCGTAAGAGCCTAAGGGCCAGATTTAAATTCAAAAACTTAAGGGTCAAATGAGCTCGAGTCGAAACCCGACTCGGAGACTGAACCCGAAATAGTTAACTAAATATGCCTAAGAGAAAAAGCATAAAAGCTCAAACACCGGCTTATACTAAAAAGTCATGCCGACCAAGCGCGTAAGAGCCTACGGGCCAGCCTAATGAGCCCTAGCTTCATATTATGAATCTGAGGATTTCTTTAACTCGAAGACTAATTCATCTGGCTAACGACTAAGAAACATCAAGGCAAAAGGAAATGCATGAAAAATAAAATCGTGAGGATTCCTTTTATACATATATGTGAGTTACAAAGTTCTTTGAAAGCACTATACATAAAACAAGAAAGGAGAGGCCTAATCTACGTCCCCCTCGGGGACTATGGTCCGTCGGCCTCTTTCTCACCATCTTCGACATCGGACAGAAGGAACTTAGCATCATATTCTTCTGCCTTCACCTACTTTATCTCTTTCGAGAGATCGAAGCCCCTGACATGAATTTCCTCGACGGTTTCCCTCCGAGATTTACACCTTACATACTCTTTATTCCTACCCTCCTAGTCGAGAGCCCCTCTTAGCTTAGCACGAGCGTCGGCAACATCCATCAAATAAACATCCACCTTCTTACTAGCCTTAGTTCGGATTACTTTGGCTTCAGCCCGGGCATCCACGACTTCGACTTTCATCTTCAAGAGCTCAGACTTGAGCCTTGAAATCATGTCCGTTCGGACCAAAGCTATTCTCATAAGCATTGCGAAGTTGCACTTCAAGGGCGGAAGCCTTGGCCAAAACATCTTTCTTAGCTGCTACCTGAGTTTCCACCCGAGCCTTTAGCTCATCACGCTCGCACTTGGCTTGACCAACTTTGCTCCTAAGGCAATCTAGGTCCTCCGTCTTTTTCTGCAACTGAAGTAAACAAAACAGTAGCCTCGGAAGATAGAAGAGGAAACACGCAGTCCCTCGAAACAAATATTACCTGCTCCTCGAGGTAGCTTTCATAGCTCATACTTCGACTCGCCTCATACCGCAAGTGTGCCAACTCGTCTTCCTTTTCATCGTAAATGAGCCTGAGGGATTTCTTCGCATCAACCCCCCTCTCGCAACCTGGTCTCACAACGGAGCAACTCAGACTTAAGCTTGTTAAAGGCCTATAAAAGAGAAACTCGATAAGAAAGTAAAAATTACCAAACTATAAAACCAATACGATCGGCCAAAACTCACCTCAGAGTAGAGCCACTGAGCTTCCTCGAAAATTGAGCGCACATCTACTGGTCTGGCTCTATCAACCCCGGTAGAACCACCCCCGGTGAGGATACGATCGCCCGATATATGCGACCCCTAGCGTCGAACATCCCTCGAAGTGCCTTCGATGGGAGAAGAAGTCAGCGGCTGAGAACCCTCGTTCCTCAAAGTACCTTCGATGATAAAAGAAGACAGCAACAGAGGAGGGATCGTTTTTCTAAAACCAGAAATCTCAGGCACTGGGGGTTCGGTTGATGCACCCTCTCTAAGCCTCCGGGCTAAACTCGTCTTGTTATAATCATCGTCGCCCTGTGAAGGCCCATTCTGCTTATTATTATTATTATTATTATTATTATTATTATTATTATTGTCCCTCGGCCCTAAAGCCGACGATCTTTCTCCCTCTCCTAGAGGGCACAATCTTGCCTCAAAGAACTCCCCAATGCCTACGATGACGGAGTTAGTACGCGTAAAAAGAAAGTGCCTTTCAAAAAAGGAGCAAATCACATAGAACATGCCATGGTATTTTTCTTCCCATCTACCCTTAGACAAAGCTCGTCACTTACGCTCATTATAAGTCGAGTGGGTCGCCAGCTTCCAAGCTCAATCCGTCAGATCGGGGACCTCACACGGCATCCATGAAATTGCTGCAGGAAGGGAAAGAAAGGCGCATTTATGGAGCTCGCCTCCGCCATAAGCAAAACTACGAAGGCACAAGTGTACCACTTACGTGTAAAATTCCATTCCTCAGGAAATGGTAGAAACTCTATAGGGATAATATCAACAGTCCATACTCGGACGAATTGGCTCATCCATCCCCGATCCCTGTCTTCTTCATTATCAACAACGAAAGGCGTGGTGGATCGGCATCGTAGGGTTAGCAGACCTCGATGGTAAAAAGGTCGGTACAACCTGATAAGATGGCTAAAAGTGAATTCAAACCCTGCTTCTTCCACAAAGAACCTCATCATCAATACTATCCTCCAAAATGACGGATGAATCTGTGCCAAGGTAACCTGGTACTTTTGACAGAAGCCAAGCACGACCCTATCAAGGGGTCCCAGCGTAAAGGGGTATGTGTATACGTTTAGAAACCCCTCGGCATGATCCCTGATACTCTCTTCTGGGGAAGGTACCCACAGTACTACCTTTTCCCCCATCCACAATCTTTCCTCACTAACTCAAGGTGCCCCTCTCCTATTAAAGAAATAAACTTCGAGGCATACTCCCAATGACCCCGAACATTGGGAGGTTCTTCTGATGGAAAGTGCCCCTCGAAACAAAATGTCTGGAGGTTAGCTCACCTGGCACTAATGGTGCATCACCAACCAGGCAGGAACCAGAGGCGGAACTCCCTTCTCCTTACCGAGCGGACCCTGGCGTAGCAGCCATGATTGTGGTAAAACTAGGAAATTGGATCGGGAATTTGAGCAAGGGCTTCAAAGTTGAAATGGTGAAGAACCTAACGCAGGAAAGAAAAACTCTATAAAGGAGGATAACTACTCAATAGCGGAATCCTCAAAAGAGGGAAGACATCCCTATATATGGAGAAAGCAGTGACTATCTGCCTGCCTCAAAGGCGAATTAAAAATCCTGGCTAAGCCATTTTTTGCTTAGAGAAGATGCATCAGCGGGATTGCCTTGGTCATTTCATAACCATGTCATGCAATTAACACTATCGTGCGACGCTTTGGGGATCAAAGACCCCCGCATCATTACAAGCCTCGAGATGGTACCCGATCTCGAGGATTCCCGTCAAAAGAGAAGAAAGGCTCTGAGGAGCCATCGATATAATTACAAGCCTCGAGATGGTACCCGATCTCAAGGACCTCCATCAAAAAAGAAAAAAGGCTCTAAAGAGCCATCAAAACCATTACAAGCCTCGAGATGGTACCCGATCTCGAGGACCTCCATCAAAAAAAGGATAGGCTCCAAGAAACCATTAATATCATTACAAGCCTTGAGACGGTACCCTGATCTCGAGGACCTCTGTCAAGAAGAAGATAGGCTTTAAGGAGCCATCAAAATCATTACAAGCCTCGAGATGGTACCCTATCTCGAGAACCTCCGTCAAAAAATGGATAGGCTCTAAGAAATCATTGACATCATTACAAGCCTCGATATGGTACCCGATCTCAATGACCTCTGTCAAGAAGAAGATAGGCTCTAAGAATCTATTAATATCATTACAAGCCTTGAGATGGTACCCAATCTCGAGGACCTCTATCAAGAAGAAGATAGGCTCTAAGGAGCCATTAATATTATTACAAGCCTCGAGATGGTACCCGATCTCGAGGACTTCTGTCAAAAAGAATATAAGATCTAAAAATCTACTCATATAGGCCTGACTTCGAAGTGGTACCCTACCTCGAGGATTTCTGCTATTGCAAATGCGAGACATCTACCCGACCCTCTGGCCCTCGAGCTACCTGAGCCCGAGCCAATTTGCACTCGAAAACTACTAATAAAGCCTTAGGGCTATTTCTCACCTTTGGATCAAGTTAAATGCCCCCTCGGTTATTTTAATCCAAGGACTGTCTGAGTCCAGGCATACCCTCATTCGGTATCTATCTATAACGCCTTAAGGCTATCTTCGCTCTAAATTTGAAATAAGTTCTCAAGTCGCCCGAGCTTGAGCGAACTCTCATTCGGGACTGCCTTTGAAAGCCTAAAGGCTATCTTTATTCTCAGGCATCCGAGCAAGTGACCCCTCGAGGACTATCGACGGGGTCTGAAAGGCTAAGTTTCGTTCTTAAAATTTGAAGCCCTACTCTCATTCAACTCAAAGTTGAGGGTCCCGACAACCTAAGCTCGTATCAATTCAATTCGACCTCAGCCCGAGGAAAGATAAAAGGCTTCATAGGATATCGTATTAACCAATCAAGGATCGGGGAATCACCTATACCCGGACCCGGTATTCAGACCAATCAATAGAGTCAAGCACTCAGATTCTTCATAAACGCAAGTAAAATCAGGTACAAAATTAAAGAAACACTTTTTCATTAATAAATGATGATTACAAAAACCCACGAAGGGTCCTTACACATGATTACAAAAGCCCATGAAGGATCCTTACACAGAAATAGAGAAGCCAAAGAAAAAAGAAAATATATAACAGCTACAAGCCTAATCTGTTTTGGGGGGTACATACTCGGGGGCAGTGTCTTCGAGAACCGTTCTCTCGGGGTCTCCTCTCTATCTTTCAAATGGTATCGTTAAGACTAAAGAAGAAGCAGAAAATGATGAGGAAAAAGAAGAAAAAGATGAAGAAAAACCAGAAAAAGATGATGAAGAAGTAGTAAAAGATGAAGAAGTGCCTGGGTGAAAAATCTAGCGAGTATAAGTCTCGCCAGCACTACTATTGTGAAGCCACTTCTTGAGACGTTTTACCGGTGCGGGATGCAACAGTTAGTAGATGGCACCACCTCACTCCGCGAAAAGCAAAAGGAGCGACATGCCACACCGGGTAATTAGGGGAGATGAGTAGAAGTTCGTAGTCCGCATATCCTTTTATACAAAGATAATTCGAGATTTCTCTCTCATTACCTCGGGCCAACAACAACAACAACAACAAATCAGTACAATCCCGCTCAGTAGGGGAAAGCTTTGGGAAACGGCCATGGCGTAACTGATGAGAACACTGCCATATGACCTTAAGGCCACAGGCCTCAAACATGGAAGATAAAAGTGGATGAGGATGAAGAGAAGGAAGGGGTAAAAGGCTGTTGAAGAACATTTGAATGAAGTTTTGGTTCAAAAAGGCTTCCATTTATAGAAATGGTGGTAGCGTAACCAATGAAACAATCAATGACTTTGAAAATGTACCGACATGCGCAATCAATGCATTTTGGGAACTGTACTGGCGATGATATTATCACTTTGGAGAATATGAGTTGGTAGTACATTGAATGATTCTGGAAAGGTGAACCGACAGGACGCCTCAGTTATCACAAAGGCTTTCATCGTAAGTATGACATCATCATGGGAAGTTCGAGGAGATGGATATCAAAGTTGTTTCTTATCATTTCACTCTAAGAAACATGGAGACTATCTGTATACAATAAAATCGAAAGGTCCAATTTTTGGCATTATGATGCTTCATAAGCACGTTTCCATAGGCTCGAGATTATGGTTGTGATTAACACCCGAGGGATTATCGACCTCGAGCCTCGAGCAGTGTAGATCGATAGTTATGGTGAAAAAGTGGGAGGCTCCCAAGGCATGTGACTAAAGCTAACCTAGTCTATTTGGCTAGCTCAAGGCCAAACCGTGGCATTAAATAGTTGTATTAACCATGTATCTTTGTAATAAATGCATTTGTACTATGTTGGGATTCCCCCTCATATATAAAGGGGACCCTTGTCATTTTGTAAAGGGGCTGATACTCAATACTAAATATACAAGAACATTTTTCTGCTCTCTAACATATTCTCTTGATCTCATTTATTCCTTATATTCATTGTGTTCTATTTATTGTTCTTTATTTATTGCTCATTAGTGGTCATAAAAGACTTCCATCAAAGCTATCATAACTGTTAATCCTCCATCAATTGCCCTCAAAAGGGCATCCGATTCGACTTCGAGGCCCCGTGTATGCAAGCTCGAGGGCCCGATCTCCAGCCATTTGGTTTGATTATTACACTACCTACAAGCTGTTATCTCATTTTCTAATCTCTTACTTAGCATCTATTGCCTAACAACTAGCATAAAAATAGATCACATATTTTTAGAACCACAAAATCAAATCTAATCGTAATTACCATTTTCAAGGTAAACAAGCACACTCGGGAGCTCAGAAAGTTGAGAAGAGGATGGAAGACATCTTCAAAATAAAACAAGGAGATACGGAACTACTCCGGGAATTCGTGGATAGATTCCAACATGAAAGAATGATGCTACCATGCATACTTGACAATTGGGCGGCTATGGCATTTGCAAGTAATTTAAATGAGAAGAGCCTATAAGCCACGAGGAGACTCAAAGAAAGCTTATGATAATTCCATGCAATAACTTGGAATGATATTTATAACAGGTATAGCACGCAATTGCGGATAGAAGAAGATACTATCACTCAGTCCCGGGGAGATGAAAGAGTAAGTTCGAGTCGACCAGAAACTGAAAAAAGGTTCGGTAAGAATAGGTACGAACCTTACATGGGACCAGCAGGAAGGGATTCATGTTTAAAACAAGAGAATTTGAGGTACGATTCCAGAACAAGGGACAGAGATTCGGGTTCATCGTCCAGGTTTGGAAAATAGCGAGACATGCGAGATGCGTGGGACAATGACAGAAGTTCAAAAGCAATGATTGGTGGTTACAGTTTCAATGTTAGCACATCTGAGTTGGTACCTGTTTTAAAAAGCATGGGAGATAAGGTGCAATGGCCAAAGGAAATGAGATCGAACCCAAATAGAAGAAACCCTGATTTCTGGTGCGAGTTTCATAATAATCATGGTCGCAAAACAGCAGATTGCAGATTGCTACAAGGTGAAGTAGAGCACTTATTAAAACAAGGATACTTAACCGCTTTGTTTAGTGAGAAGGGTAAGCAAGCATATATGAAGAATAGATAGGAGCCACCAAAACCTCCATCACCAAAAAGAACAGTTAATGTTATAAGTGTAGGGGAGGAGGTCAATGGCATGACATATACGGCTACAAAAAAGGCATCAAAAATCACAGTTACCCACGGGAAGCAAGTTCGCCCAAGTTTTGGAAGAAGACAATATAACATTTGATGATGCAGACGCAGATGGCGAGTTAATCCCACACAATGATGCACTGGTAATATCTTTACTTGTACATGATACTAATGTAAAACGAGTTTTGATTGATCCAGGTAGCTCTGTATCATTATTTTAAGAGTGGTAAACGAGATGCAAGCTGATGACAAGTTGGTACCCAAAGCACGTACCTTATCTAGATTTGACAATTCAAGAGTTGCCGCAAAAGAGGAGATAATACTCACCACATTCACAGAAGGAGTAGTTAAAGATACGAAATTTCAAGTAATAGATATGGTTATGGCGTACAATATGATCCTTGGCAGACATTGGATTCATGAGATAGATGTTGTTCCATCTACCTTGCATCAGGTTATCAAGTTCCCTTCGCAAAGAGGAATAAGACAAATTTGTGGTGATCAATAGGCTTCCCGAAGCATTAATTCAGTGGCAGATTCAAGCGCAAAAAATGACATTGCAGATGAAAAATAACAATTACAGAATTCAGTTGAGGGTTTAGTAGCACAAACCTCAACTGCAGATGGACAAACGGATGTAGACTCAAGGCCTGATACTATCCAAAAGCTAGAAGAGAATGAAAACATCAAAACAACAATTGAGGAACTGGAAGCGGTGGTTCTGTTTATACATTGGCCAGACAAAAATGTTTACAATGGAACCAACCCCAGTCTAGAGATGAAAAGTAAGTTAATTGAATTTTTAAAAGCTAACGCAGATTGCTTTGCTTGGTCGCATTCAGATATAACAGGTATACCACCAGAGGTGATGACCCATAAGCTGAATGAAAATCCGACGTATCCACCTGTCAAATAGAAGAAAAGGAAGCAAGGATCCTTCAAAAACCAAGTGATTCAGGATGAGGTACAAAAGCTTTTAAAAATTGTATCTATTTGTGAGGTAAAATATCCTAATTGGCTAGCTAATACTGTAGTGGTACCCAAAAAGAATGGTAAGTGGCGAGTTTGTGTAGACTATACTGATTTGAATAAAGCTTGCCATGAAGATTCTTTTCCATTACCACACATGATCAACTAATTGATGCTATTATAAGACATGAACTATTAAGTTTTTTTAGATGCCTATTCAGGATATAATCAAATAAAAATAGATCATTTAGATGAGGAAAAAACTTCCTTTATTATAGACAGGGGGACTTACTGTTATAAAGTTATGTCTTTCGGCCTAAAGAATGCTGGAGCCACCTACCAAAGGTTAGTAACTAAGATTTTTCAAGAACATTTGGGAAAAATCATGGAGGTTTATATCGATGATATGCTAGTTATATCACAAAAGGTGGGGGATCATATCCAACATCTGTCAGATATGTTTCAGATTCTCCGCAAATTTAATATGAAGTTAAATCCTGAGAAATGTGCATTTGGCGTGTCATCAGGTATGTTCTTAGGTTTCCTTGTTTCTAACCGAGGAATTGAAGTAAATCCAGCACAGATTAAAGCTATTGAAGAAATACTGGATATACTCACCAGCAAAAAAGAAGTGCAGAGGTTGACAGGTAGGATAACAGCATTGGGAATATTTATTTTTATTTACCGTAAAAATGGTAACAACAATTAAATTTGTAAATGGGATTCTAAAAATACGTGATCTATTCCTGAGCTAGTTGTTAGAGTAGTTGATGCTAAGAACATGAAGCTTAACAATGAAATGCGAGCTAAAACAAGACAGTAATCATACCGAAGGGGCCTGTTGCCCGGATGCAAAGCCGGTCAATAAGGACCTCGGGGTCAGGACTCGAATCAAGCTCGAGCTATCGGGGGCAATTGGGAATAGGATAAAATTAAGGATACGATCAAGCAAGGCTCTTTACGACCAAAGTTGCGCAATATAACATGAAATAAGTAAGAAGACAATAGATGTTAAAGCGGCCTCAAGCCAGTGAGAACGAACAAAATAGGAGAAAGAGAGAGAGATACTATTGCTTTAGTGGAGAAATATAGCAACATCTGCCCGTTACAAGGTAGCGTGAGTCCCCTTTATATAGGAGGGGAACTCGGTTGCAAGAACATGGGCGTTAATTACAAAGTATGGAAATGAGATGACTTGACGTGATGCCTTAGCATAGGCTCTGGATAGGCTGGGCCTGTCAGATGTATCCATGTGCCCTGGGGGCTTCCCTCTCCATCTTGGCTTCGGTCTTCGTTTCCTCTGAGTCGGGCTCCGATGAGCCCCGAGGTCGGGAACTTGGTCATGGCCTCCTGCCCTCGGGGTCCCGAGACATGCTTCCAAAATGTCCCGACAACGAGAAATTAAGTCTTCTAATTTCGCCGCATACAGATAGTCTCCGTATTTCCCATAATGAAGAGATGGGAAATGATTCTGACACTTGACTCCTTGAGCTTCTTTCGGCGACGACGTACCGATGATGCGACTCCTGGCCTGAGCTTCATGGTGATTGGACATCCACGGGCTCGTGCTTTTCAACTTCATCCATTGCACTCCTGATTCTCGTTTTTCAAGGTGAAGGTACCGCCATTGGCTCGATTTTCCATGGATGCATTAACTGCGTCCGTCGGTCAGCTTTCCAAAGCCTAGATGACCGTGTTGTAATCTCCTATAAACAGGGGTACCTTGGCTTTGCTTTTCCTATCCCAGTGCTTCCGTTGGCTCGCTTGCCTTTCCCTTCTTATCATCTTCTTTCACCCCTGAACATCATACTAGGGGCTCTTGACCTTAAGGCCGTTTGGAGGAGTTTCCTTAGACTGTGTTGTGGCCTTCTACCGGGGCTTCCCTTCGTCGAACATAAACGTACTGTTTCGCTATTGTTGCAGTCGTTGGTATGCTGTCTCTTGCTGCTGCTACTGGGCCGAGGTGATGATGGATGGGGAGTCAGTTTCTCCCTTATGTAGATAACTGTTCGAATTATGTACCACTGCTCACTCTCCTACCCGATCCTGGTATGGCACTTCATCCCTAGGGCTTTTTCTTTACCAAGGGATAAAGTGGCACTACCGGCCGCTGAAGCTGGGGCTCGCCGAATCTTTAACCTTTGGCTTCGGCGGGCCATGTCTCTTTTCTCTGCCTGCTCTACATCCCCTCCTTTTCCTCTTCTTCATCTTCTCCGGCGGGGATCCCTCGGGGGATTGAGCTGGGAACCTATAAGAGGTGGAGATCGAAGGAGTCACCCTCGAGGATACGTGCTCGAGGGTGCGGTGCCCGAGGATGCTGATACCGGAAATAGACTCTCAAGGGCGGACCGGGCGCCGGGTTTCATCGCATGTACATTTTTCCATTCCTTCGCTTTAGGCGTAGACTCCTATAGGCTTTTGCAAGTTGTATGCAATGACCCCTCGAGGGCTGTTTGTACATAAACTTTTATGAATAAGAATATACCCTGTTGATTTTTGCTTTCGAACTTTGCTTTGTTTCTGTATGCTCTCATTCCCTTCGGAACCCTTTGAACGCTTTGTTTTGTTTGCTGGCTGCTGATATCAGGCTTGGGTGTGAGCGTCCGTCCTGGTCTTCTGCTAATTGGTATAGCTCTCATCCGAACCCATCGTCGTACTTCGGACCAATCTTGGATTGATCTTATAGGTCCGGGCTATTGAGGCCCTCCGAGTTGTATGGAGATCATGCGTCGAATTCTGGGGCCTTTGGGAATGTTACCCTGGATGAAGGTCATCTTCGGGTACCCGGGGGCCCCTATTGATCTTGATGTAGATAGCCCTTTTAGAATGTATATGATAGACTTCTGCTGAGGAGTTTGCCTATATTCGGGCGCTTCCTCAGACCTTTGTGGAGCTTTCGTGATCGGAGCTTCCTGTGTTTATTCTTCTTTTTAAAAAGAGGGGATCACGAGACCAGGTACATGCCTTGCATCAAGTGTTGGCGTTTAAAGCTTCCCGAAGTCCGACTTCTTTAGGCCGGGGGTTCTTGACGTAGAGTGCTATCTTGAGCTCGGAGATAATACGAACGGCCCCTTGAGTCTTGACTCCTCGTTGAAGGATGATTTCTGGATCGGGTATTGACCCGTCGATCTGTATCGAGGTTGTTGGCTTCCTGGGGCCTGCCTCGAGTATGCGAATCGTCGCTGCTTCTCGCATATATGTGGGGTGGCTTCGGCTTTTTCGCAATAATTCACTACTTTTAGATAGTCGCCTTTCTGATTTGGCACGGGGTACTTCATCTCTTTAGGCGCAAAAAGTGTTGGTGCTTGCTTGCTTGCTTTGACCTGTTAGTTTCACCATAGTCATGGAAACCACTTCGGGGCCGATCTGGTAGGGGACGAGGGGTGCTGCTCCTGGTGCTTAGGAACCGAGGGAGTTTGCTCTGGAGATGGCGTCCTTGATAAGAGAGGAACACCTAGAGATAGCGAGGAGATACTACGGGTGGAGCGATGGGATAACACTACAGGTGCTTTCCCCAGATGAGGGCATTGCGGACTCTACCGATGGATTCTTAAGCGTATACCTATACCCTTGGCCCCCCTGATAGGGTCGTGCTTGATTTTTGCTTGAAGTATCGGGTTACCTTGGCACAGATTCATCTATCGTTTTGGCAAACGGTGTTGATGATGAGGTTCTTCACGGAGAAGGCCGGGCTTGAATTCACGTTTGATCACCTTGTCAGGCTATATCGGCCCTTTCATCGTCGAGGCCTGCTAACTCTGAAATGTCTCTCTTCCACGCCCTTTATTATTGATGACGAGAAAAGCGGGGATCGAGAGTGGGCCAGTTGGTTTATCCGGGTCCGGATGACCGACATTATCCCTGTGGAGTTTTTGCCATTTCTCGAAGGGTGGAATTATGCATGTGAGTGAGGCGTTTGGCGCATTTTCAGATTTCGCCTATAGCGAAAATCAGCTGAGCAATAATGTTGTCTAGCAATAATGTTGTCTCCCTTATTGCAGCAACTTCGTGGACGCCGGGTGAAGTCCATGATCTGCCCAGCTGGGTCCGGAAGCTGGTGACCCATTCGTCCTATGACAAACGTAGGTGGCGAGCTGTACTTCGTATCGGATGGGAAGTGCAGTACAAAGGTATGTGCATATGCTGCCTTTGCCTTGCCTTCACATACCCAAGGTAATATTTTCACCTTCCATTTGTGCTGGATTCGCCGTTTGCAGATATCGGGCGGTTCCTTGGGATGGGGCACCCGCGGTGTGATGGAGCCTTTAGTGGTGCTGGTCCGGCTCACATTTCCGAGAAAGGGGTGTCACCTGGGTCCACTGCTCCCAGAGCGCCTAATTCCCGGCTGGTGGTTCCTTTGAGCGAATACGCCGTGCCTGAGGTCGGTTCTTCTAGGGCTGCAGGGGCAAGATCAACAGGAGTGTGTTCCGACTTCGAGGAAGTCCGTCGGCTTCACTTTGTGGTGAGTTCATGTACAGCTTCCCTATGCCCCGTGCCCTCCTCCCTCTATTCAACCTTCCTTATGCAAGCCTGTGATAGTCTTAGGTCTGGGCTTCTCCGTCAAGGGGCCAAGCTTCAGAAAATTCTGGATGAGGGCGAATCCCTTAGGCTCCTTAGCGAGGAGAAGGAAGTTGATCTACAGCATTGGAAATATGAGGCGCACCGGAGCTCAAACTATGAGAGCTATTTGATGGAGCAGGTAACTTTCTGTAGTACGTGCTTCGCTCCTTTCTAACCTTAAGGCTAACCCCTTTTGCCGTATCAGTTGTTGAGAAAGGCGGAGGCCTTGGAGTACCTCAAAGTTGCTTGCGGGGAGCTAAAAGCTCAAGTTCAGGCTCGAACTTTGGAGGAGATGAGTGCCTCGGCTAAGGTTCCTGCCTTCGAGGTCCAACTCCGTTTGGCTCATGACAAAACCAAAGTTAAAACAGATATGATTAGGAAACTCGAATTTGATCTCTCAAAGGCCAGAGCAAGATAATTGATGCCCGGGCAGAAGCGCCACTAAGCCGAACAAAGGCTGATCGTAAGATGACAATTCGTATGAAGGATGCTGCTGATGCCCAAGCCGAGCTAACGGGATCCCTCGACCGGGGGTAGAGGATCGAGGAATATGCTCGATGTAGATCCCAAAGAGAGGTACTCGAGGAGGTCGGTGCAAGGGGCTTCGTCCTCTCGGAGGAATTGGCTCGAGCAAGGGCGGATGAGCATGACGCTCGATTATTTCTTGTTGACATTGCGGAGGGCGAATTTGACAAGCTGTATCCCTTTAGCGTAGAGTATAGACTTTTCCATTTTGTCGCTTTAGATTTTGCCATTTTGTCACTTTGCCTCTGATATACGTAGGGTATGCCTGTAGATGGAGAATGCATATTTTTTTGCGCATGTAATATATAAGAAGAAACTTGAGGCTTTATTTCTTCTGTACTTTTTTTCCTGTTGTTGCTTTTGATCGAGCATGCTGGTTTTGGTGTTTGGCGAGGTCCTCATAGGTCCGGGACGTATCGGACAGACCCGGGGGCTCTTAAGTGCGATCCTTGGCGCGTGCAGGTGCTGGGGCCTCCGTGCTTGGCCTGGTTGTTTAGGCTTAGTCTCCGAGTTGGGCTCCAGCTCGAGCCTTCTTGTCCTCAAATTTTGTGTGCTCGTGCAGGCAGGTAGTAATCGTTTTCATCTCTTGCCCTTGGGCATTTGTTGTTCCAACTGTTTTGGGTCCAGTCTTCGAGTCGCATTGTGACTCGAGCTTCAATTGACCCTCAAGCTCTTTCCTGCCTGCATGGGCGGATGATGATGGCCCTTTATGCTCTAGGTCGAAGTGACCTTACGGGCGTGTTGCCCGGCGGTTTACTCGGTCGGCGATAGTGGCACTTATGCCATACCCTTAGGCGTATTGCAGTTTTTGGGTCTAGTCTCCGAGTTGCATTACGATTCGAGCTGTTATGGACCCTTAAACTTCCTCGATTTTTTCCTGGTCGGCGATAGTGGCACTCATGCCCTTAGGCATATTGTAGTTTTCGGGTCCAGTCTCTGAGTTGCGTTGCGATTCGAGCTATAATCGACCCTTAAATTTCCTCGATTTCTTGGCCGACGATAGTGAAACTTATGCCATTTGGTCGTTGAGAACTTTCAGTATGTGGCCCAGAGGCTTGCATAGTTAACTATTTTGGATCCGGTCTCCGAATCGAGTTACGATTCGAGCTCATTTTAATCCTCAAGTTGTCAAAATTTGTTATAGCTGGCGACAATGGGTTTTACGCTGTTTGGTCGTAGAGACCTTTCAATATGAGGCCCGTAGGCTTGCTTAGCTGACAACAATGGCTCTTACGCTATTTTTGCCCGTGGGCGTTTTTTTTGTAGGCTTTATTTTCGCTCGTTAAGGTCTTTTTAGAGTATTTTTTCCTGACCCGTCGTCGGTTCTAGAGGAACCTCGATTTCAAGTTGTTGTCGGGATGTTTCAAGCACCTCGTAAGGTTCATAGCTCATAAGTTGAGTAGATCGATGCTCTTGTGGTTTGGAGCCGACGTGGTCGGAGCTTGTTTTTGCCTGTTGAGGAAGCTTATTTTAACCGGTTCTTTCCGAAGTATATTCGAAGTAGTGGCATGCGATTTTTTACGACAGTAGGGCGTCCCCGAGTCATGTTATTTTGGCTGTATCAGCTGTTTTGGCCGTAGTCATGTGCGTTTGGCCGTAGCCATTTTTGATCCCAAGCGATAGTTTAGGCGTCTACACCGAGGGTATGCCCTTTAGGGATTCTTACAAATGCGATGTTTAGCCTAAACTTCGGGGCTTTTATGCCTGTTGAGGTCTTATAGTTTGTCATACCTATTGAGGTCTTACAATTTGTCATGCCTATTGAGGTCTTACAATTTGTCATGTCTATTGAGGTCTTACAGTTTGTATGATGTAGAATAGATCTGGTTATGCCGAGTCTGCCCGCTAGGGGTCTTACAGTTTCGGATTTTCCAGTGCTCGGCGATTGGCGACAGTCTCCAAGTCATTGAGTTTGTTAAGCTTGAAGACCGCTTCTCGTGAACTCGGAGTTGCATTGTGAGGGCTTTGTGAGCCCGGGGTTCCGACCCTAGGGCCATGTGGGCGTTGAACTGTTTAAGTCTCCGAGTATCTCGGGACGTATTCCGCGGAGAGGCCTTTGCTGCGAATATGCCGAAATAGACATTTCGAAGTATGAAATGCCGAAAAGATATTCTTTATTACTTGGCATAAATATACGCTGTAAATACATGTTGTCTCATTGTTGTGAGCTCGGCCCGCGTGGGTGAGGCTCTTCTAATCATCTGATCCATTTACATGATTCCTTTTTGAAACTTAGCCTGCCATTTTTTGGCCCTTCTGAGGGGACGGTGTCCTTAGGAGAAGGACATCGCACGTCGTCTAACTATAGAAGAAAGGCCTGCGATTTTGTCGGATCCTCTTCTGGGGTGTGTGCTACTTTGCTAATAATCTTATTGGTGGGACCCTCTTTAGGTTAGAAGTCCGGTCGAGGGAAAAGAGCACGGGGGGCCCCGTAAAGGCCTTGGATCTCCGAGTGGAGTTAGAACTTATGAATGCCTCGGCTGCCTGCCTGCATATAGGTTAGCAAAAGAAAAGAAACAATAAGGGAGCAGAGTAGTTCTTCCCTGCTATGGGATGTGTAGGCGACGTTTCAAGGTTTGCTATGTTTCTGCCATTTTGAGGCGCGGGCCCTTAATACAGCCTTCTGCTGTGTTCAACGAGGCTTGGCCGAAGATGTGGTTCTGCTCACCCTTTGATCCCTTCGAGGGCGGAGGCATTCATTCCGGTGATGGGTCATATGGAGGGATTTCCTCTCGTCGCGTGTAGCTCCTTGTCGAATACTTTAGTCCCACCTCTGTCGTGGAATTTCATCCCTTTGGCGGAGTGTGGTTGAAGTCGCCTCCGGGCGGTGTACCCATTGTCATTTAAATGAAACATCCATGTTTCGCAGGCTCGGCGTTACAGCCCGAGCTCAGGCGGGCTATATAGAGGGAGCGGCCTTCCTGATTGTTATGACGATCGGAGTCTGGAATCCATCAAAGATTCGAGGTGTGGGAGTGATTTGGTTCATTAGTCTGAATCGCCCCATTAGCTTTGGCCTGACATCATCGGTATAATTGATAGAACTATCTGCACTCATGAACACATGTTTTATTTGAAATAGGTCAATGAGGGAGGGGTTACCAATCGCATTAATACGAGGCCGAGACGAAGTCTCAGCGTCCCTTTCCTTGGATGCAAGGGTGTCCTTTGGGTATATTCCCCGATCCCATCTTTCCCCGGCGATGAGCCCTTTCACTCTGCATTTTATGGATCTTTGAAAGGTGTCGCCGCCTCTTTACTATCGTGGCAATACGCCGTGGCTTGTCAGTTTCATTTTTCTCGATCTCCTTCCTCCCTTGGAGATGGATTCGAGCCTGACCGCTTGATGATACTTGGTGGCGATATCTATTGAATAGCACAGTTGTCGTTCTTTTGAGCCGGTGACCCCGCGCGCCCTGCGGTTCCTGCGTTGGGCCATAGTTCCTTTTAAGGGGTCTTGGTCGAATAGGTCTGAGCCACTTGGCATTCCCGGTTTCGCTTATGGTGATCACGATGTTTGGTATAGCAATGCTGAAATCGTACTCGGCTGGGCGGGGTTTCCCTGTTAGCTGTGCCTTGTTGAATATGGTTCCATTAGAGGTTCTTCGAGGGTGCTATCCTCGGGCTATTTCCCTATTGTTGTGAGGTAGGTTGCATCTCGAGTCGTTCCTTCCATTCGCAGTGCATGGATGATACCTCCATTCGTTTGACATTAGCTTCTTTGACGAGAGTTTGCTTGTATATACCGAACCCGAGGAGGTTCCCGGATGGTTGTCCATGGCCCCGATTTGTGGCTGGTGCTGGGTGTGGGCATCCAACTAGACTTCGGCTGGGTATTTGATCAGGCTTCTCTTGAAATGTCCTGGAGTCGTCGGGCATGCTTCGTTCAGGCCTCTGGTGAAGGCCTGTGTTGCCCGATCATCCGAAATCGGGAGCGATCTCATTCGTCCTATTAGGGAATGGGTGCGGCTTCCCGTGGTATTTCATTTCTTCTTCGTTTGGCCTCAGGTGTATCGGGCCCTCTCGGTACTGCTTTGATGGCGTCGGCGCATGCTTCCGCGGAGGACCACGCTAGTATGGTAAGCAAGTCTGTGAGGTTAGGTGCCAGGTGGTGGCGCTGCGTTATGGTTTCTTTCGAGAGAGTTTCTTCGAACTTCCTCAACGAGACGGGCTCGAACTCATCATCATGGAGGTCGCTACCTTTGAATGAGCTCGCATAAGTGGTGGTGCGCCCATAGGGACCTGAGGTCCTGTCGCACTAGGGGGTTTCAACGTTCTGGATTTTTGTGAACCGAGTTCCGGGACCGTTTCCTTAGGAGACGGTTGCTATAAGAGCTTCCACGAACCTGATTTGATCCTTTCGAAGAGATTCCCAAGCATACTCACTGCGGCGGGGTCGGTTACCGATCCATCGTTACTTGATCTCTCGGGTACCAGCTCGGCGTAAGGAGGTGTCTCCGGCGCTACTGCGTTGGGAGTCTCCGAGCGACTTTGCAGCTGAGCGATACCAACTGCCATGCCTGTAACATTTCAAAAATAACATGATGATTAACTTTCCTGTTCTACCCGGGTCAGGGTTTTTTGAGCTTTTTGTCGGTCAATGCGCTATATGCTGTCATCAGTGCGCGAGGCTTTGTCGACCTGTTGTGCGCCTTGCAAGCCCGCATCCGCTTGAATTGACCTAAATGCATTATCGAGGTCCTGCGGTGTCGCGCTAACCTCTAGGGCAGCCATACTATTTTCGCCGTGGTTTTCAGGGTAGTCGTTCTCGATTTTGCTTACTGAGCCGGACATTAACTTGAAATCAAAAGATCTTGGGCAAGAAAAAGTCTAAAAGATAATGTGCGTTTGTGTGACGAAACTAGCAAGAAATAATCACTATTATTTTAGCCCCACGGTGGGCGCCAAATTGTTTATCGTGAAAATGGTAACAACAATTAAATTTTGAAATGGGATTCTAAAAATACGTGATCTATTCCCGAGCTAGTTGTTAGAGCAGTTGATTCCAAGAACGTGAAGCTTAACGATCAAATGCGAGCTAAAACAAGATAGTAATCAAACTGAAGGGTCCTGTTGCCCGGATGCAAAGTCGGCCAATAAGGACCTCAGGGTCGGGACTCGAATTGAGCTCGAGCTATCGGGGCTAACTGGGAATATGATAACAATTAAGGATACGATCAAGCAAGGCTCTTTACGGCCAAAGTTGCGCAATATATCATGAAATAAGTAAGAAGACAATAGATGTTAAAGCGTCCTCGAGACAGTGAGAACGAAAAAAATAGGAGAAAGAGAGAGAGATATTATTGCTTTAGTGGAGAAATGGAGCAACATCCGCCCGTTACAAGGTAGCGTGAGTCCCCTTTATATAGGAGGGGAACTCGGCTGCAAGTACATGGGTGTTAATTACAAAGTATGGAGATGGGATGGCTTGACGTGACGCCTCAGCATAGGCTCTGGATAGGCCGGTCCTGTCAGATGTAGCCATGTGCCCTGGGGGTTCCCCCTCCGTCCTGGCTTCGGTCTTCATTTGCTCCAAGTCGGGCTCCAACGAGCCCCAAGGTCGGGAACTTGGTTGCGGCCTCTCGCCCTCGGGGTCCCGAGGCATGCTTCCGAAATATCCCGACAACGAGAAATCAAGTCTTCTGATTTCGCCGCATACAATTTCTAAATCTTCAGAGAAAAGCTTTAAGTTCTTTTTAGTGTTGAAAAAGCAAAGCCAATTTGAATGGACTGAAGAATGTCAACAAGTGCTCAGAAATCTAAAAGCATACTTGTCAAATCCGCCGTTGCTGGCTAAAACAAAGGACGGAGAAAGACTACTCATCTACCTTGTTGTTTCAGAAGTGACGGTAAGTGCCGTATTAGTTCAGGAGGACAAAGACAAACAATCTCCTATTTATTATGTTAGCAATTCTTTATTGGATGCTGAAACTCGATATCCTCATTTAGAAAAATTTGCTTTAGCACTAGTTATGGCATCTAGAAAAGTAAGGCCTTATTTTCAATGTCACCCTATTTCTCTGGTGACTGCCTACCCCTTACGAAATATATTGCATAAGCAAGAGTTATCAGGTAGGCTACCCAAGTAGGCCATAGAACTAAGTGAATTTGACATCACATATCAACCTAAAACTGCGATAAAATCACAGGTTTTAGCAGTTTTTGTGGCAGACTTTAGCCCCGGGATGGTAACAGAAGCAGTAAAAGAACTGCAGGTATTTAACAGGTCCAATCTGTTGATACCCAATTTTTTCTCAAATTATTTTAAATATGCATATAGGCCATCAAAATTAGGTTTTCATAACAATTGGTATTTTTCTATAATTTTCCTCATATTTTACTAATTCATTCTTTTATCTATCCAGTATTTTTATCACTAATAATTAATTATAAATTGCATTACAGATGATTTCAAAAGCATTCCTTGATTTAATATATCATTTTTGGTCCTATTAAGACCAAATGTATTTCACAAATTAGCCAAATTGGCACTATCTGGTTATAATTGCAATGACTTTGCAATTATGGCCTAATTATATATTTTGTGCTATGTTTTTACTCAATAATTAGTCATTTATACTTTTAATACTAATTAATCATTTTAATTTAGTTTATTAAGCATCAATTTCATTTTTTATAATTATTATCCATTTTTATAAATTATTTATCTATTTTTATGGGGTATTTAACAACTAGCCATTTATAAATTTCAATTCTAGCCTAATTAACCCAGACCCCTAACTCAATAAACTAGCCAGTTACCTAACCCAAACTTAAAATCTTACCCAGCCCAACCCTCGTTCGATCTGAGCTGTGATTAATTCAAATCAACAGCCCAGATAAATACTGCCATATTAACCCCTAAACGACTACCCCATTTCTCATTTTTCCCTTCGTCTCACTTCTCACCTGTCTCTCGGAATCCTCTCAACTCTCTCTAGAACCTTCGTCTCCTAAGCTCTGTCTCTCCCCTCTCCGACCATCTCCTCGTCGGAAACCATGAAGTTTCCACCTCTCATCGACCTTATGGATCCGTGTTTCACACCTGTGTCACCAGTGGAGGCTCTCAAGCGACCCTGAGGCAGTCCACTCCCATCTCCGGTCTCATGCCATGTTTTTTGGCCACCTATGGCCGTTCGAGTAAGATCTCTACATTTTTCGGCCAAAGGCTGGTGATATTTTAAGCTCTCTTCTCCTCCTTTGGGTTTTCTCTGGAAACCCTAGCTTTAAATCCTCCAATCTTTTTAGATCTGTGATGGATCTATGTGTTTTTTAAGGTTCTCACCTGTTTTCCTCAAAAGATTTCTTTGATTTCAAACGATTTTCTCATTTTCCAGACTAGTGTTTCAAAACCCTTTGCAAAAACGATTTCTTTCTGATTTTTAGCAATTACTTTGTGATTTTTAGCATGTTTAAACATCACCCGAGTCTTTCCTTTTTGCTCGATTCATTTTTGTTAAGAAACCCTAATACTCCTGGGTTCGATTTGAAGTTGTGAGCACGTGATTTTTGCCTCACATGAAATACTCCAAAAGAATTCTCAAAATTAGGTCCTTTTCTTTAATTATGTGTTATTATAGGAATTACTGTGCAATTTTCCGGATTGTTTGCAGATTGTTTGCATATTTTATGCATTTTAATGCATTGAAAATACAAAAAATATGGCATCTGCATTTAGAATTTAGTTTTACATTCTTACATTAATTAAGTAAATTGTTGTTTTACAAAAATGAAAATTTCACAAAAAATAACGTATTTGTGCATTTTGGTGTTTAATGTCAAATTTTGTGATTTTTCTTTTAATTTTAATTTAATTTGGTATTTAATTATTTGTGATAGGTATTATTTAAAGTTAATTAATCTTTTTAAAGTTAATTAGGATTTTTTTAAAAAAAATTTTAATTAGGGTTTTAGTTTTAATTTTTGGAAGAAAAGAAAATGGAAATGATTAAATAAAAGAGGGGCAAAATCTGTTGGGCTATTTCTCATTTTACCCAGGCCCAAGCAAAATCCACCCCAATACCCGCCCCAAATCAGCCCAAAACCCGTTCCCCACCCGATCCAGCCCTTGTTAAAACCAAATGACGTCGTTTCTCATTAGTGAAGTGATCCAGGCCGTTGATCGTGAATGATCCAATGGCCAAGATCAAATCCCCACCCCACTATATATTCCTAAAACCATACCCCGCCCCCCCAATCCAAACTCCCCACCTCTTCGTCTCCAAACCTCAGAGACCAAATGCATCTGCCACCCTTCACCACCGTGCTCCGCCCACCGGAAATCGCCTCACGGTGGTTCCGGTGGTCCAAACAGCCCCAAAATTACACCACAACCTCACCACGACGTCCTCTTTCCAAATCCCGAATCAGTTTTCTTCGAATCAGTTCCAGACGCTTCGAATCTTAGATCGAAGAATCGAACCAAACCCTAATCCGTTCAATGGCCACCAAACTCACACCTTTTGACCACTAGACCACCCTTGTCCCAAGTCCCCTACTAGTTTTGCGCGAATTAGAGCAGAGTTGGTCGAATCTCAAAACGGAAGAGCGAACCCTAAAGGGAAAGAATTGAGGTCGTTGTCGACCTTAGTCGTGTGTTCTCAGTCGAGAACACTCGATTAAGGTCCATCTCGGCTTCAAACATAAGTGGGAGTTTCAACTAAAACAAATGGGAACCGGGACTGAAATTCTAAGGTATTTATTTTTTCTTTACTTTTTCTTTTGTTGTTTCATGGTTTGTCTGATTAAGTTTCGTTATAGTTCTGTCTTTTTCAATTACTTTCCTTTCTTTCTTCTCCATCAGACTCTTTCTTGGTCCAGTTTTCTTCTATCAGTCAACATATGGTTAAATAGTTTTGTTGATTAATCCGGTTTAATTGTAGTTCAGTAGTTCTGGTCAAATCGTTTGCTGTTATGCCAAATTGTTTCATTTTTATGTGATGTTTGGTCCCCTACTCTGTGACGTGACTTGGCGTATGAATTTAGTTGTTCATTCAATGTATTTACAGTTTCATCTGCTCGTATTTAGGTATAGTGTAGAATTGTGTTAGTCTATTCCCTGAATCCTTAAACCCTTCATCTTGGTTGCAATACTGTTCGTTCTGATCTGAGTTCAATTGTTGTGTGAGTTTAGTGGTTTGAATCTGACTGTGGTTCTGTTTGAGTTTGGAGTCCGATGGAATTGAACTTATGGTTAAATTCAGCTTTAGTTAATCAGTGATTAGGTTTCTTCTTTAAGAATTGGTTATAGTTGAAAGATGTAGCACAGATTAAAGGGGTTAAGTTAGGATAGTAATCACAGGGGTTCCAGGGGGTAATTTGGGAATTGAAAACTTGAAGAAATGGGTAGTTTGAGTGTTCTGTCCACTAAGTACTAATGTACCATTAAAATAATGCATTTGTTTAATAATTAGTGGGGAACACAACATATTGGTATGAGGGGTAATGATAAAAAGTTAAATGGGCGCACATGGGAGGGAATAAACAGGCTGAAAAGTGCAAAATTTGAATAAAAAGAGTTTAAACATTGGTCTTTAAAAGGGGAGGACCTAAGAGAAGAAGGGGGAGATCAGTTTTTTGGGTTAGTATTAGAGAAATAGAGAGAGTTCTTGGGACTTTCACCAGTCCTGAAGAAATCAGCTGGTGAGAAAACATTTTAAGCCAGTTCTTCTTTAAGCAATCTGAGAGTTTGAAAACACTTAAAATACTAGAGAGTTAGTCAGTCTCTTAGGCATCAGTTTGGAGAGTTTTAAGCTTGAAAAGAACAGAGAGAAATACTGAGAAGTCTCACTGTTTCATTGAAATTCTTTTCCTGCTTCAGTGATTTCATTTTCCTAATTCAAATACACTAGACTGATCTTGAGTGACTTTGAGTCCAGCTGAAGTGGTTTCTGATTGAACTTTAGCCTATTGAAAGTTTCAAGTGGTTCTGGTCGTCTCTTTGAGTTCATTTGGTTTGTTTGGGTACTACTGTGGGTCAATCTTTTGGTTTCTGTTTGGTTTTTGGGTCATTGAATCATTCCTGGGTTGAAGAATAGTTGTGTTGTGGCTGTGTGAAATTCCTAATAGTTGTTGACTGCCCTGCTGAGCTAACTGCTTCTACTTCCTGTTGATTTCTGATTTCCAGGTACACAATTTGAACTCACCTTGATGTAACTACAGATTTAAATGAAATGAAACCATATTTCCAGAGCCATGCTCGTTTGGAATGCATATGGCTGTATTTGATCATCTGTTGAGTAGTATACATATTTAGTTAATCTAATTTGTATTGTATTAAGGACTGTATAATTAGAACCATTTCTAAACTACTTAGACCAGCTGATTTTTACTGGACCGTATTTGGACCGGAGTATTTGGTTTTCTCAGACTTGTGTGAATACTCTTAGCTAAGCATTCAGTTATACTTATGTTCAGTAGAGCAATGTCTTAACTAGCTAAGGTTAACTCCAGTGGTCATTTCAGGTTGCTTCATGAAGTTATTCTAGTAAGTAATATAGTTGCAATAAAGTCATTTTAAGAAGCTATTTCAGTAGTAGTTAAGTTTGATTAAAATACTAGCTGAGTGTGCTAGGGAACATAAAGGATATAAATAGCCAAACTATGTAATCAGGGTGGTAGTTCATATACTTGAGGTTACCTCATGAGCATTTTACTCAATCCATCTTTGCGTTTAATCTTGTCTGGGGTACGAATTATTAAAAGTGGAAACTAAAATTCCAGAAAGTGTTTAGTCTTGTTTAAATTGGAGTTGTGGTTCATTTTGTCGAAAAGGGGCTGAGAGCCTATATTTAGGCGGTTTGGGCTTCAATGTGTGAACAAGGTGGCCCAGGTCTTGTTTCACATTAAATTCATTTGGACCTGGGCCCAGGCCTGTGAGTGGCCTGCCCTTGTGCTTATTTGGGTCTTAATTGTTTAAAACGGGTTTCTTAAGTCATGTTAATTAATTACACCATTTTGCTTTATTTTAGAGAGACAAGTCAAAAAAAAAATCACTGTAGCTTTTAGGTTTGCCTTTTGAATGATAAAAATGAGATGAGCCTCGCTAAACAAACAAATAAATTACGGGGCCCTCATTAAATGTATATATAAAAATACTTAGATTTCGGGATGGGCCGTTTAGCGAATTTCACGGTTTTCCCCAAAGTAATAACGCGCTAGTCTCTTTAGGCGCGTATTTTAATAATGTCACCTTCCTAAACTCGGGTGCGCATTTATGTGACCCAAATCCGAATCTCAACAATGTTAAAATATGTCAAAAACCACGGGTGCATTTATGTGACGTGGTTCAAGACTTGTTTTAATGACGTTGCAATTTTCCTTTAAAAATAAATAAAAGCGGTTGAAGTTAAAATTTGCACATAGGTTCAACATGTATTAAAATCAGATAAATAAGCCGAATATGACAGTTGAGCGACCGTGCTAGAACCACCGAACTCGGGAATGCCTAACACCTTCTCCCGGGTTAACAGAATTCCTTATCCGGATTTCTGGTTCGCGAACTGTAATACAGAGTCAATCTTTTCCTCGATTCGGGATTCAACCGGTGACTTGGGACACCATAAATCTCCCAAGTGGCGACTCTGAATTAAATAATAAATCCCGTTTCGATTGTCCTTTAATTGGAAAAACTTCCCTTACGCCCTTGCAGGTGTAGGAAAAAGGAGGTGTGACAGCTCTGGCGACTCTACTGGGGAACGAACCCAGAATCTCTGGTTCAGCGTTCAGAATTCGAGCTTAGATAAATTGTTTTATTTGGCTTTATCTGATTTTGTTACATGTTTGGACCTAATGTGCTAAGTGATGCTTTTACCGCTTTGATATTATCTAAACTGTATATAAACTGTTACGAAACCCTTCTCTTCTCATCTTTGGGGATGTGCTCGCTGGTCGGGACTCCCTATTCTGTTAGTGTCATACCTTGAAATAAGAAAGAGACTCAGACAAGTTACTAAGCCGGATGACCTTTTGGTTCCCGGTACGTAGCCCCCTCCTCGACTCGAGTTGTCCACTCGGGTACACAGTCTAGAACAAATACCCAGGTTATGAACCTAGAATAACTCAGCTTCATGCCGGATCCCGAGTAGGAACGTTTGTTTGCATCACGTACATTTAAATTTGGAGGCTCAACACAGGGGTTGGGTCTGTCTAGGACAGGTGTACCAAAAATGACAAAAGACCATCCTGATGCATCTTACTTGCTACTTGTGCATTTGTTTGCTTCAGACTGGCATGCTGACCGGCTTTTGAATATTTCGAGGAAAGAGAGATAGAGGTATGAGGGTTAAAGAGAGTTAATCGCCTGTTTTGAAAAAAATCAATGTCCAAATAGTGTCGAAACTCTGCCGAATTTTTGAGAAAATGAAAAAGAAAAAAAAGGAGAAAAAGAAAAAAAAGTTTTGTTTATGAAAAATAGTTTTATTTGCCAATGAAAAAGAGTCTTGTTTTCAAAAGAAGTTTGTTTTATCAGCCCGAACTATGCCAGTTTGATTCTCACAGGGTGTGAGATACGTAGGCAACCCCCATCAGGTCCAACTTCACTTTTTGTGAAAATAGCCAAAAGAACAAAATTTTTACTTGAAAATAATAAGGGTGATGCCATTCTTGTTAGGAATAGCCGAATGTCCCTAAAAGGGCGCCAGAAGGCTATTTTTGCAAGAACAGCCTCCTGTGGTCATTTTTTCAAGGCTTTCACCGGTTAGCCGACACAGCCTTAAAATCTTCGCCTCCGAGGTGTTGAAAGGCCGTATTGGCAAAACCGGGTTTTATTTTAAATAGAAAAGTGTCCATGTTATCCTTGAGTCAATTGAATCGTGATTTTTGCTTAACCACCCTAATAAATATGCAGAATGAGCACAAGTCAGAATTTACACGTAACAATAGTGAACAAGATCCCTTTGGAGTTGCAGATGTGGTGGGATGACTTGGGTGAATCAGGGCGCGACACGGTCAAGCTATACCTGGGAGGCCTCACTGGGTTGCTGAAGATTAATCCTAGGGGGGATATCATAAAGGCTTTGGTCGTGTTCTGGGACCCGGCTCACAATGTATTTCATTTCTCAGATTTTGAACTTACCCCAACATTGGAAGAGATAGCCGGATATATTGGGGGTCCCAAGGTTCCTCTAAGACACCAGTACCTGATTGCTCCAAGGGCCATAGCCGTACACAGGTTCCTAGACTCTTTGAAAATAAGTAGGAGGGTCCACAACCCAGACTTGACAGCTGGTTTTTGTACTTTGCGGTTTATATACAACAGATATGGCCACATAGGGGGTTCAACAAGCCAGATTACAAAACCTGTAGCAAAGGAAACCGCCTTAAGTGGGAAGAACATAGGTGTTTTGCATTCATGGTAGCCTTTTTGGGACTCCTAGTGTTTCCTAGAAAAGACGGGAACATTGACATACGAGTATCTGGGGTTGTCAGCACTTTACTTACTCAGGCCAACAGCACCCTCGCACCCATGATAGTAGCTGAAATCTTCTGCGCTCTCACAGCCTGCAAAGCCGGGTGAAACTTTTTTGAGGGGTGCAATGTGTTGCTGCAGATGTGGATGATTGAATACCTATGTCGTTGTCCTCAATTTATGAGTTATGGGTCGACAGAGAAAACATGCATAGATGACTTTTCTACAAGGATTGACGGAATCAGCTTACCAGAAGGGGTCACAGAATGGATAGCACGCCTCCGTTCCGTCACTGCAAGCCAAATAGAGTGGACATTTGGATGGCTACCTGTGGATGAAATCATATATATGCCAGCCACTGGACCCCATTTCCTTTTGATGGGGCTCAGGAGTATCCAGCCCTATGCCCCTTATCGAGTTTTGAGGCAGTTGGGGAGATGTCAAATAGTTCCGAAAGATGAAGATCTTAGTGGCCAAGTAGTCAAGATCGGGCCAACGGACAATTTCATGAAGTAGCAGTCCGATAAATTTGGAGCGAGTGTCAATACTTAATAGCAAATACATGTGTACATGATCGGTCCAAAGGTGAAGCTTTGCCGGGATACCTTGCTTGGTATAGGAAAGAAATCGAGTTTGGGAGACTGGCCAAAACACCCCATATCCAGGAGTTCGTCAAGGCGTCGCAAGAACAGTGGGATTGGTTGGCTAAAGAACATGAGTACATGGTTACAATAGGCAAGTTGGAGAAGCAAGTTATGGATTTGAAATTTGAGAAAGATTTGCATATCGCTGCAGATGAGGGCAAGAAAAAGAGGCTAGCTAATGAAAATGAGGCCCTTCGGGCCCAGATTCGAAAAATGAAAATAGCGGCAGAAAGTCCCGCCCGAAGTGCCAAAGATGAAAAAATTATAGATAACCTGAGGCAGAAAGTGGGCAAATATAATTTTGATCTGAAGAAAGCAGAAAGTGAATTAACCAGGGCTCGAAAACAATTGGCTGAAAACTCGACAGAACGAGCACATCTGATAAAGCAACTGAGAGAAAAGTATGACAACGAGGTTGCAGGACTAAAGAAGAGGGTCATCGTCACAGAAAACAAAATGATCAAGCAAGCAAAAGACTTCAGGGTTGAAAGGGAACATTGTTACACGGCCTTGGCACAATTAGAAATAGATTTGCAATGACTTCAGGAGAAAAATCATGCGGCCGAGCAAACTTTGGAAGCCAGGGCCCAGCAGATTGGGCGTTTGTTACGAGAGAAAGGCGTCATAAGAGAGAGAATTAGGAATATCGCCAACTACATCGTCATGAAATGTCAGATCTGTGAGGATATGACCCGTACTACCTTCTTCGCAGCAGTGATGACATTTGTTAAGCAGATAATGAGTGACTTGGACCGACTTCAAAGGGATCTTGCATATAGGCCCGCGGCGAGACTGAATGATGTCCCGCGGGCACTAGGAGCATTGATGTACTCATGAGTTTCGTTGAGTCTGTATGTTCTTTTCTGTCAGAGTTTGTGAAGTCATGTTGGGCTTGTATTTTCTTTATGTTTTGAGTCTGTATTTCTTCAGAATATGATAGCTTAATTTCGGAGTCTGTTCTTCGTCTTTGCATCAGAGTCTGTTGGTCTTTTGAAATTTGTTAATATTGAGTCTCTATAATCGAAGCATCTGTTTTTATAAAAAACTAAAAATCCCAAAAATGTTTTATTTACTTGCGCACTTATCTGACAGAACTACGCACGGTCTGATTCATGCGGGGACATGATACGTAGGCAATCTCTATAGGATTCGACCACCACTAAAAGGGAAAAGGAAAAATAAAGAAGGATAAAATAAAGAAAGTTTAAAAGAAGAGGCACAATTGTGAGAGGCCGGAATGACGCACACAACCGAAGCAAATGCATGATAGAAATGGTTAATTGCCTAGGTGCATTGCATCCCAACGTGTAATTGCATATGTGTTAAACTCTAAAAACTAACAAGTTTGTTGTTTTCCAGAGAATTCAAGCAGTTAGTTTAATTAGAGGATACTGGCACATTATCATTACCAAACCAGATCGAAGGGACCAATACCAGAAATCATGTCTATCCCAGATGTCGACACTAGTGTTGAGGTAGAGGAGTTGGACGTCAATAAAATGAAAGAGGAGATGCTCAAGCTTAAGCAACAGATGGCCGAAATGTACCAGGCCTGGTCCAAAGGGCAATCACCGCCAGCTTACCCTGCTAACCCTGCTTTTACCCCACAATTAGCTCAGTCTCAGGATCATCCCGCCACCGATCTAGGTTTTCCTATTTATCAACACTACCATGACACTACTTCTCATACGCCACAAGCTCCACCACCAAAATCAATTCCATACCCTCTTCCGCCAATCACCCCTGTCTTTGTGGCATCTCCACTAGCTGCACTTCATAAATCCCCGAGTGAACCTGTGTTCCAAGCTCAGGACAACCAGTATTATCCCCCGGAGCTTACCTTCAAAGCGCCCGAAACCTATCCATATGATCCACATTCTGACCTACCGGGGAAAGCAGAAAAATCGGCCAGAAATTCTGAACAGGAAGAGATGTTCAGAAAAATGAAAAGCATAGAACAATCCTTCAGGGATATGAGAGGGTTAGGAGGTCAGACAAGTGTAGCATACAAAGACTTGTGTTTGTTCCCAAATGTACAACTACTGGTGGGGTTCAAAATGCCCAAATTCGACTTGTACAACAGACACTGTGATCCGGTGGCTCATCTGAGAGGTTTTTGTAGCAAGATGAGGGGAGCAGGCGGAAGAGATGAATTACTGATGGCGTATTTCAGCCAAAGTTTGAGTGGATCGGCGTTAGATTGGTACACCAGACAAGATCATAGCAGGTGGTACACATGGGATGATTTGGCCCAAGCATTCGCTTGTCACTTTTAATATAATCTTGAGATCATTCCGGACCGACTATCCCGGACCAAACTGGAAAAGAAGCACAGTGAAAGCTTTAGAGAATATGGTTTCCGGTGGAGGGAGCAAGCAGCAAGGGTAGATACCCCAATGAAAGAGAGCGAGATGGTTGATTACTTTTTGCAGTCTTTGGAGTTGACCTACTTTGGTCATCTAGTGTCCGCAATTGGAAAATCTTTTAATGAGGTTGTAAAAATGGGAGACATGGTCGAGGAGGGGCTTAAGTCCAACAAGATCATGAGTTATTCAGCGATCAAGGCAACCACCCAGGCCATTCAAAGCGGCACTGGGGGTGTACTTGGGAAAAAGAAGAAAGAAGATGTCACGACTGTTGAGTCCAGAGCCTAGTTCGGATCTAGAGACCCGTCCCCCTACTATAGCCAATCACGACCCTACCACCAAAATTACCCCCACACTTCATATAGCTGTCCACAACACTACTACCCACTACCAGATCCCCATTTTTCCGTCCATCATGCACAAGCCTATACCCAAACCCCGGCACACGCACAATGACGTGCGCCGATTCCACAAAATCCATACCCAGCTCCACAAAACACATATCCACCCCCAACGGCCTACAAAAATCCCCCCGGGACAGGTTTCTGACCAAACCAAGCCCTCAAGAATGAGAGGTCACAGAAGCAAAAGACTTTCACTCCACTGGGGGAATCATATACCAGTCTTTTCCACAGGTTGAGGCAGTTGGGCATGTTGAATCCAATTGAGCCTAAAATGCCAAATCCTCCCCACAGAAATCTTGACCACTCGGTGAGTTGTGAGTACTGTTCAGGGGCCCCTGGGCATGATACAGAGAAGTGTTGGAAACAAAAAATAGATGTGCAAGAGCTTATTGATACTCATCAGATCGAGGTTCAAGCCCCAGAAACGCCAAATATCAATCAGAATCCACTGCCAGCTCACCATGAGACACACATGATTGAGTTGATACACAAAGAGGGGGAGCCCAGGAAGCCCTCACAGACGGTAATGATGATCCGTTCTAGCGAAACCAGCTCAAAGGAAAAAGTAACCAGTGGGAAATCAGTGGCCCAGTTGAGAGGGGTAGATGATAAGCCAGCTGTGGTAGCCGAGAGAGGGTCGTCAAGCATTGTTGCAGTGAAACCAGAGAAAGCTAAAGTGGTAGTGCCATGGGTTGCAAGTAAACCTGTTGTGCTCGTGAAGGGTGCTCGCACAGAGCCTGTTATTATAAAACCACAGCTTCCAGTAATCAACAGCAAGGCTGTTCCTTGGAATGGTGAACGGGTGACGGTGATTTAGAAGGGGAAAGAAGTCAAAGAAGAAGTTTGTGAAGCGCAAGGTTTGACTCGCTCAGGAAGGTGTTTTACTCCCGAGGAGTTAAGAAGAGCTAAAGATAATTCAACATCGGTAAAGAAAGCTGTAACTAAAGAAGAGGCAGAGGAATTTTTGAGGAAAATGAAAGTGCATGACTATTCTGTTGTAGAACAGTTGAGGAAAATGCCCACTCAGATCTTATTACTCTCGTTGCTAATCCATTCAGATGAGCACCATCAGTCACTGATGAAAATCCTGAATGAGGCCCATTTTCCTGACAAGATCTCGGTAAACCATCTGGAAAAGATAGCCAACAAGATTTTTGAAGTAAACAGAGTCACTTTTTCCGATGATGAATTGCAGGTAGAGGGTACTGAGCATAACAAAGCCCTTTACCTGACAGTGAAATGCGAGGATGCTGTGGTTACCCGGGTATTGGTTGACAATGGTTCAAGCACGAATATCTGTCCTCTCTCCACTCTAATCAAGATGAAAGTAGAAGATGAGAGGATCCATAAGAACATTATCTGTGTGCAGGGATTTGACGGCGGAGGCAAAGACTCAGTCGGGGACATAATGCTGGAACTAACCATAGGTCCAGTAGAATTCACAATGGAATTCCAAGTGCTGGATATAGCTGTTTCCTACAATTTGCTATTAGGGCGACCATGGATTCACGCCGCTAAAGCGATGCCATCAACACTCCATTAGATGGTCAAGTTTGAATGGGACAGACAGGAAATAGTGGTGCACGACGAAGATAATTTGTGCGCTCACAACAACACCATTGTGCCATTTGTCACACCTCCTTTTTCCGCGCCCGCGGGGGCGTAGGGAGTTTTTCCAATTAACGGACAGTCGAAACGGGATTTATTTATTTATTTCAGAGTCGCCACTTGGGAGATTTAGGGTGTCCCAAGTCACCAATTTTAATCCCGAATCGAGAAAAAGAATGACTCTGTATTACAGTCCGCGAACCAAAAATCCGGATAAAGAATTCTGTTAACCCGGGAGAAGGTATTAGGCATTCCCAAATTCCGTGGTTCTAGCACGGTCGCTCAATTGTCATATTTGGCTCACTTATCTGATTTTTAAACAATTAAGAACTTATGTGCAAGTTTTATCCTTTGGCCGCTTTTATTATTATATTTTTTTTAAAGAATGTGAACATCGTTTAAAAACATGTCTTTGGATTGGGTCACATAAAATGCGTCCACGATCCGGAACGTATTTTTATTCAATGTTTTGGGATTTGGATTTGGGTCGCATAAAAGCATACCCGTGTTTAAGGATGTATTATTATTATTTTGCGCCTAAAGCAATTAGCGCTTTATTACTTTGGGGAAGGCCGTGAAATTTGCTTAATGGCCCATCCCGAAGTCTAAGTAATCAATTAAATTTTTATCGAGGGCCCCGCAATTTGTGTGTTTTATTTGGCAAGGCCATCTCATTTATTATAAAAGGATAATCCTAAAGTGCCTACATTTTTTCCTATTAAATTTGTCTCTACAAAATAAAAAAAAGAAAATATCTTAATTTATTTATATGTTATTACCTAGTTACATTATACTAGTCATGTTCTCAATTTGTCAAATTAAAAAAAAATATGGCAATCTAATTTTAAATCCTAGACCATTTACATGCTGAAATTAACCAATATTATTTAACTAAACAATATTTCTATCAAGTTCTTACTAGATGGCCTATTCGTTTGATTTTTACTTGACGAAGTTACTACACCATTTATTTATTTTTGGCAATATATAGATAGTTCAATCGTTAAGCTATCGTCGGATATTCCACTATATGTATTAAATAGCTACACGATTCGGATTTTTTGCAAACTAAATAAATTATACATACAAATAAAATTCAGAATATAATTAAAACTAATTCAGAATTTCAACTCTTCATTTTTTTGTATTCATGCTTCATATTCGGATTACAATAACCAGCGTGTCAGTTGTGTATCTGATATCGGAAGCAAAAGAAAATGAAGATGAGAATCAGCAGCAGTAATAACAATACAGCACAACAACAATAGTCCAGCAGCAGTAACAACCCAGGAACAGAGTTTGCAAACCAGTGGAGCAGTAATCCAAAAAACAAAAGCTTCAAGCTTTGATTAAACAACAATTAATTCTGATTTCAAACAATGAAAGAAAGCAGAAGATTTTTTTAGTTTTTTTTTTATTTTGAAAGTTTAAATATTTTTCGGAATTTTCTCTCTCTTAAATGTTTAGCCCTTTTTCTCTCTCTTATTTTCAGATTCGTTTCTCTCTCTCGTTCTTCTCTATATTCAAGATTCCTCTCTATTCTCTTCTTCTCTCTATCTGTGTCCAAGACTTCTATATATATCCCATCTCATAAATCTTTTAATCAATTAAAATCAACCCATTTTCTCTACCAAATCCATTATCTTCCCACTCATCCCCATTACATTAAATAAATATATCATCACCACCCCATTATCTTTTGACCCCCATGCTTCACTAAATAAATACAAGATTCCTTCCCACTAAATTTTGTCTTGTCCCCCCTTTATATTAAACAACTATATCACAACCCATCCCATTACATTTTATCCCCCATGCTTCATATAAAAAATACAAAATGTAAAATTCCTAAAATACCCCTCCGATCTTATTGCAATTACTATTTTACCCCCAAACGTACTGCGATTTACCGAATTACCCCATCAGCTATAACAAATCAATTAATCAAACTCAACCAAAATATAGTCAATATGACCAATTTCTACATAAATTCAACAACAAATCTCATGAACATGATTTCTTCAACATTTCAATAACAAATCACATGAACATGATTGAACAACAAAGAACAACTAAAATTTGATTGAACAATATTTTTAACAACAAACAAACCTATTTTCAGATTCAACAACAACAATCAAACAAGTATATTTAGATTTCTAAATTCAATAATATTGAACTTAAAATCAATTCTAACAACATTACAACAAACAATTCCTATATTAATTTTTAAACAAGATTATGAGACCAATTCAAGAAATTATCATAAATGGTAAACAAGAAATCAAGCTATACAAATTTCGGATTCAAGAACAAACAAACAAAGTATGAACATGAATGAAATCTATTTTAAACAACAAACATGATGAATTCAAACGATTAAACCAACATATTTCCCTAACACAACTAAATTCTTTTAGACAAATAACAAGATCAACTAAGAAACAATTATGAACCTAAACTTGAACTTAACAATATTAACAATTTCTAAAAATACATAAACACATGAAACAAATTGAAGAAACAATTAATTAAACTTCAATTTGTATCTCACCAACATTAGACTAACAACTTTTACCTAAACAATAAAACAAACATGAAATAAACATGAAAAACCACTAATTAAATTTCCATTTAAAATCTAAAAATTAATTCAACAAAACACATGAACAAACTAAAAAATTATTTCAACGACGAACAAACAAAACAAGAATTGAATCATTTAACGATTTTGGATCCGGAAAATATCAAACAAAAATATGGACAAAAATAAAACTTAGAACAACTAACCGGAGATGAACATCGACGAACTCGAACCATGTATGGACTGTTTTTGACAAATATCGACCAAAGCTCGAACAAAAGCTTGAACACGACTTTAAGAAGTAACGTCAAAATAGTAGCAGCAGCTGGAACGATGAAGTGAAGCAGCAGATGCCGACTCAAAACAGCAGCAGCTCGACCTCGTCGTGACTGGAAGGAGGAAAATGAGCAGCATCGCGGCAGCAGCAACTCGGAGGAAGGAGGAGAAGTAGCGGCGACGAAGCCGACGGGGACGAAGGAAGCTGAAGCAGCTGCGTGAGCAGCAGTAGCAGTTCGTCGAGCTCCAACTCGAGCAGCCATGGACGTCGAGCTCCACCTCGTCGGACTGGTCTACTTGGACGTGAAGTTGAGGGCAGCCATGGACGAGCTTTGAGCTCGCCATGGATGACGAAGCTCGATGGAGGAGGGCAGCTATGAAGTTGTTGGTGCGTGTGTGTGTGAGTGTGATGGGGTGGTCGTGGTGGAGGGTGGTCGACGTTGGGCAGCCATGGTTGGAAGGTTTTGAGCTTTTGGGAAGATGAAGAAAAGAAGAAGAAGAATGATAGGGGGGGGGCGGGAAGTTTAGTGTTTAGGTTAGGTTTTTTTGATTTTGTTTTTCTTTTTGTTTTTGTTTTATTTTTGAAATGCAAGATAATAAGGGTATTGGGTTATGGACCGGGTCGACCCAGTTTGAAATGGACTGGGTCGTTTTTGGAAGATTGGGTATTTTTTGGGCTTGTGGCTTGAATTTGAAGAAGAGGCCCAATTCCGACTTTCTTTATTTTTTGCTCTTTTTCTTCTTTTATTTTTTCTAAAACTAAATTCTAAAAATGCTTAAATTATTATTAAGAACTAAATTAAGTTATAAAAGCGCAAATTAACTCCCAATAACAATTAATGCACAATTAAGTAATAATTAAGCATAAAATTGTATATTTGGACGTTAAATGCTAAAAATGCAAACGATACCTATTTTTGTAATTTTTATTTTTTGTAAAACAAATTTAATTACTAAAAATTGTAGAATTAAATCCTACATGCAAAATGCGACATATTTTTGTATTTTTAATAATTTAACAAATAAACATGCACAGACAAATACAAATAATTATTCAAAAATATCACAAAATATCACAAAATTGCACACCAAGGAAAATTATTTTATTTTTGAATTTTTTGGGAGTAATTCTCATATAGGGCAAAAATCACGTGCTTACAGCTGCCCCTCTTTGCCCGAAGACACGAAGGGTTTTCGTGCAAAGATAAAGCGAGCGATTTTTGTCCATCCGAGTACTCCGTGTGAAGCATTTTTTTGAAAAAGATTTGACCGAACCTTTGCTTCAAAGGTTTCCTACATATCCTGGGCTAAACCGGAATCAGGTCAATGTAGTTCGGGAAGTTTTGGTAGCTGGGACTACCGTGGGACTGCAATGTTACTATTGTTGCATGCTATTGCTACTGCTTACCGATCTCCTTGTTACACCGTGCTTAAAAGAAAACAAGAAGCTAGGCTAGACTGCAATTTGTTTTTGTTGCCTTGCTTTCTTGTCTGCTTGCATTTTTTTTCCGGTGCTTTTCTTCCGATGCTTTTCTTTCTTTCGACACATGCATTTGAGTTTTTGCTGGGACCTCTTATTGCAACCTTCTGCTTCCCAGTGTCGGGGAATTTTATTGTTTCCTGCTGGGGATTCCTATTGTAACCCTCTGTTTTATTGTCCTATGACTTGATCTTGAAATGTATGCCTCTGTTGTATGGGCGGGCTCCCAACTTCAATACTTGAAAATTAAAGACTGAAATGTATGCCTCTGTTATCTGGGCGGGCTCCCAACTTCAACGCTTGAAATGTAAAGACTGAAATGTATGCCTCTGTTATCTGGGCGGGCTCCCAACTTCAATGCTCGAAATATAAAGACTGAAATGTATGCCTCTGTTATCTGGGCGGGCTCCCAACTTCAATGCTTGAAATGTAAAGACTGAAATGTATGCCTCTGTTATTTGGGCGGGCTCCCAACTTCAATGCTCGAAATATAAAGACTGAAATGTATGCCTCTGTTATCTGGGCGGGCTCCCAACTTCAATGCTTGAAATGTAAAGACTGAAATGTATGCCTCTGTTATCTGGGCGGGCTCCCAACTTCAATGCTTGAAATGTAAAGACTGAAATGTATGCCTCTGTTATCTGGGCGGGCTCCCAACTTCAAATAAACAACTTTTGAAATAAACGCCATTCCTCTCTTCAGGCGGGCTCCTGACTTCAACAACAACTTCTAAAATAAAATGCCTTTCCTCTCTTCAGGCGGGCTCCTGATTTCAACAACAACTTTGAAAATAATCGCCATTCCTCTCTTCAGGCGGGCTCCTGACTTCAACAACAACTTCTAAAATAAAATGCCTTTCCTCTCTTCAGGCGGGCTCCTGATTTCAACAACAACTTTGAAAATAATCGCCATTCCTCTCTTCAGGCGGGCTCCTAACTTCAACCAATAAATTGCCATTCTATTCTTCAGGGGGGCTCCTGACTTCAACAACTTTTCAAAAAATGCCATTCCTTTCTTTGGCGGGCTCCTGACTTCAACAACAACTTCTAAAATAAAATGCCTTTCCTTTCTTCAGGCGGGCTCCTGACTTCAACCAATAAATCGCCATTCTGTTCTTCAGGGGGCTCCTGACTTCAACCAATAAATCGCCATTCTGTTCTTCAGGGGGGGTTCTGACTTCAACAACTTTTCAAAAAATGCCATTCCTTTCTTTGGATGGCGAGATTTCAACAACCTTTTCTTTTTTAAAAACGCCTTTCCTTTCTTCAGACGGGCTCCTGATTTCAACCAATAAATCGCCATTCTGTTCTTCAGGGGGCTCCTGACTTCAACCAATAAATCGCCATTCTATTCTTCAGGGGGGCTCCTGACTTCAACAACTTTTCAAAAAATGCCATTCCTTTCTTTGGATGGCGAGATTTCAACAACCTTTTTTTAAAAACGCCTTTCCTTTCTTCAGGCGGGCTCCTGACTTCAACCAATAAATCGTCATTCTGTTCTTCAAGGGGGCTCCTGACTTCAACCAATAAATCGTCATTCTATTCTTCAGGGGGGATCCTGACTTCAACCAATACATCGCCATTCTGTTCTCCAGGGGGGCTCCTGACTTCAACCAATAAATCGCCATTCTATTCTTCAAGGGGGCTTCTGACTTCAACAACTTTTCAAAAAATGCCATTCCTTTCTTTGGATGGCGAGATTTCAACAACCCTTTTTTAAAAACGCCTTCCTTTCTTCAGGCGGGATCCTGATTTCAACCAATAAATCGCCATTCTGTTCTTCAGGGGGCTCCTGACTTCAACCAATAAATCACCATTCTGTTCTTCAGGGGGCTCCTGACTTCAACTAATAAATCGTCATTCTATTCTTCAGGGGGGCTCCTGACTTCAACAACTTTTCAAAAAATGTCATTCCTTTCTTTGGATGGCGAGATTTCAACAACCCTTTTTTAAAAACGCCTTTCCTTTCTTCAGGCGGGCTCCTGACTTCAACCAATAAATCGCCATTCTGTTCTTCAGGGGGGCTCCTGACTTCAACCAATAAATCGCCATTCTATTCTTCAGGGGGGCTCCTGACTTCAACAACTTTTCAAAAAATGCCATTCCTTTCTTTGGATGGCGAGATTTCAACAACCCTTTTTTTAAAAACGCCTTTCTTTTCTTCAGGCGGGCTCCTAATTTCAACCAATAAATCGCCATTCTGTTCTTCAGGGGGGTCCTGACTTCAACCAATAAATCGCCATTCTGTTCTTCAGGGGGGCTCCTGACTTCAACCAATAAATCGCCATTCTATTCTTCAGGGGGCTCTTGACTTCAACAACTTTTCAAAAAATGCCATTCCTTTCTTTGGATGGCGAGATTTCAACAACCCTTTTTTAAAAACGCCTTTCCTTTCTTCAGGCGGACTCCTGACTTCAACCAATAAATTGCCATTTTGTTCTTCAGGGGGGCTCCTGACTTCAACCAATAAATCGCCATTCTGTTCTCCAGAGAGGCTCCTGACTTCAACCAATAACTTTAAAAATGCCATTCCTTTCTTTAGGTTGGCGAGATTTCAACAACTTTTTTAAAAATAAAACGCCTTTCCTTTCTTCAGGCGGGCTCCTGACTTCCATCAATAAATCACCATTCTATTCTTCAGGGGGGCTCCTGACTTCAACCAATACATCGCCATTCTGTTCTCCAGGGGGGCTCCTGACTTCAACCAATACATCGCTATTCTGTTCTCCAGGGGGGCTCCTGACTTTAACCAATAAATCGCCATTCTATTCTTCAGGGGGCTCCTGACTTCAACAATATTTTTTTTTTCAAATTCAAACTTCTTCTTCTTTTTTTTCAAATTATCCTAGGAGAAACTTCATCAGACTAGATTTTGATCCTAGGAGAAGATTCATCCGACTAAGATTTTATTATATTATCTTGGGAGAAAGATTCCATCGGACCAAGATTTTGACTCTAGGAGATAAATCGTCAAACTAGGTCCATTTTGTTGTGATCTTAGGAGAAAGATTCATCGGACTAAGATTTGATATCTTAGGAGAAAATTTCATTGGACTAAGATTTGGTATCTTAGGAGAAAATTTCATCGGACTAAGATTGTGACTCTAGGAGATAAATCGTCAAACTAGGTCTATTTTTTTGTGATCTTAGGAGAAAGATTCATTGGACTAAGATTTGTTATCTTAGGAGAAAATTTCATCGGACTAAGATTTCTGTCTTAGGAGAAAGATTCATCGGACTAAGATTTGGTATCTTAGGAGAAAATTTCATCGGACTAAGATTTGATATCTTATCTTGGGAGAAAATTTCATCGGACCAAGATTGTATTGGGAGGGAAATTCATCAGACTAGGACTTTTTATCCTAGGAGAAAAATGTAAAGATCAATGATTTGAGAAACTTACCTTCGTAATTTCTTCTTTTCTTTTCTCCTTCCTTCGCGATGCTTTGTTCTTGCTTGCTGGGGATAATACCACTGTGGGAGTCTCCTTTCTTCCCCTCCTTCAAATTCAAAAATTTTTTTTGGTTTTTTTTTTTTTTTTAATTTTCTCTTAACACTGCTGGGGATAAAAGTGTTATATTCTTGGGATAACGTTGTTGAGGATAACGCTGCTTTGGGAATTTTATCCCTTCAAATCGATGCTTCATTCTTCTGGAAGCTGATGGGGATGACAATGGCTTTTGCTTTTTCTAAACACCAATTTCATCTCTTTGGTTCTGTCTGCTGGGGAACAACTTCCTCCATTGGAAACTTATTATGTTGGGGGCAACCCTGGTTCAAAGACCACTTCCTTGGTGCTATCTTTATTCTTCCCCAAATGGGTACCTGATTTTCCAGAAAATTTTCTAACTGAAAAGAACATTTTCTGCCCCAGTTTGACAATCTCCCTTATGGCATGCATTTCCGACATCGATGCCATTTCCTTTACCTGTTTCAAATTAAACAAAATTTGTTAGCTTAAAGCGTGGTAGTTGGTTGTGATACTCCACTGGGATGGCTTTTCCCTTTCTCCTTCCTTGCTCTGCGTTCCACAACTTGTTGGGGATGATATTATTTGCTAGGGATAATCCCTTTCTGCTGGGGATATCCCTCTTCTTTCGTGGCATGGCTTGGAAACTTGCATTTTCCCGACCTTTTAGTCTTACATGAATTTCCCAAATCATGCTCATTGCTCTCCTTGATTTGTCCACAGGCCTTGGCCTTGAGGTTTATAACCTTTGATTTTGGCAAGGATATCCCTCTTGACACTCGTCAATCCTTTTGTTGGGGATATCTTTCTTGACACTAGCCTCGCGCTTGTTTCTTTCTGACTATACCACTTGGATGTACTAGTCAGATCTTATCTTGGAAAGCTGATGGCCTATTTTGAAGTCATTTCCCACTGGTTCTGACCAAACAGACTCTACTGGGAAAATTTCTATGAAAGGAAAAGATAAAAGGAACAGAATAAAAGACAACGGAAAAAGATGACTCTTTAACAAAAGAAACTATAAATAAAAACCTATCAAACGCAAATACCGACTCTAATGGTCATGACATGCACCTGTGGCCTATCCTCTGCCGTCAATCGTCTTTCAAGACCTTCAATTGGCAATTCCCCATCTGATTCCCAATCTTATTCGACTTGTAGTGCCCGAAGGGTTTTAACTATCAAGCCTCTCTCATTTTGGGTTTTTCTCTCAGCTTTCATCGCCTTATGGTGTCCGTAAAGATTTTCACCAATAAGACTCTCTCATTTGTATCACTTTCCAGCTGGGGATTTGGAGTGTTGCCGGTATGACTCTCTCTGCTGGAGATTGGAGTCCTTTCTGTTGTGGAACAGAGTGTTATGTTCACCGGTAAGACTCTTGTTTGTCTGACTTGACATCTTTTGCAGACTGGTCAGAAGGTCTTTCTTTGGACCGTAATGTGGTTTTTTGGATAGGTTTAGAAAGAAAGGGTATAAAAGGCTCAAAAACAAAATAAATTTGGGGTTTAACATTACAACCTTCGGAACCAATTTTGCTTACAACGAGCACAACTCTTGCCCCAGTTTCTTGTTTGGGGATTATTTATTTATTATTAATTTTTTTTTATTTTTTTTAAAATTTTTTATTACACCAGGCACACTGTGACCATTGTGGCCATTATGCACCTTATGACCGAGCCGTGAAGCGCCTACGTATCCTCTTTGAGGAATCAGGTCAAACGTAGTTCCCAATTCCTCTGTTTTCATTTGACTTTCCTTTGCTTTTTGTTATCATTTTTCTTTTCTTTTCTTTTTTTTCGTTTTTTTTTTGATTTTTTCTTTACCTTCCAGGCTCGTATTTCCTAGTCGTTGCTATTGATTCCGAACGAGGGGTATGAAAGAAAATAAATAAGGATCAAAAGGGGGTAACGAAGGATAAAGTGTTTAGGTAGCAGAACAAAATGCCTTCGTCATTCCAGTCTTCAAAACATGCCAAGTGCAAACAACACAATTGAACATAGATTTATAGTCTCTTCCGATGGTGCTGGACTTGACAATTATGTTAAACACTTACTTTTTCATTTGTCATTTCTAAAGAACTGCCGGGCGACACTCTTATTATCATGAACAACCCTCATGCCAATTTGGTGAATCTTGCTTTTAAACGGTTTTCTTTATGTTTTACTTGCCCCAGTTCCACATGACTCGGGCTTCAAGTAATCTCAAACCGTTCTTATTTCCTTTAAATGATTTGATTACCTTCCGAGGGTTTTATGATTAACTTTTAAGATTAGGCCCAAACTGTGAGCGCATGTCATGTCACAAGAATCGGCGCTGAACAAAAATGATAAAAGGACTAAACAAAAAGATGACTGGAAACAATAAAAGACCGGTTTTTGTATTAGACTACCGGCGAAATGGTTTGAATAATAAAACAAACAAAACAACCAGAATAAAATCCTAACACAGCCTTGACAAAACTTAAACAAACTGATATGACAAACCGGAAAGATAAGAAGGTTTGACAGAAGACAATATTCGGATTACAACCCTAAGAATAATCCGGACAATAGAAATGACAACAAAATAAACCACCAACAGCTTCTCTCTTGCTAACCAAGGAACGGAGCGTCCTCCCACTTTATCAAAATTGACATCTTAGCCACTAAGCTTTGCATTAGTATTGCCAAGACCATTATCAGCTTCAACATCATCAACCTCCATCAACAAGTTCTCGATAGGGTTCGAGTGCTCCATGTCACTGTTATTGATCACAATCCGCCCTTCTTGGATCATTTTCTATACTTCCTTTTTCAAATTACGACAGCTCTCAATGTTGTGCCCTATGACATTGGAGTGGTACGCGCATCGCGCTGCCGGATCAAAGTTTCTTGCATGTGGATCTGGAGTATATGCGGGGAGCGGCTCAATCAAGCCAGCATGCTTTAGCCTTTCAAACAGACTTGCATAAGATACTCCGATAGGGGTGAGAGCCTTTCCTCGTTTCAGCAACCTTTCGTTCCTAAATGCTTGATTGGGCCGGAAACCTGATCCAGGGGGCTTCCGGTAGGCTTGTGAGGGTGGATAGGCCTTCTGGGGAGCTGGGTATTTGGATAGTGAAGCCCGTCTTTGGGAATCTCGTGGAGAGAAGTAGCATTGGGGAGGGGAGTAGCGTGGACGAGTGATGGAGCTACTCGGGTAAGTGGGTTGGGATGGAGAGTATGGGGGATGGGTAATGCCAGAGTTTGAAAAGCTTGGCGGTGGTGGGGGTGGTGCTTTCCCAGTTATCCATGCCTGATACATGTCTGCCACATGTTGTCTCAACATTTTCACTTCTTCTACCAACCCATTGTTCTGTTCGACCAATTGTTGTCGGTCATCAGTACCGACCCACCCTGTTCTGAGGTTCTGTGTCATTTGCTTTGCAGGGAGGAGTTACCACAACCAACCACTTTTCTATATATGAACACAGCAAAGGGAAGCCATCACGTTAGTGTCAGGGCATTTGACAGATAATCATATATTAGAGATGCAATGCACCTAAGCAGTTAAACCGTTCTATTAGAGATGCGATGCACTTGCGCTTTCCTTTATTTTTCTTTCTTCCTTTTTTTTCTTTTTTAGTGGTGGTCGAATCTTATGGAGATTGCCTACGTATCATGACCCCGCATGAATCAGACCTTGCGTAGTTCGGACCAATAAAAGATAAACAATACTAATCATTTTTTTTTTCATATTAAAACAAACTGGGTTTCAAAGGTTTGAAGGTGACCTACAAACTCGAAAATCAAACAACCCACATATTCTAATCAAAAGATTTACAAACTCCAAAAACAAATGGCCAGCTTCCTTTCCCCGTTTGACAAATGCAACCAAACGTCTATTTTTGCAAATGTGGCCCCTTCCAAATCTCACATGAATTTTGAGGCCGGGGAGGATTATTTTGACACTTTACAAACTTGTCCGTTCTTTTATGAAAATATCCTTTCGACAACTGAAAGATATTCTATGGCTATTTCGGCAATAACGGTTTAAGACGCGGACGAAGCTGGCTCGGCTTATTTTGACAAAAAATCCAAACGGTATTCACCTGACCGCTGACTCTTTGTTTTTTTTTCAAATTACAATGAAATCGTGGTGTTGCAAACACGGCCCTTCAGCACCTCGGGGACAAAGATTTTTAAGGCTGTGTGGGTCAACTAGACCAAAAATCCTAAACATGACCCAAAAGGTGGCTGTTTATGCAAAGTCAGCCTTCCGGCGTCCCTTTCGGGAACATTCGGCTATGTCTTGATAAAACAGCGTCACCCGACTTCTTTATGACTCTTTTTATCATTTTTCAAATTAGAAAACTCAATATTGCAAACACGGCCTTTCAACGCCTCGGGGACGAAGATTTTTAAGGCTGTGTGGGTCAACTGGACCAAATCTTAAAAAATGACCCAAAGGTGGCTGTTTATGCAAAGTCAGCCTTCCGGCGTCCCTTTCGGGAACATTCGGCTATGTCTTGATAAAACAGCGTCACCCGACTTCTTTATGACAAAATTAAAATTTGACATATTTTTTTGGCTTTTGTTTTAGCATAAGGGGAGGTTGGACACCACCCGACTTATTTATGACAAAATTAAAATTTTAACACATTTTTTTTATTTATATTTATTTGTTTTTGGCTATTTTAGCAAATGGGGGGGTTGAACCCGATGAGGGTTGCCTACGTATCTCACATCCGGTGAGAATCAAACCCGCGTAGTTCGGGCCAACTAACCGAACTATTTTAAAACAGGATTTTTTTTCTTTTTCAGCAACAAATAACAAAACCACTTTCAAAGCACGACTCTTTTCATTTTCATTTTGAATTTTTCAGAAACGAATAAAAAAAAACTATTTTAAAAGTAAGACTCTTTTTCATTGTCATTTTCAGGGAAAGACAAACTATTTTCTTTTTTATATATATATATATATATTTTGAAAAATAAGACAGAACAACGATTTTTTTTCTTTCTATTTTTTCTTTGCTTTTAATAAAACAAACTAATAAAATTTTTTTCATTTTCTCAAAATTTCGGCAGAGTTTTGACAGTATTTGAGCATTGGTTTTTTTTTTCAAAAATAAACAGTCAATTCCCTAACCGCTATTTCTTTTTTTCAATTTTAAAATATTATTCCTGATATTCAAAAGTCAGTCAACACACAAATCCGAATCAAATAAATGCGCAAGTAGCAGCAAGTAAGATGCATCAGGATGGTCATTTTCATTTTTTGGTACACCTGTCCTAGACAGACCCAACCCCTGTGTTGAGCCTCCAAAGTCAAATGCACGTGATGCAAACAAACGTTCCTACTAGGGATCCGGCATGAAGCTGAGTTATTCTAAGTGAAAAACTTGAGGCATATTGTTCTAGCCCTGGCTTACCCAAGTGGACAGCTTGAGCCGAAGTGGGGGCAACGTACCGGGAGCACGAAAGTCTGCCCGGCCTAGTTACTTGTCTCAACTTCGTCTTATTTGGTATGACTTCTAACAAAAAGGTGGGCCACGCGCACGTGTACACCATAAATTCAGAAGACTCAGAAAGAAGAAGGGTTTCGTAGCATTTTATATACACAATTCAGATAATTTTAAAGCGGTAAAAACATCATTTAGCACATTAGGCATATATCATGTAAAAATCAGATAATAAATAAAGCCAACTATAACAATTATTTTAAGCTCGAATTCTTGAACCCTGAACCAGTGGTTCTGGGTTATTAGTCCCCAGCAGAGTCGCCAGAGCTGTCACACCTCCTTTTTTTGCGCCCGCGGGGGCGTAGGGAGTTTTTCCAATTAAAGGACAGTCGAAACGAGATTTATTTATTTATTTCAGAGTCGCCACTTGGGAGATTTAGGGTGTCCCAAGTCACCAATTTTAATCCCGAATCGAGGAAAAGAATGACTCTGTATTACAGTCCGCGAACCAGAAATCCGGATAAGGAATTATGTTAACCCGGGAGAAGGTATTAGGCATTCCCAAATTCCGTGGTTCTAGCACGGTCGCTCAATTGTCATATTTGGCTCACTTATCTGATTTTTAAACAATTAAGAACTTATGTGCAAGTTTTATCCTTTGGCCGCTTTTATTATTATATTTTTTAAAGAATGTGAACATCGTTTAAAAACATGTCTTTGGATTGGGTCACATAAAATGCATCCACGATCCGGAACGTATTTTTATTCAATGTTTTGGGATTTGGATTTGGGTCGCATAAATGCGTACCCGTGTTTAAGGATGTATTATTATTATTTCGCGCCTAAAGCAATTAGCGCTTTATTACTTTGGGGAAGGCCGTGAAATTTGCTAAACGGCCCATCCCGAAGTCTAAGTAATCAATTAAATTTTTATCGAGGGCCCCGCAATTTGTGTGTTTTATTTGGCAAGGCCCATCTCATTTATTATAAAAGGATAATCCTAAAGTGCCTACATTTTTTCCTATTAAATTTGTCTCTACAAAATAAAAAAAAGAAAATATCTTAATTTATTTATATGTTATTACCTAGTTACATTATACTAGGCATGTTCTCAGTTTGTCAAATTAAAAAAAAATATGGCAATCTAATTTTAAATTCTAGACCATTTACATGCTGAAATTAACCAATATTATTTAACTAAACAATATTTCTATCAAGTTCTTACTAGATGGCCTATTCGTTTGATTTTTACTTGACGAAGTTACTACACCATTTATTTATTTTTGGCAATATATAGGTAGTTCAATCATTAAGCTATCGTCGGATATTCCACTATATGTATTAAATAGCTACACGATTCGGATTTTTTGCAAACTAAATAAATTATACATACAAATAAAATTCAGAATATAATTAAAGCTAATTCAGAATTTCAACTCTTCATTTTTTGTATTCATGCTTCATATTCGGATTACAATAACCAGCGTGTCAGTTGTGTACCTGATATCGGAAGCAAAAGAAAATGAAGATGAGAATCAGCAGCAGTAATAACAATACAGCACAACAACAATAGTCCAGCAGCAGTAACAACCCAGGAACAGAGTTTTCAAACCAGTGGAGCAGTAATCCAAAAAACAAAAGCTTCAAGCTTTGATTAAACAATAATTAATTCTGATTTCAAACAATGAAAGAAAGCAGAAGATTTTTTTAGTTTTTTTTTATTTTGAAAGTTTAAATATTTTTCGGAATTTTCTCTCTCTTAAATGTTTAGCCCTTTTTCCCTCTCTTATTTTCAGATTCGTTTCTCTCTCTCGTTCTTCTCTATATTCAAGATTCCTCTCTATTCTCTTCTTCTCTCTATCTGTGTCCAAGACTTCTATATATATCCCATCTCATAAATCTTTTAATCAATTAAAATCAACCCATTTTCTCTACCAAACCCATTATCTTCCCACTCATCCCCATTATATTAAATAAATATATCATCACCACCCCATTATCTTTTGTCCCCCATGCTTCACTAAATAAATACAAGATTCCTTCCCACTAAATTTTGTCTTGTCCTCCCTTTATATTAAACAACTATATCACAATCCATCCCATTACATTTTGTCCCCATGCTTCATATAAAAAATTAAAAATGTACAATTCCTAAAATACCCCTCCGACCTTATTGCAATTACTACTTTACCCCCAAACGTACTGCGATTTACCGAATTACCCCATCAGCTATAACAAATCAATTAATCAAACTCAACCAAAATATAGTCAATATGACCAATTTCTACATAAATTCAAACAACAAATCTCATGAACATGATTTCTTCAACATTTCAACAACAAATCACATGAACATGATTGAACAACAAAGAACAACTAAAATTTGATTGAACAATATTTTTAGCAACAAACAAACCTATTTTCAGATTCAACAACAACAATCAAACAAGTATATTTAGATTTCTAAATTCAATAATATTGAACTTAAAATCAATTCTAACAACATTACAACAAACAATTCCTATATTAAACTTTAAACAAGATTATGAGACCAATTCAAGAAATTATCATAAATGGTAAACAAGAAATCAAGCTATACAAATTTCGGATTCAAGAACAAACAAACAAAGTATGAACATGAATGAAATCTATTTTAAACAACAAACATGATGGATTCAAACGATTAAACCAACATGTTTCCCTAACACAACTAAATTCTTTTAGACAAATAACAAGATCGACGAAGAAATAATTATGAACCTAAACTTGAACTTAACAATATTAACAATTTCTAAAAATACATAAACACATGAAACAAATTGAAGAAACAATTAATTAAACTTCAATTTGTATCTCACCAACATTAGACTAACAAATTTTACCTAAACAATAAAACAAACATGAAAAACCACTAATTAAATTTCCATTTAAAATCTGAAAATTAATTCAACAAAACACATGAACAAACTAAAAAATTATTTCAACGACGAACAAACAAAACAAGAATTGAATCATTTAACGATTTTGGATCCGGAAAATATCAAACAAAAATATGGACAAAAATAAAACTTAGAACAACTAACCGGAGATAAACAACGACGAACTCGAACCATGTATGGACTGTTTTTGACAAATATCGACCAAAGCTCGAACAAAAGCTTGAACTCGACTTTAAGAAGTAACGTCAAAATAGTAGCAGCAGTTGGAACGATGAAGTGAAGCAGCAGATGCCGACTCAAAACAGCAGCAGCTCGACCTCGTCGTGACTGGAAGGAGGAAAATGAGCAGCATCGCGGCAGCAGCAGCTCGGAGGAAGGAGGAGAAGTTGCGGCGACGAAGCCGACGGGGACGAAGGAAGCTGAAACAGCTGCGTGAGCAGCAACAGCAGTTCGTCGAGCTCCAACTCGAGCAGCCATGGACGTCGAGTTCTACCTCGTCGGACTGGTCTACTTGGACGTGAAGTTGAGGGCAGCCATGGACGAGCTTTGAGCTCGCCATGGATGACGAAGCTCGATGGAGGAGGGCAGCTATGGAGTTGTTGGTGCGTGTGTGTGTGAGTGTGATGGGGTGGTCGTGGTGGAGGGTGGTCGATGTTGGGCAGCCATGGTTGGAAGGTTTTGAGCTTTTGGGAAGATGAAGAAAAGAAGAAGAGAATGATAGGGGGGGCGGGAAGTTTAGTGTTTAGGTTAGGTTTTTTTGATTTTGTTTTTCTTTTTGTTTTTGTTTTATTTTTGAAATGCAAGATAATAAGGGTATTGGGTTATGGACCGGGTCGACCCAGTTTGAAATGGACTGGGTCGTTTTTGGAAGATTGGGTATTTTTTGGGCTTGTGGCTTGAATTTGAAGAAGAGGCCCAATTCCGACTTTCTTTATTTTTTGCTCTTTTTCTTCTTTTATTTTTTCTAAAACTAAATTCTAAAAATGCTTAAATTATTATTAAGAACTAAATTAAGTTATAAAAGCGCAAATTAACTCCCAATAACAATTAATGCACAATTAAGTAATAATTAAGCATAAAATTGTATATTTGGACGTTAAATGCTAAAAATGCAAACGATGCCTATTTTTGTAATTTTTATTTTTTGTAAAACAAATTTAATTACTAACAATTGTATAATTAAATTCTACATGCAAAATGCGACATATTTTTGTATTTTTAATAATTTAACAAATAAACATGCACAGACAAATACAAATAATTATTCAAAAATATCACAAAATATCACAAAATTGCACACCAAGGAAAATTATTTTATTTTTGAATTTTTTGGGAGTAATTCTCATATAGGGAAAAAATCACGTGCTTACACCATTCATTGAAGTGGAAGATGATAAGGGACCATGGGTCTACCAAGTTTCTGACGCAATGTCAGTCGAGAAAGTTCCAGAGGGGAAATGTATCCCGAATCCGAAGATAAACGCCGCATCAGTCATGGTAGCGTATGAAATGTTGAAGAATGGTTTTGTACCAGGAAAGGGTTTGGGATCAGCGTTGCAAGGCATCATACAGCCCGTGTCTCTTCCTGAAAACTTGGGAACATTTGGTCTGGGATTCAAGCCCACAGCCGCAGACATAAAAAGAGCCAGGAAATTGAAACAGAGGACATGGGTCCTTCCAAAGCCGGTCCCACGTCTTTCCAGATCATTTGTCAAGTCCGGTACAAGGAGTTGCCCAGTGACAGCAATTCCCGGTTCTGTGATTAATCCTGACAAGGAGTTGATTGAAAGATTTGAGAAGTTGTTCGACAGTGTGAACATGGTGGAAATTGGAGAGGGTTCTAGCAACGCGGAAGTGCAATTTGTCGTGCCAAAAACAAAGCTTAATAATTGGAAGGCTACTCCTCTCCCTACTCGGAAGGAGTCTTGGTAGTTTGCTTTGATTTTCCTTTAAGTTTGTACGGATTATTCCAGGTTGTAATCCACATTTCATTTTTTCAGTCTGTTTGAGTGTGCAAACCTTGTTATCTTTTATCATTCAATGAAATACAATTTCCCTTTCTTCATCATTCCTGATGGTTTTCCTTTTTGCTTTTGTTTTCTTCTCTATACAGTTCTTTTTACGCTGGTTCTAATGACATGGCATGCATAAGGAATCCTCAGCCTAGTTTTAAAAATCAATCTGATTCCGAAATATTAGTTCAAGAAGTAAATTGTGATTACGAATCAGAATATGATGATGAGGATGAAGCCTTCGAAGAAATTAGTAAGGAGTTGATTCACTTTGAAGAAAAACCCAAACCCAACCTGAATGACACAAAAGCCGTCAATTTAGGGGACATAGACAATGTCCGAGAGACTAAAATAAGTGTCCACCTCGAGCCAAAAATCCAGGAGGAGTTAATCAAAGCACTCATCAAGTACAAAGATGTTTTTGCGTGGTCATATGACGACATGCCGGGTTTAAGCACTGATTTAGTGGTCCACAGATTGCCCACTGATCCGGCGTTCCCCCCGTTAAGCAAAAGCTGAGGAAATTCAAAACTGATATGAGTGTGCAGATTAAAGAAGAAGTTACCAAGCAGTTGGATGCAAAGGTTATTCGGGTCACCCGATATCCTGTTTGGTTGGATAATGTCGTGCCTGTACCGAAGAAGGATGGCAAGATCAGAGTATGCGTCGATTACCGCAATCTCAACAAACCAAGTCCGAAGGATAACTTCCCATTACCCAATATCCATATTTTGATCGATAATTGTGCCAAGTGTGAGATTGGATCTTTTGTGGATTGTTATGCCGGGTATCATCAGATTCTAATGGATGAAGAAGATGCAGAAAAAACGACGTTCATCATGCCATGGGGAACTTATTGCTACCGGGTAATGCCATTTGGTTTGAAGAATACTGGGGAAACTTATATGAGGGGGATGACTACTATATTTCATGATATGATACACAAGGAGATTGAGGTATACATAGATGATGTAATCATAAAATCAAAGCATCAGGCCGACCACGTCGGGGATTTGAGGAAATTCTTCCAGAGGCTTCGCAGGTACAACCTCAAGCTTAACCCCGCCAAGTGTGCATTTGGTGTTCCATCCGAAAAACTATTGGGATTCATAGTCAGCCGGTGAGGCATCGAGTTGGACCCATCAAATATCAAAACCATACAAGAATTGCCACCTCCGAGGAATAAGACTGAAGTGATGAGTCTGTTAGGAAGGTTGAACTATATCAGCAGGTTTATCGCTCAGCTCACGACGACTTGCGAGCCTATTTTCAAGTTGCTGAAGAAGGACGTTGCGGTCAAGTGGACTGATGAGTGTCAAGAAGCATTCGACGAGATAAAGGGATACTTGTCTAACCCGCCTGTGCTAGTACCTCCAGAACCAGGGAGACCTTTGATTCTTTACTTGACTGTCCTGGAAAATTCATTTGGCTGTGTACTGGGGCAGCATGACGCCACCGACAGGAAAGAACAAGCCATCTACTATCTTAGCAAGAAGTTCACGGCTTATGAGGTTAAGTATACTCATCTGGAAAGGACATGTTGCGCCCTAACTTGGGTGGCACAGAAGTTGAAATATTATTTGTCATCCTACACTACTTACCTCATTTCACGCTTAGATCCATTGAAGTATATCTTTCAAAAACCTATGCCAACAGGAAGACTTGTGAAGTGGCAGATTTTGCTCACAGAATTTGACATCATCTATGTGACTCGGACTGCGATGAAAGCCCAAGCATTGGCCGATCATTTGGCTGAAAACCCAGTCGATGAAGAGTATGAACCGCTGAGGACTTATTTTCCCGATGAAGAGGTGATGCATATTGACGAGCTAGAACAGGCCGAAAAACCAGGCTGGAAACTTTTCTTTGATGGGGCTGCTAACATGAAAGGAGTCGGAATAGGAGCTGTGCTTATTTCTGAAACAGGGCATCACTATCCTATTACGGCTCATCTTCGGTTTTATTGCACCAACAATATGGCTGAATACGAGGCATGCATTTTGGGTTTGAGGCTAGCTGCAGACATGAATGTCCGGGAAGTTCTGGTCTTGGGAGACTCAGATCTTCTGGTGCACCAAATTCAAGAAGAATGGGAAATGCGAGATCTGAAGCTCATACCATATCGACAATGCTTGCATGATCTTTGTCAACGGTTTAGATCAGTGGAGTTCAGCCATATTCCAAGGGTCCATAATGAGGTCACCGATACTTTGGCTACCCGAGCGTCAATGCTGCACCATCCGGACAAAGCCTATGTCGATCCTTTGCACATTCAAGTACGAGATCAGCATGCTTACTGCAACATGATTGAAGAAGAATTTGATGGCGAACCGTGGTTCCATGATATCAAGGAATACATCAGAATGGGGATATACCCAGTGCAAGCCACGGGGGATCAAAAGAGAACAATTCGACGGTTGGCAAGCAGATTTTTCTTTAGTGGAGGAGTTTTGTATAAAAGAACACCAGACCTGGGATTGTTAAGATGTATAGATGCTAGACAAACTACGTCTGTCATGTTCGAAGTACATTCAGGAGTCTGCGGACCACATATGAGCGGATATGTGTTGGCAAAGAAAATTCTCCGAGCAGGTTATTATTGGCTCACCATGGAGCGATATTGTATTAGTTTTGTGCGCAAATTCATCAGTGCCAGATACACGGAGATTTGATTCATTCTCCGCCATCAGAATTACACACAATGTCAGTGCCATGGCTCTTCATCGCTTAGGGCGTGGATATCATTGGACCAATTGAGCCAGAAGCATCCAACGGGCATAGGTTCATTCTGGTAGCCATTGATTATTTCACCAAATGGGTTGAGGCCAAAACTTTCAAGTCTGTGACCAAGAAAGCAGTGGTCGATTTTGTTCACTCAAATATCATCTGTCAATTTGGAATCCCGAAGGTGATCATCACAGATAATGGTGCTAATCTTAACAGCAATTTGATGAAAGAGGTATGTCAACAGTTTAAGATTACACACCGCAATTCTATCCCATATCGTCCCAAGGCGAATGGAGCAGTTGAGGCAGCCAACAAAAACATAAAAAAGATACTTCGGAAAATGGTAGAAGGTTCTAGGCAGTGGCATGAAAAATTACCATTTGCGTTGCTGGGTTATCGCAATACTGTCCGTACTTCAGTAGGGACAACTCCTTATTTGTTGGTATATGGAACTGAAGCCATAATACCTGCGGAAGTTGAAATCCCGTCCCTTCGGATTGTCGCTGAGGCTGAGATTGATGATGATGAGTGGGTCAAAACCCGTCTGGAGCAGTTGAACTTGATTGATGAAAAAAGATTGGCAGCTGTGTGTTATGGCCAGTTATATCAAAAGAGAATGGCAAGAGCATACAACAAGAAGGTGCATCCCCGAAAGTTTGAGGTGGGCCAGCAAGTGATGAAACGCAATATTCCACATCAGGCTGAAGCAAAAGGCAAGTTCGCCCTGAATTGGCAAGGGCCATTCATTGTAACTAGAGTATTGTCCGATGGTGCTTTATGTTTAACAGATATCGAAGGAAAATGCATAGACATAGCTATCAATTCTGATGCAGTAAAAAGATATTATGTATGATTTCTTTGGTATAATTGTTGATTGTTTGTATTTGGCATTATTTCGAAGATTGAAATGATGAAGACAATTTGTTCTACTATCTAAACACTTTTCCCTTTGTACCCCTTTTTGAGCCTTATTTATTTCTTTCATACCCCTCTTTTGGAATCAATAAAAAGAGAGAAAAAGAAAGAAAAGAAAAAGAGAAAAGAAAAGAAGTGAAAAATATAACAACAAGGAAATTTAGGTGTGAACTACGTTTGACCTGATCCCTATTAAGGGTACGTAGGCAGCTTTACGGCTCGGTCATAGTAAAATAAAAGTCAAAAGATACCCAAGCAAGAAACTGGGACAGAGGTTGTATTTGTAATAAGAAATGTGATTACAAAAGTTGTAATTTTAAACCCATGTCAAATTATTTTGAGCCTTTGATACCCTTTCTTTCTAATCCCATCCAAAAGCCTACATTACGGTCCAAAGAAAGACCTTCTGATCAGTTTTCGAGAGATGACAAGTCGAGTAAATAGAGTGATTCATATCAGGGTAATACTCCGGTCCAAGCAGGGAAATTAATGAAAATGAGAGAGTCTTATTGGTGAAAACCTTCACAGGCACCATAAGGCAACAGAAGTTGAGAGAAATAAAATGAGAGAGTCTTATCGGTGAAAACCTTCACAGGCACCATAAGGCGACAGGAGTTGAGAGAAACGAGAGAGTCTTATTAGTGAAAACCCCTCGAAGGGCACTATAAGGCGACAAGGAATTAAAAGGGGCAAACGAGATAAGCTTGATGGAAAGGATCCGTCGAGACCTCAAGCAGAATAAAGATGTTGTTTCGGCAAAAGAAGATGGGTTGCGAGACCTTTGAAATGCAAAGTAGGGACATCAGAAAGATTGATTGATGTAAATAGACTGGGTTGATTAATCTAAAAATGCACGACATGACCATTGGGATCGGTTATACCATTCAGATAAGTTATTTTTTCTTCAAACAATCGTTCAGAAAGATTTTTCTTGTTCTATCTTTCGAAGTCATCATTTTTCATTTCTTTTTGATCAATAGTAGTTTGTTTTTAAGAAGGATTTTCAGTGCTAACTACCAGTTGCCAACGTGGTGCAAGGTAAATGGGGATAAGACATGCAAGGATAATGTGATGGGACGAGAAAAACGTCGTTGTAAGACCAAATGATGGTTTGGTCTAAGTTTTCGGGACAGGACGGAGCAAAGCTGGAAAACAACGGTTGAGAGGTTGGTGAATACAGAATCATCAAGAAGGTCGGAAGTTATCAGCCAAGTTTCAAGATGGTCGAACAACGCAGAGCATGGAAAAGAGCGAAAGGGAAAACCGTCCCCAGCAGGAGCATCCCCACGTTTTAAACTAACAAATTCTCTTTGATTTTAAGCAGGGACAGGAGATGTTATTGATGACAGAAAGACATGCCACAAGAAAGATTGTCAAACTGGGGCAAAAAATTTTCTGGAAGGCAGGTACCCACTTAGGGAAGAAGGAAGATAACACAAGTTTGGAGAAAAGTGGTATCCCCAGCAGTTTTCGGAAGAAGGCAAAACATGTTTTAAAGAAAGCAATTTCGGGAGGAAGATAACACAAGTCTTAAGGAAGTAGTTCCAGAGGAAGGAAAACACCAGCTTTAAGGGAAGTAGTCTTTGAAGGAGGAAAATAACATATTTTTGAATGAAACACCGGAGTTATCCCCAACAGTTTTCAGAGGAATGAAATGCCAGTTTTGGGGAAGCAGTTCTGAAAGAAGAAAATTCAAGTTAGAAGGAAAATGGTTCAGGAGGCAGGAAGGAACAACGGCAATAGAACACATTTTTAAGAAGTAGCTGAAGTCAGGAGCCCGCCTGGAGAATGGAGGTGTTATATTTTCAAGAAGTAGTTGAAGTCAGGAGCCCGCCTGGAGAATGGAGGTGTTATATTTTTAAGTCGTTGTTGAAGTCAGGAGCTCGCCTGGAGAATGGAGGTGTTATATTTTTAAGTCGTTGTTGAAGTCAGGAGCCCGCCTGGAGAATAGAGGTGTTATATTTTTAAGTCGTTGTTGAAGTCAGGAGCCCGCCTAGAGAATGGAGGTGTTATATTTTTAAGAAGTTGTTGAAGTCAGGAGCCCGCCTGAAGAATGGAGGTATTATATTTTAAGAAGTTAGTTGAAGTCAGGAGCCCGCCTGGAGAATGGAGGTATTATCTTTTTAAGTCGTAGTTGGAGTCAGGAGCCCGCCTGGAGAATAGAGGTTGTTATATTTTCAAGTTGTAGTCGAAGTCAGGAGCTCGCCTGGAGAATGGAGGTATTATCTTTAAGTTGTCTATTGAAGTCAGGAGCCAGCCTGGAGAATGGAGGTATTATCTTTTTAAGTCATAGTAGAAGTCAAGAGCCCGCCCGGAGAGCGGAGGGTTACAACAAAAATCCCCAGCATAAACTCAAGTGCAGAAGTCAAAAGAGAGGCAACAATGGTCAAAGGAAGATAATTCGCATGTCGAAGGAGAAACAATTCGAATTTCACAAAAAAGAAAGAAACATCAGAGGAAACACAAGCCAACAAGAAAGCTAGACAACAAGAGAAAGTTTGAAGATCTAGATAAGATTCTGTAATTCCTAGTTTAGTCTAGCTTCTTGTTTTCTTTTAGCATGGTGTAATAAGGAGGTCAGTAAGTAGCGGCAGCAGCAGCAACAACAGTAACAGTAAAACCACAGCTCCGTGGTAGTCCCAGCTATCGAAACTTCCCGAACTATATTGACCTGATTCCTTTATAGCCAAGGATATGTAGGAAACCTTTGAAGCAGAGGTTCGGTCAAATCTTTCAAAAAAATGCTTCCCACGGAGTATTCGAACGGGCAAAAATCGCTCATATCCGCTCACTTTATCTTTGCACGAAAACTCTTCATGTTTCCGGGGAAAGAGGGGCAGGTGTGAGCACGTGATTTTTGCCTCACATGAATTACTCCAAAAGAATTCTCAAAATTAGGTCATTTTCTTTAATTATGTGTTATTATAGGAATTACTGTGCAATTTTCTGGATTGTTTGCATATTTTATGCATTTTAATGCATTGAAAATACAAAAAATATGGCATCTGCATTTAGAATTTAGTTTTACATTCTTACATTAATTAAGTAAATTGTTGTTTTACAAAAATGAAAATTTCACAAAAAATAACGTATTTGTGCATTTTGGTGTTTAATGTCAAATTTTGTGATTTTTCTTTTAATTTTAATTTAATTTGGTATTTAATTATTTTTGATAGGTATTATTTAAAGTTAATTAATCTTTTTAAAGTTAATTAGGATTTTTTTAAAAAAAATTTTAATTAGGGTTTTAGTTTTAATTTTTGGAAGAAAAGAAAATGGAAATGATTAAATAAAAGAGGGGCAAAATCTGTTGGGCTATTTCTCATTTTACCCAGGCCCAAGCAAAATCCACCCCAATACCCGCCCCAAATCAGCCCAAAACCCGTTCCCCACCCGGTCCAGCCCCAGTTGAAACTAAACTACGTCGTTCTTCATTAGTGAAGTGATCCAGGCCGTTGATCGTGAATGATCCAACAACCAAGATCAAATCCCCACCCCTCTATATATTCCTAAAACCATACCTCGCCCCCCCAAGCCAAACCCCCCTCACCTCTTCGTCTCCAAACCTCAGAGGCCAAATGCATCTACCACCCTTCACCACCGTGCTCCGCCCACCGGAAATCTCCTCACGGCGGTTCCGGTGGTCCAAACAGCCCCAAAATTACACCACAACCTCCCCACGACGTCCTCTTTCCAAATCCCGAATCAGGTTTCTTCGAATCAGTACCAGACGCTTCGAATCTTAGATCAAAGAATCGAACCAAACCCTAATCTGTTCAATGGCCACCAAACTCACACCTTTTGACCACTAGACCACCCTCATCCCAAGTCCCCTACTAGTTTTGCGCGAATCAGAGCAGAGCTGGTCAAATCTCAAAACGAAAGAGCGAACCCTAAAGGGAAAGAATTGAGGTCGTGGTCGACCTTAGTCATGTGTTCTCAGTCGAGAACACTCGATTAAGGTCCGTCTCGGCTTCAAACATAAGTGGGAGTTTCAACTAAAACAAATGGGAACTGGGACTGAAATTCTAAGGTATTTATTTTTTCTTTACTTTTTCTTTTGTTGTTTCATGGTTTGTCTGATTAAGTTTTGTTATAGTTCTGTCGTTTTCAATTACTTTCCTTTCTTTCTTCTCCATCTGACCTTTTCTTGGTCCAGTTTTCTTCTATCAATCAACATATGGTTAAATAGTTTCGTCGATTAATCCGGTTTAATTATAGTTCAGTAGTTCTGGTCAAATCGTTTGCTGTTATGCCAAATTGTTTCATTTTTATGTGATGTTTGGTCCCCTACTTTGTGACGTGACTTGGCGTATGAATTTAGTTGTTCATTCAATGTATTTACAGTTTCATCTGCTCGTATTTAGGTTTAGTGTAGAATTGTGTTAGTCTATTCCCTGAATCCTCAAACCCTTCATCTTGGTTGCAATACTGTTCGTTCTGATCTGAGTTCAATTGTTGTGTGAGTTTAGTAGTTTGAATCTGATTGTGGTTCTGTTTGAGTTTGGAGTCCGATGGAATTGAACTTGTGGTTAAATTCAGCTTTAGTTAATCAGTGATTAGGTTTCTTCTTTAAGAATTGGTTATAGCTGAAAGATGTAGCACAAATTAAAGGGGGTTAAGTTAGGATAGTAATCACAGGGATTCCAGGGGGTAATTTGGGAATTGAAAACTTGAAGAAATAGGTAGTTTGAGTGTTCTGTCCACTAAGTACTAATGTACCATTAAAATAATGCATTTTTTTAATAATTAGTGGGGAACACAACATATTGGTATGGGGGGTAATGATAAAAAGTTAAATGGGCGCACATGGGAGGGAATAAACAGGCTGAAAAGTGCAAAATTTGAATAAAAAGAGTTTAAACATTGGTCTTTAAAAGGGGAAGACCTAAGAGAAGAAGGGGGAGATCAGTTTTTTGGGTTAGTGTTAGAGAAATAGAGAGAGTTCTTGGGAGTTTCACCAGTCCTGAAGAAATCAGCTGGTGAGAAAACATTTTAAGCCAGTTCTTCTTTAAGCAATCTGAGAGTTTGAAAACACTTAAAATACTGGAGAGTCAGTCAGTCTCTTAGGGATCAGTTTGGAGAGTTTTAAGCTTGAAAAGAACAGAGAGAAATACTGAGAAGTCTCACTGTGTCATTGAAATTCTTTTCCTACTTCAGTGATTTCATTTTCCTAATTCGAATACACTATACTGATCTTGAGTGACTTTGAGTCCAGCTGAAGTAGTTTCTGATTGAACTTTAGCCTATTGAAAGTTTCAAGTGGTTATGGTCGTCTCTTTGAGTTCATTTGGTTTGTTTGGGTACTACTGTGGGTCAATCTTTTGGCTTCTGTTTGGTTTTTGGGACATTGAATCATTCTTGGGTTGAAGAATAGCTGTGTTGTGGCTGTGTGAAATTCCTAATAGTTGTTGACTGCCCTGCTGAGCTAACTGCTTCTACTTCCTGTTGATTTCTGATTTCTAGGTACACAATTTGAACTCACCTTGATGTAACTGCAGATTTGAATGAAATGAAACCATATTTCCAAAGCCATGCTCGTTTGGAATACATATGGCTGTATTTGATCATCTGTCGAGTAGTATACATATTTAGTTCATCTAATTTGTATTGTATTAAGGACTGTATAATTAGAACCATTTCTGAACTACTTAGACCAGCTGATTCATATTGGACCGTATTTGGACTGTGAGTATTTGGTTTTCTCAGACTTATGTGAATACTCTTAGCTAAGCATTCAGTTATACTTATGTTCAGTAGAGCAATGTCTTAACTAGCTAAGGTTAACTCCAGTGGTCATTTCAGGTTGCTTCATGAAGTTATTCTAGTAAGTAATATAGTTGCAATAAAGTCATTTTAAGAAGCTATTTCAATAGTAGTTAAGTTTGATTAAAATACTAGCTGAGTGTGCTAGGGAACATAAAGGATGTAAATAGCCAAACTATGTAATCAGGGTGGTAGTTCATATACTTGAGGTTACCTCATGAACATTTTACTCAATCCAGTCTTTGCGTTTAATCTTGTCTGGGGTACGAATTATTAAAAGTGAAAACTAAAATTCCAGCAAGTGTTTAGTCTTGTTTAAATTGGAGTTGTGGTTCATTTTGTTGAGAAGGGGCTGAGAGCCTATATTTAGGCGGTTTGGGCTTCAACGTGTGAACAAGGTGGCCCAGGTCCTGTTTCACATTAAATTCATTTGGACCTGGGCCTAGGCCTGTGAATGGCCTGCCCTTGTGCTTATTTGGGTCTTAATTTTTTAAAACGGGTTTCTTAAGTCATGTTAATTAATTAGACCCTTTTACTTTATTTTAGAGAGACAAGTAAAAAAATAAAATAAAAAAAATCACCGTAGCTTTTAGGTTTGCCTTTTGAATGATAAAAATGAGATGAGCCTCGCTAAATAAATAAATAAATTACGGGGCCCTCATTAAATGTATATATAAAAATACTTAGATTTCGGGATGGGCCGTTTAGCAAATTTCACTGTTTTTCCCCAAAGTAATAATGCGCTAGTCTCTTTAGGTGCGTATTTTAATAATGTTACCTTCCTAAACTCGGGTGCGCATTTATGTGACCCAAATCTGAATCTCAACAATGTTAAAATATGTCAAAAACCACGGGTGCATTTATGTGACGTGGTTCAAGACTTGTTTTAATGACATTGCAATTTTCCTTTAAAAATAAATAAAAAGCGGTTGAAGTTAAAATTTGTACATAGGTTCAACATGTATTAAAATCAGATAAATAAGTCGAATATGACGGTTGAGCGACCGTGCTAGAACCACGGAACTCGGGAATGCCTAACACCTTCTCCCGGTTTAACAGAATTCCTTATCCGGATTTCTGGTTCGCGGACTGTAAGACAGAGTCAATCTTTTCCTCGATTCGGGATTTAACCGGTGACTTGGGACACCATAAATCTCCCAAGTGGCGACTCTGAATTAAATAATAAATTCCGTTTCAATTGTCCTTTAATTGGAAAAACTCCCCTTACGCCCTTGCGGGTGTAGGAAAAAGGAGGTGTGACAGAAGTTTAAGTCTGTTTGCGATGTGTTTGCATGTCTCTCATAAACATTCTAGGTTTCATGTATGTTCTATATGCTCTTGTGCTTCCTGCTCTAATTTGTTCTTAGGGTTTCTCTGGTTTTGTTCAACCCATATTATTTATCGTTTAATAGGTCCGACTATTTGTTTTATTGATTGTTCACATAATAATTTATATTGATTTTTGTGTAATCTCCTTAGACCTGCAATATCTTCCCTGAATCTTTGATTTTGTGTATTTTCCTTGTAATTCTGTACTGATTTTTCGAATTGCTTCCTTACTTTTGTGATACTTTCCTTAGTTAGTGCTGATCCCTGTGATTTTCAATCTCATTTGTGATTCTTTGAACTAACTTTTAGAATTAAAATTGTACTCTACCTTATTTATGTGCACAAATATGTTGTTAGTTATTTAACGTGTACTTTCCTTACTTGAAAATATTTTGTACTTAGTCCTTATTACATGATACATGCTTTTACTACTCCTATTATGGTCTTATCAGTCTTATAAGTAATTCTTTTCCTTATTTGATACAACTTGTACCCATTTGAACTATGACTCCCTAATTGAAGGGAGTCCGGGTTTTAATTGATTCTGATTTGTATTATTTCTATAATTGTGCTAAGTCAGTACTTATTACCTTATTTTCCTGCTTGTTCTCAAACTATAAATACTCTACCCTCTCTTTAGCATAACAGATGAACAATTCCACTGTTCTAAACTCTCTCTTACACACATACATACTCTCTTGCTTCTCTTGCTGTTTACTTGATACTCAGTCGGCTGCAAGCCAAAACTAAGTGATTACATTGCTCTACTGCTCTATTGTTCTACTGCTCTACTACTCTACACACTACTGCTCTACTTCCCTTCATTGTACTGCTCTTCACTCCTCACTCTGCACTTATTCTCTCATTTTTACTGGTATGTTTTTAGTTTAACTTACAACATCCAAAACAATATCTCTCTATTTGTATTGCACTTCATTTTATTTCTCTTATGCTTCTACTTGTGGTTCTATTGTCTCCCTTGCAATTAGCATGCCTATTTTGCCATGTGATTACTCCTTCCCTGCAATTCAGTATGTCTACTGCTTTCTTACATTTTCTACTACTACTACTACTCTGCCCTACCCCCTAACCCCCAATACATTATAAGCATGTGTTCGTGACACCTAGTTACTATGTGATCCTGAATCCTTCCCCCTAAACCTAATGTGTAACTCTGTTTAGCAACCTTTAATCTAATACTGTTAAGCTCCTGGCATGAACACTTTGTGATAGATTATTGCTGTGACTATTTAAGTTCTGTAGTACTTCTCTGGTGTTAACCTGTGTGCAAATATGCTTTCACATATGAACTACTTGTCCCCATTTCCTCCTTTCCCTATTTGTGTTTGAACTATGTAAATTGATTTGGTTTTGATTTGCTGATTGTCCTGTTTCTTTTCTTCTTCAAATTGGTTTTCACTAAGGAAAACTCTTCTATTGCTTTCCAAAACTTATTTCAAACTAATCATTGTCAAAACTGTTTCCAACTCAACTCTTTTAAACCTTTGTCAAGCGCTCTCACATATACTCTTAGAAGTCTAGGTTCTGCCCCTTAATGTATGATTGCTTAGGGACCCTTATGAGCTCCCTTTGAACTCTGACACATTAAGGCTGTCTCTTCCACACTACACTTACTCAATTTGGTTATGAATCTGGGTGTGAGTACTGCCCGGGATCCCTTGAGATCCTTAGGGAACTCTGACACACCTGGATCATGTGAAAGGCTGTGAACCAATGACATTTGAGGCCTTTTGGAGATTCTGGGTCTATCAGTAGGTTCCCTATAGTATAACTTCTTCTTTTATTATTTCAATTATGTAATTTGTGCAAACGGTTTGTACTAATTATCTTAAAAACTCTATGGGGATGGATAGTGAAAAAGGATGGGGTAAATATACATGATATAGTTGTTAAGGGTAGAAAACATGTTATTAGGTTTATATTCCTAATTGCGCAATAGAAACTATGCTTAAGATTCATACATGCATTAGAAATCATGCTCTTAGGTCCCATGTTTATTGTTTCAGCATGTGCATCCTTATAAAATCATGTGCTAAAATCCGCTAATAACTAGTACTTTACCATTATGTTATGCGATGCCATGTACACTTAGAGATCCTACCTTAGGATAAAAACAACGCTAATAAACAGGTCATTTCCATATCTTCTGCATATTCTGAAAGTATGTAACACTTATGCATTTAGAAAAGAAAATCCTGCTCAGGTCCTGCATATACATCACTCTGCATTTTTTGTGCATTAGATATCATGCCTTTAGAATAGCATTCACATACTCTTAGGCATCTCTAGTTTAATTATTGATAAAAAAAATAGATTAACCCAACTGGTAATAATTCTGGAATTTCGAACATTTAGAACAGCATGTTTAGTAATACAATTCAAACAGTCTTCTCTAAGTAACCCTGATAACTGGAACACTGTTTTACACCTAGACAAGTCTTAGGTGCTAAATTTGTCAAAACTGGAAACATGCTTCTTTATGTATGCTACTTAATTATCAACTGATTTAAAATCAGTAGGCAAAACTTATTAGGACCCCTTTTCTGAATTACAGATCAAATCTACCTTTGTTATGTTTTTTTAAAATCACTTAGATACCATGCTTTAGGATTCTGAGTTCAAATGTGGACCTTATCCATGTATGAGTCGTGCTGTCTATGTGCATTACTTGTGGAGGTATATTTGAGCCTTCTATCTGTTTTCTGTGTTTCCCCCCTAAATGCAGTCCTATGTGTTCTTGCCTAGTATTTTGCCTTTAAACCTGAGGGTCTGCCTAGAACCTCCCTCATAGGATAGAAATCCTAAACTCCTCCAGGATTATAGGAAAGGACGGGTAACAACATGCAATAGGGGTAGAGACCAATCCTCGCTTTAATTACCTTCACGGGGTGGGAAATAGTAGATATGGATATGATGACCGGTGCGTTAATACCACGTGTAGCCCCTCTTTGAGGAGTGTCATACCGGGTATCACATTGATGTGATCCATATTATAAACAAACCTAGGACACCCCCTTTACATTCCCAAATATGCTTAGATTGTAATTCTTTTCAAAATCTTGCTTTTCATTAATTGTTTTTCAAACACTTGTGTATTTAAACTTAAATCCCCTAATATTTGAGCCATACTTGTTTATTTACTAATTGCACAAATTCACAAAAATTATTTGGCCGGGAACCACACTAGTGGATCCTGAGGGATGCCTAACACCTTCCCCTTGGGATGATTTCAAGCCCTTACCCTGTCTCTAGTTACCAAACGTAGTTATAAATAAACCATATAGGTGTCCTAACACACCTTAAATTGTTAGGTGGCGACTCTTCAAAATGCAAACCCCCTTTCTAAAAGGAAAGAGTTGTCCCAACCAAAATGTCGTAAATCCAATTTCACGAGAAAAAGGGGCGCGACACAATCTAGGTACTTGGACCATGTTTACCGATGGCTCCTCTAATGTTAAAGGAGCGGGTTTAGGCATTGTTCTAATCTCACCTACGGGGAGATACTATAAGGCAAGCCATAAAATGCCATCCTATTACTAATAATGAAGAAAAATATGAAGTCGTGATTGCAGGTTTAGAATTGGCATGAGAGCTCGGAATAGAGCAGATTATAATCAAAAGCGACTCGCAACTCGTAGTTAATCAAATATAGGGGACTTATATAGCTAGAGAGGCGAGGATACAACAATATTTGGAAAAGTCACAAGATTTGATTAGGCAATTCCAGTCCTAGAAAATCGTGTAGATACCCAGGGAAGAAAATGTCGAAGCAGACGCATTGGCTAGTCTTGCATCTGCTGCAGAAGTAACAAATGAAGAAAATACTTCTGTAATACATTTGTTTCATTCGGAACTCGACCGAGATAAAAACGAGGTAAATTTCAATAACTTAACCTGGGATTGGAGAAACAAGATCTTCAATTTTTTGCAGTACGGAATTCTACCTGAAGATAAGAAAAAGGTTTAGGCACTTCGACAAAGAGCTGCCCGTTAGATCGAGGCAATTTATATCGAAAAATGTTCGGTGGTCCTTTAGCAAGGTGTCTTGGACCTTCTCAAATGGAGTATGTGATGAGAGAAGTACATGAAGGACATTATGAAAATCACGCAGGAGGAAAATCTTTGGTAAAAACTCTAATTAGAGCAGGGTATTACTGGCAAAAAATAGAAGAAGAGGCAGAAAGTTTTGTGGCCAAATGTGACAATTGCCAAAGATATGGTAATAACATGCATCGACCAGTAGAGTTATTACATCTGGTTGTTGCACCGTGGCCTTTTATGAAGTGGGGGATGGATATCGTGGGTCCACTACCACAAGCCAAAGGAAAGGTACGATTTTTGTTAGTACTCACTGATTATCTTACTAATTGGGTAGAAACAGGTGCCTTCAAACATATGCGAGAAAAAGAAGTTAGGGACTTCATTTGGCGGAACATCATATGTCAGTTTGGGGTTCCAAAAGAAATCATATATGACAACGACCTGTAGTTCATATGTGTTAAAATCACAGATCTTTCAGAGTTGGCAAATTAAAAGGATTACTTCAAGACCTTATCATCCTGTCACCAATGGACAAGTTGAATCAACAAACAAAGTTATTATTAATAACTTGAAGAAAAGGTTAGAAGAGTCAAAAAGCAAATAGCCAAAAGTGTTACCTAGAGTCTTGTGGGCTTACTAAACAACATCAAAAACGAGTACGAGAGAGACACCATTTTCACTTATTTACGGTGCCGAAGCCTTAATTCTAGTTGAAATAGGTGAACCAAGTACGAGATACACTCAAGCAATCGGAGAGTCAAACAAGGAGGTGATGCGAGTAAATCTCGATTTGCTTGATGAAAGGAGAGAAACAACCTTGATAAGGATGGCTGCGCAGAAGCAAATTATTGAGCGATATTACAATAGAAAAGCTCATCTTAGGTACTTTAAGATTGGGGACTACATATTCAAGAAAGTTTTTCAATCAATATAGCAGCCAATGTAGGAAAGTTGAGTCCAAATTGGGAAGGATCTTACAAGGTTTGAGGTACCACTGGAAAAAGTGCATACGAATTGGAATTCATGGATGGCAAGGTTCTACCCTCGAGTTGGAATGTTGTTCATCTGAAGAAGTACTATTTTTAAGGAAAGGAAATACCCACGGTAAGGTATCCCTCAATTATGATTTTTATTTTGTATAGTTAAAATTATAATAACAATTTTAGATGATAGGCAAAAAATTAGCCCGCACCAAATGATGATATTAGACTTGAAAGACACGCGGAAGTAACATAATTCCCGATCTAGGGTTACAACCTTTATGATGGAAATATAAAGGGTTAAGCAGTTATCATCTAAATTATATATACCTCCGAGTCCCGTACATTTTTCCTTTTCCAGGAAAATGACCACATGTAAGGAATAATCAAGTGCTCGAGATTTCATACTTCAAAGCTCAAACACTTGGGGGACTATATATATATATAAGAATGGCAAAGAAGAGCAAAGAAGACTGGAAAAATAAGAATTAAGTCAAGCTTAAAGTCTACCCAACAAATCTAAAGTTCAGAGCAAAGTCACGAGCATCCAAAAATACAAGCCTACTTCAAAAACCTGTGAAGAATAGACTTGTGGATGTAAATTTTAAAATCTTACGAATGTATAGGTTAAAGGCAATATTTAGTAATGGGTTGCAAGATATACCTTGAATTTTTTAGAAATTTGTGGTAAAGAAAACAGTTACGAAAGAGTTATAGATGATAATTAAATACGTGTAAAGTATTACATAATTTGAAAGTTTGAATGATACAAAACTTTCCTCAAAGTTATTGAAAGAAACATATATGTTCCTATCTCTTCTTTCGTATGTTTACACCATTATGAAGTTGAGACGTCTTCTTCATTAAGTGTCGTATATAAAAGGGACCTCTTTTATAATTCGTGCTTGTTCAAAAGAGTCACGAAGCAATGAAGCATTTTTAAATGCAAAAGTTAAAATAACAAAAGGTAAAACAAAAATCCAAATAAGTGGAAAATAAAGCCCAAACTTATAAAGATAAAGCAAGGGCAAACCACTAAGAGAGTAGAACAAAAACTCTAAATAAAGGTATTATAAGAGTTAGACAAAAACTTTATAATATTATAATAACTTGGTTAAAACTAAGTATGAAATTAGTTCCAACCTGATTGTCTTATACAAAAAACCCCAAAACGGACAAGGGGTATGATTTTCCAAAACATTACCCCCAAATGGGACCAGGGGTAAACCTCTAAATGTTCCACCAATAAAAAAATAAAACACCACTTCAAACTTTCTTAAACTTTCATTGAGGGGAAGAATCTGAACCAGTAGGATGAAGAACGACATCATCAGAAGCAGGAAGAGTAACCTGAGCAGAAGGAGATTGAATAGCAGCCTCACCAGGAGTAACTTCATCACCCTCATGAATTTTAGTCACGGGTGAAGAAAATCTTTGACTTTGTTGGGTTTTCTCAATAGTTTCTTTGATCTTTGCAATCTCAACAGCTAAGTCAAAGCCTTCTCGGCTTGCTTCTATCAAAGTGTCATGGCGTGTGTTCAAGAAAGCCCAACTTACTTCAACGACAGCCTTATCCTCAAGAGCTTCGTAATCTCTTTCCCTATGCTCAATCTCATTCCTAAGCTCTTCCTTCTTAGTCAAGGTAGCATCATAAGAAGCCTGTAAGGGGGCAAGTGAACTCTCTAAAATCGAACTCTGTTAGAAGACACTCGGAGATCTTCTTGAGCTTGGGTGAGTGTTGGAACAAGCTCACCCGCATAAACTTCTTTCTGGTTCAATAGGTCCTTCAGACCTCTGATCTCTTAAGTGGATTTAGAAAGTTGTTCAACAAATGAAGACTCAAGAAGGTTCTTATCTTTGCCCGCCTGATTAGAAGAAGCTTTCTCAACCGCTAGTTCCGCTGCCATAACTTTTACTTACTGCTCTAAGGTACACTTATCTTCCTCTAAAACCTCCATTTCAAGTTGAATACCCTCGTACTACTCTTTCCAATTGTCTGCTTTAGTATGATAGTCATTCATCAGCAACTCCGTGTGGACAATCCTTTTCATCATCTCCGTACCGATGAGATTGATCTACACAATAAAGAAAGAAATGTGATACTAGTAAAAGAAATATCACACAAAATAAGAAGACAATGTTTATACCTTTAAAGATGAATGCACAATATCATTCATCTACGTTAGAGAGCTATTACTTTCTACTTTGGACTTCTTAACTGGACCTATCAGTGGTTTCAACCACACGTCAGCTTGGCCTGATTTCTTCAAAAGGTTACCATCTGCAGGAATCTCGATGATAACTTGTTTCATTGCCCTACTGCTATTAGAAGAACCAATTTAAGCATGGGAAGTTGTGGAAGTAGGAACAGTCGAAAAAGTCAAAATAGCCACGGACGGAGTAGTATCAACAACAGTAGATACATGCAACTGAGATTCAATTGGAGTAGACACATGAAAAGAGGCAAGAGGCGTCTCCTCAGAAATAAAGCCAAAGTTTTCTTCATCAAATCCACAAGAAAAGAGTTGTTCAGTAGAGCCACGGGTGGTGCAGATGTCTCTTCATCAGAACTCACTAAAGTAGCACTTTCAGGCTCGAACATGGAAACAGGACGAGAAGGAGGAGTAGTTTCATCATTTAAAATGACCCGTCTCCTAGTTCGTGGCTTATGAACCAACGAGCCTTCATCCCGCTCCTCTTCATCTTCAGAGTTCTGTGGTCTATCAGCTTTTCTTTTTGATGAGGAACTCAAGATTATCTCTTGAGCCTTTGATAGAGAGAGCCTCAAAGCAGTGATTGATGCAACACTCACACCCCGAATGGGAAACCCTAGTAAAGAAAGGGTTAATAAGTCCCATGGTGAACATGAGAATAAAGTGAAAAGAAATTTACCTTGAGTGTTAACTTTCCACCCAAATCTGTTTGAAAGGTATTTCCAAGACCTTTCTTCCATTGGAGAAACTGTTAACAATTTTTCTACCCAACCACGAAAATCAAAAATTTCCTCAACAGTTCCCATGGTTGCTGAAAAAGAAAAGTAAAACAGTTACGAAACTACAAGTTCTTTTAATAAAAAAAATAAATGACTGAAAGTGAAACTCACGTACAAAGTTCCACTTCTCAGGGAAGGACATGTTTTCTTCGCCCACTAACCCACTTGTAAGAGCAGCAACAAATCGGGTGTACCAACCACGGTCTTTGTCTTCTGCAGGGCTAACCAAAACTCTCTTACTTCTCGTTACTAGAGTAAAAACCCCATGACAGAATAATTTAGGAGAGTAGAGATTAATTAGATGGTAAAAAGTAAAAGGTAACTGAGCTAGATTTGACAAATATCTAAGGCATGCCACTGCTCTCCATACAATAGGGCCAATTTGTCCTAAACATACATCAAAGAAACGACAAAATTTAATGATGACTGGGTCAATAGGTGGCCCAAAACCTAATGTAAAAGGATATGTATACACAAAGGAAAAATCAGATTTAAAGGAAGTGATCCTTTGATTCTCATTATGGACCAGAATCGGGAAATCAAATTTCCAATGGAAATCTTTACGTACAACAGAAACTAAACCCTCAGTGATCTGGGAAGGGTAAACATCAGCGCGATCATGAGAAGTCATGGAAGTAACCTGATTTTTAATTGATTCTCTGTCTATGACAAAGGAAAGTTCAGTAGGAATAATATCGTCAACAGTAGGTTCACGAAGCGGTTCACTAGAATCTCTATTTCTATAAGAAGATCTATGTGGAAAAGAAGCCCTAGTTCTAGAAGAAGATGGAGGAGTAGAACTAGGTTGAGAAGAAGAACCATGTACAGAAGCTGACCCTAAACTACGCAACCTACCACCTCTCCTACTTCTAGTAGGAGCAGAAGAAAGGGGAAGTTCATCTACAATGAGAACTTTTTGAGGATCAGGATTTGAGGAAGACATAGTTGTATAAAGAAGTAGAATGTATCGAAGAATAAGAACAAGATGTGAATAAAGAACACTGAAGAAAATTTTTTCGTGAAAGAAAAGGCAAAGGATGTATTTAAATGCAGAAGTGACCGCCATGCAAAAGAGGTAATGATGGAAATGTTAATATAAAACTGTCACTTCTGATTGGTGCAGCCACAAAAAAATCCCTAAAACCCACTGCAGAGTTGCAGAGCCAATCGATGATTGCCATGTGTCACATGCATTAAATGGAAGTGACATATGACGCATCAGTTTAGAAGAAGGTACAATGGCACGTGAGAAACATCGGCAAAAATTCCTGCCATTAATGAGATCCACTTCCCAAATATTCAATTGCTGAATAATTGGTAAGTGGGAGGACTATCTGTATTGGGGAAAATAAATATTACACGTAAAATTAATTATGTGGCTGACATGGCAAGACATGTGGATCACTAGAAAAACGACAGCTGAAGAAGAGTATTTGAAAAGATGTGAGTCTTAATAGGTATGAGCAAAACGTCTAAGAGACAAGAAGAAACGGTTGCTCGAGTCTCTCTAGCGATTTAAAAAGGCACCAGTGGAATGAACCAAGACCATAAAAAGGGCAGATTGATTGATCTTCAATTAATGAGCATGAATGGTTACAAACGTTACATAATTTTTATGAAACAGTTACGATTACCAATTATAACGTTTCATTAATATCATTAATGCTTATAATGACTCGATCATAAAAGGGAAAAGACATTGTACTTAGAGATGATTATATAAGGAAAAGAGATATCATTTGTATGGACATGTTCTGATTATTATTGGAATACAATTATTTATTTTTGCTTTCTAATGATTGCTTTGCTATTCTAATTTTCTTTCTTACTACAAGAATATCGATTTCATTAATTATCAGTAACCCATGTACTTCTAAAAATAGGCTTTGACCGAAATTCCTATTTTTTGGTTAAACAGTACCAAAATGATAACATTATTTAGGAGACCTATTTTCAATGGAGTACTAAATAGCTAAAAATATTTATGGTGGAATCCAATATGGATAAACTTATTCATGAAGTGTATACGGTGAAATCGGGGGAACCAATTTTTCGTTAATAAGGCATCTCGGAAGATCACCTCGAAGGCTTGAGATCATGGACCGAGTACCCCCCCTCGGGGTCTATCGACACCCAGCCTGGGGATAATGTTGGCCGTGACCTCAACGAGAATGGGGAGTTTTCGAAAGTGCAGTCGGGGCCGGCAAAATCTGCCAGGCTAGTCTGAGCCTGCATCATGAAGTTAGTCAACTGTCCCATCCCGTTTGTGAGCAGCTAATTTTTTACCATGTTTGAATTTATTCCCACTTTTCTCCACTCACTACCCACTTTCCCCACTTTCTCCACTCACTACCCACTTTCCCCACTTTCCCCACTCATGTTCCCCACTCTCCCCAAAAATATTTCCTCCCCCCAATCTTCATCGTTCTCTCTGCATAACACACACATCAGATCCTTCACCTATATGAAACAGCACAGCCAGCAACCTTATAAGGTAGAAGAGAGGAGAATTGGGTCTGGCTCTTAAAAAGAAAACCAGCACCTTGTAGCCATTAAAAGGCTTTTCTTCCACCATAATACCAAGCGTGTTTATCATGAAAACACCTTAGCCACACCATAGGTTCATCGTAGAGCACCCCAGTATATCCCATCTTCTTTTTCAGCTTCAAAAACACCTCAAAACATCAATGAAATCCCAACCATAACTCACCAACAACCAGCCACCATCTTCCATGAAAATCATATAAAAATCTCCGTGAAACCCCATTAAAAAGTCATAGAAAAACTGCTAAAAAACGATCTCAAAATGCTCAAAAAACGAGCTGAAAATCTGCTCGGAAATGCAGCTATGAACCTCTGTTAACCACCAGTTAACACCATCAAATCCCTCCCTTTCTTTCTCCTTGAAAAACAGTCCAAAATGAACTCAAACCAGCCCATCTTCACCTCTAAAACTCCATAACCCAGTAGCTTAACACCACTTCTTAAACACAATTACAATCCTTGTTGTTCTTCCTCAAAGTAGCGGGCAATTGGTTTTGAGTCAGGTTCGAGTCGACGACGAGGTTCCGAGCTCCATTCAGTGGTCAAGCTCCTACGCTTGGTTCGCCTTTAGAGTGCGGATGTAATACTCAAGTCAGATTTGTCAATATAAAGGTCAATCTTCCCATTTCATTGGATGTTTATATGGTTTTCGCTCAAGTATTATGTTTGATATTTTGGTTATTGTTTATGTTTACTCATTGAGTTAATACTAAATTTGTTTTAATGGCTTTCTTCTACTTACTACAAGTCTTGTTCGTTCATTTTTTTTGCTCAAATCTCTCATAAATGCCTACCGTATTTTTGGTTCATTTGGTTTTATTGTAATTAGTCTAGTAAATAATTTAATATGTTATCTTTATTTTGTATTTTGAGTTGATCAGTTTAGATTAATAGAGTAAACTAACTGATAAGAAGAGTAGGTTTGAAATTCGGACTGGATTTTTTCTTGTAATATTTGGGTACTGTAGTAGTAACATAAGAATGAATTTTGGGTTAAAAATTGTGCTACTAGAGTAAACTTGGAGGCTTTATTTAATTTCGATGTAGTAATGTAAGGCCTCAATTGTCAAAAAAAAAATATATATAGAAAACAAGACCTTTAAGATTTTGGCTAAATAAATCATTTGCGAGCCCACTTTCAATAATTTTCATAATTTATGGCCTTCTAATAATCTCAAAGATTAGGAAAATAATAAATGCGTAGTTGCTTTAGGCGCGCTATTTAAATTGATTTCCTTTATTTGTTAAATTCGGGGGTGCATTTCATGTGACCCGATTTCAATTCTCAACAACGTTAAATAAAATGTGTCGTGGACCGCGGGTGCATTTCATGTGGCGTGGTTCAAGGCGTGTTTTAAATAACGTTGAGCCTTCTTAAAATTAATTAAAAGCGGCTAATAAGTTAAAATGTACCATAGGCTAAAACATGTATTAAAATCAGATAATAGGCCAATTGTAATAGTTTAAGCGACTGGAACCACGGAACCCGGAAATGCCTAACACCTTCTCCCGCTTTAACAGAATTCCTTACTTAGAATTTCTGGTTCGCAGACTTCAAAAGGAAAGTTGAATTTCCTCGATTTGGGATTTAAAATAAACCGGTGACTTGGAATACCCATTAAAATATTTCAAGTGGTGACTCTGAAATAAATAAAATAATCCCATTTCGAATAATATCACTTTAATTGAAAAAACTCCCTTATATCACCCTCGAGTGTGTAAAAAGGAGGTGTGACAGCTTTGGCATCTCTGCTGGGGAACAGAACCCAGAATCTCTGGTTCAGGGTTCAAAAATTCGAGCTTAGAATAACTGTTATAGTTGGCTTTTATCTATTTGTCTAATTTTTACATGTTTGAGCCTAATGTGCTAAATGCCGCTTTTTACCGCTTTGATATTGTTTGGACTGTATATAAATTGTTACGAAACCCTCTTCTCCCTAAGTCTTCTAAATCATCTGGGAAGTGTGCACTTCGTGTGACTTCTTTTCTATTAGAGTCATATCCAATTTTAGAGCTAGGTTCAGACAAGTTGCAAAGCCGGTGAAGCTTCTGTATTCCCGGTACGCTGCCCCCCTCGGCTCAAGCTGTCCGCTCGGGTAAGCCAGGTCTAGAACAATACACCCAGGTTCTTAAACCTAGTATAACAAAGCCTCATGCCGGATCCCTAGTAGGAACGCTTGTTTGCATCACATGCATTTGACTTTGGAGACTCAACACAGGGGTTGAGTCTGTCTAAGACAGGTGCACCCAAATTAAAAAGACCATCCTGATGCATCTTACGTGCTACTTGCGCATCTGTTTGTCTCGGCTTGCATGTTGGCCGACTTCTAGAATAAGGAAAGGAAATAAAAAAAAGGAAAAAAAAGAAAAAGAAAAAGAAAAAGAAAAAGAAAAAGAAAAAGAAAAAGAAAAAGAAAAAGTGAGAGGTAGATATTTAGAAAATTCTGAAATTCTAAAAAAAGAAAAGTCATTTCAAAATGAGACAAAATTTTTAAGTGCCATGTTTCCCCTGTCCCGTCAAAACTGACTGAACTACGCGAGTTTGATTCTCACCGGACGTGAGATACATAGGCAAACTTCATCGGTTCCGGCCCAAATTTTCAAAAAGTCCAAAAATATTGTCCTTCACTTCCTTTTTTAGAAAAGTCATTCTTTGAGACCCCAGTTTTCAAAAATTCAAAAATATTTTTCTTTAGAAATCTTTCCTTAGAAAATTCAAAAAAAAAGGAAAGTTTTTTTAAAAAATCAAAAAAGGGTAGTTTCTTTCTTTCTGGAGTATTTCATATGGGTTTTCTTTGTTTTGAAGTATTTTCCAAAAAATATTTAAAATAAATCAATAAAAAAAATCCAAAAAAAAGAAAATATTCTTTTCCTTCCTCACAAGTATTTCTTTCGTAAATGTATAAATTCTTTTTTTGAAAATTGAAGTCCACAAATATTTTGCTTTTCTTTAGAAATAATTTTTGTGAATAAATAAAAAACTCAGAAATTTAAAACATTTTCTTAAAAGTCTCTCTTTCGAAATTAAGAGGCAACATCCAAAATCCAAAAATATTTTCTTTCTTCTTTAGAAAAAGAGAAAACAAATAAAAATTCAAACAAAAATATTTTCTGTTACTTTTAACATTCCCAAAGTTCAAATCAAAAGCAAAGGAATTTTTAGAAGTCTTTCTTTCAAAATAAAAATAAAATCATAATCAAAAATCCAAAAGAAAATATCTTTCCTTTCTTCTTTTAAAAGCATTTCTTTCGAAAATTCCATAAAAAAAACAACAGAACAAAAAATTCAAAAAAAATATGATTTTTTCTTCTTAAAGCTTTCATGGTCTGAGTTTTATAAAAGTAAAAAAAAAGAGTTAGTTTATTTACTCTATTCCTAATCTTCCCGAACTACGCAAGATCTGATTCATGAGGGGTCATGATACGTAGGCAATCCCCATCGGATTCGATCATAGTCATAAAATTAACTGAGTAAAAAATAAAATGATAAAAAAAGAAAGAAAAATTGAGTGAAAAAAAAGGTGAAAAAAGAGTGACAAAAAAAAGAAAAAAAAAGAAAGGAAAAAAAAAGAGTGACAAAAAATAAAAGAGTGAAAAAAAGAAGAAAAGAGAAAAAGAGAGTGCCAAAAATAAAAGAGCAGAAAAAACGAGTTGAAAGAAAAAATCAAGAGTGATTAAAGAGAGGCAAAAATGAAGAAAAGAGGTACATAGTGAAAAGGGCTAGTTAAGACCGGGATGAAACATGCAACCATTCAAACACACGGTAGAAGCGTTTAACTGTTAGGTGCATTGCATCCCAACGTGCGGTTTCCTATATGTCAAATGTTTCAAAACTAACAAGGTTTTTGAATGTGCAAACTAGCCAGGTTTTGGTGGTTGGTTTTGTTGGTAGCCTCCCCTCCTTCACAAAATCCAAAGGCACAGATGGCCTCCGCAAGCAATCTACCAATCATCGGTCCTGAGGATAGCCCAACAACGATTATTTCGCAGCTAGAATCAGCAGTTGCTGAAGAGAATAAGATATTGCGTCTCCACATATTGGAAATGTGGGACGCCTGGTCTAATGGTAGGGAACCGCCAAGTGCAATCCCTGGGTTCCCTGAGTTGATCTCAGGTCAAGTGAGTTTACCAATACCCCTATGCCCAACCGGCTTATCCCATGCGGGCACCCTCCAATGCCCTCCAATGATCCTGACATGCCTTCTGTGGTTCCCCCAGGCATCGGCTTCAAAGGCACCGCCTCCAATGTTCATCTTTCAGGGTCCATAGCTTCAGTCAGAAATAGAATATGTGACCTCGTACTCCTTCACTCAGCCTCCGCAATATGATTTCTCGGTGGAGCAATAAAAGAGGAAATGGCTCGGAAGATGAAGAGATTGGAACAAAGCCTGAAAAACATGCAAGGTCTGAGTGGCCAAAAGAGTGTCTCATACTCTGACCTTTGTATGTTTCCCCATGTCCACTTGCCAGTTGGCTTCAAGATGCCAAAATTTGAAAAGTACGACAGGCATGGAGACCCAGTCGCTCATTTGAAACGATACTGCAACCAGTTAAGGGGTGCTGGTGGAAACGAGGAGCTGCTAATGGCCTATTTTAGGGAAAGCCTCACCGGAATCGCTTCTGAGTGGTATACGGATCAAGAAATTACCCATTGGCACGTGTGGGATGATATGGCCCGAGATTTTGTCCGCCAGTTCCATTATAATGTGGACATCGCTCCCGACAGAAACTCTTTGTCCAATTTGAAAAGAAAATCGAGGAAAGCTTCCGTGAATATACCGTCAAATGGCGTGAGCAAGCTGCCAGGGTAAAGCCACCAATGGACGAAACTAAAATGGTCACGATCTTTCTGCAGGACCAAGAGGCCGACTACTTCCAGAACATGATGTCTGCCTAAGCCGTTCGCTGAGGCTATCAAAATAGGGGAAATGGTTGAAAGCGGTTTGAAAACAGGGCGAATCTTGAGTCATGCTGCTTTGAAAGCCACATCACCAGATGTTCAAAATGGTTCAGAGGATTTGATGAATGGAAATGGGAGAGAAGAGGGAGCCATGATGATTTCAAGCTCGAGAGGGGGTCGCAGGTCATTCAGCCAATCATATGTGCCTCCTATGGTCCCACCACACTATTATCCCTTTCAAGATGCTGTTTATGTCGTGGCACCGCCTCTCTATGCAGTGATGAATGCACAACCTTACCCGCGGCCACAACATTATCCACAAAATCGAGCTCCACCCCCCAAAAATGCCCATCCTTACCAAGCTCCATATAATCCTCAACCAAATGATCCCCGATACAATCCTCGCCCAAGAGAGCCTTCAGAAAGAACCAGTTCACCCCTACTGGTGAATCGTATTCAAGCTTGTTCCAAAAGCTAATCAGGCTAGATTTATTGCAGCCAGTGGCCCCGAACTGGCCAAACCCCACCTCGCACCGAGCTGATGCTAGATGTGAATACCACTCTGGAGCAGTGGGGCACAGTACATAGGACTGTTGGACCCTCAAAAGGGCAGTTGAAGATCTGATTGAAGCTGAAAGAATCATTTTTCGAGATGAATAAGCTCCTGATGTGATGAACAATCTGTTGCCTGCCCACAACATCGGGCCAATAGTCGGAATGATTTGTGAAGCTGAGGAATTTGATCCGGCACTGAAGGCCAAGCCATTGCCGAGACAGAAGAAAAGCAAAAATAATGGTAGCCAAGCCTGAAAGTTCCCCATCATATGGGAGTCTTAGTAGCCAGTCTTGCTATCCTTTCTGCGTCCGGATTAGCTCAGGGTGTGATACAGATGTTTTACCTTATTGTCTTACCTTCTGATGTAAACCCTTCTATCTTCAATTTTTTTTGAAAAAAACATAAAAAAAAAATCAAAAATCAAAAATCAAATGAAATTAATATTTCATTGTCCAGGATGTCTCTTTTCTTAATCTTGTCATCTTTCTTTCTTATTCTCTTTTTAGTTCTGTTAAATGCAAATTTCAATAACATGACATGCTTACGGACTTCATGCCCAGATCCTGAAACGTTGTCAGACCTCGAAATAATGAATCAAGAATTAGATTGCAATGAAGATAAGTTTAAAGAAATAAAACAAAGAGTTGGAACAACTGAAGGAAAATTGGTTCCAGATTGGAAAGGTCCATACATGGTAACGAGAGTACTGCCAAAAGAGAGCGTTGTGCTTGGGACACATCGAAGAAATGTCCTTGAAACAACCGTCAATGCAAATGCAGACAAAGGTACTATGTTGGATCTTCTATACAACATTAATGTTCTCCGGTTGGGATGAAGAAGGCTTTCTTTCTTAATATCCAAATATTCAACCCTTTGCAAACCCTTTGAGCCGGTTATTTTTCTTTGACTACCCTCTTTGGAACATGGAAGTTATTATTGAAAAAAATGATGAATGAAAGATGAAAAAATGAAAAGAGAAAAAAAGGGAAGAAAAGATAGAGAAAATGAAATGAAAAAAAATGAAAAAACAAGAGGAAAAAGGAAAGGAAAAGAAAGAGAAAAGAAAACAAAACAGAAGAAAATCAAAAAATGAAGTTCCCTGAACTACGTTCGACTTGATTCTGAAAGGATACGTAGGCAGACTCTCTCAGGGGTTCAATCACACCAAAATAAAAATCCAACTTTCCCCAAAGGTTGAAACTAGGGCAGAAGTTACAATGGTTCGGTGATGATACCGCCTGAATTGTTCTAAAGTTGTAATTCGATCCAAATTCTTTTTATCCCAAATCCTATTCAAGTCCTTCCGATCAATCAGTAAGAGATGTTCAAAATTGGAGTATGCAGTTACTTGGATCCGATACAGTCAAAATGAGAGAAATAAAATGAGAGATTCTTATTGGTGAAAATCCACACGGGCACCGTGAGGCGATAGTAAGCAGAGAAAATAGAAATGAGAGAGTCTTGTTAGTGAAAACTCGCAAAGAGCACTATAAAGTGATGGTGAGAAGAGAAATGAGTGAGGTCAGCTCGTGAAAACCCGCAAAGGCCGCCCCTGATCGAAAAGAGGATCCTCACAAACGTCGGCATCGACAGAGTCCTGGTAAGGTTCCTCAATTTCAAGGCAAAGTTGTGATGAATTTCTGAGAGTCGGACAGTTTACACAGATCAGGCATCCAGTCCAAAAAGCATGTAATGTTCATTGAAGTCTGCATGTACTCCAGATAAGTCCTTCTTTCCTTTCCCCAAAAGGGACACTTCTTGTTTTAAACTCATTGTCCATTCTATTGTTTGTTTTTCTTTGAACCCCTTTCGGTCTAACTCTGTTCCAAAATTGAGACAAAGAAGGGATGTCAAGACTGATTTACAGGGTTCTCATTTGATACAAGTTAATATGCAAAAAGGGCACCCAGCCTCAGCAGGTGCATCAAGTCGACCTCGTCTGGCCATGGTGGCCGATGCTCCTGAATCAAAACTCTTGGAAGGAGAAAATCAAATTAAAGCGCCTATAAAGGCAATTGAAGTTGAAAAGGTTGAGTCCCACGTGGCTAACCGCCTCAGCAAAAGTTGAAGAAGACAAGGTACCCCAAATGCTCTGAAATTGAAGTTGGAAGAAAGAAGCCAGAAAAGAAAGGCCTACAAAAGTGAAATAAAGTTGGAAAGGTTAAGTCCCACGCGACTAGACATTGCAGTTAAGTTCGAGGAGCCAAAAGTTCCCCAATGTTCCGAAGAAAAGAAAAAAAAGAAGAAAAAAAGAGAAAAAAAAAGAAAAAAAGGAAGTCAGAAAGGAAAGGCCTACGAAGGCAAAATAAAGTCGAAAGGGTTGAGTTCCACCGACCAACAGTCATGGCAAAATATGGAAAAACCAGGGGTTCTCAGGGCCTGAAATAAAATTGGTCCACAGGAAACGAGCAGTTGCAATTGAGATCTTCATCAAAGAAGCCGGGCAGAGATCAAAACAATCAAGGCGACAAAACCAACCACCGTTTAAAACTAACAATTGTTCTTTGTTTGAAAACATGAAACATGTGCAATCCAAAGCAACCTTGTAAGAAGCAAGTGCAACCAAACAGAAATTGCGCAAGTGCTAGAAATAGTTTTGCGGCAAAAAAAAAAATCCAAAAGGGAAGTCTCCTCTAAATTCTTTCTCGTATTTTTACTCATTTTTCTCAAATAAAACAAAAAAAGATAAGAAGAAAAATTCAAAAAAAAAAAATGGTAGCATAGGGTCTCCAATCTCTAGCTACGTCTTTCCCAACATAGGGTCCCATTCCCTAGTCGCTGCCAGCATAACGTGGTAGTCTTTTCCATTATAGGGTTTCATTCCCTAGCTGATTCCCGGCATAACCCGTGGACCTCCCCGGCATAATCCAAGGACCTTTTTCTTTTCCGGCATAACCCGATAACCTCCCCGACATAACTCGAGGACTTTTTCTTTTTTCCAGCATAACCCGATGACTTTCCTGGCATAACCCGTGGACCTCCCCAGCACAACCCGAGGATCTTTTTCTCTTTCCCGGCATAACCCGATGACTTTCCCGGCATAAACCGTGGACCTCCCCAGCATAACCCGAGAACCTTTTCTTTTTTCCGGCATAACCCGATGACTTTTTCGGCATAACCCGTGGACCTCCTTGGCATAACCCAAGGATCTTTTTCTCTTTTCCGGCATAACCCGATGACTTTCCCGGGCTTAACCCGTGGACCTCCCTGGCATAATCCGAGGACCTTTTTTCTCTTTTCTGGCATAACCTGATGACTTTTCTGGCATAACCCGTGGACCTCCCTGGCATAACTCGAGGACCTTTTTTTTTCTTTTCCGGCATAACCCGATGAACTTTCCCGACATAACCCGTGGACCTCCCCGGCATAACCCGAGGACCTTTTTCTTTTCCGGCATAACTCGATGACTTTTTCGGCATAACCGGTGGACCTCTCCAGCATAATCCGAGGACCCTTTTTCTCTTTTCCGGCATAACCTGATGACTTTTCTGGAATAACCCGTGGACCTCCCTGGCATAACTCGAGGACCTTTTTTTTTTCTTTTCCGGCATAACCCGATGAACTTTCCCGACATAACCCGTGGACCTCCCCGGCATAACCCGAGGACCTTTTTCTTTTTCGGCATAACTCGATGACTTTTCCGGCATAACCGGTGGACCTCTCCAGCATAATCCGAGGACCCTTTTTCTCTTTTCCGGCATAACCTGATGACTTTCCCAGCATAACCTGTGGACCTCCCCAGCATAAACCGAGGACTTTTTTTCTTTTCCGGCATAACCTGATGAACTTTTCCGGCATAACCCGTGGACCTCCCCGGCATAACCCGAGGACTTTTTTTTTCCGGCATAACCCAATAAACTTTCCCGGCATAACCCGTAGACCTCCCTGCAATAACCCGATGATTTTTTTCTTTTCCGGCATAACCCGATAAACTTTCCCGGCATAACCCGTGGACCTCCCCGGCATAACCCGAGGACTTGTTTTCTTTTCCGACATAACCCGATAAACTTTCCCGGCATAACCCGTGGACCTCCTCTGCATAACCCGATGACTTTTTTTCTTTTCCGGCATAACCCGATGAACTTTCCCGGCATAACCCGTGGACCTCCCCGGTATAACCCGGTGACTTTTTTTCTTTTCCGACATAACCCGATGAACTTTCCCGGCATAACCCGTGGTCCTCCCTGGCATAACCCGAGGACCTTTCTCTTTTTCGGCATAACCAGATGAACTTTTTCGGCATAACCCGTGGACCTCCCCGGCATAACCTGAGGACTTTTCTCTTTTCCGGCATAACCCGATGATCTTCCCTGGCATAACCCGTGGACTTTTTTTTCTTATTTTTGCAAAACCTGATGACTTTCTCGGCATAACCCGAGAACCTTTTCGGCATAACCCGGTAATTTTTCCAGCATAACTTGTTAATCTCTTCCAACCTAGGGTCCCACTCCCTAGCTGATGCCACCATAACCTGGTAATCTTTTCCGGCACAGGGTCCCATTCCTTAGTTGATGCCAGCATAACCTGGTAATTTTTCCAACTTAGGACCTCCGATCCCCATTTGATTTCATTTTAGATATAGGGCTCCACTCCCTAATCTCTTTTCTCCCAGGGATACACAATCCTGATTTTATTGCTGTCAATAAAGAAATAGTTTAGATTTTTGTTGCAATAACTCACGAAATTTTACTAGTGAAAACTGGGGCAGAAAAATTTCATTCGTTGTTTGTTTTGTTGCCTGAATAGGTTTTTTACCTCGAGGCACAAGTTTTGAGGTGACAAAAGAAGAAGTCTCAATCCAGAATAAAGAAAAAGAAGAAAAAGAAAAAGAAAAAGAAGTGAACTCAAAGTGCAGAAGCAGAGAAGGATGTGGATTGCTCAAGATATGATTGAAGTCACAAGCTTCACATGTCCCGTCTTGATCCGAAAAACTAAGGAAGAATGAACCATCACCTGCAGCTAACAAGCATCGAGATTCAGATCAGAGTCTGCATGAAGAACCAGCCAAGACTCAAGATCAAGCTTTAGAAAACTCATAGATAGGAATCTTTTAACTCGTAGCTGATAGGCTTAGTTAGTCTTTTAAATTTTGATTTTGATGTAATAACAGGACCACGGATCGGAGCCTCGGCGGGACCTCACTCGACTCTCGAACTCATCACTCCATCATTTTTCTTAAACTACACGCGACCCGATTCCCTTATGACCCGGGATATGTAGGATGTCCACAATCAGGACGCGATTGCACCCTTTCCTTTGTTTATTTTCCCTTTTGAAAAAAAGGATTTGTTCAAAAATTAGTCACATGACTCACCTTATCTTTTCTTGAAAACTCTTCATGTTTCCAAACAAAGAGGGGCAGCTGTGAGCAGCTAATGTTTGACCATGTTTGAATTTATTCCCACTTTTCTCCACTCACTACCCACTTTCCCCACTTTCTCCACTCACTACCCACTTTCCCTACTCATGTTCCCCACTCTTCCCACTTTCCCCACTCATGTTCCCCACTCTCCCCAAAAATATTTCCTTCACCCAATCTTCATCATTCTCTCTTCATAACACACACATCAGATCCTTCACCTATATGAAACGACGTAGCCATCAACCTTATAAGGTAGAAGAGAGGAGAATTGGGTCTGGATCTTAAAAAGAAAACCAGCACCTTGTAGCCATTAAAAGGTTTTTCTTCCACTATAAGACCAATCTTGTTTATCATGAAAACACCTTAGCCACACCATAGGTTCATCGTAGAGCACCCCAGTACATCCCATCTTCTTTTTCAGCTTCAAAAACACCTCAAAACATCAATGAAATCCCAACCATAACTCACCAACAACCAGCCACCATCTTCCATGAAAATCATGTAAAAATCTCAGTGAAACCCCATTAAAAAGTCATAGAAAAGCTGCTAAGAAACGATCTCAAAATGCTAAAAAAACGAGCTGAAATTCTGCTCGGAAATACAGCTATGAACCTCAGTTAACCACCAGTTAGCACCATCAGAATCCCTCCCTTTCTTCCTCCTTGAAAAACAGTCCAAAATGAACCCAAGCTAGCCCATCTTCACCTCTAAAATTCCATAACCCAGTAGCTTAACACCACTTCTTAAACACAATTAAAATCCTTGTTGTTCTTCCTCAAAGTAGCGGGCAATTGGTTTTGAGTTAGGTTCGAGTCGACGATGAGGTTCCGAGATCCATTCAGTGGTCAAGCTCTTACGCTTGGTTCTCCTTTAGAGTGCGGATGTAATACTCAAGTCAGATTTGTCAATATAAAGGTCAATCTTCCCATTTCATTGGATGTTTATATGGTTTTCGCTCAAGTATTATGTTTGATATTTTGGTTATTCTTTATGTTTACTCATTGAGTTAATACTGAATTTGTTTTAATGGCTTTCTTCTACTTACTACAAGTCTTGTTCGTTCATTTTTTTTTGCTCAAATCTCTCATGAATGCCTACCGTATTTTTATTTCATTTGGTTTTATTGTAATTAGTCTAGTAAATAATTTAATATGTTATATTTATTTTGTATTTTGGTTGATCAGTTTAGATTAATAGAGTAAACTAATTGATAAAGAAGGGTAGGTTTGAAATTCGGACTGGAATTTTTCTTGTAACATTTGGGTACTATAGTAGTAACATAAGAATGAATTTTGGGTTAAAAATTATGCCACTAGAGTAAACTTGGAGGCTTTATTTAATTTCGATGTAGTAATGTAAGGCCTCAGTTGTAAAAAAAATATATATATATATAGAAAACAAGACTTGTACGATTTTGGCTAAATAAATCATTTGCGAGCCCACTTTCAATAATTTTCATAATTTATGGCCTTCTAATAATCTCAAAGATTAGGAAAATAATAAATGCGTAATGCTTTAGGCGCGCTTTTTAAATTAATTTCCATTATTTGTTAAATTTGGGGGTTCATTTCATGTGACCCAATTTCAATTCTCAACAACGTTAAATAAAATGTGTCGTGGACCGCGGGTGCATTTCATGTGGCGTGGTTCAATGCGTGTTTTAAATAACGTTGAACCTTCTTAAAATTAATTAAAAGCGACTAATAAGTTAAAATGTACCATAGGCTAAAACATGTATTAAAATCAAATAATAGTCTAATTGTAATAGTTTAAGCGATCGTGCTCGAACCACGGAACCCGAGAATGCCTAACACCTTCTCCCGGGTTAACAAAATTCCTTACTTAGAATTTCTGGTTCGCAGACTTCAAAAGGAAAGTTGAATTTCCTCGATTTGGGATTTAAAATAAACCGGTGACTTGTAACGCCAATTAAAATATTCCAAGTGGTGACTCTGAAATAAATAAAATAATCCCATTTCGAATAATGTCACTTTAATTGGAAAAACTCCCTTATATCACCCTCGGGTGTGTAAAAAGGAGGTGTGACACCGTTTTCTTTATTATTAATGTATTTTGTACTATGTTGGGATTTCCCCTCCTCTATAAGGGGGATCCTTGACACTTTGTAAACTCTGTTGCTTCAGCCGTTCCATAAGAAATATAAAAGAATCTTCTCTTTCCTTTCTAACATACACTCTTGATATTATTGCTCTCATTTATTATCCCCACGTTCGTTCATCATTTATTGCTTATCATTGGCTATAAAGAGCCTCCGTCAATCTTATTATAACTGTTAGTCACATAGCAATTGCCCTCAATAGCTCGTAGCCGAGCCCTGAGATCGACCTCGAAGCCCGGAATTGACAAGCCCGGGGCCCCGAGTAACCAACCTATCAGTTTGATTATAGCTCCCTCCTTCAATTTATTTCGTCTCTAAATCTCATATACTTAGCATCAACTTCTTAACAAACTAGCATAAAAATAGATCACGTATTTTTAGAGTCCCATCAACAAATTTAGTTGTTATTACCATTTCCACGATAAACAGTTTGGCGCCTACCGGGGAAACACTCTCAAAGGGGGACATGATGTGGTATCACAACTTGGCTCCTAACTCCATAGATTCATTCGCCATGCTAGTAGACTCCTTTGTAAAGGCATATGCCGGTGCCATCAAAGTAGCAACGAGGAAATCCGACGTTTTCAAAATTAAGCAAAAGGCGAACGAGATGCTGTGAGAATTCGTATGTCGCTTTCAAATGGAACAGATGAAGCTACCGCCAGTCTCCGACGACTGGGCAGTGCAAGCTTTCACTTAAGGTCTGAATGAACGAAGCTCGGTGCTTCAAAACAATTGAAACAGAATTTGATCGAGTATCCTACTGTGACCTGGTCGGACGCCCACAACCGGTACTAGCCAAAAATCAGGGCCAAGGATGACCAGTTAGGAGCCCCCTCGGGCTCAGTATACCCAAGTAGGCTCCTGGCAAAGGAGCCAAAACCAAAGAAAGAAAGATATCAGCCATACGTCGAAGACAGGAGGAACACCCCGAGGCGCAACCCACCGTGCAATGATGGAAGGATAGACCGAGGACAGGACCCTCGGGGACTCTCCAATAGAGCCAGATTTGATAGGAACACAGGTCCAACGGGGGCGCCACACTTATTAGAATACAACTCCAACGTTGATGTATCAAACATCGTGTTCGCCATCAGTAAAATTAGAGACGTCAGGTGGCCCAGGCCTGTACAATCGAACCTTCACAAAGGAATCATAACTTAGTGTGCGAGTTTCACAACATGCACGGCCACAGGACCGAGGATTGCCACCAACTCCGAGAAGAGGTAGCTTGACTACTTAACAAAGGCCATCTCCGAGAATTCCTTAGCCACCAAGCCAAAAATCAGTTCCGGGAAAGAGAGGCGGCCAAGAAAAACAAAGAAAATAAGCCACAACATGTCATCCACATGATCTTGGGAGGTGTCGATGCCCCGTAGGAACCTGTAATAAGAAGGACAAAAATATCCATCACCAGAGAAAAGCAAACCCGAGGATATATTCCCGAGGATGCCCTCACATTCAGTGAAGAGGACACCGAGACCTTGTCTCAACCTCACAATGACACACTGGTAATCTCCGTCCTTGTAAATTCTTTTAAATAAAACGTGTACTCATGAATCCAGGTAGCTCGGCCAACATTATCAGGTCGAGGGTGATAGAGCAACTCAGACTGCTTGACCAAATTGTGCCCGCCACTCGAGTCCTCAACGGATTCAACATGGCAACTGAAACACAAAAGGAGAAATCATGCTCACAGTTACCATGGCCGGCACGACCCAAAATGCCAAATTCCATGTCATCGAAGGAGACATGAGGTATAACGCCTTGTTCGGGCGGCCGTGGATACACTGCATGAGAGCAGTACCATCCACTCTCCACCAAATGATGAAATTCCCAACAATGGATGGAAGTTTAAAACCTTCTACGAGGAACAACATGCAGTGAGGGAAATGTTCGCGGTGCACGACGTGGCACCGGTACCCGTACCTCCGCTCACAAAAGAGTCAAAGGGTAACAAGCCGCACCCCTGACTAAGCCCAATTAAACGAAATAAAGGACCGTACCGCATCATCATCTCGAGTGATTGGAACATATCGATCCTCAAACCATCAGGGGCGCATCTCACACTAAGGTATAACCATCTCCTTTTTCATTTCGTATTTCAGACTAACCCTTATGCAGGCGCCCGATCGAAGTAGTTAGAACGTTAACCCAGCTCGAAAACCTTGAGGTTTTAAAGCATCCATTGCAATATTTTCCTTTGACCGAGGTTCTGTCCCAAAAAGGGTTTTACCGGCAAGATTTTTAACGAGGCAACATCTGCATGCTGCCTAAGGGAGATTCAAAAAGTGTCTGGGGCTTCTTTTGCAATCAACCTCGAACACTGAGGGGAACCCCCCGAAGGTTATCCATTCGGAAAGGCCAAGAAATGCCAAGTGGGGTCCCTATAGGAAAATAATGTACCGGGCCAAACGGTCGAACGAACCGTGTCCATATAGCCGGGCCCCCGACGGTGAATACATGTACACTTGTACCAGATAATTGAAGAATATCTTTTGTCAAAGCATCTCGCACTCCAGAAGAAGCTGGGCACCTCCGCAAAAATGATTTCTCCACCGGAAACATCCCCAAGACTTGGGGACCGGCGTCAACAATTCAACGCCCGAATGACCTCCGGGTCGGGACTCCAAAATCACAAGCCCTCAGGTGAGGCAACAATTGCAAAAACTCTCCAAGGCCAAAGATGCCCCGACACTCGGGGACTGGCGCCGATGTCTCCAAGAACGTACGACCTCATGGTTAGGATCTCCAAAATCGTAAGCCCTCGATGAGGCAATACAAAGTTTGCGAATAATGGCTCCCGAGTCAGGAAACCCTCGATGACTCAGGGACTGCGGTCGAGCGCCACCTCCATTGACTTATCAAAACCCGAGGCCCTAAGACCCCGAGCAGGTAGACTCAGTCTCGTAAGACTTACATAAGGCAGCAACTATATCTATAAGGTCTCGATGGCATGAAAAGCTTGTAAGACCTCAACGGCATGAAAAATCTGTAAGACCTCAAGCAAGGCATGAACCACACTTGTACCAAGTGACAAAACTGTAAGACCTCAACGGCATGAAAAAACTATAAGGCCTCAACGACATGAAAAACCTGTAAGACCTCAATGGCATGAAAAACCTGTAAGACCTCAACGACGTGAAAAACTTGTAAGACCTTACTAAAGGCATAAACCCAATCTTAAAGTTTCGGCTATATATCGAACTTGTAAGACCCCTAAAAAGGCATACCCTCAATATAGATGCCAAAACTACTTCACTCGGGACTCAAAGGCTCGGGACAAACACAAGTGACTCTGGTCACACGGCTTTACCAGCCGAAATAATGCGACTCGGGGATGCCCGACTGTCACTACAAGGCGTAAGAGCCATTATCGCCAGCCCACATAGGCCTTCAAATTACTCCGAATCTACTTCAGAAAGAACCGGTTAAAGAGGCTACCCTCGACATAGGCAAATGAGCTTCGACCATTTCAGTTCCAAATAATAGGCTTCGAGCTACTCAGCCTCCGAACCAAACATCCCGAGGTGCTTGAACATCACCGCAAGTTACTCAAAATCGAGGTTCTTCCCGAACCGACGACGAGTCAGGCAAAGATTAGTTCAAAAGTCCTTAATGAGAGGAAAATAAAGCCTACATAAAAGGTCGCATCGACCAAGCACGTAAGAGCCATAGTCTCCAACCTAATGAGCCTCAGGGCCACACACACAAAAGGTCGCTTCGACCAAGAGTGTAAGAGCCACTATCGCCAGTCTGAAATCTAAAAACTTGAGGGTCAAAATGAGCTCGAGTCGCAAGACGATTCAAAGACTGAACCCAAAATAGTTAACTATATATGCCTAAGGGCAAAGCGTAAGAGCCATTGTCGCCAGCTTACATTAAAAGGTCGCTTTGACCCAAAGCGTAAGAGACATTGTCGCCAGCTTACATTAAAAGTTCGCTTCGACCCAAAGCGTGAGAGCCATTGTCGCCAGCTTACATTAAAAGGCCGCATTAGCCCAAGGCATAAGAGCCATTGTCACCAGCCCACATACACTAAAAGGTCGCACCGACCAAAAGAGTAAGAGCCTACGATCCAGTCCAATAAGCCCCGGGGCCACATCACTACTCTAAGGATTCCTACCAATGCAAAAACCAGCTCGCCTGGTCAAAATCGAGACAGAAAAAGATACGAAAGGAGTAAAGCCTCAAGGTTTTCTTTTATACACATATGCGAAAAAGCACAATATCTGTCTACAAATATGCTTCAAAAATGCTACATACAGATGGAAAAATCTATGCCCCCAGGGGGCTACGGCCTGCCGGCCTCATCTTTGCTTTCTTCGGCGTCGGGCAAAAGCAACCGAGCATCACGCTCGTCCGCCTTTGCTAGCGCCAATTCCTCCGAGAGGGCGAAGCCCCTAACACAGATCTCTTCGAGAGCCTTTCTTCGAGATTTGCGGTGAGCATATTCTTCAACCCTCCCTTCATAGTCGCGGACCTTCTCAGCTCAGCTTGAGCATCGACAACGTCCTTTGAATAGATCGCCATCTGCCGGTCAACCTTAGTCCGGCTCTCGCAGCTTCTGCCCGGGCATCGACGATCTCAGCCCTACTTTCAAAATCTCAGACTCGAGCTTTGCAATCATTTCTGTCTGAACCAAAGCATTGTCATGAGCTAGGCGAAGTTGGGCTTCAAAAGTAGGAACTTTGGCCAGAGCATCCTTCCGTCCTACAACCTGAGCCTCTGCCCGAGCTTTCAATTCATCACGCCCATGCCTGGCCCAACCAAATTCATCTCAAAGCCGTTCCAGGGCCTCTGACTTTTTATGCAACTGAAATAAACTAAGTATTAGCCCCAGGAGCCAGGAGGCGGAATACACACTCACCCGTGACAGAAAACTACCTGCTCCTTCAGGTGGTTTTCGTAATTCAAGCTCCGGCCCACCTCATACTGCAAATGTACCAACTCGACTTCTTTTTCATCACAAAGGAGCCTCAGGCACCTCTCCTCATCCAGAGCTTTATGTAGCCTGGCTTCACAACGAAGCAGTCCGAACTTAAGCTTGTCGAATGCCTGCAAAAGAAAGCTCAATGAGGAAGGGGAGATGCAAAACTCGAAAAACCTGTGTCGAAACTCACCGCAAAGTGAAGCCGCTGGGCTTCCTCGAAGGCCAAACACACACCTGCCAATCCAGTCCCTTCGGCCCTGAAGGAGCCTTCTCTGGTCGAAGCACGGTCGCTCGGTGTATGCGACCCCGGGTTTCCAGCATCTCCCGAAATGCTATCAACGGGAAAAGAAGGTGACAACAATAGGGAATCCATCTTTCCAGAATCGGGAGCTAACACAACATGCTCGGATGATGATTCCGCTCCGAAGCCCCGGTCCCGCTCCGCCTTACTTTGAGCACCATCGCCTTGTGAAAGCACCTCTCGTTCATTGTTACCGCCCTTCAGCCCGGGAGCTGGCAACCTTTCCCCCTCTCCGAAGGAGCGCGACCTCACCTCGAAAGGCTTTCTATGCCACAATAGTAAGATTAGTGCGCATAAAGGGGGATATGCTTCTCCACATAAAAAAAGGGAAATGAAGGAATAACACAGCACTCACCATGGTATTTTGCTTCCCATCTACCCCGGGACAAAGCTCGCCACTTGCACTCATCGCAGGTCAAGTGGATCGCCAATTCTCAGACCCAATCCGACAGATTAGGAACGTCGCCCGATGCCCATGAAACCACTGTAGAAGAAGAAGGGAAGGCACAATTACAAAACCAGTTTTTGCTATAGGAAAAATTGAGAAAGCGCGAAATGCACCACTTATGTATGTAATTCCATTCCTCAGGAAATGGCATAAGCTCCACGGGGATAATGTCAGCAGTCTTCACTCAGACGAAGCGACTCATCCATCCCCGATCTCCATCCTCCTCGTCATCAACAACAAAGGGTGTGGTCGATTGACATCGCAAGGTTAGCATACCTCGATGGTGAAAGGGCCGGTACAGCCTAATAAGATGACTGAGCAAAAATTCAAGCCCTGCCTTCTCCGCGAGAAATCTCACCATCAACACCGTTCGCCAAAACGATGGATGGACCTGTACCAAGGTAACCGTTACTCTAAGCAGAAGTCAAGCACAACCCTATGAAGGGGGCCCAGTGTGAAAGGATATGTGTACACATTCAAAAGCCCATCGGTACGATCCGTGATGCCCTCACCCAGGGAAAATGCCTGCAACATCACTTTCTCCCCCCATCTGCAGTCTTTTCTCACTAACTCAAGATGCTTTTCTCCTATCAATAAAGTGGTCTTCAAGGTGTACTCTCATTGATCCTGAAGACCGGAGGCAATGCTCTTCTCTCCCTGTCTGACAAGCCCCAACATATTGGCCGTGGCGGTGACAAAATCAGAGAACTAAAAGGCAGGAATATGTGCAGACGTGTTAGTGCTAGAGTACCCAAAGGCTGACGCAGAAAAAGAAAGGAAACTGATTAAAATGGTGTAATCCCCGAAAAAGTAGAAACAACCCTATTTATATATGGAAAAAATGGCAAAGATTCACCTGCCTCAAAGCCGGTTAAGAACACTAACTAATGCCGCCCTCTCTAGTCCCGAGGTGGTACTCGACCTCGAGGACCTCCATCAGAATAAGGTTAGGCTCAAAGAAGCCAATAACACCTTCCCCAGTCCCGAGTTGGTACCCGACTCAAGGACCTCTATTAGAACAAGGTTAGGCTCCAAGAATCCAATAACACCTTCTCCAGTCCCGAGGTGGTACCCGACCTCGAGAACCTCCATTAGAAAAAGGTTAGGCTCTAAGAAGATAATAACACCATTGCCAGTCCCGAGGTGGTACCCGACCTCGAGGATCTCCATCAAAGGGAAATTTAGGCTCCAAAAAGCCAATGGAATCATTACGAGACCCGAGGTGATACCCAACCTCGGGGGTTTTTTTGTCAAAAGGGAATCAGGCTCTAAGGAAATAAGCATTTAAACTCCACCTGTATGGGCTTGGCCCCGGGGTACCGTCCGAGATCGGACAAAACCTCTTTCGAGATCTATCTACAGTGCCCTAAGGCTATTTACACTAAGCCGAGAGTGAGTTTCCTGGTAGTCCGAATTTGAACGAACCTCCGCTCAGGGATTGCCCTCGAGAGATCAAAGGCAGTCCCTATCCACAGACCTCCGAGCAAATTTCTTCTTAAAGGTTACCACAGAGTTTAAGTAATAAACCATGATTCCAAGGCCCAAAACTTTACTTTTATTCTACTCGAAGTCAAGGTCCTGGCGACCCGAATTCATCGGCCCGATCCAAGGGATCACAAAGGGTTCCGCGCAAGGCCATATTAATCGGCTAAAGGCTAGAAAGAATACTCGCACCCGGGTTTGATATTGGCAACATCATACGGAGCCGTGCATTCAGAGTCTCCACAAACATAAAAGAATATAGCAAGCATTAAAGACAAATTGGAAAAAATATCTTTGTATTCATGAAACATTCAATTACAAAAGCCCACAAGGGGTCCTTACATATGATTACAAAAGCCTCCGAGGGGAACTTACACGGAAATAAAGAAGCAGGAAGGTGTACATATAATAAAAGCCTAAGATAATAGCCTATTGTCAAAGGTGCGTCCTCGATAGCAACATTTTCAGGCATCATTTCCTCAAGCATGCGCCCTCAAAGACAATATCTTCCAAGAACAATCCCCTCGGGTATCTTATCTCGATTCCTCAGAATGGCATCTTCGAAAGGGGATATGACAAAGAGGAAAGCGATGGAGAAGAGCAAAGTGACACGAAAAAGGCAGGAAGGAACGGAGAAGTGGCTGGGTGAAAAATCTGGCTAGTATGGATTTCACCAGGCTATTACTGTAAAGCCACTTCTTGAGACGTTGCCCCGGTGCGGGATGCAACAGTTAGTAGATAGTACCACCTTACTCCATGGAAAGTGAAGGGAGCGAGGCACTGCACCAGACAATCATGGGAGGTGAGCAGCGGTGTATAATCCAAATATTTCCTCGGGTCAGAGGAAATCGACCCTCTGCTTCGTCATCCCGAGCCAACGGCGACAACAACAACAACAACAACAACATAAAAATAGCATAATCTCGCTCGACCAGAGAAGGTCCAGGGGATAGGCCGTATCTTGCCTGATAAAAGTACCGCCATACAATCTTGAGGCCATGGGACTCAAACATGGTGAACGAGAAAAAATAAAGATAGCGAAAGGAGAAATGGATAGGTACGGGAAGATACTTGGGTAAAAGGCTGATCCTAGGAGGCCCCCATTTATAGAAAGAGGGGCAACATAACCGACGACGCCATTATCGCCCTCGGAAAATGTAACGACAGGTGCATTCAATGCGTCCCTAGGAGCTGAGTCGACGTCGACATTTTGGCTCTGAAGAATGAGAAATCGAAACACGTTGAATGGTCCTGGAAAAGCAAAACGCTGAAATGTTTCGGTAATCATGGAGGCTTGCATCATCAGTATGAAGTCATTATAGGAAGCCCGAAGAGTGGGATGTCACAATCGTTTCTTGTCGCTCCTCTCTAAGAAATGCGGGGACTATCTGTATACGGTAAAATCAGGGGAACCAGTTTCTCGTTAATAAGGCTTTTAGGAAAATCACCTCAAAGTCTCGAGATCATAGACCGAGTACCCCCCTCGGGGTCTATCGACACCCAGCCTGGGAATAATATTGGTCGTGACCCCAACGGGCATGGGGAGTTTTCGAAGAGTGCAGCCAGGGCCGGCAAAATCTGTCAGGCTAGTCTGAAGCTAGTCTGATCCTACATCATGAAGTTAGTTAGCCGTCCCATCCCGTTTTCTTTATCATTAATGCATTTTGTACTATGTTGGAATTTCCCCTCCTATATAAGGGGGATCCTTGGCACTTTGTAAACTTTGTTTCTTCAGCCATTCCATAAGAAATATACAAGAATATTCTCTTTCCTTTATATTATACACTCTTGATATTATTGCTCTCATTTATTATCCTCACGTTTGTTCATCATTTATTGCTTATCATTGGCTATAAAGAGCCTCCGTAAATCTTATTATAACTGTTAGTCACATAGTAATTGCCCTCAATAGCTTGTAGCGGAGCCCCGAGATTGATCTCAAGGCCCGGAATCGACAAGCCCGAGGCCCCAAGTAACCAACCTATCGGTTTGATTGTAGCTCCCTCCTTCACTTTATTTCGTCTCTAAGTCTCATATACTTAGCATCAACTGCTTAACAAACTAGCATAAAAATAGATCATGTATATTTAGAGTCCCATCAACAAATTTAATTGTTATTACCATTTTCACAGTAAATAGGAAGGTTATTAATTGTAGAGTATGAAATGGGCATCCACAATACAATATATTTATAACACTCCCCCTTGGATATTCATTAAAAGATAATGTGCCTCATTAAAACCTTACTAGGAAAACCCCATGGAAAAACATTTTATTGAAGGAAAAAGAGTACATATATTTAGTAATACACATTACTAATTGCCTCATTAAAACCATTATAAGAAACACCCTATGGGAAAAACCTTAGTAAGAAAAAAAGAGTATATCACGTATTTTACTCCTCCTACCATTTTGTGCATTTTTCTAAATTTCAAACAATTTATTGATAATTGTCCTATTTTTCAAATATTAGGATACACTAAAATATAATGAAGAAGAGTACAAGAATAATATGCGAAGCAGTAAAAGAATCACCAGAAGAAATCACGGTAGTAAATTCATAACTTTCGTAGTGGGAGAAATGTACTCAAAATGATAAATTGAATGGCACGGCAACACCCTTCGTGCATTTATCTCACCCTCACCAAATATATGAATGTAAGTCAAATCAATTGGCACGGCAACATCGTTTGTGCATTTATATCTTCCTTATAGAGCATACGTATAATACTACCAATCAGGTAAAAGAAATGCCAATAACAATAACGATAAAGTGGGAGATACACAGGTAGGTATAACGAACAACACAGTGCGTATGAGTAATAGTAACAGAATAAATAGGAGGCATAGAAGTAATGATCGTATTTAAGGTAGAAGAACATAAATTTCACTAGCTAACATGGTAGAAGGCTTAGATATAGATATAACAAAACATGAAGGAAAGCATGATTTTTATAAGCTAAACAAATAGAAGGCATGAATAACTAACATGCTCGAAGGCTTATACGAAACTGCAACAAATGATAAACGACATGGATGTAAATATGGAAACAAGAAAGAAACCATGATAGTTGTAAGTTAAAAAGATAGAAGGCATGGATAACACAACAACAATTTAGACAGAAGACAAAAAGAGAACAACAACAACAACAAGTCACATAAAAAATATAGGTGCAACAATAACAGCTCAAGGTAAAGATATGAATATATATACAAGGAAATGTTATCACTACATAATGCATGTCTCTCGTCCTCGCCTGCACGAAAACACCATCCGTGCCATGAACACATGATAATATAAGAACATGATAATTTAAATGAAATGACACGACATCACCCTTCCTGCTTTTGCTCTCATTCTCACATGATAATGTAAATAGAAACATGATAATGTAAATGAAATAGCATGACATCACCCTTCGTTCTTTTACTCTCATCCTCACATGATAATGTATATGGAAGCATGATAATGTAAATGAAATGGCACGACATCACCCTTCGTTCTTTCACTCTCATCCTCACATGATAATGTAAATGAAATGGCACGGCATCACCCTTTGTAGTTTTCACTCTTCCTCACCAAGCACAAGTATATCAATTACAAGCAAGGTAGGAAGCATGGATAACATAAAGGAGAGTGATTAAGCGAATATTCCAAATGAACATCAATCACAACTTTCAAGCCAATAACAATCCAATAAACCTCAAGAACCTTATAATTCAAGTATTTCAACAAGTCAAAAAATGATCTTCAACTCAAGTATAGAATCCAATATCTCAAGAATAACGGTCATAGCGAGGTATTAGTGATTAAGCATGGTGATGACCGAATTTAGCACATCAATAGTTTCACGAAAATCCGTTAAATTTTAATCAAGTTATAATAAGCTAAATCTTGGTTTCTAGCATTAATTTTATATTCTAGTAATCTAGAAGTCTAGTAGGATATGAAACAAGAAGGTCACATAATTCTACAAGGCACAATAAATCATATAATTTACCCCCGAGCATGATTAACCCTGGCACATGCATATACGCTCGTCACCTCATATATGCATCACCTTCGCATGTAGCAAACAATGTCAATTAATAGGAAAAATTCTCCCAACAAAGTTAGGCAAGACATTACCTCAAACAAGCTCATTCGATATACTAGAAGCGCCATCTCGTTCAAGTCATCCTCCGAATAGATCAAAACTAGCCAAAAGCTACTCAAAATCATCAAATAATGTCATAGGTAGCAAACTTAATCGATAAAGGTCAAATTTTTAATCAAATACTTAAAGTTAACCAAAAAGTCAAATTCAGGCTCGCACCTCAGAACCCGGCAAAACTCACAAAATCCAACAACTCATTCAATTATGATTCCAATTATATAAATTTGACTCAATTTCGGCTCTGAATTGATGTTCAAAACTCAAAATTTCACTTTAAGAAAGTTTAGACAAAAATCCTCAATTCCTCTCTTGAAATCATAAATCACATGTCAAAAACAAAGATAGATTCATGAAATATAATCAAAACCGAGTAAAAAACACTACCCCAATCCATGTGGTGAAAATCGCCTCCAAAATCGCCCAAATCTGAGCTCCATAGCTCAAAATATGATAAAATGTCTAAACCCTTCGAAATAGAATACTTTATAACTCTGCTCCAGAAATACCCTTTGCGAACGTGGAATAAGCCTCACGTTTGCAAAGCACAAACTCACACCACCACACTTTACTCTACGCATTCACGGTAACAACCTCGCGAACACGGACACACAATCATGAACACAATGAAGAACCTATCACGACTGACCAGCCCAGCTCAACACTATGCGAACGCGTAGTCATGGTCGCGAACACGAAGACTTAAAACCTCAACCAGTGCGAACACAATCTTTAAAGCACGAATGCGAAGAACAAACATCAAACATCCCCCATTGCACTACACGATTGCGACTCGACCTTTACGGTCTTGCAGAATACCAGAACCAACAAAACTAACATGGCCCAAAATGGACCAAAACTAACCCGAGCACTCGGGACTCTGTTCGAACATACTCATATTTAGCTAAAAGTATATATATATATATATATATATCACCTCATATTTTACTCGTGTTTCGTGGATTTCAAATGTAAAATGTATTAATTTATGTTAATTCGTGGTGTTTTTATATATAGAAATCATCCGGAGGCAATATGGGGCGAATGGTGCGAGATTAGAGCCAAAATGGAGAAATCGGGAAAATGTTGAACTCCAGCACCACAGGCAGTGCCCCACGCCATCTGTGGCGCAGTTTATAGAATGTTCAAAGGGCCAGCATCAGGGCTAGCGCCCTATGCTGCCCTGGGCGCTGGTGTTGGGAATTTCTCCAACTTTGTTCAGGACAAGATTATTTCGGTCCAAGACCTACCAAATGCAAATAAAAGCAAGACTAAGCCTATTTTGAGAGGAGAGACACCAGTTTGAAGTAAAAATGCATGCAAGAAACATTCGGGAGTAAGGATATCTCAGTTTTCTTCATCTTTTCTTATTATTTTCAATTATCCAACACTCATGAATTTGTTTGATATTATCATGAGTGGCTAAAAACCATAGTTCTAGGGTTGTTATTTTGCCATGAATATTATTGTTCAACATTGACCTAACCTTAATTACAATTCACCAATATATGGTTGTTTCTTCAATTTTGTGATTATTTACTTAATTATCTAGCTAGCAGTTAGGTTCTATTTACTATCTATGATATGCTTGAGAAATCCATGTTTAGATTAGAGAATAACTGAAGAGAGCATGATCTTAACTCTAAGGGGGCCGATTTGTGGTTAGGATAGGAATATACCAAGTCACCGTGCTTAATTAAATATTGTAATCTTAATGCGTTCTTAATAGATTGATTCCATAGGAATATAGACGTTAATCTATTTTGAATAGGCGAGTAGTACTTCGGGAAAAGACTACGAGAGCAATTTTTCGATTAATTAGCAACCATGAGTGAAACTGTATGAAAGGGAGAGTTAACTAGAACACAATAGAATTGGTGAATCGATCATAACCCTGTAATATTTGTCTCTACTGAATACACAACAACCATTTTGCTGCTTGATAATTTAGTTACTAGTTAGAATTATTATTTAGTATAATCACACTTTTGAACTCTAATTAACTCGACTGAATAACAATCTTGGCGAATTTAGTGGGTAGTTAATACAAGTCTTTGTGGGTTCAACACTCGACTTATCATTTTATTACTTGTACAACCACATATACTTGCATGTGCATTTGGGAGCAATAATTTTTTAGCGTCGTTGTCGGGGACTTGAATATTGACTACTTTCTAGATTTTGCTTTAATTGTTTATTTCATCAAGTCTAATGTTACTTAATTGTTGCTCTGCTCTCAGGAACGTTGATTGAATGCGAAGGGTCAGAAGTCAGGAAGACTTCAAGGCTTTGACCCTAAACCTGTGAGAATTATTCACAAGAGGTTGAGGGAAGCAAGGGACACAAATAATCTTCAGGCAGTTGTTCAATTTCCTGTGGACATGGCAGAGGAGCAACATATGGCGGTTTAGGAGGTGGCGATGCCCAACATTTCTAATGTCACCTCCAGCATTGTGAAGCCCAGAATCACTGGGTACTTTGAGCTGAAACAGAACATGATCCAGCTACTACATATGAATATGGGTCTTCCACACGAGGATCCACAACAACACATCTTGAACTTCTTGGAGATTAGTGATATATATCACTAACGGAGTCACTCCAGACTATGTGAGGCTCACACTGTTCCCGTTCTCTTGTTAGGCGAAGCAAAGCGATGGTTGAAGGCAGAACCAACTATTCTATCATATCATGAAATGATCTGGCGAGAAATTTTTTGGCAAGGTTCTTCCCTTCAGGCAAAACTGCAAAGATCAAAAGTGAGATAGTCACCTTCAAACAGAAATCGGGGGAGTATTTATACTCAGCTTGGGAAAGGTTCAAAGGGATGCTTAGAGACCATCCTCATCACATTCAGATAAATGAAGTGTTAGCTCACACTTTCATAGAAGGGCTACATCTTGAGACAAACATTGTGGTAGATGCTACAGCGGGAGGTCAAGTGTTGAAGAAAAGCTTTGATGAGATATATGGATTATTGAAGAAATTCTCCAAAAGGAATACTGATTCGCAAGGAGAGATGGGCAAACACACAATGCAAAAATTTGCAGGGGTTCTCGAGTTAGATGTGGTGTCTGCATTATCAGCACAGATTGCCACATTAGCTAACCAAGTCAATCAGATGACCTTGGTTATCAACAAGCAACAAGCCTGGCCAGTGCAACATGTTCAAATATTTCATGAAGCATAGGTCACACAAATGACTTATGCCCAGTTAATCTAGAGTTTGTCTATTTTGTGGGTAATACAAATAGGGGCCAGACAAACCAGTATCGGAACACTTACAATCCTAACTGGAGGAACCACCCAAACTTCTTTTAGGGTGGAAACCAAGGTGCGCAGAATTAGTACAGGCCACAAACGTCTCAACAACAATATAGACCACCTCAGGCTAAACAACCTGAAAACCCGATGAGTCACCTTAAGAAGATAATGAAAGAATTAATGGCTGACCAACAAGCTCAAGCAGCAACCCACACTGCAGCAATTTGAAATTTGGAGATACAAATTGGGCAACTTGCTAGTGCCCAAAATACTCGACTAGTGGAGCCCTTCCAAGCGACACTGAGGCTAATCCTAAGACACATATTAGTGATGTATCATTAAGGAATGGGAGATAGTTAGAAGAAGTCCATTCGAAAAACCGACCACCGTAGAAGCAGAATTAGAAGAATCAAAGGAGTTAGAGAAGCCAGCTGAAGAGGCAATGTCTAAGCAACCCCCACCATTAGTTGCGAGGCCACCACCTCTGTTCCCTCAGAGATTGCAGAAAGTGAAGGATAATGCTGCTTATAAAAAGTTTCTTGATATTTTGAAGCAGGTGCAAATCAACATTCCACTGGTAGACATCCTGCAAGAAGTGCCCAAATGTGCTAAATACATCAAGTACATAGTGGCAAACAAAAGGAGGTTGATCGAGTTCAAGACTGTGGCACTCACTAAGGAATATAGCTCAAGAATTCAAAGCAAGCTACCTTAGAAATTGAAGGATCCGGGTAGTTTCACTATTCAAATCTCGATTGGTAAGCACGCAATCGGGCGAGCCTTGTGTGATCTTGGAGCAAACATCAATTTGATGCCACTATCTGTGTTTAGACAATTAGGGTTGGGTGAGCCGCGCCCAACCACGATAATTTTGCAGTTGGTTGATCGCTCCCTTGCTCATCCTGAAGGTGTAATTTAAGATGTGTTAGTTCAAGTGGGTTCTTTCATATTCCCTGTTAATTTCATTATCTTGGACTATGAGCCTGATCATAAAGTCCCATTTATTTTGGGGCGTCCATTCTTAGCCACGAGCCGAGATATATTGATGTATGTGAAGGTAAGATGACGATGATAGTGGGTGACTATTTAGAGGTATTTAATGTGCATAAAGCACTCAGATTTCCAGCCCACTATGAAGAGCTATCCATGATTTCTGTGGTGGAAAGTGATGTTACGTCATTGATGCCATATATGAGCCCCATGGATGCACTTGAACGAGCCTGGATTGGGGATGAAGAAGATTGTGAAGATGAGATAATGGGAGAAATTGAGCAAGTACTTGACATGTCTTGTAGTTATGTCCATGTATTTGGGAGATTTGAGGAGTAGGACAAGCCTGTCACTCTGACCCCTCCTAAGCCATCTATTGAAAAAGATCCAAAGCTAGAACTTAAGACCCTTCTAGTGCATTTGCGCTATGCTTATTTGGGGAACTCTGAGACATTTTCCAATGATTATCTCATCCTGATTGACCTATGTGCAAGAAGAAAAATTGATCAGAGTACTTCACGAGCATAAAAAGGCTATTGGGTGGACAATTGCTGATATCAAAGGATTCAGTCCATCGTTCTGCATGCATAAAATCTTTCTGGAAGATGGAGACCGCTCCAGTATTGAGCAACAAGGGAGATTAAATCTCATTATGAAAGAGGTCGTGAAGAAGGAAGTAATTAAGTGGCTCGATACAGGTATCATCTTCCCTATCTCTAACAGCAACTGGGTAAGCCCAGTGCAATGTGTGCCCAAAAAGGGGGGATAACTATGGTAGAGAATGAAAAAAATGAGCTAATTCATACTCGCACCGTGACGGGGTGGAGAGTGTGTATTGATTAGAGAAGTCTCAACAAAGAAACCCACAAACACCACTTCCCAATTCCATTCATTGACCAAATGTTAGACAGATTGGCGAGGCATGAATATTATTTTTTCCTTGATGGTTATTCGGGATACAACCATCTTGTCATATGCCTAGAGGATCAGGATAAGACCACTTTTACTTTTCCTTATGGCACTTTCGCTTTCAAGCGAATACCGTTTGGTCTTTGTAATGCACCAGCTACTTTCCAAAGGTGCATGATGGCTATTTTCACTAATATAATGGAAATATTTGTGGAAGTCTTTATGGATTTAGGCAAGGTGTTGGCCTGTTGTGAAGAAACAAATCTAGTGTTGAATTGGGAAAAATGCCATTTTATGGTGCAAGAGGCATCGTGTTAGGTAACAGAGTGTCAAGGAGTGACATTGAAGTTGATAAAGTGAAGGTGGAGACGGTTGAAAACTTACCTCCACCAATTTCTGTGAAGGGTGTCCGGAGTTTCTTGGGACACACGGGATTCTATAGACGCTTTATTAATAATTTTTTAAAAATTGCTACTCCATTGTGCATGTTTCTTGAAAAGTATGTAACTTTCAATTTTGATGAAGCTTGCTTGAAGGCATTTGAAGAGCTCAAAAATCAATTGGTGGTTGCCGTCATTATTGCGACACCAGATTGGTCCTTACCATTTGAACTTATGTGTATTGCAAGCGATCATGCTATTGGGTAATGTCCAGAGGAAGGACTAGATGTTTTATTCCATCTACTATGCGAGTAAGACTCTTAATAATGCACAACTAAATTACACCACCACTAAAAAAGAGTTGTTGGCCGTTGTATGTGCCTTTGAGAAATTCCGGGCATACTTGGTGGGAACAAAAGTCATAGTCCATACTGATCATGAAGCAATCAGGTATTTATTTACAAAAAAAGAATCCAAGGCTAGATTGATGCGCTGGATTTTGTTGTTAAAGGAATTTGATGTAGAAATATGAGATCGAAAGGCACAGAGAACCAAGTAGTTGACCATCTATCAAGGCTAGAAAATCATGACAACGTGGAGGAGGGTAGGCAAATTAAAGAGGAATTTCCTGATGTACAACTTTTTGCTATCACCCAAGACCCTCCCCCATGGTAAGTGGATTATGTGAATTATCTTGTGAGTGGGGTACTTCCTCCTGAAATTGAATCTGAAGCTAGAAAGAGGTTTCTACATGATTTGAACTTCTACTACTGAGATCAGCCATTCTTGTACAAGCCGTGTGCTAATCAGTTGATGAGGAGATGCATTCTAGAAAAGGAGGTGGAATTAGTGTTGTATGATTGTCACACCTCACCTTGTGGGGTCATCATGGAGGTGATATGACAGCTGCAAAGGTATTACACTCTGGGTTCTTTTGGCCAACATTATTCAAGGATGCCCATGCATTTGTTAAGAAGTGTGGCCAGTGTCAAAGAACAGGAACAATCACAAAGAGGCATGAGATGCCTTTGAATAATATCTTGGAGGTTGAAATTTTTGATGTGAGGGGGATAGATTTTATGGGACCATTCCTATTGTGTAGAGGAAATAAATATATCTTGCTAGCAGTTGACTACGTGTCAAAATGGGTAGAAGTGATCGCATTGCAAACAAATGATGCCATGGTGGTAGCTGCATTTGTGAAGAAGGACATATTCTCGAGGTTTGGGAGTCCACGTACCTTAATTAGTGATGAGGGGACACATTTCTACAATCGGTTGTTGAGTAACCTTCTAGCTAAATATAGGGTCTGCCATAGAGCTTCGACGACATATCATCCGAAAATAAGTGGCAAAGCTGAGGTGTCTAATAGAGAAATAAAGCAAATATTAGAGAAGACAATGATTGTGAATAGGAAGGATTGGGCTGCAAAGTTAGATGATGCCTTGTGGGCATACAGATACAAAACACCAATTGGGGTGTTGCTGTATAAGCTTGTTTATAAGAAGGCATGTCAGTTGCCTGTTGAACTTGAACACAAGGCTTACTAGGACATTAAGAAGTTAAATATGGACCTTGAAGCCGCAAGCGAGACGAGACTTTTGCAATTGAATGAGTTTGATGAGTTCAAGCTGCATTCTTATAAAAATGCTAAGCTGTACAAAGAGAAAACAAAAAGATGGCATGACAAGCGTATCAAGCCACGTCACTTCAAACTAGGTCAACAGGTACTATTGTTCAGTTCTAGCCTCAAGCTGTTTCTTGGGAAGTTAAAATCGAGATGGTTAGGTCCATTTGAGGTGGTAAGAGTCACTCCTTATGGTGCAATTGAGCTGCGCGTGTTACATGTTGAAAGAAAACTTTTAGTGAATGGACACAGAGTCAAGCACTATTGGGGAGGAATCATTGATTGTGAGAAGACCAAAGTAGTATTCGCTGATGAGTAAGCAAGGCTCTGCATTGTGCCGCGACGTTAAATCAGGCGCTTGTTGGGAGGCAACATAATTTTTATTGCTTTCATAGTCTAGTTTTTAAATTTTTTTAGTTAGAGTAGACTAGATTTTTTATTTCTTTGTAGACATAGAAATTATAGGTAGGATGGAGTGGGCCATTTAAATTGGATATATAAAATGCTCGGGGGATCGGTGTTTTAATTCAAAAAAAAAAGTTCAAAAAATCAGATTTCCAGCACCACAGGCAGCACCCCACGCCACCTGTGGTGCACTTTACAGTATGTCGAAACCCCTCAGCTCCAAACCTAGGATAGGGCGCTGAGCTGGGGGGTGCAGGTGGGTACAAATTCTTTTTTTTTTGTTTTTGTTTATTAGGTTAATACCCATACCCATAAAACCTGACCATATACCCATATATCCTAACATTATAACCTAACTTACAATCCGTACCCATCTTAAATTAAAACACAACTCCAACAACTTAACTCTATTTCTCTCTCTCACTCACCATAACTCTCTCCCTCTTTCAACCTTCTACCATGATCTTCTCCCTTCTCTCTCTCAAATATCTCAAGCTTCTCTCTTGTTCTCATATCCTACATGTATGTTCCTCCTCTTCTTCTTCTTCTTCTTCTTCTTCTTCTTCTTCTTCTTCTTCTTCTTCTTCTTCTTCTAATTGGTAGATGATAATAAACACCCCCTCCCAAATGGCCTATTCCCCAAATTTTACACTAAGTTGCTTCTTAAGACTTGTTCTATGGTGGGTGGCCCAAATATGGGACGAAATTGGTTTGTGGTTGTATTGTATACGGAGTAGTAAACTAGAATTTCCTCTACTTCATTGAAATTTGGGAGGTTCACCATGTTCCACCATTATTAAACTAAGTTTCACACACTTTATGCCCACAAGGTGTTTGTTAAAATGTTTTGAATGAGTATTTTGTAGACCGGTGAAGTATGAGTAACCGAGTGTAGTTGTATGTGATATCATGCTAATTGTGGGGTGTTTGGTAATGATTCTACATACATGGGAGCTTGGTTTCAATGTACACATGTCGCCCACACCATTTATCCTATATTATGTATGTTGTAGTGTTTTGTAGAATTAGCTAATTTAGTGTACCATATGCCACTTGCTTGCATTGAGGTTAAATCACTTCGCCATGATCAATCACTTGTTTGTGTGGCATAGTTATTGCCTTTTAGCTATTGTGGAACATGGGGAAGTCTTGAGAACCCATTGCCTTATGGTGCAACACTTATGCGTTTTAAACCATGATTGTGAGTATAATACATTGAGCCTTCGGTTTTAAGTGTGAGGTCATTTTTGACTCGCTCGATAACCTTAGGCAAATTTCTTGATTTGTTCTCACATTTATGTTTATTTGTTTTGTAGGTTGCTATGGCTCGTGATAATGCAAACAAAGGCAAGGGGAAGGGTCATCTAGGCAAGCAAAAGGAAAACAAGTTGCCGACAAATCAATGATAGCTCCATTGAGACCAAGGCCTCGCTTGGATCTAGTGAGTGATGACGCCATTTGATGGCATAATACCTTTGTGCCATATGGGCGGTACGTCTCCAAGATGGGCATTAATGTAAAAGCTTTGGGAACAGAACTTCCCGGATGTGGTTGCCCAGTTAAGAGAAATCAAGATGGATAAGTTCCTAGAGTGCCCGGTCTATGCAAATTTGAGCATGGTGCGGGAACTGCACGCCAACTAGAATGCAAACTTGTTCAGATCATATGCCCGTGGAAAGGACGTGCTACTGGATAGGTAGTCCTTGTGTGAATTTTTGGGAGTTGAGAACTCTAACCCTCGGAGGCTACAAAAATTTGTAAAAAAACCAAGCTAAACGGCGATATGTCACACTCTATATGGCATCGATTCAAATGCCAAGTGCACTAGAACTAAGGGTGATGGCCATCTTGAGATGATTCGCTCTGATTTCAACAAGACCAACAAAGTGTGGTAGAATTTCGTGTAGGCTCAACTCATACTAGTTGAACACAATAGAAAATGCACTCGAGATTGAGTGTGTGTGATATTCTTTTTGTTGATTGGGAGACTCATTAATGTGGGTTAGATCATGCCGGGGGAGATGGCCCGCACACAATTTGAGCGGCAGATTAAGAGGTTTCTCTTTGGCAACTTGCTCACGTAGTATATTCTTTTCCAGGAGGTGCCGGAATACCCCGAGTATGACGAGGTGGTGGAGGCTCCTAAGGGGTTGTTGGACATCACATCCTTGTTGGAGACTACATCTAAGCTCACTCAGGCAGCAGGAAACGAAAGAGACAAGAACTTCAACAAGTATCTTTATAACTCCTTAAATGTACTCATGAGCAGGATGGGTATATCTGACGAGGAGCGTATGCATGTACGCAATGATTTATCTAGTTCTTCCAAAGAGATGTTGGGGATTTCACCTGGCAGCCCTGTTCACTCGTCGGAGGACGAGAACACTTACAAAGGCTCCGACACTGAGGATGAGATAGGTGATGATATCATGGGTCCCATGGCTTTGGTTTCCCTGGGACCTGATGATGATGATGAGATGGGAGCTGCGGATGGCGGGCATGCTGAGGAGGAGGAGGAGGAGGACTAGAAGGGAGTTTACATTTTCACATGCATTAGGAACAATGCACATGCTATGTGTGGGGTGGTAGAACTACTTCTTGTGAAATACTTTGTATAAATTTGTATCAATTTGTTTCTTTTTATTAGTTTTTACTTAGCCTAGTTTTAGTCTAGATTGTTTTAGAAAGGAAGAAAGAAAAAAAATACAAAAATAGAAAAAGAGATTTTTTTAAGAAAAATCTTGGACTTTTCCCGACGATGGATCTGTTGGACAATTTTCTTGAGGGATAAAGTCCGATTAAAAACAACCAAAAGATTCTTTTTCATTTTAGGATAGTTAGGTTGTATCCCTTTGTTTTTCTTTGGGCGTTGGTTCTTTTCCAAGGGTGTAGCTCGAACCGGGTACTTTATTTTTTTTAGGAGTAGGTTAGGAAGAAATTGAGTTGCTTTGAGGTACCTATTGACGTGTTTTGTGCTGGCACATTAGGATATGACATGCACTCTATCTTTCCATGTGTTTGATTTGATTGTTAATGGCCGTAAATAGCCTATTTTGTGATGCCTTTTCTCAGTTGTTCGACTTGTATGCCATATAGTGTAATATTGCTTAAATTTCTTAATTATATGTGCTTGCTTGACTTGAGAGTTGAACATAACTGCCTTGATTGAGTCGTGTGCAATGTGTATATGAGGTATTGTGATCTTCTGTGTTGTCTTGTGTAGTCTAGAACTTGCCCCCTATGTTAATCAAAGAGAAATCAATAAGTTGTGCTAGTCTAGGAGATAACGTAGGCGTTTCTTGCTTGATCATAGATGTGGTTGTCAACTTAAATAAAATTTTTCGTTGCTATCCCCTTTGAGCCTATAGACCTTTTCCTTGGCACCCACATGACAAATCGTACTCCTATTGTGTTCTTAATTTGAGATTGTTGAACCTTTACCTCCTAAGATACTTAGTCGCTAAAATAAGTAAGGTGAGAGATTGGGGAGTAGCTTTCGAGTGGAACCATGGAAGGGCCCTTAAGGTGCACAAAAAAAAATTGTGAAAAGAGGTCACTAGCCGATGAACCTTAATGTATGGAGTGTGTATAAAGAAAAATAAAAGAGCAAAATAAAACATTTGCAAGAAAGAAAAAAAATAATAGTCAAATAATGTAGAAAAACACACACCTCCTAATCTTACTAATTTGTGCTAGTGGGAGTATAGAAGTGCTTAATTGGAAAAAAAGGACTATGTTGTATATTTGTGGCGAGAGAATTGGTTGAGAAGAATATGTGCTCAATTTGTGAGTGTTGTGTATTAAAGTGCATAGGAGAGTTAGTCACTATTCTTAAATGTATCCTACCCGTCCCTTAACCTACATTAAAACCTTAAAGTCATAATTGATCTTAGATTTGGCTAGCTTAGATTAGCATAGATGTACACTACGGGCAAGCTTGTGGTACTACCACGAAATGTACATGAAATTCTTTGTGAGAGTGATCGAATCTTGTTCAAATGTGTGATGTCCTTCAAGTATATTTGATTGCATACTTGAATGTGTGGACCATTCTATATTCACTCTTTTGTTTGTTGGTGAGAGCACATGATCTCATGGAGGATTGGTAATATAACTTCTCTTATTGGGTGAGTGCGTGAGTTGAGGGTGCTTAGTGGTAACGAGTCGGCTCTTGAGGTAGGGTAGTTACGAATAGGTTGTTTGAATTGAAATGGATATACTTGGGCATGTTTAAAACAGGAGGAATGTGAATTTTGTATGTTCATGCTTGATTGCCAGTGGCGATCATAGTCAAGGGTAGCGTGTATGGTTAAAAATTAAAGTGTTCCTCTCTAGTTGAGATGTGTATGTTGTTGGGGTGTAGTTGATAGTCCCATTCCTCGAGGACGAGCAAGAGTCTAAGTGTGGGGTGTTGATATTTAGCTTAAAGTATATATATATATATATTTATATGTATATCGCCTCATGTTTTACTCGTGTTTCATGGATTTTGGATGTAAACTGTATTGATTTATATTCATTCGTGGTATTTTATATATAGGAATCATCCGGAGGAAATAGGGGGAAAAGGGTGCGAGATTAGAACCAAAACGGAGAAAAATGGGAAAATGTTAAATTCTAGCGCCACAGGCAGCGCCCCACGCCATCTGTGGCGCAGTTTATAGAATGTTCAAAGGGCCAGCGCTAGGGCTAGTGCCCCATGCTGCCCTGAGTGCTGGTGTCGGGAATTTCTCCCACTTTGCTCGGGACAAGGTTTTTTCGACCCAAGACCTACCCAATGAGTATAAAAGCAAGACTAAGCCTATTTTGAGATGAGAGGCGCCACTTTTAAATAAAAATACACACGAGAAACATTCTGGAGCAAGTATCTTAGTTTTCTTCATCTTTTTCTTAGTATTTTCAATTATCCAACACTTGTGAAATTGTTTGATATATCATGAGTGGCTAAAACCCATTGTTTTGGGGTTGTGATTTAGCCATGAATATTGTTGTTTAACGTTGACTTAACTTTAATTATAATTCACCAATATATGGTTGTTTTTTCAATTCTATGATTAATTGCTTAATTGTCTGGCCAACAGTTAGGTTCTATTTACTATCTATGCTATGCTTGGGAAAGCCATGTTTACATTAGAGAAGAATTGAAGAGAGCATCTGTCACGACCCAAGTTCGCCCTCCATGAACTGTCGTGACGACACCTAGTCTCTACGACAAGGTAAGCCTAACAAATTGTGGAAAAGAAATCAACGCTCGATATATACAATACAAATCTCAAATTGGAACTACATTTTCTAAAACCCGGAATCTCTTGAAATCACAATCTTTTGAATGTCTACAAGTATCTAACTCCAGAATATCTAAACAAAAGTAAGTACAGAAGGGCTAATACTTTAAGAGAGAATAGAAAGGGACTCCTCGGTCTGCAGACGCGGCAGATATACCTCGAAGTCTCTAGAAAATTGCCTCGCCTTAAGGGTAGTAGGGCTGAGTCGAAGTACCTGGATCTGCACATGAAAAACATGCGCAGAAAGGGCATGAGTTCACCACAACAGTACTCAGTAAGTGCCAAGCCTAACCTCGGTCGGGTAGTGATGAGGAAAGTCAGGGTCCTACTGAAGTTAAATGAAATACAAGGTATAACAGTATAGAATAAGACATCATAATTAAGTACAATAGTAAGAAGTAACACAGGAGAGAAAGAACAACAACAGCTACTACAAAGACAAATAATCACAGAAGGAATACAACTCAACACAGATATAACGACCGGGGATCTCCCAAGATACCGTCCTATAGTCCCAAATATAAATATCCAGTGGATCTCCCGGGTGCCGTCCCGTAGTCCAACTCATAGTGCGCGGGAATCTCCCGGAATACCGATCCATAGTCCCAAATGTAAATACTCAATACTGGGGGAATCTACCAAGTGCAGTCCCATAGTTCTAATATAAAAGTG